>NC_086174.1:52600589-53225589 GCF_023053635.1 Elgaria multicarinata webbii
GTTTTAGGTTGCAATCCTTACCCACTTATCTGGGAGAAAGGCCCATCCAACTCAATAGTTCCTACCTCTGAGTAGACATGCATTGAACTGTGCTGTGGAGATCCACTGGATGGATTGTGCAGTGTTATTATTACTGTGGGTAGGGTTCACTCTTAGCAGACCTATCAAACAGCTAAACCATCTCTACTTTCATGGATAAAAAGCCTAAGATGTTTCCCCCTGCTGGCATTTCTTGGTAATTGCTCAAGAGTATAATTACAAGCTTTTCAGACATATAAATAGTTTACTATTTCCACCAAGGATACAAATATGTGTGAATCCGTCCTGAGACTGACCTATTTAGATAGGCCAATAATTTCCTGACACTGACTTTATTTATTTCTTTATTGCATTTCTATGAGCACCATCAGGTGGGGGAAATCGCATTTCCTTACCTTTGCTCCCCCCCTTCTGTCCCATGATGCTTCCTCTTTCTTCACATGGGGAAGAAAGAAGAAGTAAATAATGACCATGTGGCCCATTCAGTGGGTGTTTTTATCGCGCTGCTTTTCCTGCACACAGCAGGAAATGGGGGCACATTTCACTTTCAAAAAAAAAATATTGGATTTACCGGGGCCTTATTTGTTGCAGAAAGAAGACCAGAAAGAGCAGGAGACATGCAAGAGGCATGCGGGAGGTAGATGTTGTCATCAAAAGGACCTGCGAAAATGGGCAGTAATGAGCATGAGATAAAATGCTCATCTGATGATGCCAAAGCTCTCTGGACAGCTCAAAGTACTATCAACAATAATACCAAACAATAAGATTTTTTTTAAGAATGCAAAAAACCAAAATAAAAATAAAAAACAACACAAAACCTAGCAGCGGTGTAAAGATTTAAAATACAGGCACAAATTTATAAACAACAGAAATGGAAAGACTAAAATGCCTGGGAAAATAAGGTCTTCACTTGGCGCCCAAAAGACCACAATGTCGGTGCCAGACAAGCCTCTCTGGGAAAGTCATTCCACAACCAAGGTGCCACAACAGAAAAGGCCCTCTTCTTAGTAACCACCTGCCTAACTTCCTTAGGCAGAGGCTCCAGGAGAAAGACCTCTGGAGATGATCTTAGGATCCAGGCAGATATATTAACACATACTGTACTAATGCCTCCATATCAGGTTTCAGTCATTAATACTTAAAATGTGTTTTTTCCCTATTTCACAATGATCCAGAACCTGTTATACACACTATATATATCTTGTGTGTGCAGATATATATTCAATGCGATTTACCTGAACTCCAAGATCATTCCATAAGCTTTTAGTACCAGTCTCATGGGCTTTTTTTGTAGCAAAGTTACTGAATACTGTCATATTTTATCATCTCTCAAGTCCAATGCTTCAAACTGTCCTTATCGGAATGTTCCTTATCTTTATCTGCACTTTTAAAGCTTACACATAGCACCGGGGGTGGGGGGAGCATTTAATTAGTCAGTTGAAATGATAACTGACATTTTGGTAAAATGTTATGATAATGGACTTAACAAGTTAATTCAGAATACATTCTGGCAGAAATCTAGAACTATGATAAATCAATCTTCAATCTGATTCCTGCTAGACCTTGTGCCACTAACTTTATATAGACATCCATCATTAAAATCAGTGAATTCCTTGCCTTATTGTGAAGCCATAAGTTTATCATGTGGAATTTTCTTTGAATTAGTATCTGGCTGAAATCCCCAATTCTGTTTTCATGGGACAATTTTTACTGTCTTTAAGAGAGAAAAGCCTTAAAAAGAGGGAGGGGAGTACCTTCAGTCACCTCATGTGTAACGTAAAGTCACACACTCCAAATTATCAAAATTATCTTGCCCCATCTTTGATGTTGCTTTCTTCCCAGCCCTCTTTCCCACAAATAGCCATAAACAGCTCAGCTGAAAATATCAACCCTGGTTTAGTTTGAATGTATTATCTCTTTGTACATTATTATGTCCACTGCTTTTTTAAAAAAAAGTATATAAATTTGAGAAGTAAATATCTATAATTAATTTCTGTCTGCCTTTCAGCACCAAGACCATGAAACCTAGATACCTGAAATCTAGCATGCATATTAAGGAGGCCCTAGACAGGTGCACCTCAGGGTTATTTTGTTTTTAAAATGCATTCATTGATTTAAATGTGGCCATGTGTTTGAAGCCTACAGTGCCATCTTCAGTCACTAGATGGCCACCTTTGCTATCTAGTGCATAGCTTTGCAGTCAATTCAGTCAGAATTGAAGCCACAGGAGAACAGTAGGCTGAGAGACAGAGTTATATGGCTGCCTCCTCCCCTCTCAGGGGAATGAAGTGGACAGACACCTTCGCCTTAGGGGACTTTAGAGTTGCACCATGGCAAGGCATTGCCTAGGGGTGTCACCAGGGATGCCTTCACTTGGACCATGCAGGCACAATGTCTCCAACTCTGACAGCTGTGTAAGCTTGCTTGAAAGCTTCTCTGTATCAAGCTAAGGGCTATTCCAACCCTGGGTCTGTTCACTAGTTTTCTGTAAATGAAAAAATTTAGCTCCCCACCTGTTCTATGGGACAAGGGATAAAAGGAGCACATTTCCTTTACACCCCTGAGGTAATCCACTTCAAAGGTTTCTTGACACTGCCACCAGCTTTCTCTAGACTAGCCTTCCTCACTAGCTTTCCCCAACCTGGTGCTCTCCAGTTGTTTTGGACTACAACTCCCAGCATTCCTGTCCATTGGCCAAGCTGGCTGGGGTTGATAGGTGTTGAATTACAAGACATCTGGAGAGCACCAGCTTGGACAAGACTGTTCTAGACAGTTTAGGGGATTTGTTTTTAAATCCAGTTTCACATCAGTTTGGGGTACCTCAATACAGGGGAGGATATTTATTGTTTACACACAAAGAGGAAGTATGGAAAAATCATCAAAGAGCACACACAGGCAATTGGAGAAAAAGATATCAAAAGGTAAAATAAAGTCAATCTCTATGAAAGCTTTCACTGCAAGCCAGTCCTATGAGTATAACTAACTACTATGGAACATACTCACATTGTATATGTACTGTAAATTGCCTTGGGGGGACATTTTGGTTGAAGCTGAGTCTCAAATATACAAATAAAAATTTAAAATACAAACAAACAGACATTTCAAAGTGGACACATTTGCAGCATTTTCCCTTAGGCATGGACAGAAACCCAGCATAAGACAAACCTCTGAATTCTGACAGTTGTTTTTGGTTTTTGGTTTTCTTTAGGGATCTCAGAAAGGCAATGGGGTGTCCCCAGGGATGCTGGCCCAATCATCTTCAAGGGCTTGAATCAATTTAAGATGCTCATTATTTGCCAAGATCCTACAATCTGGTGGCCTTGTCAAGCATTTCCTTTAGAATTAGCCTATGCTAATGATTCCCTGAGGAGGGACCATATAGGATTAAAGGACAAAGCATACCCTTAATTGTGACCACTTCAAAGAGTGGAATAGCTATTAAGATACATGGATGTGGGTATGTTTACAAAGGAAGGAAGGTCATTGTTTAGTACTGCACCCAAAGGGTTCCATATCAAAGCCCTTTTGATCACAAAGCTTGGCATCAGTTCCAGGCATCCCAGCCTAGTAGGCCTATCAACCCATCTTCAGAAGAATATAAGAAGAGTCATGTTGGATCAGGCCAAGGGTGATCCAACACTCTGTTCACACAATGGTCAACCAGTTGTCGACTAGGGACCCACAAGCAGGACATGGTGCAACAGCACCCTCCGACACGTGTTTCCCTGCAACTGGTGTATATAGGCTTACTGCCTCAGATACTGGAGGTAGCGCATAGCCATTACGACTAATAGCCATTGATCTCCTTCTCCTCCAGGAATTTATTCAACCCCATTTTAAAGCCATTCAAATTGGTGGCCATCACTATATCTTGTGATAGTGAATTCCATAGTTTAACTATGTGCTGTGTGAAGAAGTACTTCCTTTTATCTGTCTACAATCTCCCACCAATCTGTTTCATGGGAAGACCTTGGGTTCTAGTATTATGACAGAGGGAGAAAAATGTTTCCCTATCACATTCTCCATACCATGCATCTTCAAGGAGGAATTCAGGGCAGACAGGACCAGCAATGTGGGTCTTGGGTGTGTGCGGGACAATTATGGCAGCATCCCCTGGCTGTTCTCCTTGAGCTCCCTGACTGTTCCTCTCTATTAGAGGACAAAACTATGCATGCTTCTCTGCCTATGCTATAAAGTTGAGCAGGAAAATTCCTCCCAAATTGCATCCAAGAAGAAACTAGAAGAAGGATCCATTATGACAAATATTTCAAATAACCCAGTCTTATGTTTTGATAGATATACAGTAGAGGTTCTGGTTCTTAGGAACTGCGGGGCATCAAAGCCATAGTGAATAGAACATTTCTTTTTTATTTGTAACTATAGCACAACAACATAATCTGAGAAGTCATTAAATGATGACTTTAAAAAAGGTTTCCCAGTGATCATTGGACTTACCATCTTACCTTCAAACTGATTGGTTGCTATTGGTCATGGATGATTGATTGATATTTTATCAATGGCAGTAAAGATCAGAAATGTTTCCAGAATTCACAATCTTCTTTCAGGGTGGAATCTGAAGCCATTCTTAGTTTCTAGTTGCAAAAAAGGCAGCAATTAGAAGTTTACAGTGAACTGGAGAAAGGGAATAGAAATTAGTAATGATTTGGACAAGGAGGTGCAGGGAACGCTGATCAAATTTGCAGATGACACAAAATTGGGTAGGATAGCTAATACTAGGGATGTGCTCCGCTTCTAATCGGACCGGAGAAGCAGGAGCGGAGCGGGGGGCTTCGCCTGCCCTTAAGGCGGAGGCAAAGAGGATTGGGGGGCCGGCGGAGCGTGGCGAAGAGGATCAAGGTGAAGGCAGATCCTTCGCCTCGATCCGGAGCTCCGCTGGAAAGGTAAGTGGGGTTTACTGGGCCCTGCCACTGTCGCTGTCGCCCATGCGGCGACGGCAGCAGGGCCCGGTAACCCCCCTCCCTGCCCTCCTCTCCCTTACCTGCCTCCGTCCGCAGTCCGTCGCTTGCGGGCCAGACTTCCTGGTGGAACCGCGGGCTCAATTGAAGACGGCGACAGACCACGGATGGAGGCAGGTAAGGTCCCCCTCTCCCTTGGTCCTTTACCGGGCTCTGCCGCTGGGACTGCCTTGAGTCTTGGCGTGCATATATATCCCTGGACAAACTATCATGGTGGCGAGTTTGAGGTTTCTAAAGTGCAAATTGACGGAGCTATGAAAAGGGGTGTGAATGGGGTGCCCGGTTTTCATAAATTCCCCAAAAATCAGGGGATGATGGGACTGCCTTGAGTCTTGGCATGCATGTGCACCCCTGGATAAGCTTTCATGGTGGCGAGTTTGAGGTTTCTAACGTGCAAATTGACGGAGCTATGGAAAGGGGTGTGAATGGGGTGCCCGGTTTTCATAAATTCCCCAAAAATCAGGGGATGATGGGATTGCCTTGAGTCTTGGCGTGCGTGTGTATACCTCCATGAGGTGTCATGGTGCCAAACTTGAGGTTTCTACTTTTAACAGAAAAAAAGTTGTATACTTTTTTAGCTTAATGCAAGCCTATGGGGGGGGGGAAACGGAGCTCTGATCCGGATCCGGAGCTCCGAGCGGAGCGGAGTGGACATAGGCAGAGCGGGGGCAGGGCGGAGCGGCCTGATCCGCAAATCACGGATCTGGAAGTGAAGCGGAGCGGGGGGTCCATGCACACCCCTAGCTAATACCTGGAAGACAGAAACAAACTTCAAAGTGATCTTGATAGGCTGGAGTGCTGGGCTGAAAACAACAGGATAAAATTTAATAGGGATAAATGCCAAGTTCTACATTTAGGAAATAGAAACCAAAGGCACAGTCACAAGATGGGGGATACTTGGCTCAGCAATACTGCAAACGAGAAGGATCTTGGAATTGTTGTAGATTGCAAGCTGAATATGAGCCAACAGTGCGATATGGCTGCAAGAAAGGCAAATGCTATTTTGGGCTGCATTAATAGAAGTATAGTTCCAAATCATGTGAGGTACTGGTTCCTTTCTATTCGGCCCTGGTTAGGCCTCATCTAGAGTATTGCATCCAGTTCTGGGCTCCACAATTCAAGAAGGACGCAGACAAGCTGGAGCGTGTTCAGAGGAGGGCAACCAGGATGATCAGGGGTCTGGAAACAAAGCCCTATGACGAGAGACTGAAAGAACTGGGCATGTTTAGCCTGGAGAAGAGAAGATTGAGGGGAGACATGATAGCACTCTTCAAATACTTAAAAGGTTGTCACACAGAGGAGGGCCAGGATCTCTTCTCGATCCTCCCAGAGTGCAGGACACGGAATAACAGGCTCAAGTTAAAGGAAGCCAGATTCCAGCTGGACATCAGGAAAAACTTCCTGACTGTTAGAGCAGTGCAACAATGGAATCAGTTACTTAGGGAGGTTGTGGGCTCTCCCACACTAGAGGCCTTCAAGAGGCAGCTGGACAAGCATCTGTCAGGGATGCTTTAGGGTGGATTCCTGCATTGAGCAGGGGGTTGGATTCGATGGCCTTGTAGGCCCCTTCCAACTCTGCTATTCTATGATTCTATGATATTGGTGTCAGAGGTGGCTAATGGTTTGTGTGAAGAGAAATTTTAGGCTTATGAGAAACCCAAAATAGCAAAAATAAAAGCACCCCTACAATGAGAGAGCAGGAACGTGGTATCAAGATGCACTTAAAGCAATCAGCCTGGAAGCTGCATTGGAGACATCTCATTTGATCAGGAGTTATAAGACATCCAAGCTGACCAAGAAGTCCAGTTTAGTGTAGACTTCCCAGTTGGAGCCGCAATATGAGGTGGCTGGATAGCAGAGAAGCTTGGATTTTGGAGTGCTGCCACCCGATGAGAAACAACAGGATGTTTCTCTCTTAGGCCAGATCTACACCTTGTGCCAAATCATTATGATCCCATCATGGCAACACTATATCTTTCTTGTGCCTTTATACCTGATAGGACACACTTTGACCCTTTCTACACCTAAGGGTTATCCCAGGAAAATGAAGGGAACGTCCCTGCCTGCTCCCAGGATCCCCTGTGTGGCATTTGGATGCACAGGAACAATCCCGGGATGATCCTGGGATATTGGGCTTGTGTAGACATGCCCAGTGACATTTGATGCAGTATTTTGTATTATGTGGAATAAAAAGCAGGAAACAACACTATGGCCATAGCTAGACCTAGGGTTTATCCCTGGATCGTCCAGGGGTCAAACCTGTTCATCTAGGTGACACACAGGGGATCTAGTGCTCAGGCAGGGGCAAACCCTGGATGATCCCAGGATAAACCTTAGGTCTAGCTCTGGCCTATGAAAGTGATATATGGAATGTGTAATGTGCCCCAACAGTTATCAGTCCACTTCAATATCGCTATCAAGCAGTAGTATAGATCTAGCCTTAGAGTCTGTCAGGAGGAGAAGCAAGATCATATTAAACAGATGTCTCCAGTGCCCTCTCATCCAAAGGAAACCAATTTCTGCAGCTCCGCCTTGCCTTTTTCGCCATCTACCAAAGTGGAGTGAGAGAACAATTGTAACAGAATATAATACCAATGTACCGAAGTCATTGAAACTATTCGTTATTGGATGGATCTCATTTATACAAAGGTTAAGAAAAGAGCAACTGTGCAGAGCTCTGTGTCTAAGAGAGAGAGAGAGAGAGAGAGAGAGTGAACATCAGCACAATTTTGGTGAAACTACTGAAGTGGAATGTGTCTGCCCATTCTGGCTTGCAAACTGTTTGCTGAGGGACTAATAATGTATTTTTACGTGATGTGCTCTCATTAGACCCGTGTACAAACTTGCACACGTTCTAATAAGACTCACACCCGCTTATAAGGAATCTTTTGACCTTGGCAATAGAGCGTCTGTGGCTAAGTAAGGCGATTCTTACTCAAGAAACTTACAGCACTGAAGGGGATAACGCCACAATGGCACATTTATTGAAATTGAAACAAATACAAAGGCACAAGCTAGTTTTGGGGAAATTAGCTGAGCAAGTAGAAGCTTAGAAGCAGTTTCAATACTGAAAAATAGACTTTTTGAGACTTAAGAGCATACACACAGAGACAGCAGGGGAAAGAGTAGAGGGAATCTTTAAAGGCAGTATACCTTTCCTTGAGCTGCAACCCTTTCCTGTAGACCAGAACTGGGGAGCGTTGCAACTCTTGGTCTTAGGTGAAGAGGGAAAAAGAATACAGCCTGGCAAAGCACTCACTCATCGCAGCCAGCTGGAATGTGTTGTATGCTATGTGTTTCTCTCTTTTTACAAAGAGAGCTAGCCTTTTTCTTCCCCCTAACTTGAGGGGGTTTTGTGTGTGTGGTATTATCTAAAGATCTACTTGCTATGGGGAACAAAAGAGGGTGATTTGGGATGATGGCTGTACTTGATGCAGCCTGGAGTTCAGCAACAGGGATACATTAGCATGTGTATGACCAGGTAAAACTCTTGCCATCCAGCATTCATATTCTGCTTAGTTTTACCCCTACCTTTGTCTCTGGGGAAGGCATTTGAAGAAGTCAGGAAATGATTACTTGACCTAGTTGTTGTTGTTTATTCATTCAGTCGTTTCCGACTCTTCATGACTTCATGGACTAGCCCACGCCAAGGTCAAGTCTGTCACCTCCAGAATATCATCCATCCATCTTGCCCTTGGTCGGCCCCTCTTCCTTTTGCCTTCCACTTTCCTTAGCATCAGCCTCTTCTCCAGGGTATCCTGTCTTCTCATTATGTGGCCAAAGTACTTCAGTTTTGCCTTTAGTATCATTCCCTCAAGTGAACAATCTGGCTTTATTTCCTGGAGTATGGACTGGTTTGATCTTCTTGCAGTCCACGGCATTCTCAGAATTTACCTCCAACACCACAGTTCAAAAGCATCTATCTTCCTTCGCTCAGCCTTCCTTATGGTCCAGCTCTCGCAGCCATAGGTTACTACAGGGAATACCATTGCTTTAACTATGCGGACCTTTGTTGTCAGTGTGGTGTCTCTGCTCTTAACTATTTTATCAAGATTTGTCGTTGCTCTCGCCTTCTGTGAATGCTCTCAGTCTGTAGGTGGGGTTTTGGGTCGCTTCAAAATGGAGTCAGTACTGCTCACAGAAGCTACCTTGTAACAGTATGGTTCAGCTTTCTTTTCTGTTTCAGTTAATGTCCCAAGGGGCTCAGTTCTTCTCTCAGTACTGCTGTCCCTTGACTGATTTTTTATGATTGAGTATGGATATAAAGAGCATCTTTATGCCAACATGAAATATAGTATTTTCTCATTGATTTGCTAGCAATATTTGAGTCAGCAGAATTAGTATTTTAAACAAAGTAGGCTCATCTGTTGTTTTTCCCCTTTTCCCTGAGTCCAAGTTATCAGTTGTTGTCAGATACTCCTTACATAACTGTTCAAAGCACTATTCCTTTTATTTGATGTCATCTAAATGAGTCATAAATCAATAGTATAAAAAGGAAAGGAAAAAAGAAACAATGGGAGATTGGAAACAGAAGAAATATGGCATCCATTTTAAAAGCAGGCTATTTTAGTTTACTCGCTTAATGATAGGTTCTGACTTTTAAAACCACATTGGAAAGAACAAAAGACCATGGATATTATTGAGGACAGAGACCGCAGACAAGAGTTTGTAACTCAGCTCCTATTAACCTTGGGCTGAGTTGTCACATCTAAGGCCAGAGAGATCCAGAAATAAGGTAGTCACTCTTGATATGGCCTAAGGCTGTGCTCTTTTTAAAAGGAAGAGTAGCCTACTGTGAGGTGAACCACCTTTAAAGCAAAACAAGAGATGGTGTCCAACTGTCTCTCAAAGACCCAATGATACATGTGAAAAGTAGGGTGAGCATATGAAAAGGAGGACAGGGCTCCTGTATCTTTAACAGTTGTATTGAAAAGGAAATTTCAGCAGGTGTCATTTGTCTATATGGGGAACCTGGTGAAATTTCCTCTTCATCACAACAGTTAAAGCTGCAGGTGCCCTGCCCTCTTTTAAATCTGGTCACTCTAGTATGGCTCCTGCAGCTTTAACTGTTGTGATGAAGAGGGAATTTCACCAAGTTCTCCATATATACAGATCACACCTGCTGAAATTCCCTTTTCTATGCAACTGTTAAAGATACAGGAGCCCTGTCCTCCTTTTCATATGGTCACCCTATGAAAAGAAACTTTTTAAGAGTCCAGGGGAGTCAAAACAATTCAAATAGGGGACTCCTCAAGGGACACTGCAGGAGATCAGTTGCTTGAAAAAGAACGTCTAAGGGTGTTTGGACAACTTGTTACCTATCAAACTGGACACCATAGCTTCCCACTGCCCTGATTCACCTTGGAGGGCAGCCATAGTTTTCAGTAGGGGTGTGATCCGCTCCGATTAGGAGCGTAGAAGCAGTAGCGGATTGGCCTGCTCCGCCTTACCCAGAGGCGGAGTAGGAGCGGACCGCGGACCCCCTAGAAGCAAGGTGAAGAGAAGCGGCCATTTTTCGGAGCTCCTAGTTCAGGCGGAGCGCTCCGGTCGCCATCTTGAAAACATTTCACCATAGGATTGCATTGCGGCAAATAATCGCGCATAACTACGTTCTTTTTGAAGCTATCGTTCTAGAAATTCTTGTGCTCAGAGAGTCGTGGATGGGGGTCATTTTGAGACCACTCTCACCTCTCTGCGTTGTCTGGGTCGCGTGCTATATTTTTGTGAAAATCGGGTCAACCGCGCGGCTCAAACGGCGTTTTTGGCTTTTCGCCCATAGGATTGCATTGAGGGAAAGACTCGGGCATAACTGGGTTGGTTTTTAAGCTATCGTTCTGAAAATTCTTGTGCACAGAGAGTCGTGGATGGGGGTCATTTTGAGACCACTCTCACCTCTCTGCGTTGTCTGGGTCGCGTGCTATATTTTTGTGAAAATCGGGTCAACCGCGCGGCTCAAACGGCGTTTTCGGCTTTTCGCCCATAGGATTGCATTGAGGGAAAGACTCGGGCATAACTGGGTTGGTTTTTAAGCTATCGTTCTGAAAATTCTTGTGCACAGAGAGTCGTGGATGCGGGTCATTTTGAGACTACTCTCAACTTTCTGCGTTGTCCGGGTCGCGCGCTAGAAGTTTTTTTAAAAATCGGCGGGAAAAATACCTTTTTCAAAGGGCTGAGGGGCAGAGTCAGCTCCCGGTCATGATGATCCCAAAGTTAGAGGAGGGCATAGGCAAAACAGGTAACTTGGGATTCTGGGAAACTTCTCTTTCTTCATCTGAAATGGGCTTTTCCCCGTGTTTTTTAACACAGTAGCCCCACCAAATGCACAAACACAACCTGAAATCATATACTAAGCTAAGAATAAGAGATAGAAACACAGCACTGCTCCCCACCCTAACTTTGGGGAACAACTGAAAAGATGTGGTGCAAGGGGATGAGCTCCCCTAGGGCATCTCATTGTGGACGTGCCCCCACTCTCTCCTGCACTGGAAGGCCATTAGAGCCTTCCAAAGAGAGTAAAACGGTGGAGCAATGCCTATTATGAGTTGAAGTGAGCGTTTACTTCTCAGTGGTGGAGCGATGCCTGTTATGAGTTGAAGTGAGCGTTTTACTTCTTCTCAGAGCTGTCGGTGGCTGTCTTGAACTGGCAGCTACTTCCCCCTCCCCCGGGCACGTCCCCCTATTGCTGGTAAAAGACAGATATAGCCTTTTTTTAAAAATTCTTCTTGCTGTTTATTGAGCAACACTGCTGCTTTTAATTCCACCCCTCCTTTGTTTATTTATTGATTTATTCCATTTTATATGCATTACTGGCTTATCCTTGGCTCACTTCCTTATGCCCCCAGAAATGCCAGCTGCATGCCTGCCTGCCTTCCGTCCCTCCTATCCTGCCCACCTCGCAGGGATGTTGTGTGTGGGGTGCCCGATTTTCAAAAATTCGCCAAAAATCAGGGGATGATGGGATTGCTTTGAAACTTGGCGTGCGTGTGTATATCCCCATGAGGTGTCATGGTGCCAAACATGAGGTTTCTAACTTGAACAGAAAAAAAGTTGTATAATTTTTTAGCTTTCAATGCAAGCCTATGGGGGGGGGAAACGGAGCTCCGGATCCGGATCCGGAGCTCCGGGCGGAGCGGAGCGGAAGTGGGCGGAGCGGGGGCGGGGCGGAGCGGCCTGATCCGGAAAATGGCGGATCTGCAAGTGAAGCGGAGCGGGGGGTCCGTGCACACCCCTAGTTTTCAGGACCCTCTCATGGGGAAACCCTAGCCTCAAATAGGTAGGCCTGAGAAATTTGTTATAATTCGTTTTTGACCAGAATTTGCCCAGTTTGCACCTCCCAGGACCAAATGCAGACCCAAATACAATCTGTAGTTGAAGTCCATGCATTACTAAGCTTGTGACACAATTCACAGAATGCAAAGAATGTGTTTGAAAAATGTGACCATTTGAAAAATGCATTGGGAAAATGCATACATTTGAAAAATGCATACAAACATGCCTAATGAAAGAAAAGTGTGTACTTCTCAGAAATGTGCACAATTGACGCATACATTTCGGGAAATATGAACAAAAATAAACACGAATTTTCATGCAAAAAGAACAAGCTCACAATCTGATACAGGCATGGGTCAGAATAAGCTTCAAGACTGAATCTGGAGAACTTTGACAGGTTTGCATTTTGCTGATTCAAACATCCCTATCTGCAAAATATCATGGTTTTGAAGAAAGAGTTCAAATTGATTTAATTTTCTTGACAACTTTTCAAGATCATAGTCTTCCCAAGGCAGCATAAAATCAGTACAAACACCTCAATAAAATAATATTAAATATATACAATAAAACCAGTTTGAATAAAATATGTCAAAGTATTCATCATCATACTTTGAATGTTTTTAATTTTTGTGAAGCGCCCAGAGAGCTCCAGCTATTGGGCGGTATAGAAATGTAATAAATAAATAAATAAATCATCAGCAAATACCATACAACTGTCAGTTAAAGCCAGGGAAAACAGACAAGTCTCTAAAATGCTCTTAATATTATTATTATTATTATTTTAAAAAATATTCTTCTGCTATCGTACACATACCTATGGAAGCAAAAGCTGAATCCAAGAGCAGGCATCAAAAAGATGTGGCTTATTATTATTATTATTATTATTATTATTATTATTATTATTATTTACTCCTTTATATGATAGTGATTCCACAACCTACCATACTTGATCACATACCCATGAGTTTTCACTGAAGCAAGCAAAGGAACTGGCTTTAAGAATATTCTTTTAAATATCCTGAAGAAAATATTATCTTCTGGGTTTAATGGACAATCAGGTAGAAAGGAATTATGGAACCTTATTCTTATACGTGATAATGGTAGCGAGACTATTATATGCACAAAAGTGGAATGAATCAACATTACCTACAATGGATGAATGGCTGGTGAAGATGTTGAAGAATGGAAACCTCTTATTGACTTTTTGTGGGAATTAGAAAAAAAATATTTGTTTATCTGTGGATTCAACGGATAAGAAGAAAACATTAAGTAATAGAAAGAGGGGAGCTTGTTTTGTAATTATAGAGCAAGAGAAAATATTGTTACATATCCTTGCTGTGGAGAAAATTGGAAGCCCATTTTAATTTTTTATGAGCTGTTATTGTGATGTTGGTTTGTTGGTTTGTTGGTTTGTGTTTTTTTGAAACAATAAAACATTTAAATCCAAGAATACTCTTTTAAATGCATTTGCCAATGACATTTTCTCCTTGGAACCTTCATTGGTGTTACATGCAGATCAGATCTGTTTACTATTGGGTGATCCCCACCCCCAGCTCACTAAGTTCTGGAGCAATTCAGCCAGAGGTGCAATAGCAGTTCACTCAATGTGGTCCTCATCTCCTTCCTCAGCAGCCTTTATAACTTGAATTCCTGCCTGTAGATGTTCTCAGAGGGAACCTGCTCTTGTAGTCTGAGGAAAGGCAGGAGACAGCAGTTGTTTGGTGGTGCAGGAAAGGCACCCTGCACATGTGCTGAACTAAGGGATGTTGTGGGCACCCACCTGGGTCCGGGCGTCTGATGGACTCCCCAGCATCCAACCTCCTGGACCCAGGCAGGCAACCACAGCTCAGTTCATGCCTTTACTCGTACAGCCACCATTGACACAGCAGCAGAAATTATGTAATTTCTGAGGTCTCCATTGTTGCACATCATGGAGGCTCTGGATGAGGGCGGCTGGGCTTGCATCGTCATCAGAGGCTCGCTGAATTGGAGCTTGCGTGGCAGTGCAAATGGCGGCGGCGGCAGCAGGGCGAGCATCTGATGAAACAGGTGCAAGTGAGTTCACCCATCCCTAGAAATACTTTTCTTCTCATTTTCTAGGATACAGCCCATATATTAGACTCTGGGGCTGAGCCACGGTGAGGGAAAGGTACTCTACAGATGTTCAGAAGGGCGTATTCAAGCATTCAAATTGCATCTCCTGAGCTGAGCCCAGTGAGGTCTTGGCACAGATTAAGAAAAGGTTGGGGGGAAATATGCAAGGAGAGCTTGCGTAGGAGAAGGAGGGATCATGGCCAGCCCCAGCACAAGCTCTCTCACCACCAGAAGTGGAAGAGAACACAAGCCATGGCTGCCTCATCCCACCCCTTTCTGCTGCCACATTGCAGCCTTTCCTGCTGTCGCCACTGCTGCATCCTGTGCCTCATTGCATGCCCCTTCCCCTGTTGTGCACCCTCTTTTCCTTGGCTGCTGCACCAGCTCTATGGAGAGCAACAGGATTCTTGGGAGACCTTGCTCAAGTCTCACGAGAGCCCCACAGCCACTTCTTCTGCCTATGCTGTTCTGCATACAGCCTATGTGGCAGCAGCAAATGTAAGGGAGGGGGCGCAAAGGCTAACAGCAAACGCCACTGCAGGAGAGCGGCTTGTGGGGCTACCCAGAGCACCAGCTGGAGGAGGCAGCTCAGTGGCAGCAGGCCCTCCTGGTGGAGATGGGAGGAGTGGCGTGATTCACCTCTTTTCACACTACGCTGCCTGAAGTGGATGTGTCACCCTGCTCCATGGGAGGATCAGCCTTGATAAGTGTGTGTGAAACTGCACACACCCAGAGTTTTGTTTGCTGTGAATTCGGGTTGCCAAACAATATGTTTGTGTGTGGATGAGTGTGCGTTTTTCTGTAACATGTCAGGAATGTAGAAGCAGTTGTAAAGCAATGGGATCACAGTAAGAGGGAGGGAGAAGAGAAAAGTCAATTGTGTGCTTCACAACTGAAGTAATATATGTTGGCACCTAAAGTGGAGGGGGGCACAGTAAGGCCATTACATACGGGCCCTAAAGTTGAGATCCTGCAATGACTGAGCTGCATCACTTACTGTCAGCTCATCATATTCAAACCAGGCACGTTCTCCCCTATTAGGTTTCCAGTGAGTCTTGAATTATGGTGAATCTTTTTGCAGTTCTCTCCTTTAGCCTGAGTCCAGCGCTGGCCCACAGGAAGAATCTCGGCATTGCCTAGGAGCTATGAACATCCCAATTTTAGGGCCCGTTGTTGTGAGCCTGAATCCGAATACCCTCTGAGACCAATATAAATCCCTTTACCGTTTCTTTTTCAGCTTTATGGCTTTGAGGAGCAGAATGCCAAAATAGCTGTGTGATTAATGCCTTTGGGTGGGTGGGTGAAAAAGAGTGTTTTTCTTGTTCTTCCCTTTCATTGATTACTATAAGTTACTATCGCTTGTATTTTGTGCTACCAGGAAAAGCCATTCTGTTACACGTAACTTTAAAAATTAACATTGATTAGCAAAGAATCCAAGTATGCATTCAGCACCAAATCATTTACTATCTGCTGAATTGGCTTACTAAGATTTCAGCATTTTGTCTGCTCTGCCCTCTGAACAGATACTCCTTGCCTGGGTCATGACCTACAGGGTTTTTATGCCCACCACCACCAAGTACAATCTACAAAACACTGCTATTTCCCATTTCCCATTTATTTCTCAATAGAATCCAGATATGAGACATGTTTGGTTGATTGGTATTATAAACATTAAATAGCTTAGATCCTACCCAGTTTAGAGATCTCTCCCTTCTGTTCTAAGGCAATGTCACACCCTAATCTAGGGGTAGGTATGGCAGTTCAAGTGCATACATCAGGGGCTGCAACTCCAATAAACCCAAGCCAGCACAGCCAATGGTGAGGGATTTCAGGAATTATAGTGGGCATATCTGCACAGTCACAAGTTGCCCACATTTATTTATTTATTTATTAATTATTGCAGTTGTATACCACCCCATAAGCAAAGCTCTCTGGGCGGTTCACACAAGAACTTCCTCCACTCACCAAAGTATTCCCATTCATTACAAACAACAATGTACATACAATTGTTTGTTTACACTCCTAGATCTGCTGCCATCACGGGTATTGTGGGTTGAGAACTTAGTCTTTCCTGTAATCTGCACTGAGTTCAATGTACAAGAGTTTCATTTCACTTGGTTAAACATCAGAATGTGCCCTCTTTGAACCCCCAAACATGAACACGAGTGTATTTCTTGGGCAAAGCTTGCATATTCCTGAGCTTGCACTCACATTCACAAAATGTGTTCATTAGAAAAAAGTGTGCTTTAAAAATGTGATTTTTTTTTTAAGTATGCCTTTTCATGCTCTGGAGCATCATCACACAGGAGGAAATCACATTTCCTTAGCGTCGCTTCTCTGCCTCCGCATTTGTTCCTCATTATTCCTCTTCTGCCTGGAGGGGAAAGAGGAAGTAAACAAAGGCCGTGTGGCCCATTCAGGGGCCACTTAAATGCACCGCTTTTCCTTAACACAGCAGGAGTTCATGGTACATTCCATTCTCTTTTAAAAATGTCAGATTAAAAGGGGTCTATTTTGTGATGGAAAAATGAGCGGAAGGAATGGGAGGCATGCAGGAGGTGGACGTCATCATCTGAAGGACACACATACCTCCTTAAGTGGGCAGTAGTGAGTGTGTGATAAAACACTCATCTGATAAACCTCAGAGACAATGGGGGGGGGAGTATGGATTTGGGTGTGTGATTTTTTTTAAAAAATGTGCCCCTAAATGTGCACTTCTCCAACCAACAACAAAAGCCCACCTTCAGGAACAGGAATGAGGCAGGCGAAGCTTTGAATTGGAATTCGGAAAACCTTGAGGAGTCTGAGCTTCTCCCATCCCTAAAAAAATGGAGACTTCATAGATGCTTTTAAGGAAATGCATTTTTGTTTCAATACATAAACACATTGGGATTCCAGTAAGTAGTAAAAACAATCAGTTATGTACTTCACTATACTACTATTTGCTTTTCCTGGTGTTAAACTTTCATTCAAATTAATGATCCTTCAAATGTTCCTCTCTTGCTATGACACAAAACCTTCAGGATCTCTTTCACCCTTTTAAAAAGAAATTAAATGTAAAGTTGAATTCAAAGCTGGGCTTCCCTGAGCGATTCAGCTCCTCTTTGCTCACTACACTTTTACTTCACTTCCAAATGCAAATGCAAGCCAATGGCCTGGCACCTGATAAGTATCCTCCATCCTGAAGTCGTTTCACAGCTCTAAGTGGTTACGACAGCAAATGAAGCAAGATAACATTATCTTGTGCTTTTGATTGTAAGTCCTTCCATTACTATAAATGTGAAGGATGTGAAGAATAATACTTTGGAAGTATTCTCAGCGGGGGGCCGGGAGGTGGAAAGATTATGGATCCTGACAAATAACTGAGGTGGTGATGGCTGATGACTACAGATGTCAGGTAATCTGCACCTTCAGCTATCAGGAGCACAGAATGAATGATTGGAACTATGGATTTTCTGGGTGATTGTAGGCTTCCACTAAGGTATCTGAAACTGAACATGCTGCTGGTTTAGAGAAACCACAGTGCTTATTCTTGGCATCTACATTGTTATCTTTTCGGCACCAGGTAAAGACCATTCTTTTTTCCCAGGCATTTTAGCGACCTAGTTCGAGGTTGTTATGGCTGATTTATCAATTCCTGTGCTGTGTTTTGCATTCCATTGTATTCTTTCAAATATTTGTACTGCATTTTATGCTTTTAACTGTTCTGTGGCATTTTAGTTTTTTAACTAAGTATAATCTGGCCAGAGAACAGGAGTTACCGGGTGGATTAGAAACAAACTAAATAATAAATAAATAAAGGAACTCCAAGAAGTATGATGTTCTCATGCAATGAAATCCTGTTTTTGAATAGATCTTGAACAAGAGGGACAAATAACATTGTCCATTTATCAATCGTGTTTGTTGAAAAGGCTGCTTACGTGGCACAAAATCTTGTCATGATTCCAAGCGAGACAATAAAGAGGTCCACTGTGTAATCCACAAAGCTTTATTCAATAAATAAACATCTCTTCACGCCTCATGGGAATGCTAGGAGCTATCCTATAAGCTTAATTAGCCTAACAAAGCTAGGCAGTTGCTTTTCAACTAACATGGAGAGTTTCACTCAGTCCAACCGGCACTTAAACTCAGGGAGGGTCTTTTGGGGGAAGCCTCTGGCAAGTGGCTATTCTAAGGGACCACCTCCCACCTTTTCTTAACTCCGCTTGCTTGACCCTGTGGCGGACTCTGGGATGTGTCAACTCTGAAGTTGCCTTCCCCTCTGACAGAGACTCAGTTCCCAGGGGTGGAAGGAGGATGGTCTCTGAGCCTTCAGCATCCTGACCAATAAGCTCCTGGGAAGATTCATCCTTGACTCCTGAAGAGTCTTGGAGAATCTCCTCCCCGACTTCCTGTTTTGGCTGGTATATTTCTGATCCTCCTCCTCCTCCTCCATCTTCTTTTTCAGATTCTGTGTCTGATCCAGGGCCCAAAATCCCTTCCCCACACTAGGTAGAGCAGACCTGACCTTGACACAATCCAACCAAAGTTCAGCATTTTTAAATCCTATTGATTTGATCTGGAGAAAATGAATCATTTTTTTAACTCTCTCATTGAAATCCGTGGTACCCAGTTTAACACATGCAGCTTGGAGATACTACAGCAGGAGTGGACAACTTGTGGCCCTCCATATCAGTGGAGACTGGTGGCTCTGATTTTGGTGGGGCTGTGAACCCATTCTGGGTTTCAGTCAGCCAGAACCTAAAGGAGCTACCCACAGTGCTGAACCAATTTGGAGGATATGGTTCAGCACTTTATATAGCTCCTTTAGAGTTCTGGCTAGTTCTGACTGAAACCCAGAATGGATTCACAACCCCACCAAAACTGGACCCATCAGCCTCTACTGCTCCAGATATTTTGGCCTGCAACTCCCATCAGCCCAAGCCAGTATAACCAATGGTGATGAGAGCAGATGGAGGCTGTAGGTCAAAGCACCTGGAAGCCACAAATTGCCCACCCCTGTGTTAGATATATTGGGCCTGTTTAGACATAATTCCCTGGTTTAACAAACCATCATTTATAATGTGGAGAATCAATGAGGGTCCCAGGCACACCCCAATGACTCCTCCCTGCCACCGCCTCTTGTGTGCTGTTTTGGCACATTCATCCTGGTCAGGCCAAGCCCAGTATATTTTGCTGCCTGGGGGAGAAGAGCACCCACTCATCCCAAATACAAAGAACTCTGACAATTATAGTAGTTTCTTATCAAAAATGATAAGATACTGAATCTATATTCTCACCCATCTGCCCCAGCAAAATGTATTAGGTATGTAATCTATTCCAGCCTAGAGAAGACCATGACATACCTTCCTGCCATGTAGTTGTTAAAGATGAGGACATAGGACAAGAAAAAAGATACATGGCAGCAAAGGATGTACAATTCGTGTAACATCTGCAACATTTGTGTTTCATGGTTCATCAGATACTTTTCATTCCATCATCCACCCATCCACGGGATCAGATTTTTATCATTTCTGAATTTGCACAAATTTACTCGTGCAAAAAATTTGTAAACTCCCCCCCCCCACAAATGCACAAATTCTCCCAAATGTACAAATCCCCCCCCAAAATGTGCTTTTTTGCACTGCATTTGGGAGAAATTGACATTTTTGGCTGGGTTTTTGGGGGGGATGGGGGCATAGTTTTCTATGACAAAAATTGTGCAAAATTCCTGAAGGTTTAGAAGATGTACTGCAAATCTGTGCAATCTGCCTGACGGGGAGAAGCTGGTCTGCTGCAGAATCCGTGAGTCAGACTCATAAAAATCCAACTTCATTCGGTTCCATTGCAGATTTCTCCAACATCTCTAGAGGCAACCCTAATAAAGCACTAACATGCTCACACAAAGACATAAACCCAGACTTTTAAGAACAAAACACTCCACGCCTGGGCCTGGATGAATGAATCTGTCAGTTTCAGTTTCTCTGACATTCCAACTTTTAAAATCTTAATTCTTCTCGACCCAAATACGGAGACCTTAACAAATTTTGGTAAATCCTTATCAAAACTGAGCTGAACTGAAATCCTCTCCCATCCCTGCCAGACAGCAGAGACAACTATTGTCCTGCCTCTGCAGTCAGGGCTGGGCAGACTTTTCCTAATCAGTTTGCACCACAACCTACCATTGCAGATATCCTTTGTCTGCATATCAGTTCAACTGTGGCCCTCATTTCTCCGAAGTCAATCATCTGACTCTTTATTTCAGGGCAAGATTGCAATAAATATGCCCCTTCCCTGCCATCAGCTCTGCCAAGTATTTATCCTGGTTGTGCTTTTATATTGTATTTTATATAATGGTTTTATGCTTTGTATGGTTTTAATTTTTGTGAACCACCCTGGGAGCTTCGGCTATTGGGCCGTATAAAAATGTAATAAATAAATAAATAATAGTTGCAACAAGTGCACCACCTCTCAGTTTCACGTGTGTTTTCTTGCATCCCTACTTGGTTCCAAGGCACTTCTGCCAAAGAACACAACTTGCTTGAGTATGGAGTTACTGGAGGCATTATTATTATTATTATTTATTTATATAGCACCATCAATGTACATGGTGCTGTACAGGCATCATCAAGATGGTCTAGAGTCATGCAGCGGACTCAGATTTAGCACATGGAGGGGCATGTTGCCTTCACATTTTTACTCAGCAAGGCTGCACAAGGGAAAACGTGCCCGTGTCGGCCCATGTAGCAGTACATGTCTGCTCATAGAGCAGTATGACAATGGAACCAGTTACCTAGGGAGGTTGTGGGCTCTCCCACACTAGAGGCCTTCAAGAGGCAGCTGGACAGCCATCTGTCAGGGATGCTTTAAGGTGGATTCCTGCACTGAGCGGGGATTGGACTCGATGGCCTTATAGGCCCCTTCCAACTCTACTATTCTATGATTCTATGTTTTCAGCCAACATGTTCAACAACATGTTCCTCTCTGTGCCTCCTGTTATAAATCACCTCAGGAGTTATATTCCTTAAATCTAACAAACCTGCCACCAAAAAGCTACAGGCTGCCTTGTGCACCTTCAGGAAGCAAGATCTTCAAGAACTTGATAACCTCACTCTTTTGAAAGGAATACGAAGGCCATTATTTTTCGACCAATGTTTTTTCAAATATTCTCAAATGGGGTTCTTAAGCCCACCACATTGCTAAGATAAATATGATAAATAGCTGCCATTATTTAGGCATGCTTTGTTTTTTCTTTCCCTGGGTAGTTTATTTATTATTTTGGTACTTGCTGTGGGTGCTTTGAAGAGCATCCTATTTTGAAAAAAGATCTTTTTCATATCTGACTCAGTTTTATCATTTTCTCTGAATTGAAGCCAAATAGCTTTTCCCCCCCTCCCATCAACACAATCAGCCAAATGATAACTTTGTCTCCTGAACTTGAACTCAAAGCTTATCTCAAAAGGAAAAAAAAAGACAATAATCCTCTTCTCTGCAAATTCAAGGCTGCATAAACTGGCATTGTCTCTTAGCTGAGTTATTTTAAACACATCTTGGTTAAAATAAATTGTGTGGCCTTGAAGTTTTGGTTTTATTACAGTTTGTTCATTTCACTAAATGCATAACAGAGAGAAGTGCAACAATCAGTATCAATGGGTGATCTTTTTCTTTTCTCATCCACCAACAAACGCTGCATCTACATCTGACCCAGTGTCAGCGCTATTGATGGAAGAGTTGCCCCAAGATAGCAAGTGCCATTTCAAAGGGGCATGATGAATATGGCCTCCTACAGTAGCAGCAGTGCTTGCAGAACAATGCAAATGCCAATTGCACAACTCTGTTCATGCCATTCATGGATCTCAACTGCAACTAACCTGTAAAAGCATGCAGATTAATTGTGGACATTGCTAACATGTCTGATGTTTAACCAACCCACAAATGTGCTCTAGTGAAGGCCCCGTTACATGTAGATGGACTGGAGTAATATGATTGCTGCCTACTCTATTGCTACACCCATAAAATAAAATAAAAACAGAATAAAAACACCTTAAAATAGATTATTAAAAGAAGCAAAATGTGAAGTAAACTATGGCTGGTCATCAAGGGAAGGCTTCCCGGAACAACGTTTTTAGGAGGCACCGAAAGGAATACAAAGTTGGCACCTGCCAAAAGTCCATTCGACCAACTTGGTGCGCTGAAGGAGAACCGCCCCCACCCTCTTCTTTCATCAGCAAGACCGCCCTTCAATGCACACGCCCCCAAGAAGGTACATTCTGCGACATAGGCATGAGGACAGCAATACACAGGGATGGAAGGGCAGTTTTATTCTGTGTGGAGAAAAAAGGCCGCACTTTCCCCACCCTAGAAAAACATGGAAAATGGAGGGGAAGAGGCAGGATGACTGCAGGACAGGGACAAAGATGTGTGAGGGTCACCGGGCAAAACAGTTAACAAAGCAGGGTGAAAGTGCAATAAAATGTTGGTGTGATGGAGCTCATTAACAAGCTGCTTCCTGTTGTTAGTTTTGGGTAAAGTTCAGCTAATGTAATTAAAACCAAATCAATTGTTTAAGACAGCAGAAGCTTATCAATTCTTGGTAAGCTCTAATTTCCTACTTTAGGTAAGGTTTGGCTTTTATTTATTTATTTATTTTTAAAAAATATACTACAGGCTTTAATTTCTTGCAATATTTGTATAACCAGGACTTGCTAGCAGTCTCCGAATTATCAGTTGGATAAAACGTAACCATTGTCATGTATGCACCCACTGCAAATATTTTCAGTGGAGACACACAGTAGTCAGTTGGTTTGCACTGTGTTATTCCTTAAGATAGCAGAAAATATTCGCCACAGTTCTAGCAAGTTGTTCTGTGGAGAAGGTCGGGTGAGTTAATGGCCCTGCCTTTAGAAACGGAGCTGGACTAGATGACTTATCCATCCTTTTGAGCACCACTTTGAGCACCACTTTGGCGTTTACATTGCCAGTGAATGGCAGAGGCATTGCTGTTGTTCACTGGTACGGTACACAGACGTGTATGACTTAAAAATAGATGTGGCTTTGGATGACGCGGAAAGCATCACATAGAGAGAAAATGGCTTCAAAATGCTCCTATTTCAGGAACACTTTTCCTATTAAGTTGAAAAGTTATTATGGAAACAGTCTGTCCGTTTTCATTTTTATTTTAAAAATCTGCTGTTGTGAGTCACTTCTTCTGATGAGGGAGCATACACATGGCAGCAGCACTGTGTATCCAAACAAACTCCTGCATTCTCTTTTAAAAATACACGCTTGAGACCAAAAAGAGATCCTGGAGGCAGCAAACAGCAACAGGAAATAGTTTACTTGGCAAGAAAGAGGGAAAGAATTCATGCCAGGGATACTCTTTTTGTTTAAATATAGCACTGAATATCAGAAATTGACATTCCTGTAAAAAGATGGTAAGAGGCTGCAATGGTCCTCCTCACCACTTCCAGCCAAACTACACATTAGGGCTGTGCATCACCTTGAGCAGAAACACAGAATCTGAGTTGAGGTGGGCTGATTCAGCCTGCCTTGGCCCGAATCCGAGGTAGTACCAGGTCAGCCCGAGGCACTTTGAAGCTGAAGTGGGTCAGTATTGGAGCCCTTGGGGTGCCTCGGGGCAATTTCAGAGGGTGGTGGGTCACTCAACACACCTGCCCACCTGCCCAGAAAAGTTGGCTCTAGGCTGTCAGTGAATCCGCACCTCCATATCCCTCCCTGCTCTCCCTGGTCATCTCCTGCTGCCACTGCCACTGAGGTGCATCCTCCTCCCTGAGAGCCGAGCCACGATTTAAAGGTTAAGATCACAGGGGTTCTCTTTTTTTAATAGCTCTATGGCCCAAATGGTGGTGGCTGTAAAGAGCCATTTCCCTTAATGTAAAGGAAGTCCCAGTGGCACTGATGGCTCCATGTTGGGGTGGAGGGAGTAGGCTGACAGGCAGGGTGTCCAATGGACTCCCAGTAGGCCTTGTTCCTGCTTTCTTGGGTTGCATGCCACGTGGCTGGTACCAGGAACACTGCAAAGGCTGACCTGCTTCGGGGAGCCCAAATCACGCTTTGGCTTCAGTGCCAACATGAGGCAGGGAAGCTCCGAAACAGCCTCCAAGGCAAGTCAGGTGGGCTGTGCACAACCCTACTACTACACATGATGCTAGAACACATTGCTTTCCATTGAATGGATCTTTTTGCAAGTGCAAAAAACAGCCTTGCCTGGAGGGGGCAAACAGGATCAGAACCATGGGAGCAAGACAGAGGCAGCGTATCCCATTCCCCAGTCCACACTCCCAATGAAAATCCCCTCCACCAGAAGCTGCTATTTGCATCAGAAGGGAAGCTCCTTTGGGTGCCAATGAGAATGGGTGCAATTTTCACCAGAACCATAGCAGAGGGGAGGGCATCTGCTCTAGTTAGGGTGGATCGCCCCAAAAGAGGAATTAACCCAAAATGAGAACAAGAGAGGGAACATCTTTGCATAAATGTGCATGCACCAATTGCCTCCTCCTTTTTTGTTTGGTAGAAAGATAGAGTACAAATCAATTAAATAAATATTAAATATACAGATGCAAACTTAGGGGAAAAATGAAATGAAAATACAGTACATCTCACCACAAAGTGGGGAAGACTGTGACCAGGTGACCTCTGTCTGCTGTGCAGGTACTGACCCTGTATGGGCAATTTTGAGGATCCTGTCACTCTATCATTAAACTGGACTTCAGACAGAGGATTGTCCACTATAAAATAGGGCCCATAGCTCCCTAGCTGTTAATCCCAATTCTGGTGCCCTTCCAACTACTATTTGTAATTGTATTTTTTTAAAAAATGCACATCTTAGAATGGCATGTGTAAGAACATAAGACGATTCATGTTGGATCAGACTGAGGGCCGATCTAGTTCAGCACTCTGTTCACACAGGAATCCACAAGTAGGACATGGTACATATAACACGGTGTAGTGTCATATGTAGTTTGGTTCTCTGTGACTTTTCCCCCAAATCTACATTTGAGATTATTTTAATAAATACATGGAAATACTCTGGTTGCAGATAATGGGTTGGATTCAGACTTAGATGTGTGCCAACAGGCTGGCAGAAGCGGTCGTCCTCTTCCCATGGCAACCCCTCCAATCCCCTGAAAATGCTACCCAGAGGACCAAGGGACTCTGCTGAATGAGTGTGCTATGCTGCAGTGGGGAGTGCGTTCCTCACAAATTGGTCAGAGGTATCTTCCTTGAGCAAACCCCCTCTGCCTAGAGGAGGCAGATTCAACCCCATATGCTCCACAAATGCAGTTAACAGCTGCACTGTAACTTTATGTATGAAAGTACCCTGATTTCTCAAGAAGTAGGGCCTCTTTCGGGACTTCCTCTTCACTTGGCTCGGGGCCTACTGCCGCTAACCTATTTTTCCTCAAAGATTTTCTTTTACCCATTTGTAATGTCTTTTCGTTCTCTCCTCTTGTTCCTTGGAGGTTTGTTCTAGCCTTCACAATAGTGTTATTATTCTATGTATGCCATGAATGCTCATAAATAATAAAAAACAGCACAGTAGTAATTAAGACTGGATCTAGTCAAGGATCCATATTCTTGCTCTAATTTAACAAAATCAAAGTCATTAATATTTTCAATACCCTCTGCGATTTAATATGCTTTTTTGGAGTAGTGGTTGCATTTGTTTTTTTAAAAAATGAGCAACATGAATTCATTTTTAGATGCTCACTGAATTTTAGAACTTTTATTGAAGAGTTCTATGATGCTATTAAGTCAACATATCAGTAAGGTCTCAAAGTCCCAGCTGCTCCCAGCTGCCCACATATGCTCTATTACCAAGGACAGATCCAAAACTCTGATATTTTTCTTTGATAAATCATAATTTGTCCCTCCCTATTGTACTTTTCGGGTATTTTTGAGATGCCTTTTCTTCTTTTTTGTTTGCACACTTGTTTGCTAGTGGGTTGTCTCTCCGGCATCATCTTTCCATTCTGAATTCTCAGACAGACAGTCCCAGACCCAGTGAGGAAAGGTGCTTCTCTGGGAGTCCCACTACTGTCTCTGCTACTGCCACCTTCCTTTTCCTCAGCCCCCAAGATCCTCTAATTCTTCAATGCCTCTGGGGCCATAGAAGATGGGCAATAATGGAGGCAGGTGCTTTGCCAGTACCTTTGGGCCTTTGGGAATGTTCAAATAGGATGCTCACAAAAGGGTGCACCTTTGGTGAGAGCTCAAATTCAGGTCAGGCAACGGCTAGGTTCACACAACACATGAATCCACTCTCAGTGGTTGAGAGTGGGTTGTTGTTGAACTGTGGATTGTTTGTTGATTCATGGATTAGCGTGTTGTCCAGACCCAGGGCATTTTCCACATCATGGTTTGTTAACCACCCTGAACAACTCAACAATCAACCTTGGGTTCTCAAGATGGCTTGTACAAGAAAAATAAGCCATATTGCATAAGCCACAGTAATAAGCCACCCTACAGAAAATGTCCTCGGTTCAGACAATGTGTTAACCTGCAGCTCAACAAACAACCCACAGCTCAACAAACAACACACACACAACCACTGAGTGTGGGTTAGTGTGTTGTGTGAACCCAACTAATGGATGGCAATTCATGGCAAGCTTAAATCTGAGAGAAATGGTTATGTGTAGTTCACAGGCATGAAAATGCAAACACGTGTATATACCAAGGCCAACTATACAAGGCATAACTTGCCATTTGAAATTCTGCAGGTGGAATCTAGTAAGGCTGATTATGAACTGTCAATAATATGTATGATTTTATGGTATATCTTGAACGAAAGTAACCAATACCTTCTTTCTTTTTAAGATTTTACAGGATAAGCTATTGCTGGGGAAATTAACAAAGCAGGTAGAAACACATCTTTTTCAGCACTGTATATCATTATGGGGAGAGGATCTTTAGTCAGTGAGCCATGGTGTAAGAATCAGTATATTAATTGACAAGTAGGAATTATGGATCATTCTATTTCTGCCCATTTCAGTTTCACATGCATTCATAAACCTGTTCCATCCAGTTTCTGCATTTTTGTATCTGTGATATTTTTTTAATCCACTCCCAAATTTGCATTTCAATAGAGATTATGGAATTTACACTCTCACAAAATATGCCCTTCTAAACATATTTTCTCTCAAAGTTCACATTTTTGTATGCATTGTATTCCAAAATATGCATTCTGTTGTTGTTTTGAGCCGGGAACTGCATCACATACTTCAGAGAAGTGCCAAATCTAAAGGATTGCTGCATTTCAATCTGCACATTTGGCTGGGTGATCTGTTTGCTTTGAAATGCAGACCAGATTAAATTTTCAAGCATCCTTATTTACAAGTACACAAAGTGTCCTTATTTTTGTCTGTGACCTTTTGGGGAATATGGGCCCACTCCATTTTAATCTCCCAGAACCAGGATCTCTGGGGGAAAGAGAACAGAGGGGCTTGGTGTAATTATTTACGTGCTGAGGCGCAGTACTAGAATGGTTGTTTCTCGGCTTTCTCAACCTCATGACTCCTTTTCAAATATCTTCCTATTAGAATTGGCATTGGTATTAATGTAAGCAATTCAAGATCGGCAATGTAGCCCAAAAATGAGCCGACAAGAAAATAATAACAATCCAAGAGCAATAGAACTGATGGGATTCTTTATGTTATGGTCAGCTCATAATTTCCTACATTAGTCAAACTAAATGCCCAATCCTATATGTGTCTAGTCAAAAGTAAGTCCCACTGAGTTCCCAGCTAAATGTGTACAGGATTTCAGCATTAATCTCCTTGCAATCGAAAGTCATTACATCTCTCCCAAGTAGACTGATGTATGTGTAATCTGATGGAAACAGAACTCTGGTTCATCTAAAATTCTGATTTATCCCATAAGTCATGCAGAAAAACCAGATTGCACTCATTTGCATTTCATCAGATGATCAATAAGAAACACAATTTCATTTTCTCCCCGTCACTTATCATTCATGTGTTCATCATGCATGAACAACTATGTAAGTAACTATGCTTGTAGTTTACTATGATACAGCGTCAGGTGATCCAAAGAATAATTGGGGCACTTACCCTGGGCGTAGGTGGGGCGCTTGCCCCAGGGAATGCTGTGCTGAATGGCATTAGGAGTGCTGAGCCAAAACCCCAGCTGCCCATCCGCAACCTCTTCCATTTCCCTGTGAAAGAGCCCCATGTTCTCCTGCCTCTTTTGTTGGGATGCTGAGCATTTTGGAGACATTTCTCTGGGTGCAGGGCTTCAGTGCTTACATTACTGGAAGGAGGTGGCTGTGGGGTTTGTATGGGCTCTTTCTTGTACCACCACCATCCCGTTCTGTCCTCACAGCCTCTCTGGCTGCTTGATCTCCTTGGAACGCCCCCTAGAGGACATAGCCAGGACTCCCTGCCTTGGGGCTTCCTCGTACTGCTGCCTGCACAGTGCCTGAAAAACTGAAAGATTATTTGTTGTTACTGTTGTTGTTAAAAGGACTTCTAATAATGACAAAGCAAAACCAAAATGCCCCTCTCAGCTTCCAGGCACTAAGCAGACAGCAGCACTCGAAAGCCCAAAGGGAGTGAATGCTGGCCAAGACCTCCAGGAGACATTCCAAGATGCTCAAGCAGCTGGAAAGCCTGTGAGGATAGAATGGGGATGGGGAATGCTAAAACGAAGAGCACACACACCCCTCGGCCACTGCTGCCCAACAAGGTAACCAGTAAGGTGAACCTGTACATATTCCACGCACCATCTCCCCAATGAGGCCAGCCTGGCACCAACACTGTTAACTTTTTAGCACCAGGTTAAGACCTTCGTCTTCTCTCAGCCATTTGACAGCATATAATGAAGTTTCAGTTGGGTCCTGGATTTTTCTTATTGTTCACAATCGTTTAGATATATTTGTGTCTCTGTGTCTTTGTGCTGTCTGTTTCTATGTAAATGTTTTTTTATACTGTGTGTAATGAATTTTAATGGTTTTTAATCTATGTAAACTGCCCAGAGAGTTTCAGCTATTGGGTGGTATAGAAATGGAATGAATGAATGAGAAAGATTGTTTGAGAGGAGGTGTGGTGAAGGAGGGCAAGACACTGTGGAGAGTGGAGAGGCACTTTAGAGCCATAAAAAGTGTCTCTCTGGGATATCGACATAAGCCTGGCCCTGCACAGATGCATAGAAGTCCTTACACAGAGAAATATTGATTGAGGACACAAATAAAAAGGATCCTGCCAGCACAGGGATGAGTGATACAAAATGGAGGGAGTCTGCTAGAATAAGCTGCTGCAACACCTATCACCTACAAAGCCAAATGCAGCAGCCTCCCAACCATACAATATGGCCTGCCAGGCTGTCGAATAATTTTCTCAGTTCTAGGAAAGCAGTAAAATGAGGCCTTGGTAAGCTGTCATGCATCTTTGTCAGTTTGATTATTCCATGTAAGATTTGCATTTAAATTATTCCATGTTAATTTTACTAAGAAGTTTAGCCCAGGAAGCAGTATATTTTTAAAAAAAAAATCAGCAAAGGTCAAAAGTCCAGCTAAGGAGGCAAGAAGGCATAAAGTTCAACAACAGTACATAAAGTTTTATCTCAAGAAACAGAAACTTCGTTGGCAGGAATAATCAATTGGCTGGAATGGGAGAAAGGAGAATTTTTGTAGAAGATAAAAGCTCGTGGTAAATAGGCAAAAAGTCAGAGAGAGAAAGAGAGTGGGAGGGAGAGGGAGGGAAAGATAGAAAGAGATCAGAGCTGCTGAAATTGGATTGAGAGGTCTTGACCAAAGGCAGTAAGATATTGTTTGGATCAGTACATCTGGGTAAAACAGGGGCAGAATTTAGTTAGGTTAGCTGAAAGAGTTTAGTTGCTTTATTACCCTATTCTCTGTGTTGTGTGTCCATTTAGACTCTAAAGATCTTTTTCCTAATGACTGACATTTTCATTCAGTAAACTTTAGACTTGATAATATAAAATTGTGAGGTTTTTTTCCTTTTGGGTACCCACCCAAAAAAGCCAACCAAAAATAGATACCAAAGACCTAGAGGGTTTTGAGGCTGGTTTGATGGAGGCAGCCAGAAAATTAAAGACTCCTACCTGGTGGCAGCAGAAAAGGACACAAGAAGGGAAAGGCAAAAACAAAAGCAAAAAAGGAGTGTGGGTGAAGTAATTCCGCCCCCCCCCCCCCCGTATTCCCTTCCATTCATGGGAAAGGGAAGGATGAAGGAGTCCTGTCAGGAGCTACTAGGGCTACAATGAGAGCTCGCCAGCTCTGTGGTGAGTCACAAGGACTGCAGTTTAGAGCATCTTCTAGCCTCACTCCTGACCAGGCTGGCCAACAGGCCTTCCAAGACTCCTGGATTCGTCCTGAAGTCCTAATTTCCCAGTTCTGACTCCCTCCTCATCAGCACACCTTCTGACACCTGTTTCCTTGGTCCCAGCTCCCTTCAGGCAGCTGGTGATAGTTCAGCCCTAATGGCCTCCTGTCCTAATGTTGAATTACAAACAAGGCAATGTGGCTCACTCGAGCCAACAGGAGGTTGGGGGATCTTTCAGAGCAGATGTGGGTGTGCAAGGGGAAGAGAACAAGGAGAAGTTCCATACAGTAGCAGCTCACAGTCCTTGCTCTCTGCCTGCTTGTACAGCAGTGGCTTCCCCCTTCCCCCCAGATGTGTGATAGTGGCTCATGCCCCTTTCCCCACCAGGCAATTGTGGCTGGTGCTGCTCTTCACAGTAATGGTTCACATTCTTCTCCCCCCTCTTGCACAATGGCGATCACACTCCTCTCTCCCTTCCCCTGCCTGGCAGTAGGTTGTGTTCCTGTTTTCCCAATCATCAGCAGCAGTGGTGGCATGTCCTCCAGGGGCAGAAGGTCTTGTACCAGCCCTGTTGATCCACTACAAAAGTAAGCTGACGGTTCTCCATAGTATCTCAATAGAATAATGGGAATGGTGGATGCTTATTACTCCTAAGACAACTAGATTTGACAGCCTGGAGTACTTCAACTTTATTATGAGAAGAACTGATGGTGTACTTATTGGGCCAACATTTAGAAGGAAGTAAATAACCATTAAGCAGGGGGAGTGAAACAAACAGTCCTCCACCTGAAAGATCATAGGGAGGAAATATTTTTCTCCACCTGAAATATCGAGAGGGTTTGTTGCTGCTTAGTGCACTTAACTTCATGAGGTAGCCAAGCGTGTCATTTTTATTTAGTTAGTTTAAAAGCACCACTCACAGCAACAGAAGGCCCTCTCCACAGCTTCCTGCAAGCCACATACCTCCAGGTATTTGGAGGTATCCTCCAGCACCTTGGATAGCTCCGTTAGAGTTCTTGCTGCTTCTGACTAAGACCCAGAATGGAACCACGGCCCCACCGAAATCGGAGCCACCAGCCTCCATTGCCTTCTCCCCAGGCATTCGTCCTTCGGAAAGGATGTGACAGGAGGGGCAGCACAGTTCAGCTCTGCACGCTGAGCTTTAAGATCAGGGAGCTGTATTGTCAGCAGTCTCTAATATCTCCCTTGATAGATCCACTGAAGCCTCGATTTTCTCCTTCCGTCCCAAAGGATAGTACTCTTCACAGGCAGATTACGGTCTTTTAGCGGCATCTCTGCATGACAAATTGCCAAAACCTTATCACGCCTGACATCAAGAGACTGCTGCTATCTCTGACTATAAAGCATTCCCCCCACCATTACCACTCAGTCAGCAGATTGTCCCAAAGCCATGCTCGCAGCTTAGACCAGGCACTATTATCCTGGAAAATGAACTGCTTCTCTCTCTTTCATTCCAAAAAGAAAAATACAGTGTCTTGACATTTTATTTTCAACATGATGCTCTGTAGATATGCCTAAATATACTTCCCCTTCAGTGGGGGGAGGGGGAAATGCCATGGCTACATTAAGTTCTCTTTCCGTTATGGGAATGTTCAATAACTCTCTGAATAAAACTACTTTCAAGGTATTACATTCAATCATGATGGCACCCTGCTTTTAGAAGTGAGATCAACATCTTTAAAAGTCTTTTCTTTATCGGCTCAGGGAAAATTGGAGTCAGACAGTATGTAAATAAAGAAAAAAGGGAAAACACCTCTAACCACTAGGCCTCTTGATCATTTTGTCTTTCATTCTGCTTCATTTAACAGTAAAATACTTTTGGGGGTGGCATCTACTAAAGTAATTGCCCTACGAAAAGCTGGATCTATGTTGACAGGGAGCTAGGTCCTTTATTTTGAAATTAATAGCTCAATTCAAGGTATTCAAATGGATTTCAGACAGATAATTACTATGAAGTATTCCAGCAATAGAGATTTTGTGAAAGTGGGAAGTGTATTTATTTCTGGGTGCAGTCTTGATCTCTCAGTGTGAAAGGTAGGATTGAGCTTGATTCTTTGGATCCACTGTGAAACTTTCTGGCAGGGATTAAATTCTACACACCCAAAGTTCAGTATTGATTTCTCTGTATGGGTTCCAGTGCACTGGCAGACATTTGTCCTCATCACACCAGAAATCTCAGAACAGACAAGCCAGGCATCCAGAGAGTCATGGGAATGGAAATATTCTGACCACTCACAGTGCTGGAAGCCTTGTGACATGGAAGGTGAGCATAAGAACATAAGAAGTGCCATGCTGGATCATACCAAGGGTCCAGCACTCTGGCCACACAGTGGCTGACCAGCTGTTGACCAGGGACCCACAAGCAGGACATGGTGCAACAGCACCCACTCACCCATGTTCCCAAGCGCTGCTGTACATAGGCTTACTGCCTCTGATACTGGAGCACATAGCCATACACTTTATTTTGAAAATAATAGCTCAATTCAAGGTATTCAAATGGATTTCAAACCATGGCCTAGGAAGGACTTGGCAATTGCAGTGCCCACTTCCCAATTCCACATCAATATACAAATTGCATTGTTAAAATCCTGCATGAACATTTCTATGCATTTTCTTGTACCCTTCTCCTAATATAAGCACTTTGTGCACCCTTCTTCCAAATGCATGCATTATTGTGTGTAGCGTTAATTAATATATACATTTTTGCAAGCTATTTTCCTGATAATAATCAGTGGTGGGTGAGCTTACCCTGAGTGAATTCATACTTTCCTCAGAAAGTAACAGATTCATCTGTGTAATCTAGAATTAGAGATCTTCTTTAATTTGAGATCTCGTTCTACATTAACGAGATTTTGTGCATGGTCAAAAGTGTGCATTTTGCGAGCTGTAGTTCAGATCTGTATAATGTGTGATGACATAATGAGTCACCATATTATACAAAAAAATTAAAAAAATGGTCCCCAAATCACACTGCAAGCCCAGAAATGTACCGACTTGGACCACAGGTTGTGTCCTAGTCTGTGTTGGGTCCAAAAGGTGTGAATTGGGTAAATCCTGATCAAAAATGAACTGAAATGAATTTCTCAGATGAAGAAGATAGAGTGGTGGGACCACAATAGCCCATCTCCTTGCAGTGCCAGCTTGATCAATACTGGTAGTCTTCACATTTATCAGGGGGTCTTCTCCTGTGAGAAGATGGATTATTTTGAAGGAATGTTTGCTGATAGGCACAGTCATTGATTTCTTCCAGGTTTTGCACTTGTGCAACATTATAGGGTACTGGACTTCATGGGAAAGTTTGGCTTCGCACCTTGGATAGCTCCTTTAGAGTTCTGACTGGTACTGACTGAAACCCAGAGTGGATTCACTGCACCACTGCCATCAGAGCCACTAGCCTCTATTGACTATGCTAGAACTTCACTCCCTTCCCTGCATACCTATGTGGTGAGCCTATGTGGTGTAGTGGCTAGAGTGTGGGACTGGGAGTCAGGAAATCTGGGTTCTAGGCCCCATTCGGCCAGGAAACTAACTGGCACTTTGGGCCAATCACAGACTCTTAGCCCAACCTACACCATAGGGTTATTGTTGTGAGGATAAAATGGAGAGAAGGATGTGTATACTGCCCAGAGAGCTTCAGCTATGGAGTGGTATAAAAATGTAATAAATAAAATAAAATTAGGATTATGTACACCACTTGGGTTCCTTTAGGAGGAAAATGGTGGGATATAAATGTAATAAATAAATAAATTCCAGTTGCTTCCACAGCCAGAAAAGGGATAAGTGGACAGAGTCTTATCCACAGGTCTATTATTTGGGTAACATGTGAATAGTCTCTTACATTTTAAAAATCTGCATTCTTGAATGAAAACCAGGAACAATGGTTTCTGCTCCTGGGAGTAAATGCCAAAAAAGGATCGTTTCCCCTCTCAAAGATGCCATGATATACAGAGGGTATTGAAACTTTATTCCTCTCTGTATCAAAAAAAAAAAAAATCCATTAGCATAGTGATAGGCTCTATCTCCTTGCCATAGAGGAATAGTTAAGGCAGCAATTATTTCAAGATGATAAAATCTCCTTTCTTTCATTATTCTTTGTGAATTGCCCATTAAAAATCTCACATGCTTCAGAAATTAAAATATATTAATAGGAACATAATTAAGCTCTTATTGCTTTTGTCATTTAAAGTAAGTTAACCAAATCATGAGAAAGCCACCAAAAAGTGGCTTTCAGTGAACAATTTAAATTTAATTAATATACAGTAACAAGCTCATTAAATCTAAGTTAAATGCTTATTTGAGACAAATTGTAACCTTTTAGTTGGCTTAAAGCCTCCATTTACCTCGGCTGGCAGAGCAACAAATTGCACTTTTGAAAATGAACAAAGAGAGCTTTATGGCTTCTGTTTACCTGAACATACAATATCTTCTACCAAGAAGAGGAGCGACAGAGGAAACTTCCAGCCTTAAACACCCTGTGTCTAGGAATCCCTCTGTGTCATACTTTTGAATGAAATATGGGTGCTCGAAAATTCGTTCAGTCTGCATTTGAAAGAAAACCAACCTGATTCACACTGAATCAGAGTACAGTTATCCTTCAGTTTTTACACTTCTCCAAATTTTGTGATATACTTCTTGTCTCAAAACACACCACAAAATGCATTTTAAAAATGCAATTTTTAGGATAAAACAAAAAAATATATCCATATTTCTGGTTAAAATACCATAAATGCATTTTTTAAAAAAAATCAAAAAGAATATTAATAATAATAATAATAATAATAATAATAATAATAATAATAATAATAGCAGATTAATTTGGAAATGGGATGGAACAAATTCGCAAATGAATATGTGCAAAACTATCACTGATGGGAAATAGATAGATCCATTCTGTTTCTCTCTCTTCCCTGGGCTGTCAACTTGCTGCTTCTTTAGCCATTACCTTGGTTGTGTGAGAAGAGTTTCCCTGAGTGAGAGCAGGGATCTCATGGGAAATGATATAATTACTTCTTGTGTCCTCCCCACCCTGAGTGAGAGGCAGAGGTTGGGCGCTTCACCTATTATAGCTGCTTCATCTGCCCAGAGTGTGAGGCTGTGGTACTTGAAGCAGGAGGCTCCCCTGTGTGAGAGCCAGGGGGAGGAGTGTGGCCACACATCAGGTAGTAGTAGAATTGGCAGTTACTAAGGGAGGGAGATTGTGTGGGGGGGGGAAGCACTTTATTGCTTAGTTGGTAGTAGCCTGATGTCCATCTGTGACCAGTGGCTGGTTACCACAAGTGAGAAATGTGACTGTGTTGTTTGTATGACTGAGTGTGGGTTTGAATGGTGAGTGAGTGCATAGGTGGTGTGGGTAAAGATGTTTTTGGGAAGCCGTGATGCAGGGACGCATGGAAGGGGAGCCACTATTTCAGTGATTTGGGGCAGAAGGAGATATGGCAGGAGGAAGGGGTTGCAACATCAGTGTAGAGCGGGTTTCAGGTGTCTTCACACTTTTCCCCTTCTATCCTCCTCCTCTAGCTCTCATGTACCTGATAGCTCATCCACTGAGCCTTCCTCCCTTGTGGTGCTACTCTTTAATGCCAGGTCAGTCCGCAATAAGACCTCTCTTATTCATGATTTAATCCTGGATGAGACGGTTGACCTGGCGTGCATTACTGAGACTTGGGTGGGTGAGCTGGGTGGGGTTGGTCTGACTCAACTCTGCCCACCTGGGTACTCAGTGCAGCACCAACATAGATTGGAGGGACGGGGTGGGGGAGTCGCCGTGATTCATAGATCTTCCATCTCTATCACCAGGAAACCACTCCATCTTGGAGCGGGCCTTGAAGGTTTGCACCTGGTGTTGGGCCAGAGAGACAGATTGGGGATGCTGCTGGTATACCGCCCACCCTGCTGCCCAGCATCCTCCCTGACTGAGCTGGCGAAGGCAGTCTTGAGTGTGGTGTTGGAGGAACCCAGGACGGTGGTTCTGGGCTGTAAAGGAAGAGCGCCCAGCAACCAGCTGGCTTCTCGACTGGATTTAGCACGGATCCCCGGGCCAGACACTCACGGCTCACACAAATGAGGTTTAAGACCATTTATTTGGAAAAGGGCAAGAATACATGGGAATAACAGAATAAAACTTAATAAAACATGCATAAAAGTGTCAGAACCCAGCGCAAGCAAGCTACAAAACTAAACTACAAAATCATACGTCACCCAGACCAGACTCAGCCGACGCCTCCCTGTTCCCTTCACAGGGGTGTCTTTATACTATTCTTTTTACTCCTTCCCCCCTCCCTTCAGCTTTGATGCGTGGAGTTTCTTCACACTTCAGCCCGGGATGGTTAATCACTCAAGGACACAAGACAGTCTTCTCCCCCTCATGCAGCTGCCTGGTTCTTATCTCCCCTCCTAAGGAACCATAAAAACCATAAAATTCATGCATTAAAAGACATGCCAGTCCCAAGGTCCGATTAACCCTCACCTTACCCTTACATGGGCGACTTCAACTTTCATGCTGAGGCTGTCTCTGGGGCTCCGGCTTGGGACTTTATGGCCTCCATGACAACCATAGGGCTGTCTCAGTTTGTCATTGGCCCAACACATGAAGCAGGGCATACCCTTGATTTGGTTTTTGCTCCAAGCTGTGAGATGGGTAGTCTGAAGATTGGGGGGGGGGTTTCCAAGTAACCCCATTGTCATGGTCGGACCATTTCCTGGTGAGATTTCAACTCATGGCGTTACTACCCTCCTGCAAGGGTGAAGGACCCATTCGGATGGTCCACCCCAGGAGACTAATGGAATCCAATGGATTTCTGAATGCTCTTGGGGATTTTCCAGTGGAGAGAGCTGGTGATCCAGCCGAGGCCCTAGCCTCACTGTGGAACGGTGAGATGCAGAGGGCCGTCGACTTAATTGCACCTGAGTGCCCTCTCCAGTCCTGTAGAGCCTGCTCTGCTCCTTGGTTTACTAAGGAGTTGCGGTCAATGAAACAGGCTGGACCTTGGCTAGAGCACAAATGGCGCAAGACTCGAAGCAAAGATGACCGAGCACGCTGTAGAGCGCATAATCATGCCTATTGCATGGCAGTGCAGGCAGCAAAGAAGGCTTATTTTGCTGCCTCCATTGCGTCCTTGAGTAGCCGTCCAGTGGAGCTCTTCCGGGTGGTCCGGAGGCTGCTAACATCATCCCCAGCAAATGGGTCCCTGGCTCCGTCAAGGACCCGCTGTGACCTTTTTGCATCACACTTTGAGGACAAGATCGCTTTTCTCCGCAGCGAGCTTGACGTTGTTTTTAGTGCAGCTCTAGTTGAGGTGTCCGATGCCACCATCTGCCCAATTTTGTGGGTTCAGTTCCAGTTATTGCGGCCTGATGATGTGGACAAGGTGCTTGCAGCAGTGCGACCGACCACTTGCCCTCTCGATCCCTGTCCCTCCTGGCTTATAAACGCAAGCCGAGGGGGTCTGACTGTGTGGGTCCAGGGGGTGATAAATGCTTCTCTCCGGGAAGGGGTGGTCCCTGCTGTCCTTAAGGAGGCAGTAGTGCAACCACTCCTGAAGAAGCCCACCCTGGACCCCATGGTATTAGGCAACTACTGCCCAGTTGCTAACACTCCTTTTTTAGGGAAGGTACTTGAGAGGGTTGTGGCAGAGCAACTGCAGGCACTTTTGGAGGATACTGATTATCTAGATCCATTCCAGTCTGGGTTCCGATCTGGTTACGGGACTGAATCAGCCTTGGTCGCCCTGATGGATGACCTTTATCGAGAGAGGGACAGGGGGAATGCAACCCTGTTAATCCTGCTCGATCTCTCGGCGGCTTTTGATACCATCGACCATGGTATCCTCCTGGATCGACTCTGTGGGATGGGCATCGGAGGCACTGTTTTACAGTGGTTCCGGTCCTACCTACGGGGTCGTTTTCAGAGAGTAGCATTGGGTGACCAGTCCTTGGCCTCTTGGCAATTGAGCTATGGAGTGCCGCAGGGCACCATCTTGTCCCCAATGTTATTTAACATCTATATGAAGCTGTTGGGAGCGGTCATTAGGGGATTTGGAGCTAAATGCCATCAATATGCTGATGACACTCAGCTCTAGCTCCCTGTGACAACTGAATCAGGTGAGGCTGTGCAGGTCCTGGACCAGTGCCTAGACTCAGTAATGGGCTAGATGAGGGCCAATAAACTGAGATTGAATCCTGACAAGACAGAAGCCCTGTGGGTGAGTGGTTCCGGAGTCCTGGAGACAGGCTCATTGCCTGTTCTGGATGGGGTTGCACTGCCTCTGAAAGAACAGGTTCGTAGTTTGGGGGTACTCTTAGACCCATTTCTGTTGTTGGAGGCTCAAGTAGCTGCCACGGCTCGGAGTGCCTTTTACCATCTTCGGTTGGTTCGCCAACTACGGCCTCTCCTGGACAGGGATAGTTTGACCACGGTGGTACAGGCATTGGTAACCTCAAGATTGGATTACTGCAATGCGCTCTATGTGGGGCTGCCCTTGAAGCTGCTCCGGAAGCTGGAGTTAGTGCAGAATGTTGTCTGGAGCTGCCCCTTTCCAGCATGTAACTCCTCTGCTGAGGGAACTGCACTGGCTGTCTATTCGCTACCGGGCCAGGTTTAAGGTTCTTCTACTTGTGTACAAAGCCCTAAACAACTTAGGACCGGGATACCTGAGAGAGCGCCTTCTCCCTTACCAACCTGCCCGGTCACTGAGGTCAATCGAGGGCCTGCTCCTGGTGGTTCCACCTAGATCCATCCTCCGATTGGAATCCACCAGGGGAAGAGCCTTCAGCATGGTGGCGCTCCTCCTGTGGAATTCTCTGCCTCTGGAGGTCAGGCAGGCGCCAACCTTGTACTCCTTTTGGCACCTCCTGAAAACATCTTTATTCCAAGAAGCCTTTCTCTAACATGCAGCCTTGGATTACTGTTATTGCTTCTTTTAAATTTTGTTTTAACTGTTTTTATTCTGTTTTTATTTTCATTTTACATTGTACACCGCTCCGAAATTTTTCAATGGGGAGCGGTATATAAATATTCTAAATAAATAAATCCCAAGTGCAAAATACTTTTAAGACTGATTGATTTGAATTTAATCCCAATTTAGATTATACAATCTAAATCCATAGCAAGAGAGCCTCTCTGCAGTTGAGGACAACAGCAGGTAGATAATGCATCTAGGATTTGTAATAATCACCACAGCCTCTGTGGGTTCTGCTTCATTCCCTTCGATCCTGCAGGTGGGTAGTGCTATATGGGCATGTGGGCTAGAGAGGTAGGATTAGCCATGGGCATTTTCCCCCATTATATTTCTTAATTGTGTCTTTGATTTTCCCATTTTATTCCCCCTGCATTCAGGTTTAACTGAGTAATTTCTAAAATCAATGCTAGAATTTGAAGCATGCTGCCATGTTGACAATCCAGATATAATACTGTAAAACACTGCAAAACAGTAATCTTGATGTGGCCATATGTATGACTGCATGCAAATTTGCTTGGTGTGGTGTTTTAATGATGAATAATTGGACTTCTGTGCACCATACCAAGTGTCTATGATTTTTGTTTCATTACAGATCTATGCTAGTCTGACCATCATTCCCTTTCCTCAGGCACGCTGGGAATTAGTCACGTAAATACTAAAATTGTCATTCAGTTGCCTGCAGGCTGCACACCATGCCTGGCATTATTTTTGGTGTTGAAGCCATGCCAACGTGAAGACTTCACTCACTCCTGAAGGTGGATATCTCCGCCGAAGAGCAGCTGGACATATGTTATTTCCATCTGTGCAGGACCACCAGAGGGTATTTTCAGTGGAGATGACAGCTGGAGGGAGACCCTTTCTCTGCTTACTTTTATTTCCAGAGCAATCCTATGCATGTTTACGAGGGAGCAAATCTCACTTTGTTCAGTGGGGCTTAATTCCCAGTAAGTGTGTTTAGGATCACAGCCTCAGTCTTTTATGCATTTACTCTTTTAGAGACTTTATTTCAGGATCAGATGTAGGAGGATTTCAGTGGATCCTAGGGCTTCTATATTTCATTTCCCAAAAGTACTCCAATCTGAGTCCAGAAATAAGGTGGTTCAGATGGAGGAAAGCAACACATTATTTTGGACTACATTTTATAAGACTGAGTTGTACCCACCTCCTGCCCCAATTAATAAGCATGAGGTTCTGCTTGAGTTCCAGATTACCTGGGGCTTTCAGTTGCAGTATAAGGATACATCAATAAGAACAGCAAATATATTCATTAAAATGCCATGAGATTAGCAGGAAAACTCATGATTAAAAGAGAGGCAACAGGCACATATTCCAGCTACATGGATGGATAACAACATCAAAGTCAGTTGGCAAATTAGGAGGACTGGTGGACGTTTCATTACTATTTGAATCATCACCATTTGCCTTTCAGATTTGCATGCTGAACTACATTATACATATATTCCTAAATCCAAATGCGCTGAATCCCAAAAATCTGATGGGAGATTTGCAGGATCAATTAAATAAATGACTTTATTACCCCAAAGAGTGACCACTTAGATGGAGACCATGGTCAAGTAATTTTAGCAGCAGTGTAGGAGGTGAGTTAAATGATGGGATAGAAAGTGAGTCCATTAGGAAGCCGTCCAAATTAAAGCCATCTAAATTGGTGGCCCTCGCCACAACCTTTGGTACTGAATTCCATGGTTTAACTATGCACTGTGTGAAGAAACACTTCCTTTTATCTATCCAGAATCTCCCACCATTCAGCTTCATGGGATGACCCTGGATTCTAGTATTATGATAGAGGGAGAACCATACATGATTTTGTACACCTCCACCATGTCTCCCATTACTCATACTTTTCCCAAGTTAAATAACCCCAGCTGTTGTAACCTTCCTTCATAGGAAAGTTGCTTCAGCTCCTTGATCATGGTTGTTGCCCCTTTTTGGATTTTTTTCCAGCTCTACAATATCTCTTTTAGGTGTGGTGACCAGAACTGTACCTAGTATTGTAAGTGTGGTCACACCGTAGATTTGAATAAGGGCAGCATGATATTGGCAGTTTTATTCTCAATTCCTTTCCTAATTATACCTAACGTAGAGTATGCCTTATTTGCAGCGGTCTCACACTGGACTGACATTTTCATCGAGCTGTCCACCACAACCCCAAGTTCTCTTTCGTAGTTAGTCAAAGAATCATAGAATAGCAGAGTTGGAAGGGGCCTACAAGGCCATCGAGTCCAACCCCCTGCTCAATGCAGGAATCCACCCTAAAGCATCCATGACAGATGCTTGTCCAGCTGCCTCTTGAATGCCTCTAGTGTGGGAGAGCCCACAACCTCCCTAGGTAGCTGATTCCACCGTCGCACTGCTCTAACAGTCAGGAAGTTTTTCCTGATGTCCAGCCGGAATCTGGCTTCCTTTAACTTGAGCCCGTTATTCCGTGTCCTGCTCTCTGGGAGGATCGAGAAAAGATCCTGGCCCTCCTCTGTGTGACAACTTTTTAAGTCTTTGAAGAGTGCTATCATGTCTCCCCTCAATCTTCTCTTCTCCAGGCTAAACATGCCCAGTTCTTTCAGTCTCTCTTCATAGGGCTTTGTTTCTAGACCTCTGATCATCCTGGTTGCCCTCTTCTGAACACGCTCCAACTTGTCTGCATCCTTCTTGAATTGTGGAGCCCAGAACTGGACGCAATACTCTAGATGAGGCCTAACCAGGGCCGAATAGAGAGGAACCAGGACCTCACGTGATTTGGAAGCTATACTTCTATTAATGCAGCCCAAAATAGCATTGGCCTTTCTTGCAGCCATATCGCACTGTTGGCTCATATTCAGCTTGCGATCTACAACAATTCCAAGATCCTTCTCGTTTGTAGTATTGCTGAGCCAAGTGTCCCCCATCTTGTAACTGTGCATTTGGTTTCTATTCCCTAAATGTAGAACTTGGCATTTATCCCTATTAAATTTCATTCTGTTGTTTTCAGCCCAGCACTCCAGCCTATCAAGATCACTTTGAAGTTTGTTTCTGTCTTCCAGGGTATTAGCTATCCCACCCAATTTTGTGTCATCTGCAAATTTGATCAGCGTTCCCTGCACCTCCTCATCCAAATCATTAATAAAAATGTTGAAGAGCACTGGGCCCAGGACTGAGCCCTGCGGCACCCCACTCGTTGCCTCTCCCCAGTTTGAGAAGGTTCCATTGATAAGTACTCTTTGAGTCCGATTCTGTAGCCAACTGTGGATCCACCTAATAGTTGTTCCATCTAGCCCACTTTTAGCTAGTTTGTTAATCAGAATATCACGGGGCACTTTGTCAAAAGCTTTGCTGAAGTCAAGATATATGACGTCCACAGCGTTCCCACGGTCCACAAGGGAGGTTACCTTATCAAAAAAAGAGATCAAATTAGTCTGACAGGACTTGTTCCTGACAAATCCATGTTGGCTTCTAGTGATCACCGCATTGATTTCAAGGTGTTTACAGATTGACTTCTTTATAATCTGCTCCAGAATTTTCCCAGGGATGGATGTCAGACTGACTGGTCTGTAGTTCCCAGGTTCCTCCTTTTTGCCCTTTTTGAAGATAGGGACAATGTTAGCCCTCCTCCAGTCGTCCAGCACCTCACCCGTCTTCCATGATTTTGCAAAGATAATAGACAAAGGTTCTGAGAGTTCTTTCGCTAGCTCCTTCATTACTCTAGGATGCAGTTCATCAGGCCCTGGAGATCTGAACTCATTCAAGGAAATTACGTGTTCTTTGACCATTTGTTTAACAATCTCAAATTGCAATCCTGCCCCCTCAACTTCTGCTTCACCACAAGCTCCGATCCCATCAGCTTATACTTGAAGATGGGTGGTTTCTTTACCCCAAAAAAACACTTACTTACATTGAACCACATCTACCATGTGGAAGCCCAGAAGTTTGGATAGATCTTTCTGGAACTCCTCACAATCCCATTTTGTTTTAAGCACCCTAAGTAATTTGGTGGGCCAGTTAATCAAGTGAAAGCTGTGGGCCAGTTAATCAAGTGAAAAAGGTTTTACTGCATTATACTACTTTGAGCCACAGACATAGGAGGGATGCATGTCTGAATACATACCCATATAAAACTGGGACTTCGGGGAGGTGCATTCAGTGTCTTTCATGCATTTATTCGTCCATGCTTTGGGTTGAGTGCATGCACTTGCAATAAGATTGTACCTAGAGATATGAAGGTCTAGGAGTGATGAGAAAACACATGCACGCACATGCACGCACACATAGGAAAAGACTGTTTTGTTTCCCACAAGCCTTCACAGTTCTAATTGTGTCTATTGCATCTTAGGACTGTTTTCAAAGGTTTTTGTTTAAATCATCATCATCATCATCTTGGTGGGCTTTTTTTGGGTGGAGCAAGCTAATTTGAATTAAAAAAAATTACACCTCTCCTTTTTTATGTCTCTGTAATGGCATTCATCTAAAACAAGAGTAGTTCCAACCAAGCATAGTTTATTCTGAAAAAATAATTTTCCTGCTAGGAAAATACTAAAGCGCTTGCTTTCTCTCGTTCAAAAAGGAATATGTGATCTTCATTTGCTGACTTAACTAAGTGATATTTCAATACATAGAATTTAATATGATAAACTTTGACCCATCCTCCCACAGGTTCCAGGACCCATGCGAGATAATTCCTAAAAATAATCATGCTTCATTTTAAATTTGGGAGGAAACAGAATAGCTTTCATCAGTGAATTTTATAAAAGATAACTTGCAAATCTCTTATTTTTACTTCACATTGTTTATTAGGCTGAACATAGAGGCAGGGGTTGAAAAAAAAGGTGACAGTTTCTCACAAAGCTAAAATGAGGTTTATGTACAAATTTGTGTTGGCATAATCACAGAGAAGTTGGGGGAATCTATTTCTAAGCTCCATCACACCTACACATTTGTCCTGGTTTTCCCTTGAATTATCCCACTTTGTTTCCATAGCGTATGAAAGCTTGCAAACTTACACCTGTGCACTTGTACATCTGTAGTGCAGTGCTGTTATCCCACTGAGGTTCACTCTCACCTTGTTGTTTTCACCATCACCTCTGCCCATTGACCTCCTTTGTACCTCCTCCTACAGTTCATTGGTTGGTGGTAGTTGAACACCATGCCCTCCCTACCTAGGTTGTTGTTCCCTGTTGCCTAGGCTACAGCCATTCCCCTCACCCTGCCTGGAGGTTTTGGAGCATGATCATAGTAAAACCAGATGAAGGCTTCTTACCTTTGAGTAAACCCCATTTAACAGATAGACTTACTTCTGAGTAAACAGAAATAAGACTTCAGAAGTAAGCATGGGGTTGCAGAGCACTTCTTTCTAGTTTGCTGTTTTAAGACTTTAAAAAGAAAGCTTCTGAGTGATCACACTATTAAAAATCAGTTCAATATGTGTTTACTCAGAAGTAAGATGCTCTCTGCTCAATGGGGTTTCCTCAAAGATAAGCCAGCATGTGATGTTAGCAGTTGAAATCAATGGGATTTACTTTTGAGTAAGGAAACCAGCAGATCTGTAGTTTATGAACTTGAAGATGCACAGCTTTGCATGATCAAAGGAATGGAAGAGTGATCCTATGATCCTTCACACTGGTGGACTATAAGCTCCAAAGGGTTTGAGGGATGAAATTAAAAACAACAACAGCAAGGAATGACCCAATCTGATTCAAATTTGGTATGCTGAAAGCCTTCCTTAAGAGCTATCACTGTGCTAATTTTGATCTCTTTATCTTTAAAACTTACACAAATGTAAGCATTTGTTTAATTTCCATTTTTTTAAAAAATCCTTTAAAATCAAGGGATGATCCAATCAGATTCAAATTGGGCATACTGAAAGCCCTCCTTAAGACTTATCACTGTGCAAATTTTGAGCTCTTTATGAGGGCACTGCTGGCAAGGAGGATGCATTTTCCACATTTCATTTAAGGTGAAAATGCCTACTCAGGAGTAAGAACATAAAGTTCAATGGGACCTCTTCTTGCTCCAGAGGGACTGCTTATAACCCACATGCAAATTTAATCCATAGATTAATTTATTAATCAACAAAAACTCCTATCACCTGCCACTGGAGGTTGCATAGTGTTCCCATTGTCACACACTTCCAATCGAGAGGGGGAGGGGAGGGGAGGGGAGAGAAGAGAAGCTATGCAGCCCCCCCCATGATGTTACTAATGCATCCCCCTCTCACTTTCCCACCCCACAAAGCAAGTCATGAAGCAAAAGTGGAGGATCAAAAGTACAATAGACCATTCTTTCATTCAACCCAGCAGCCAGGAAGCAGCAGGAGAAAAGGATTTGAAATGGAATTTAAAAAACACCCACTGGAGAAAAGGCATGCCCCTCTCTTTCATCATCAATACCACCCCTTGAACACACTTTCATCAGCAATATCACCCCTTGAAAACACACCCACAGAACATTGGATTGAAAATGATGGATAGAAATACACTGTGAAGTTTGAGCAGTGTGCTTTCGCATTACTGGAAGAATCGGACTTTCCACGCACCAAAATACATCGCTAAGAGGGGGGGTCAACCACAATCACAGCAGGACATGGTAGGTGTCATCTAAGTCCATTGCATGCAATACACCATGACAGCAGACTATAACGCTGGTGTGATGGAGCTTTCTATCAGCAGAAGCATTTGGCAGTACAAGCCAAACAGCTGACAGCTAGTGAATTGATTTGGAATGAAATATGGAAACTTCACTATATATTCCATATGTAAGAACCTGAAACTGTGGGCCAGTTAATCAAGTGGAAAAGATTTTACTACATTATACTACTTTGGGCTACAGGTGAAAGAGGGCTGCATGTCTGAATACATAGCCATATAAAACTGAGAATTCAGGAAGGTATATTCAGTGGCTTTCATGCATTCATTTACTATGTGAAGAGAGATTTTTTTAAGACCTGAGGTAAATAGATATTTTACTTATTTAAAAATGATAATTTTAGTTAATTCTAAAGTGCTTTATACAATTCCAGAATTCAAACTTATTCTACAATTGTGTGCAACCATAAAAATTAAAAAGAAAAAATGAAGACAGAGCAGAGAGCACAGACCGTCTTAACGACCACCAAAGGCAAAAATAAAAGTCTTAACCTGCTTCTGGAAGGAAGACAAGGAGGCAGGAAGGGGGGCTGCAGCTGAAAAGGCACTACATTTGCAGAGGCCTCAGTAGCCTTCACATACAATGCAACCTTCAGATCAAAATTGCTTACAGGGGATTCATACAGAAGAACATTCTCTGAGGTACTCAGGAGGACCCCAGGCCATTTACAGTGCAATCCTATACATGTCTATTCAGAAGTAAGTCCCATTGAGTTCAGTGGAACTTAGTTCCAGGAAACTGGGTACAAAATTGCAGCCTTAGGGTTTTAAAGGCTTCGCCTACTGACTGCATTTCAGATGAGCAATATGTAAGTGAGGAGGTTGAAAATGTGTTATGTTTTCAATGCTTTTTATTGCTATTGTAGTTCAAATTGTTTTTAATATATTCAAATGTGATTTTTTTATATTTATAACCACTTAGAGATATTATTATTTTAAGTGGTATATAAGTATAATTAAAAAATAAACTAATACATTATGCCCAAGTATGTGTGCATCACATTTTTCTCTTAGTCAAATGTCTAGGTAGTAACAATGTTACAGAGTTTCTACGACCATTCTTTACTTGAAAACAACCTAGACTGTGCTAATTAAAAATGATGGTCTGAAATGCAGTTACTTAGCAGCTGATTTGCTGTTATCCTTCCTGAACAGTAAACACACATTTACTTTTTCCCTAAGGCTGCAATTCTATGCATGCTTACCTGGGAGTATGAGGGGGGAAATATACATTGAGCTGCCCTGGTAAATTAAGTATGGTGCACATTGTCTTGGCTGCTACTTAGGCTCCTCTGTTCAATATTTGCTATTTACTGTTTGATTGTCTCCATGAGCAGTGGAAGTCTGAGATATGCTGAGTATATTGCACATTCTATTTCTTCCTCTTTTTCTTTCCAGTTATTGCTCTTAACTAATGTTCTGCAAAAATTCTTTGCTTCCTAATATTCTGCAAAAGATCTTTGCTTTTCACCCTTCTCAATGAACTCCAAGGAGATTTAGCTATTTATATGTGTACAATATAACAGAGACCATTCTAATTTGCCTTTTTCTTTTACCCATAGCCTCTACTTTGTCAACTCTATTATGGTAACTTTGAATGAGTCCAGAAACTAAATCTAAACATTTTGTTGGGATCCCCAATTGGTAAAGAATGTGTCCCACCCTTGGCTGGTGGAGCAGAACCATATGACAGAAAAAAGCCTGAACACAGCTGAAGAAGGCACCTGTTATCAACTGCTAGCTTCAATATAGAGATGGGTGATCATTTATTTTCAGTTTATTTTTCTTCAAAACAAAATACCAGACTTCACATAATTTCCCTCATTGTGTAAATGGCTGCCATTTACACAATGGGGAATGTTATTTAATTTCTGGAGCCTCCACTGTTGCAAACAATAAAAGCTTTGGACATCCCTAATTTTATTATCCTTGTCTTTTAACTCCGCTGTTTTAAATCTGCATTTTAAATCTCTGTATTGCTGTTCAGTTTTATTTTGGTTGTACTTTTATATTGTGTTTTTAAGCTGTCATATTTTATGTTTTTTTAGAATCATAGAATAGTAGAGTTGGAAGAGCCCCACAAGGCCATCATGTCTACCCCCTTGGTCAGTGCAGGAATCCATCTTAAAGCATCCCTGACAAATGGCTGTCCAGCTGCCTTTTGAAGGCCTCTAGTGTGGGAGAGCCCACAACCTCCCTAGGTAATTGGTTCAATTGTCGTACCGCTCTAACAGTCAGGAGGTTTTTCCTGATGTCCAGCCAGAATCTGGCTTCCTGTAACTTGAGCCCATTGTTCTGTGTCCTGCCCTCTGGAATGATCGAGAAGAGATCCTGGCCCTCCTCTGTGTGACAACCTTTGAAGTATTTGAGGAGTGCTATCATGTCTCCCCTCAATCTTATCTTCTCTGTTTTAACACTCTACCTTATGGTTTTAATTTTTATGAACCACCCAGAGAGTTTGGGCTATTGGGCGGTATAGAAATGAAATAAAATGAAATAAATAATAAAATGCTCATGAAATAATGTGTACTTCTGAAAAATGTTCAAACACACACTTTAATCTATGGCAAAACAAAAACCCACAAATGTGTACATTTTTTAAAAAAAATGCATACAACAGAGAGAAGTCACATTGTGTTCAGTGGGGCTTAGTTCCAGGTATGTGGGTACAAGATTGCAAACATAGGGCCTTAAAGGGTTCCCATACTTGCTGACTGAATTTCAGATGAGTGGCTTTCAGATGTGGAGGCAGAAAATGAAGAATGTTTTCAATGCTTTGTATTGTTCTTCTATTTCAAATTTTAAAATGTATTTAAATGTGATTTGTTTTATAATTTATAACCACTTAGACAACTGGTGCATATATTTGGAAAAATACACACAGAAATGTAACAGAGTTTTATTTTATTTTTTGCAAAAAGATGGGAATTGTGGATGAAGTTTTGGGTGGAATTTAGAGAACGCTGATGCATTTAAGTTTGGCTGATTCGTTTATCCCTGGTGCTGAACTGGGTTTGCCACCTCTTTTTTTCTTGCAAGCTCTTGATCTTTAACAGCTACATGGGAGGCAGGTACATCATGGTCTTCTCTGTGTACCTACGGCCAGTACAGGTGGGTGAGAATTTTGTTTTGGTTCATTTTGGATGAGAATTTACCAAAAATCACATATCTTCATGTTCAGGGTGGGGGAAAAACTATTTAAATAACTGAATGTGGGAGAAAGTGAAACTGATAGATTCATCCGCCCCTACTTCAGCACCAATATTTCATGATAAACACATTAATTACTGTGTTCAGATTGTTGCACTCTTGTTAGTGTCATCTTTAAATGTTATCGCAACATGCTCTTTAAAACAGCTGTCTTATTCAACCTTTTGTCCAAGGTTGTTCTCCTGATTAGCACAGGTTATTGAATTTCAGCCACCAAATGTTTCGTCTTCTAATGGCTGAATTATATTAGAATCATTGATCATAATCCCAAAAGATGGGATTTAAAATTGTGTTTACATCTCACTTCCAAAGAAAAAGATATGGTTACAGTGCCCAATGTATTATTCTTGTCAAGTTGAGCCAATTATTTATACTTTCCTCCCAGGTGTCCTCCCAGGTGTACTCACAATGAGTAAGAGATGTTTTAATTCTATCTATCTAATAGGTCCTTCAGTGCCAGCAGGTAAGCCCAGAAATGAGAAGGGGGGGAGTGGGGGGCAGGGGACAACACTTGAACTTTTTTTCTAGCATTAAAGGACTGGCTTAAAGTTTTTTAAGAACTGCAAGGCTTATTGGGTAAGTGATATGGAATATATGTTCTATAAGACAAAAGAAAACTGCTGTGGCTTAAACTCTGAACTCTGTTGTGTCCAGAACACAACAGTCCACCAGGATACAGTGATAGACACTGTATAAATGAATTGACTAGATAAACAAGGGGAAGACTAGAAAAACTCACGGCTGAAAAATGATAACGTTGTTGTTGTTATTATTATTATTATTATTATTAATAATAATAATAATAATGCTTACCTCACTCTCCCTCTGTATCGAGGCAGGGAACAGCTTGTCCTGTTTTCTTGGATGAGTTTCAGTTGGTACAGCTCGAGGACGTGGACAAAGTGCTTGGACAAGTCTACGCAACCACCTCTGTACTGGATCCTTGCCCCTCTTGGCTAATAAAAGCTAGTAGGGATGGAACAGCCAGCTGGGCCAAGGAGGTGATTAATGCCTCTCTACGAGAGGGAGTGGTCCCAGACCATCTGAAAGAAGTAGTAGTGAGACCACTCCTGAAGAAAACTTCCTTGGACCCGGAAAATCTTAGTAATTACAGGCCGGTAGCAAATGTTTCATTCCAGGGCAAGGTCAGGTTGCAGGCCAGCTCCAGACACTCTTGGATGAGACTGATTATCTGGATCCATTTCAGTCAGGCTTCAGGCCTGGTTTTGGCATGGAAACAGCCTTGGTCGCCCTGTATGATGACCTATGTCGGGAGAAAGACAGGAGAGGGAGTGTGATTCCATTGATTCTCGACTTCTCAGCGGCTTTCAATACCATTGACCATGGTATCCTTCTGGGACGACTCACTGAGCTGGGAGTGGGAGGTACTGCTTTACAGTGGTTCCGCTCCTATTTGGTGGGTTGGATACAGAAGATGGTGCTTGAGGAACATTATTCGTCCCTGTGGACTCTCAAGTATGGGGTCCCACAGGAGTCAGTTTTGCCCCCCATGTTGTTTAACATTTACATGAAGCTGCTGGGTGCAGTCATCCGGAGCTTTGGAGTGTGCTGTCATCAGTATGCTGATGACACGCAGCTCTATTTCTCCTTTTCATCTTCAGCAGGAGAGGCTGTGGATGTGTTGAACCGGTGCCTGGCTGTGACAATGGACTGGATGAGGGATAATAAAATGAAACTCAATCCAGACAAGAGTGAGATGCTGTTAGTAGGTGATTCCGCCGACAGGATGGGGGGTGTTCTACCAGTTCTGGATGGGATTGCACTCACTCTGAAGGAGGTTTGTAGCTTGGGGGTTCTTTTAGATCCATCATTGTCAGGTGACCTCAGTGACACAGAGTGCCATTTACAAACTCTGGTTGGTGACCCAGCTATGCCCCTATCTGGACAGGGATAACCTGGCTTCAGTTGTCCATGCTCTGGTAACCTCCAAGTTAGATTACCGCAATGCACTCTACGTAGGGCTGCCTTTGAAGATGGTTCGGAAGCTGCAGCTCATGCAAAATGCAGCAGCCAGATTGATTTCGGGAACCAGAAGGTTTGACCATATAACACCTGCTCTGGTCCACTTGCACTGGCTGCCTGTATGTTTCTGAGCCCAATTCAAGGTGCTGGTTTTGACCTATAAAGCCTTACATGGCTTGGGACCACATTACCTGACAGAACACCTCTCCCGACGTGAATATACCCAGTCACTACGTTCAACATCTAAGGTCCTCCTCCGGGTGCCTACTCCGAGAGAGGCTCGGAGTGTAGCAACGAAGGACAGGGCCTTTTTGGTGGTGGCCCCCAGACTATGGAACGATCTCCCTGACGAGGCTCACCTGGCGCCAACGCTGCTAACTTTCCAGCGCCAGCTTAAGACTTTCCTCTTTGCTCAGGCATATGGCGGCACATCTTAATCACCCACATGTTTAGTTTTTTAACGGTTTTTAATGCTTTATATGTGAATGATCTGTGTTTTAGAATTTAATTTTGTATACTCATTTTTATCTTTATTTTAGAATTTCCGTAAACCACCCAGAGAGTCCTGGCTATGGGGTGGTATATAAGTGTAATAAATAAATAAATAAAATAAACATTAGATAAAAATACCATAAAATACATAAAACTAATTAAAACATATAAAACTAATACAATATTAAAATAACAGTCAAATATCTTAAAATTCGACTGGGCAGGCCTGCCAGAACAGATCAATCTTTATAGCGTTCTTGAATTCGAAAAGACTATTAAGTTGACGAATCTCTCCCGGCAGGCGATTCCACAGTTCCCTGCAAAACAGCCTGTTGTTTTTATGCCTCTTTCTGTGGGACGCTAAGAATTTTGGAGACATTTTGCAGGATGCAGGGTTTCTGTGCTTACCTTCGGATGGATATGCATGCTCTTTCATTTACAATTTCCCATTCTGTCCTTGTAGCATCTCCAACCACATAAGCTTCTTGAAAAGCCCCCTAGAGGAGTTAGCAAGCATTTCTTCCCTTGGGGCATTCCAAGGCTGCTGCTGCCCATTGAGTGCCTGAAAGCTGAGCAAGGCAGCTTGGGTTTTGCTTTGTGGTTATTAAAAGTCCTTTGAAGAGGAACTAATCATGGACTTGAGGGGCATTCCCCCTGCCCTGGAATTTTACTTGAATTTAGTCGTTGAAAAATACATAAAGAAAAAAACCAGCTGAAAATGCACATTTCTGCCATGGACTAAAACATGAGAATGCACACTTTGTACATTTTGGGGAAGGTTGGTGCGTTGGGGGGATTTGCACATTTTCACAAGTGCAAATTTGTGCAAAGTGAATTTGTGCAAATTTGTGAAGTTGGAAAAAAACTGATTCTGTCCATGAGCGGAACACAGAATGAAAGGGACCTGACAATCTGTGAAATGCAAGCAGAACAGAGTTTATTCATTTATTTATTATTTACAATATTTACACACCGCTCCCCATTGAAAATTTCGGAGTGGTGTACAAGATAAAATGAAAATAAAAACAGAATAAAACACTTAAAACAGATCTTAAAAGAAGCAGATACAGTGACTCCTGGGTGGACATTAAGGAAAGGCTTACTGGAATAATGATGTTTTCAGGAGGCACCGAAAGGAGTACAAAGTTGGCGCCTGCCTGACCTCCAGAGTCAGGGAATTCCACATGAGGGGATCCACCATGCAGAAGGCTCTTCCCCTGGTGGACTCCAATTGGAGGATAGATCTATGTGGGACCACCAGGAGCAGACCCCCAAACTACAAACCTGATCTTTCAAAGGCAGTGCAACCCCATCCAGAACAAGCAATGAGCCTGTGTCCTGGTCTCAGGAACCACTCACCCACAGGGCTTCCGTCTTGCCAGGATTCAGTCTCAGTTTATTGGCCCTCATCCAGCCCATTACTGAGTCCAGGCACTGGTCCAGGACCTGCACAGCCTCACCTGGTTCAGTAGTCACAGGGAGACAGAGCTGCGTGTCATCATTTACATGCCTAAACCTGCCTTAAAAACCGGGAGCCAGCACCGCACATGCAGCTTCTTTTCAAAAAGAATGACACTTCTGAGAGGCTTCAGTGGGCAAGAATCTCCACACCTTGTTTGCCTACACAATCACCACAATTTCCACCAATGCCTAGATGGCATATTCGGAGGCTGCAGCAAAGAAACAGGGAGAGATCGGCCATTTTGCAATTAGTTTTGATTCATTCTGAAAAATGCTTTGAAAACATTTAAAACTGAAATCAGTATATAAATAATAAATGCATAAATAAATGATAGAAATGGTTTATTTTCCTCTTACGAGCCAGAACCCATGTATCTATTTCACTGTATGGGGCTGAGGGTCGGGGAGCAGCTAAGAAGTGCATGCATTAACATTATGCTTTTATGGTTAATTGCCCTTCTCTGCATATTTTTTCCACAGTGTAAAAACAAGTAATTAGGAGCATTTACCATAATTAAAGACCAATTAAATAATTTCTGTCTTACCCTTGACGTGAGGCAAGTGGATAATTAATTAACCTAAACTTGGCCAGAATCCACTTACTTCAAAGTACCACCATTGATGTCAGTGGATCTACTCAAAGTTAAACAAGAAGTGGACCTCAGCATATATCTGTGGCCTCTGTGTCAGTCTTTTTAGTTGGGAGGGGAGTGAAGGATACCCTCAGACGATGTCTCAGCTGGGATTAAAAAGGAACGGCTGCCTTAATTAGTGTTGCAGCTGGATGTAATTTCAGCCGTATTTACATCAATTATTACCAAATGATCGCATCTCAGGAGCTGTGTGGGTGGATTGACACACTGCTACAAGAGGATGCAGCAGAGAATAGAACTGAAGGGGCTCATGAGGTTTGCAGTTGACTTGGGACCAATGAATAGGTGACCCAATTTCAAAGTGGCAAATTTGTCCTGAATTGCCAGACTTAAATCATAAAACTCCTCCAGCCCTGCAGTGGATACTTGCAAGCCTCCAGGTTCAGAGGCGTATGCGTATCAATGACACATCTCATAGGATTGAGTCTTTCATTGCCTATTTTTAGTCCAAGCTCCTGGACCTTAAGAGAAAGGAGCCACACAGCCTCAGACATTTTCAGACAAAACCCTGAGGCAGGCTCTTAATCCATCCTGGAAGCTCTTGTGTAATTCCATGTGCATGAGAATGTGAGTGTGGTATGGCCACGATAGGTCAAGAACAAGTTGATAGATTTGAACTCAATTTGGTACAATGGACTAAGGTAGCAGAAGAAAGAACTGGTTCATTTTGGGCTAGAAAGCAACAATGTCAAATGAGGAAATTGGTGTTTACTGGGGACGTTTTATGGGTGTTTGTGTATATCTTTGCAGCTAATGCTCAGATTGAGATGGAGTTCCATACACAAGATGAAATTTGAACTCCAAATACTGGAAATGTTGTCAAAAAGCCTGTTGTTTGAACACCACATAATAGGAACAAGAATCTTATTATTTTTTTATGTAGGACTGCTACATTTGTAAAACTGCCATATCTTAGCTGAAGTCATATACAATTCAACTGGAGTAACAGCAGTTTGAGACATTGCTGGATTCAACACACCTTCAGTAAAATTCCTGTATTCTGTTACATGAGAGTCATCATGGCTACCCTTTGCTGTTGCATCTCCCATAACGGTCCTGAAACTGATCATGGCATCCATGCCATGTTCACTTGTGGTAACATTTTGGTTTGATGGTTTGCTTCTATTCTGAAGTTAGGATGTTTCAATGAAGCTAATTTTGAAGCAGGGCACTCACCACAGGGCACAAGAGTGGTTCCCTCACAGGTATGTCTCTATTGTGAAGATCAAGAGAGAGAGTTGACGCCATGCTATTTGTTGTAGGTTCATTATGCTAGTATGTAACTATCACCATAGTCAGCATTGAACTTCAGTGGCATCTTCGCATAGGGCTTCTGCTCATGCAGTGCTGCCACCATGCACCCCTGCATGCACCCACCACCACCAGTTACTCCTGTCAGCCCACCTGGACTGGATGTGTTTCTTGGGCAGGCCTCCAAGACATTTTGGGATAGGTCACTGGTGTTAGGGCACTCCATTTAGGGTAATCTTACATGGGGGGCTCCCATTCAAAATTGACCGCATCACCCATTGGGGAAAGACATACAGTGGAAGGGAGGTGGATCACTACCACAGCCATACCATGGATGTCATGGCGGGAGGGAGGCAGGATTGCCACTGAGCCCTTCTGAGCCCTGAGCCACTCAGCTTAGTCTGACAATAGACCAAACCATGGTCTATTTTGAAAAGGAGTCCCATCACATGCCCTTCTCTTCCCACTTTCCTCCTTCTCCCTATATGCTGATTAGCAGCTGTCATAAAGCCTGCCCCATCTGCCAAGGGGAACATATCCTTCTGTCCATAAATGCAGCAATTAGAGACTGTATTAATTTCTGTTAGAGCAGGATCAATCAAATAAGTAGCTACAGGATCAGGAACTTGTCTCAGCACCTGGAGTAAGTAGTTCCAGAAAAACCCCAGTGTCTCTGGATCAGGATGTCTGCAGGGTCCTGCATACAAAGTCACAACCTGACACAGGTAGCTGCAGGACTGGGATGGACACTTCCAGAGAAGTACTGGTAAGCATCTGCTGGAACAGGTTGAATGCAGGGGGTGTGAATTCACTGGCACTAGGGTTGGGGGTGTTTACCCCATTGCCACTTGCCAGGGCCTTGCAAGCACTCAGGGGGCATCCACGCTCAGCTGGGTCCAGTGGGGCTGGACACATGGTGGGGGGAGTCCACCAAGGTCCCAAGACCCAGTTGGGTGCTCATTACAACATTAGTTGAAAGACTACAGTGCAAGTAGCTGTGCATAACCCTGGAGAAGTGGCTATAGGATCTAAGGGACTGCTTACATAATGATGCTTGAGACTGACCAGTAGCTGTAGAGTCAGGGTGTCATGTTCCTGAGCTTGCTTGCTTTTCTCATCCACCTGTACCTCCAGGCTTCTGACTGCTGCTGACTGCAAAGGTAGGCCTCTTTTGTGTTTGCTAGAAGCACCTCCTCTGCTTTGGGTCCCTGGTTTACAAGGAAGTCCAACTGTTCTTCTCCCCTTCCTCCTATCCCCTTTACCTTCCAGTCTTTGCTCCTCCCGGTTGCTCCTTTCAGCCAATCTTCCTGAGCCTCTTTACTCCTCCCTTGAGCCTCTAGTCTTCAGGCTTCCATCCTGTGCTTCTACCTCACCTCTTCCTCAGAGTTCTGGATCCATTTATACATTTCCTGTCCTTCTGTTCAACCAGCCCTAACTGTGCCTGGCTGCTGCTGCTTAGGCAATAAGAAATACCTAGGGGTTTGTCCAATGACCCATGATACCTTCTCACAGCAAAGGCTGCTGGGAGTGGCATTCTTCCTAGAGCTGCTCAGTTGTAGTAGTCCTAGAGGGAATATATTGGCCCAGCAGCTGCTGACATTTGCTTCAGAACATGCTGCTAGTCGGTGAAGAAACCCCAGTGGCTGCTGGGACATTAATTCTCCCTGGGGCTGTTTCATTTATGAAACTTATCTCACTGCAGTGAATGAGTCTTGCTTCCACATGTGGGGAGAAGGAGTGTGCCCTAAGCTTATTGAGGGATTCAGAACATTGGGGACCCAACTTATGTTGGGGCTCTACCAAGCAACGAGGATACTTTTTTGAGCTGTGAAGTCCTCCATTTGAATCTTGCTTCAGCCATTATCTCACACATCTGTAATATGGACATAATAATGTTCCCTTACAGACTGGATCAGGATTACTGATCAAACATATAACTATGATACGACTGCTGTTGCTATTACTAGTACTAAGATGATGCTGATGTTGATGATATAGGCAAAGTAGATTACCAGTTATGGACTTTCTGTATAGCTATAAAAAGTTATTGAAGGTTCCTTATTTTCTGCTGAATCTGTGTCAGGGAACAGCAATTCAGTATTTTATGAGTCATATATTTCTCTAATTAGTTACTAATAATATGTGCTTCTTGAAATCAAACTAAAAAGCATCAACCATTCAGCAGTTTCACAGAATGGCATCATCTCAATTAACTAGAAAACAGCACAAAACATTTAATAACTTTCACATTTATACATTGGCACAGATAATGTAGTATTTGTTATGTTCCCCTGGTTTGAGTTATTTTCATTTTGATTACTTTTGTTTGAGCTATAAGTAGTACCAGGATAAAATAAAAAACAGAAAAATCATTCCCACCAGAGCTCCATTTGATTTGGACTGATTGCATATTTCGTGAATTGCTTTTGCAATGTCTGACAGTCACAGCCAAGCCTATGATTTATCCTTCAAAAGTATCTAGGATTCTTTCCCCCTCCCCCTTTGGCTCTCTTCTATGAAGTAGATTTGGCAGAATCTCTCTGGCAGATTTTTTTCCCCGCTGAAAGCAAGGTTGTTCGTTTATTTATTTGAAAAAAACAACAACACTCCTCTATGTGGGTGCATGTTTCCATTTTTTAAAACAACAACAACACAAATTGCAAATTATGTTTAAAGTTTTGCCATCTCCCCATCCCTAAAAGAAAAAGGAGCAAGGATGATTCTAACTCTTGGGAAGGATCCTGCTCATGTTTTTTGCTTTACATTCATATACCCATCCTGCCATCTCTCCATGGACTGACACACATGGTCTCAGTGTGAGATAGTGTTCTTAAGAATTCAATGAAAAACAAGTGAGACATGCAACAAAGGGTTCATTTATTTATTTATGGAATTTATCCATGCTCTGATAACCTCTCGTTTGGATTACTGCAATGCGTTATATGTGGGGCTGCCTTTGAAAACGGTCCGGAAACTTCAACTGGTACAAAACAGGGCAGCATGGTTACTAACAGGGACTGGCCAATGAGACCACATCATGCCAGTCCTTTTCCAGCTCCATTGGCTGCCAGTCCAGGTCCGGGCCTGATTCAAAGTGCTGGTATTAACATTGAAAGCCCTAAACGGCTTGGGGCCAGGCTATCTGAAGGAACACCTTCTCCCATATGTACCTGTCCAGACCCTAAGTTCATCCTCCATGAGCCCCTGCCAAAGGAAGTGAGGCAGGTGGCTACCAGGAGGAGGGCCTTCTCTGCTGTGGCTCCTTGGCTGTGGAATGAACTCCCTAAGGAGGTTCACTTGGCACCTACATTATATGCTTTTAGATGCCAGGTGAAGACCTTTTTATTCTTTCAGCATTTTAACAGTCTATAAATAAATTTTAACTTGGTGTTTTAAATTTGTAATTTTGCATTGCTGCTGTTTTTATCTGGTTGAGCTTTTATATTGTATTTTATATTATGGTTTTATACTGTTGTTTTATACTTTGAATGTTTTTAAATTTTGTGAACCGCCCAGAGAGCTCTGGCTATTGGGCGGTATAGAAATGTAATTAATAAATAAATAAATTTATATTATCCATTGGTGATTCACAGTAAATATGCTGCACTGTGGAGTTCTCCTGTTCAGGGTTCCAGCCAGCCACATAGCCATAGCTATTCCACAATACTCCATTCCATTCCCCCTTCCCAGTTGTCTGTTTGTTTTCCCCCAACAGTCAGACCGCATACCATGGCGGTTAGAATGGTTAGTATGGTTAGTATGCTCTGTCCTTATTGGACTGGTTTTAGTCCCACAGTTATTTTTCCCCTAAGGTTTTTTTTTTGGGGGGGGGTACTTCTGCAAACCTTTGTGATCCCCCCAAGCTACAATTTTCAATACTGTCCTGGAATGACACACCTTCCCCTTTAAGGCTGCCATTAGCATGGCAGGAGGGAATGACATGCTTTCTTGAGGCACGTCATTCCCCCACCCCGAGCTCCAATTGAGGTCTTAAAGGGGAAAGTGGGTCATTCGTGGACATTATAGAAAAGGCCCCAATTGGAGTGGATGGTGGTGGTGCAGAATGAAATCCTTTCCCTTCCTCCACTCCAATCGGGTTCTTTAAGGTGGTGGGGGAATAACGTACTTTCTGCAGGACTCAGAAAGCTGCTTCCCCACACACACACTAGGTGTCCTCTTTTTTGGTTTCCAAATATGGTCACCCTACTCTTAAACCTATGTCATCATATTTCCCCTCCCCAAACTCCTTTCCATTAGACTGAATCCAAGAGAGAGAGAGAGAGAGAGAGAGAGAGGTGTAGTGGTTGGAGTGTTGGACAGGAACTTGAGAGATCAGGGTTCTAGCCCCTACTTGGGCTATGAATCTCACTGGGTGACTTTGGGCCAGTCACCAACTCTCAGCTTAACCTACCTCATATGGTGGTTGTGAGGATAAAATGGAGAGGAGGAGGAGCATGTTGCAACTTTGGTTCCTTGCCAAAAGGTGGGAAACAAATGTAATAATAAATGAATTTCAAACATCCCTCCTTTATACCCTTTGTATATCTGCATTGAACCCTTTTCAATTTGTCAACAGTGTCCTTGAGCTGATCACTGTAAATGAGACCACATGCAGGTAGGAATAATCTTTTTAAAGGCAACATGCACTTTCTTATCACTCAAATTTGTGAGTTTATTCTAAACCAGCAATCTGAATGGCATGCCCTCTAAATATGAGAACAAAGCTCCTTTTGCATGCACTTCTGTCAATTTATTTCTCTTTTGAAGATATATATGGCTCTGTAAAGATAAAATACAGGCTATCGCTTTGAATAAATCACTTCACAGTCTGTTTAAAGGCTGTTCTTAATTGGAGTATGCTTTTCCCATGGTGAAGGGTAGGTAAATGTTTGTTTTGAGTTAATTAAGAAGTCATTTCAGCCTTAGCCCTTATTTTATTATCTGTCTTTAAAGTACAGAATCTTTCCTTTCTTTCTTTTTCCTCATGAGAGCTCTTTATGTTCCCAAATGGCAGTCTTAAAATACATGATCAGTTCCCAGGATATAAAACCAAATATAGAAAGATTATGCCATCTGGAGCCTTTACAGAAAGTCATATTTTATTTTATTTTATTTTAAAAGTTGAGTTAATTGGTACAAATATGTACCAATTCAATGACCTTCCTTTGCTCAAGCCTTTAAAATAACATAAATTCAGTGAGAACATTTATGCAGCACATTCTGTCAAATCTCCCTCATGAAGAAGCACCAGTCGCAAACTATGGGCAAAATCCAACATAAGTCTTACTTAGAGTAGACATATTGTAATTAAGGGGAGTTAAGTTAGTCACAACTAACTTAAAATCCCATTATTGTTATTATTATTTATTGCATTTATATCTCGCCTTTTTCCTCCAAGGAACCCAAGGCGGTGTACATAATACTCCTCCTCTCCATTTTATCCTCACAACAACAACCCTGTGAGGTAGGCTGGGCTGAGAGTCTGTGACTGGCCCAAAGTCAACAAGTGGGTTTCCAAGGCCAAGTGGGGCCTAGAACCCAGATCCCCCAACTCCCAGTCCAACACTTTAGTCACTACACCACACTAGCTTTTCAGTGAGTAGGACTTATGTTGGATTTTGCCCAATGTCTCCAATGCAGATTTCTTAGGGGCTCATATTATTTTTATTTATATATCTATTTTAGTTTGCCAACTTTATACCACACTTGTCTACTCGGCAATGGCGATGGAGCCAGGTAAGGGGGCAGGGAGGAGGGAGGCTTACCTGTGTCCATCGCGGTCCGTCACGGGCTTCAATTGAGGTCCCAGTTGAAGCCAGAAGTGAAGGCCGAGGCGTCTTCAAGCCGGGGCCTCAATTGAATCCCGCGATGATGGACACAGGTAAGGGGGTGGGGGTGGCTTACCTGGCAGTGGCACCCTCCATGTGGTGACGACGGTGAAGCCGGATCTTGCTCCACAGAGCGGAGCAGGGGACGGGCAGAGCGGCGCGAAGAGGATCAGGCCTGATCTGGATTTTCTGGATCTGGCCATGAAGTGGATCAGGGGGTCCGTGCACACCCTTAGTTTCTACCTGTCTATGCTTTGGGTTCTGTCGCTGTTGCAGGAATAAGGGCAACAGAGCATCAGCTCCACAAACTCTATAGTGTAGTGGTTAGATTAGGAGCAGGGATAATCAAGTTCAAACCTCAAGTAGGCCATGAAGCTTACTGTATGACCTTGGGCCAGTCACTACCTCTCAGCCTAAACTACCCGCTAAAAAAATATAAGGGGAGAGAGCCATGTTCACTGCCTTGAACTCCTGGGAGGAAAGGTAGTATATAAATATAACAAGCAAGCAAATATGCATTGTCAGAAACAGCCAGATATAGGTGCAGAATTGTGTGTGTGTGTGTGTGTGTGTGCCATTGCCAAATATGGCAGCCTTGTGCTGTGTTCCTCACTCCCCATTCTGAAGCATCTACTCCAACTTGTGCATATTCTGAGGATATTACAACTCACATCTCTCTTTCAAAATCATGGGATTGGATCCAGACTTAGTCATACTGCTCTTAAGTAACTTAAACCCCATTGATTTCAATGAGCCTGCTCTGAGTATGAGTAAGTCCGAATCCAACCTATTGGCTGCTGTTGCTGCAGGAGCAAATGCCCATCACACAAAGCCATAATAAGGACAACATAAGGATGAGGGATAAATTAAATTAGATGTCATGGGGGAAAAGCGGGGAGAACTGAACCAGGATTCCCATTTTTGTCAGCAGCCTCGAGTTCCTTGTAAATGTATCATTCTGACCTAACCCGCAGCTCACAGATCATGCCGGGCCTTGTAGCCTTCCTGCATTGAACAGGGGGTTGGACTCGATGACCTTATAGGCCCCTTCCAGATCTACTATTCTATGATTCTATGAAGTGATGGGCCTTTGGACTACTGAATGTAGAATGCGCTGAATGTGGAAGATCCTCAAACCATCACTTTTTGCTTGTTTCCCCAATATTTCTTTCTGCCAAAGTAGCATGCAATTTGCTCAGGAATAGAACATGTTACCTTAATCATTCTGAATCAGTTCCAATGAAGCTTCTCTGATTTCTGCTAAGAGTAAGTAAGAATAGGATATGACCTTCCTACCAACTGGTTGCCTCATACATAGAATGGAAGGATAGAAGGCTTCCCCATGTGCCATCTACTAGTACCTTAGGTGAAGCTTCTTATTCGTTTTAAATCTACGTGGCAAAATGCTTGAAACATTCAAGCCCTGGCATAACATGGAAAAATAAATTTCAGAAAGGGGTGGGCACATCTTAAAGTCCATCTGAATAAATACTCCTGAAAAATCACAACGTGGTGTTCGTTAGTCTTAGCAAGAAAAATATGGATCGCATGTCTTAACTTTTTCTTTTTCTTTTTTCAGAGTTTGTTTATTTTTGTTGATTCAACCATTATGGTCATATCAACTTACAAATGCATGTACCAAAAATACATGAATACATGTAATACAAAGGATTAAATAAGTAAAAAGCACTAGCAGAACTTTTCATTAGAAGGCACCCATAAATATGTAAAAAATACTTTTAATACCAAGGATTACACTAACAAAACTATGCATTAAAAGAGGCCCATAAATATATAAAAGTTAACACTACTGAAACATGAAAACTTCATGCTAAATTTCCATTTACCATATTGACCTCCACAAATCTTCTTCTCAACTTTTGGGCAGCCACTGCAAATCTCACAACTCTATCTGCCACAAATTTGTCAACATCTGGAGGCAAATATATAACTTTAACTTGATTATCACTGTCAGATATATTCAGTAACAGATTCAAAATAAGTTTTGTCCTAAGTTCAGAATACAAAGAACAATATCATAAATAGTGGAAGAGGTCCTCTACTACTTCAGCACCACATATTCAAAAACTCTTTAAAAAGAAAAGCATGTCTTAGCTGTTTTGACTTCGTATTCCCTCTCTTTTTCGTGACATAATAAAGTTTGATAGTTCATCTCCAACTTCATAAAGAAGCCAAGAGCAGCACATAATCAGCCAGCGAGAGTATTCCAAATAATGAAGCCACCCGCCCACCACTGTAAAAGTGACTTTATGTCTGGATGATGTTAATCAGCTATCTGATGAGTACAACTAGAAATAACAGGATACAGCAGGGAGGATCATGTGGGAGTTGATATTTTATTCCTTTTCTAGTTTTATGCGAATGTTTGTCATTGCTTCTGACAGTGTTGGTATTTTGTTCTTCACTTTATTGGTGTCATAGAAACTCATTGAGAGGAAGCTGGTTAAAACACATCTTAATACATAGCCCAAACGTAGCATACAGAAAACTGGTGGACTGTCCCATGATGACCTTTAAAAGACTCCAGACATAGAATTGTGGAGCTAGAAGAGAAGGCCTCAATAGTCTGTCTGAGAAAACAAAGCAAAATCTGACTTTTTTTTATAGAGAACAAGCTATCTTCATAATTCCCTGTTTAGGAGCTTCTGGTCTTATCTGATAAGCCCCTTTTGGAAACAGAGGTGGACTGAATGAATGGATGTTCCACTAAGACCCTAGCTACTGCATTCTGCAATAGCTGCAGCTTTTGAATCAGGTTCAAGTGCACCCCAACATAGAGCGTATTACCGTAGTCTAACCAAGAGGTTACCAATGAATGGACCACGGTGGCTTTGCTGTCCCAATCCAGGAACAGCATAGTTGTCATATCAACCAAAGTTGGTAATTGGCTATTTGAGCCACTGAGGTCATCTGGGACTCCAATGACAAGGATCCAGAAGCATCCCCAAACTACAGACCTGTTGCTTCATTGGGTTCCAGGTCGAATCTTTGTGTCAGTGCATTCCTCCACTAAATGCATTTACAAGGTGTAAATCCCACTGAACATTAAAGTGCTTCTTGGGAATGAACTGTGGATATTGTGGTAATATTGTCCAAATGCATGGATCATGTGCCTCTATATATCCTTACCGAAATTGGCTATTTTCATGTGTTCTGTGTTTCTAGTCCAGTCCAGCAACATGGAGCAAAACCAGGAGTGAAAAGGAAACACAGAGCTCAGAAATCAAAATGTTACTCTCAGCTTTATTCAGCCAACTCCATAAAATTAGCCAGAAAACAAATGTATCTAATGAACACATTTGGCAAGCCATAAAGTCCTTTGAATTCTGGTATAATGAAAACAAATCTCTCTAACTTCCAATCAGTAAGTTATAGGATACTTACTGTAAGCAGAACTACATTTTTAAAGGAGGGCTTCTGAATAAATAACTTAAACTGAGGTAACAAAATGACATTTTACAGCTGACTGTTTAAAAAATTAATGAAGACTGGATTTGGATGTACCTGAGATGGTTCTTAAATAACTCAAAGATGAAGCACTGTGTATATTTTCTTGGAAACAAGTTCCTTTGTTTCCAATGGGATTTACTGCCTGGAACTGTTTACATCGGGAATGGAGAACCTTTTCCTAACAAGCATCATTGACCCTGAAGTGGAAAAAGAAAAGTTGTGGGCCAAGATTTTGTGCAGGAAAAAAATATGGGTAGAGAAAACAGCTAATTCTATCAATAATTAACATATTGGTCATTTGATTAAAAACAAAACAAAAACAGCTAAGGTTTGTGGATGGGGGAGACACACGTGTTCCTTTGCCTAATCCAGATGTTCTTACTAATAATCTAAGGATTTAATGTAAAAAGGAGCAGATGGAGGAAATAAGTAGTTGGTTGGGGAGAGGTTATAAACCACCTTTATACTCTTTGCTTGTCATGAAGCAAACTAAGTTCAGCTCTGAGGACCTCTCATTTGGATGGAGTGGGGAGGAATATGTGTTCAGAGTTGGCCAATGAAATTGAGAGGCAAGAGACTCTAGAGTCATTCGCCCCAGTTGGCCTCGGAAGAACAGCAGCAGCCATTGTGGAACTATGTCAGTTTGGAGCAGATGAGATTGGGCTGAAACACTGGAACCACCACAAAACCGGCTGTTGTTGCGGAGCTCAGAGAAAATAAAGGATACCAAAGCTGAAGAATGTGTGGATAAAATGATATAGATATAGATGGCAAGGTTAACATGAAGATATAAAATTGAGGGCAGTGACAAGGTTCATGCAACCACTTCTGTATTGGATCTTTGCTCCTCTTGCCTTATAAAAACGAGAAGGGACAAAGGATGTCCATCATGGCGAAATCTGGCCCTTTTACAGCCCAGTGGACTCCCATGGTGACCCTGGCTCAGCTTGTTTCCAAAATCTGGGAATTTCTCCCCTTTTAAAGAAGTGTGTTTTTATGCAAATTGCAGCTGTAATTCATTCAAACTATGGCTCTCCTCCCTCTCTATACCTGCTCCCCACCATCACCATGTGCAAAACCCTGCTGCTCACCGGCAAGGAGAGTGGTGGTGGGGGGTTGGTACATGGCAGCGGTGTCAGGCAGCAGGTGTGGTGGTGAGACAGAAGGACTCTCTTTCATCCTGAAGCCTCCACCTGGCAGTGCTGTCCCCTCGCACTCTCCTTGCCAAAGCTGACGCCAATAAGGGGAGCATGAGGGAGTTGTGAACAGCACCACGACAGCAGAAGTCCATGAGTGGGCTCGACTCACATGGGTTGAGTTGGGCCAGCTCGTGGACAAGTGAGCTGGAGTCCAGGGAGCTATATCAATAATATTAGGTATCAGTGGAGACTGATGCCTCCAGTGCAGGGTGGTGGTGAATCTGCTCTGGATTTCAGTCAGAATGCTAAAGGAACTATACAAAGTGCATAACCTATTTTGGGGGTGGGGTTCAGCACCTAGGTTAGCTCCTACAGATTTCTGACTGGTTCTGACTGAAACCCAGCACAGATTTACAGCCCCACTGACATCAGAGCCACCAGCCTCCACTCTTACCTGTGATAGCTAAATATAACTTCAATGTTCAGAGGAAGTGAGCCTCTAAATGTCAGTTCCAGGGCAGGCAGAGAGGCAAATAATGGGAAAGGGCCTTCATGGCTTGCTGGTGGCTTTTTTGGAAGCACCTGGCTGACCACTGTTGGAGACAGGGTGCTGGACTAGGTCAGCCTTCCTCAACTTCAGCCCATCTAGAAGTTTTGGACTACAATTCCCATCAAACTTCCCAGAGAGCTCCCTGCCCATTGGCTATGTGCAATGGGCTGTCAGGAGTTGGAATCCAAAACACCTGGAGGACCCCAGGTTGGGAAAGGTTAGACTCAACTAACTCAACAGACTTTGGTCCGTTCCAATGTGGCTCTCCTTCTATTGTGAGCATGGATCTCAATAGACAAGCTGGAAGGCTCCGTGCATTTTTTCCCATCCATAGTTTAGGTGCTGCTTTCAACCAAGGAAAAGAAAATATGGGCAGGAATGGGATTATTGCCTAGAAATTGAACATTTTCTTCCATTTTCTCTAGTGAAGATTTCATGTTTTAATAGAGAACATGGTGGTACAAATCCCTCATGAGCACGGTGCCTTCTTTTACGAACCCTGAAAGAAACTGCTTTCATTAGATAAAGGCAAAGCATGAATGGCCACAATGTTCTAAATTGGAGACTAACCTCACACCGCTCATAAAAGCATGATAGGAAAGCTATCAAAGGTTTAGCTGTCTGAAAATTATTGTATCAAGGCCATATTTCCAACTATCTCATTTCAGAGACACGGAATGAGATTCATTGTAGCATTCATCTGTAATGCTCTTGCTATTTACTTAGAATCTCTGTATTGTGTGTGTCCGGTAATGACCTGGGAACATTGAGTTTATGCAGCCCTTGGTACGGTGTAGACATGAAGCAATAATAGTCAGTAGTTTTTTATTGTTATTTAGAGAGAACTATCACTGTTCAGTCATTTACTGATGTGGTCAATGCGATTCCAGTGAGGTAGGGTAGCCATTTGCCTTTTCTTTTTACAGATGACAGTCCTCAATTTGAAGGTGTCCTCCATTTAAAGGCTTGTCCAGTCCAAGTCCACCTTTAAGATAAAGAACCATTAGAACTGCTGCTCATCAACAGTTACAATTTGGACAGCAGAATGATCAGGCAGGCATGCAGGTCATCCAATCACAATCTTTCACGCTATGGTGGGACTGTATTTCTGTTTAAATTACGATAATGATTGCTCTATTTACATCTCTACATATACTTTAGCATTTGCAAATTTAATGCAAATCAACATTTATTAATTTTTGTCCTCTGTTCTGGCGATTCGAAAGTGGCCGCCCTGAGTTTCAGTCTTTGCCAGACTCAAACACACATACATTGATGGTGCTATATAAATAAAAAAATAATAATTCACAAAATCAAGGAGGTACTAACTACAGAGCCTCTCCCAAGCAAAAGGTTTGTTTCTCTGTGGAAAAGGGGGCTGGAGGGTGGGGTGCTAGAAGGTAGGTGAAGAAGCTGTTGAAGTATCATGGTGGGGTGTACGGCATGTAGTAGTTGATGCTGTGTTGGGAACAGGGCACTGTCTCTGTGAACTTGCTGTTTTCATGAGAATACTAGGGGACAAACTGGAATTGTATGAATATTTTGGAGTCAAGTGAGGGCAGCCATGGAGAAGTGACCTGTGGGATTGATTCAAACACCAGAGGCAATCAGCATCTCCACATGCAAACAGTGGAGAATTTTTTTTTTGTGGGGGGGGGGGGGTTCGGTAGGAAAATCTGTTGGGGAAGGATTCACTATTCTCCCCTGCATCATGGTCCAATCTGGATTGGCGTCTTCAGTGGTCACTGTTTAAACAGGGAAGAAAAAGCTGAGGGATGAAAAGGTAGCCTAATGAAGTTGTGTTTTAATGTCACAGCCACTGGGAAACCAGTTTTGGCTGGGGAAAGTGTAATATAGGCAACACATAACATATATTACAGAAAGGGAAAGGGGTTTGTCCTTCTGGGCAATGCTGGAGGGCTTAGAGTGACCATAGGGAAAGGAGGAATGGAGTCCTGTATCTTTAGCAGTTGTATAGGGAAGGGAATTTCAGCAGGAGTCATTTGTATGCATGCAGTACCTGATGAAATTCCCTCTTCATCACAACAGTTAAAGTTGCAGGAGCCCTGCCCTCTTTTGTATCTGGTCAAGAGGGCAGGGCTCCTGCAGCCTGAACTGTTGTGATGAAGAAGGAATTTCCCCAGGTGCTGCATGCATACAAATGGCTCCTGCTGAAATTCCCTTTTCTATACAATTGTTAAAGATACAGGAGCTCTGTCCTCCTTTCCATATGGTCACCCTACTTTAGAAGGCTGCACTGCAATCCTGGAGGGCCAGATTTGACTGCCATACTTGAGGTTCTATCCCCCACTCTATGGTCTTTTCCCTATATAGTTTCTCCTGCAAAAACTATCTAAGATTTTTCCTAGCAGCCTTTTGTCTGTACAGGTTTTCAACCAAGAACTTCTACACACACACACACACACACACACACACACACACACACACACACACACACCCTTTGCCCCAAGAAAGTGTTGATGACATTCATTCCAATTAGATTAGCATTTCCATTATATGATAGCACTTGTCCATTCTTAACTGTTAGTTTCATATTGCTGCTAGGAAATTTGTAGATGTTGAATAATGTTTCCGACAATATCATCTCACACATAATATTTTGCTGGAAAATTATTTCCATGTGGGAAAATCGTAATGCTTCAAACACTTCTAATGAGACAAGATGGATGATTTGTCAAGGCCACAAAACAGGAGCTACCAAGGTTTTAACCTTTAGGACAACTAAAATGAATATACGAGACCTTTCGGACCTCCATGTTGGCAGCAAGCTAGATTTTTTTAAATCCTCTGTTAGCATTAATGTAACACTGTATAGAATCTCAGCATGCCCCTATAGTTCATTTACTACAAAACCATAGGAGATCTCTTGCTCTTAACCCCAAGCTGCCTTTGCTAGCTGTTGTATTCTGAGTAGAAGTTATGTTAAGAAGACCTTTCCTGCCGTCTCAAATAAAGCTCAAAATCTGTTTCATACTAGACTGCCTTTGGCGTTTCAAATGTAAAACTATTAATGGGCTGTAAGTGTAGCACTTGTGGTGATTTAGGATGCAATTGTGCATATGTTTAGGCAGAATAAATTTCATTTCATTTCTATACCACCCAATAGCTGAAGCTCTCTGGGCAGTTCACACAAAAATACACATCATAATACAAGTTAATAAAATATATAAAAGCTCTAATACACAACATTTAAAACAATTTTTACAGCAAAAAATATTTACAGTAAGATACTGAACCTATGGAAACAAGAGACATAAATGTCCCCTCTTATGCCATCAAATGCCTAGGAGTAGAGGACAGGTTTAACGAGGCGCTGAAAACATAACACTGTTGGTGCTGGGTGGACCTCAGTGGGGAAAGCATTCTGTAATTAGGAATTTAAATATGGAATGTATAGTCCTACAGTTCCCAGCATTCCCAAGTCAGGATGTCTGGCTGGGGATTGCTGGCAGTTGTAGGACTTTTTTCTCCCATCTAAACATGCATAGGATTGTGCCCTTACTTATTTTGTCATCTTGTAGACATCATTTTTAATCTATGATTAACTGAGCCAGTGTGATGTACTGGTTACATCACTACTGGACTGGGGAGACCCAGGTTCAAGTTTTCGCTCTGCCATGAATCTTACTGGATGACTCTGGGCCAGGTCACTGACTCTCAGCCTAACCTACCTCACAGGGTTCTAAAATGGAGAGGAGGAGGGTCAACTACACCACTTTTGGCTCGTTGGAGGAAAAGGCAAAATATAAACGTAACAAATAAATAAATAAACAAATGGTCCTGTGCTTTTTCAAATTTCCAAGAACCAAATACTACTTTCTGTCCAGTGGGCTACACTGATTCCCCAAAGGGGAGGTCATCCACTATTATGAAATGGCAGAATAACAGACTGCATATACAGCCAGCTTCTATATTCCTAACCACACAATCATCAACCAGAGGAGAGAAGCAATTTTTGAGATATGGATGTTCCATCACTCCACAAACCCATTACCTTTCCGATATCATAAGATTTGGTCTGAAGAGCAAAACTCCATGGGACAGGATTTAAAGCTGCCCATATACACTCCAGACAAGTATTTGCCAAGATTTACTAGTGACACTCAATTTGATGGTGGCCATGGCCAGTGACGATAAAAAAAATGGCCTATATTTTATAAAGGTTGCACAACACACGAAAGGCATGATGGGAATGTTTTGCAAAGGACAGCTGAAGAATCTCCATCACTCAAGTTTTCAGGGTACAGATAAGTATCACAGAAACCGCAGCTCCTCGAGGGAGCTGAAAGGAAGCTGCTGCGGCATAATTATTCTCAAACTTCTACATACACCTACAATGTGTTGGATACCGGTTCTATTAACTGGCACTCTATTTATAGCTATTTGTTCCTTTTCTAAAGAAAGGTAATCCACCTCTGGTAAAAAGAGATAAGCTCGTTCCCCTGAACTGCAAATTAAATTTCAACATAATTGTAGTAATTGTATTCTGGAACCTGAAAGAAAAAAAGTAGAAGATATACTTTGTAACATCGGAAAAGTTGTTGTAGCTGCTAGAGGAAATGTAATAGAACAGATGAAATAAGACATTCCGTGCAGACTAAGCATCTAATTGCATTTTTGAATTTCGTTTCTAATACATAATTTATGGATTTTTTGGTAGTCCTAAAAAAGAGGTAAATTATATTAAGACCTAAGCTCAAAGCAAAGTATTTGCTTTGGTGACAGAATACATTAAGTTGAGATGGTCATACAGAAACCTTACAGAAGGAGGATGTATATGCTTTGGGGAGAAATAATTGAACAGTTAAACACATTGTGCACTATGGAGGTATAAACCTTTGCTAGCAAAGAATAATTTCCCCTAAATCAAAAACAAAACACCAGAAGTTCTTTATATCTTTACAGTCAGGGACTAGGGGTGTGCATATGTGGGGAGCGGCAGCAGGGCTGTGCCCAGTGCAATTCACTGCATTGGGACTGAAATCCACATTATGATCATTGGCTATGCTGGCTGGGAATGATAGAAGTTGTAGTGCAACACATCTGGAAGGCACCAAGTTGGGAAAGGCTAGTCTAGGCTGTTTCCTAACTTAAGCCAAATCCTAATATTAAACCATGTCCCCCTGTTCACCTTTGTTCTTTTACAGTTCAGCTTCCAGCATCTTTTGGGTCCTCTGTCACACTCCATCCCGGCTTCTTTCTTCTGATTTTAACTTTTTAACTAGAGCTATGTGTAAATGGCCTCTCAAAATTCTCCGCCATATTTGTGGACAGAGAACTTGGGGAAGAATTTCACCAAATTTCTCGTGGGGACAAATTCTCCAACGGCTTCTCACAGATAGAGTTCGCCATTGGCAGGGGTTGTAATACAGCTTCTTTCTTTTTTCCCCAAAGGAGTTTTGGTGTGTGTTTTTGCACTGTCAATGCAAGTGGCAACACCATCCACTGTGTCGACAGCCTGGTCCCCATTTTGCAGTTTCTGGTTCCCATAGAAACTAGATTTCTATACCTCAGGTAGGTTTTGGTTTCCTGGAATGACCTGTGGAACCTTCTCTGACCTTTTGAAGCCCCTGTCAAGAACAACCTCTAAACTGCAAATCACCCAGTGTCTAAAGAGAAAACAACCCATTTTATAATGAAGAACAAACACAAAATGGCTAAACAGTTTCATTCCTTCACAGAGGGCAATATCTAGTTAATGTGTTCCCTTCCTAAGACATTCCCAATGAAATCTGTATTTCATTTCGTACACTTCTCAATAGGATAGTTTGCCCAAACTGTTCCTACTGCCACAACCAGTTTAACTGAAGTTGCATTGGCTTTGCAGGCAACTTTGCCACTGTGGAACTGCTGTCTGCTTGCTGCACACCAGGGACTGTACAGCACATTTTACTTTATGTGCGGCTGATGGCTGGACACATCCAGTCTTCAGGCAACCATTTTCTGGCCCTGTTTATTTCATATTAGATCTGAGCTCCACGGTTGTTTCTGGCACCTCAGCTCCAATAGCTGCAGTTTGATTTAGTGCTGCTGGGACTTTATTTATTTATTTATTTATTTATTTATTTATTTATTTATTTATTACATTTCTATACTGCCCAATAGCCGGAGCTCTCTGGGCAGCTCACAAAAGTTGCAAGTCTTGTGGGGACGAGGAATTCAGGGAGCCTTTAACTTGGATAAATCCTGCCATGAAGCAGTGGCAAACAGATTTCTGTTCACAGAGAAATCTATGGAACCAGACAGCTTGGCCTGGAAGCTGCAGCCAGTGCAAAATACTCCAGCCAGGCTGCTGAGCAGGACAGTCTACCGGGAATGTATTGCAATCATTCTGAAAGAGTTGCAATGCCTGCCAATAAGCTACTGATCTAAGGTCAAGGTGCTTGTGCTGACATATGCATGGCTTTGGACCTGGATAAGGCATGTGGAGTGCCTTCTCCCTTATGTGCCTGCTCGGGGATGTCCTCTTGACATTTGCCTGGAGTTCTTGATGCAGACACTCCAACCATGGAATTCCCAACAACAACAACAACAACTACAACAACAACAACATATATGGTTGGCACCAAGTCTTACTGAAGACATATCTGTTCACTCAGGGAGTGATCAATCGGTATTGTTGCATCATGCAAACTGTTGCTTATCTGAGTTATTGTTCTCTATCTGATTGTTGATGTTCTCTGATTTATTTATTTACATTTTGCTTTATTGGGTGGACTCCACTTTGGGATTATTTTATAATGAAAAACAGGTAATAAATTTCATAAGTACATACATAAAAATTAAGTACTTCTAACAGATTTATTCACCTGCACAGTGGTTCTTCTTAGCATGACAATATTTTACTTCCTCGCCTGGTAATAAGTGGCATTAAAGTCAGACGAGCCATAGAGCTGGACTCCGTGATGTGGCCAACTACATTAGCGTGACTGTCTGTGTTTATGCACACATTTAATAAGACAAGATACCCATAACTGAATCTAGTCTGCATCCTCTACTATTTTATTTAATAAGCACTCAGGGCCGACACATTTATTTTAAAGTTCAATTTTAATTAAAAGATAAGACTAAGAAGTAGTCTGGCAAGAAGATTGTTTGTTTACAACAGAAAGCATCTGCTTCAGTATTTTTTTTAAAAAATAATCTCTACTTAATGCCAAATCAAGAAGTACTTCTATATTTTAGTACCTTTAATGAGCTACCCCAGCTCACCAGATATATAATTACCTCCCCTCATCTGATGATTTTATGCTGAAATGTTAACAGCATTCAGTGTGCTTTGACTTTAAAAGACTTGTTTCCCACACATTTTGCATACTACTTACAGCTTACTTCCAAAAGGAAAGTAAACGCTTCAGAAAGTTGTTGAGTATGAGCACAACAATTCATTGACAAAATATTAATGCAGTGTTGTGCTAAACGGATTCCTGCTATCCTTGCAAACACATCAAATAGCACTTGTCAACATCACTGTAGCTTTGTTACATGATATGATCTATGTTTGATGGACATCCTCAAGGATCAAGGCTGACAAGGCAGAAAGGAGACAGCCTTTCATCTTCTCTCTCCAACTTATATATTGCACTTTCAAGATTATTTTTATTATTTATTTATTTCATTTCTATATTGCCCAATAGCCAAAACTCTCTGTGTGGTTCACAAAAATTAATGTCCACTTTGCCTCTAAAGCTCTTGGATCTGATTCAGATATCCTTGCATGCAGAAATTACTATTTATTCCTTCCAGGGCTGGCTCCTCCATGAGCTGGGGTGAATATCCTGCCTCAGGCAGCAGAGTGGGAGGAGCGGTGAATTACACATTGCCCCGCTAAGAGGGCCAGCTACCACCTCCAGTGGATGTTCCAGAAAGCCCTGCTAACTGTTCCCCCACCATGGCATTTGCTTCAGGGGGAGTGAAGGGCCACTGGGCAACACTAGAGGGTGCTCTGGAGAGTCTCGATGGTTCTACTCTCCCACTATGGCAAATGCCACAGTAAGGGAGCAGCTGGCAAAACTCTTCAGATCAGCTGCTCACACTCCTTTATGCTGATTGGATGCTGAGCCACCCTTCCTCTGGCTCATGATAAGGTTCCTTTCAACATGAGCCAAGGGGTGAGTGGGCTATCTTGAGCACTGCGTTGGTCAAAGGAAGGAACTGGTACAGCTCAGACCCCTTCAGAGCCAGGCATTTTGGCTAGCTCTCTGAAGACCCTTGCCAGCTGCTGCTTCTGGCTGCTGCAGCTCTCCAGAGAGCCTGTCCTCTGACTCACACAGAGAGGATCCTCAGCTCAAGCCAGATGGCAGGCAGTGATGAGCAACAGAGTGGTAATGGTGGGTGGGGGGAGCACAGCAGCAGTGGCCGTGTGCCTTCTGAGCTCAAGGATAGCCTGTGTTGGGGCTACTCCCTCCCCACTGTCCCATTTTGAGCTGATTTTACTGTGCTGCTCATCTGATGATGGGGGAAGGGGAAAGGACATACTGGAATTTGGTCTCCTACCTTCCAAATAGATGAGTGATGATGTCAAAGCACTGGCAGTTTGGTAAGGAGAGAGAACAAAGAAAATCTCTGCAGAAGCTACTGTAAGTAGATCAACACATGTATAGTTGTTGTTGTTGTTGTTTTGCAACTGTGCTGGATAATTTTTATTTTATCATATATATATATATATATATATATATATATATATATATATATATATATTCTTCGGACTTTCTGTCTTTAAAAAAGACCTTCAAGATGACTAGTAATGGGTGGATATCCTTTTAGACGTTCAGGTTCTAAGCTTACAATTAACATGTCATTGGGAACTAGTTGTATAAATGAAACATACTTCCAGGACCTCCTTCTAGTGTTTAATATACACACTCCCTATGTCTGTACCAAGCCCTGAACACACCTGTATATAAGCTCTAGTGTAGTAGGAGCTTCAGCTGATGAATCCATGGAACTCACCTTCCCCAAACCCTCAAAAGCAGATCCTTGGAGGGTTGTGACAGCTGCACTTGAGAAGGGAACAAAAGGAAAGAGATAAAGGGGAAGTGGAATGCATTGGTTTCATCAATGCTTCTGTCCTGACAAGACAAGCCACACAGGAAAGGAAACCAGTGTGCTTGTGTGTGTGCTATGATGCTATGTACAGCTATGATGCTGGTACATCTGATTCATCATTGTGGGCACAATCACCAAGAGTGTCATTTGCATAAGTCCTATTTCAGTGAAAGGGGGGATCAGGAAAAATTAATTGCTGTACTAGGAGCAAAATTTTAACTGCAACCATTGATATCAAAGGCAATAGGGAGACAATCTCTGGACAATGGACCAAGTTGTTCTATAAGAAATCTTTGGAATGGATTCAGGTGAACATCTGAAGTGATAAAGCTACATGGTGTTTGTGAAAACTGGAACGTTCTGACAAGTCACAAATATATCACTTCTCATTTAAACCATATTTCATTCACTTTTCACCAAGTGGTAAATCATGCTTTTTGCCAGGCTAGTCTGACAAAGGAGGTATCCCTTTATGGATATGTAACTTCTATTTTCAACTGAAGTAAGTCTAGATCAGTAGCTGTCACAGATAGTTTGATACCCAGAATCTGACCTTTGCAGAAATTTATGGACTGCTCCATAGAACGAACATTATTAGACAAAGATTTCACATGACGATTGACACTAGCAGATTATGTTTGCTTTTAATCTTCCGTGGGCTGTGGGTGTTCACAATTGATATCCCTTGCCAGCATGGTTCATAATCACTAGAACCTGCAGCTTTGAACCAGTTAGGAGGCCTGGATGATTTTAATTTTGCTGAAGAATCAAGAAGTGCCAATGGGAGCTGGATGAAACCACAGTAAAACTAAACTAAACAATTAGCCAGACAAATGAAGCCTGGAACAATCCTGGGCAGGATGAGTTGAGACACCATGTTGGCTAGTGTCAGCAGGGCCATTGAAGTGAGAAGTGCCGCATTTCTCTTTTAAGACAGGCACCATTAAAAATTTGCCTGGAGGGCTTTTTCAACCTTTCTGACACACTTGGGCTGTGACAGCTCGATCGATCAGCTACAGCAGATGCTGGTGAAAGCAGTCATCCACAGGGACTGTGATACCAACTTCTGGGGCTGTGCAAGACCGTTAATATTCCATTCCTCAGCAAATACAATTCAAATTCTACTTAATGTTTTTGGCTCCTTTGACAATGTCACAGTTGCCATTTTTTTCGGTTCCTTTGCCACTTCCATGATTCATTTTTCTGTCAAGTATCATTCCTGCCCATCAGTTTAATTCTAGACCAAGAGCTGATCCCTCTATTAGCCTGGTGACTTTCAAAAGCTGCTGCTTTCTTAGCAGTGACCTGCTGAGCAAGACTCTGGGGTTTTTTATGTTCTTACTGTGGAAAAGATACGACTTCAATTGTAGTTTCAAACTGTGTTCTTAATGATTAGATGCACCCAGACAAATGTGTTTGTGAGACTTCTTTAATGCAGTGAGAGGTGTCAGGATTATGGTGTGTTTCCAAAGTGACATAAAAGTCAGGAAATCAAAACTCACTCTGTACTGATAAAAGCCTTTGAGAAAATGCACATGCAGAATGAAAAAGCTAGATGTTTTTGAGCAAGGTGCCAAAAGCAGAAATAGAGTTGACCTTTATGAAGGGGAAAAATAGGAGAGGGATCAAGATTCTGTTGCCTACAAATAGCCCTGCCTAGTGCTGAATCCATTGAAATGGTTATAAATGGTTATAATTGAGAAAATGGTTCCCATGTTTTCATCCATCTTAGCAAAAAAACTCTTGATATTGTGCTTGTGATTAATGTTTGTGTGAATAAATAGTAGAGCATGTCAAATGATTTTCCATTTGTACAACTTCAATTTACTTGAATATTTCTAACACACACACACACACATACAGAGAGAGAGAGAGAGAGAGAGAGAGAGAGAGAGAGAGAGAGGTTGAATGCTTGGCTTTTGCCTTGGTTGCTTCTCTGTGATTCCACACTAAGGGTCAATATACACTTTGTACATCCATGGCAAGCAAGACCCTTTTGTGAGGCAATTCCTTGCATTGCAGTAACATCTAGTACCTTTTTGCCATGGGGAATGTTTCATAATCAGCAACAGGAAACTCCTCCAGGCACATTCAAATCAACTGAAGAGGGAGAACCGAAATCCAAGATGCGAGAGATGATGCTTCCAGTGAGCTGCAGTAAGTTGCTTTGGGGATAAGACGACATGTAAACCAGAGGTGTTGAACCTATTTCAGCCTGAACCTATTTCAGCTCTTGGGGGTGTCCCAAAACTAGGGCTGTGCACGGACTCCACCCCCAGATCCGCTCCAGATCCCAATCCGCAACTTCTGGATCGGGTCTGCTCCGCCCCACGTCAATCTGCCTATGGTCCACTGTGGACCTCTGGATCCGAATTGGAGCTCCGTGTTTTCACCCTATAGACTTGCATTGAAATTCAAATGCCTAAAACTTTTTTACTGTTAACGTTACAAACCTCAAAATCGGCACCATGAGAGCTTATCCATGTATCCACATTCATGCCAAGCTCCAAGCATATCCGAGCATGCTTTGATTTTAGCGATTTTTATTTTATTTTAAGCATCACCCCCTAACCCAAATTCACTCCCCTTTCGATAACTCTGTCAGTTTTCAAGTTACAGTTTTCATGGCACCATGAGAGCTTATCCATGTATCCAGAGCTTATTCATGCCCAGTTGGAAGGAAATCCGAGCCTCCAGTGATTTGGGGGGAATTTTTGAAAATCCCCCACCCCATTTTCAGAAATGGGATTTACTCTAACATTTGTACAGATACAAACTTGCAAATGGGGACCCTCACAGATGCCACCTAGATCCACATTCTAGGCATGTTTCAAGCAAATCCGAGCATGCCCTGATTTTTGGCGTTTTTTGTTTGGGTTTTTTTTTTCCGTTTTAAGCATCACCCCCTAACCCAAATTCACTCCCCTTTCGATAACTCTGTCAGTTTTCAAGTTACAGTTTTCATGGCACCATGAGAGCTTATCCATGTATCCAGAGCTTATTCATGTCCAGTTGGAAGGAAATCCGAGCCTCCACTGATTTTGGGGGAATATTTGAAAATCCCCCACCCCATTTTCAGAAATGCTAATAGCTCTGACATCTTTCCATACCTGCCCATAAGGATCTATTACAAAGAGCTTGCCCATAGCAATCAATAATAGCACAGAATTCTCCACAGAGAAACCATAGGGATCCATTGCTAAGCGCTTGCTCATAGCAATCAATAGGAAAGATGATTTGGGGGAATAAAGATTTTTTCTAAATAAGGATTTTCATCTCATGTGAAACACTTCAAAAATGCACACACACACCAAGAAATCTTAAACAGGGTGAGCGCGCAATGCAACTGCCTTATATCACAAGGAAGGATACCCTGAGTCAAAGCAAGACACACACAAACCGTCCCTGTGGGGCAGGCACAGAGGAGGACAAGCAGCATGCCCCTGTAGCAGTGGGAGCAAGCATGCCAAAGGCTTGTGGGGTTGAATCACAAAGCCCATCATCTGGTACATCTCTCTGGTACCAGGAGGGCAGAAAGGCAGGCAGAGATGTACGACTATGCCATAGATTTGTAAACCACCCAGAGAGCTTCATGCAATAAATAAATAAATAAATCTATGGGGAAGTAAGTCCCAGCAGATACCCCACAACAACAGCACCCAGGCGGAGGCGGGAGGACAAGCATGCAGCAGACATTTCTGGGGGCACAAATAAGTGAGCCAAGGATTGCTTCAAACTGTCCCTGTGAGGCAGGAACAGCACAGAGAGATGCCTTTTTTTTGCATCCCATAACTAATAGGGGGCTAGGAGAATAAGAGTGAAGCTTTGTGATCCTTGCTTCAGAGTTGATTGACTGCTCTGTGATCACAGCCATTATTAAACAACAACAACAATAATAGCAATACTAATAGTAATAATAATAACAACAACAACAACAACAAGAAGAAGAAGAAGAGGAAGAAGAAGAAGAAGAGGAAGAGGAAGAGGAAGAGGAAGAAGAAGAAGAAGAAGAAGAAGAAGAAGAAGAAGAAGAAGAAGAAGAAGAAGAAGAAGAAGAAGAAGAAGAAGAAGAACCACAGTGAAAGCCTGCCTGACTTCACTGAAGAGGGAAAGCCAGGAGAGCTTTGGCTATGGGGTGGTATATAAATGTAATAAATAAATAAATAAACACAGGAGGGGTGGAATTAAAAGCAGCAGTGTTGCTGAATCACAACAACAAGGATTTTTTTAAAAAGGCTACGTCTGTCTTTTACCAGTAAGAGGAAAGTGGACGTGCCCAGGGGGAGGGGGAACTATTGTGCCAATTTGACTGGTCCTGTCTAGGTACCAATCTCTGAGAAGCTGCATCACACTTCAACTTGTGGTGCTCCATTGGCTACCTTTGGAGGGTTCTGATGACCCTCCAAGGGCAGGAGTGTGCACTGGGCATGTCCACATGCCCTATGGAATCATGCCCTTGCACCACATCTATTCAGTTGTTCACCAAGGTTAGGGTGGGTAGCAGTGCTGTGTTTCCTATCTGTTATTTATTTACTTAGTAGTATATGATTTAAGGTTGTGTTTGTGCGTTTGGTGGGATTACTGTTTCAAAAAACACTGGAAAAAGACCGTTCAGACAAAGAAAGAAAAGTTACCCAGTATCCCAAGTTACTAAGTATCCCATTTTGCTTATCCCCCCCTCCAACATTGGGATTGGAGGATGCTTCATCAAGTGATCATGATTTGAAGTTGAATCTGCCTCTCATTGCTTCAAAAAAATCTTACCCCTCCCACTTTTAGCCATTCTAAACAAATTAATAGCAAGCAAACCGCATGATGGAAGAGTCTGAAAATCGCCACAAATGACTCCCAACCACCACTCTCTAAGCACAGTGAATTTCAGGGATGTGGGGTTCAAAACAAAAAAAGTTATGCGCTAATCTTTTCCACAATGCAGTCCTATGGGGGGAAATATCCAAAATGGCAGCGGAGCGCTTCACGACAAGCGGATAGATTTGCTTGTGGTAGCTTCTCTTTGCTATGCTTTTCTAGCCCCCCAGCTCGCTTCTCCTCTGCCTATAATGGAAGCAAAGACCCCCGCTTCACTATCGCTTCTAAGAACCGAAGAAAAGTGGAGCACAGCCCTACCCAAAACTATTGTAGATTGAAGCTCTTACTGCCAGAAACTAAAGGCTCCATCACATCTAGGTCAAAACGTGTGGCTCCCCTCGCTTCTTCTGTCACTGCCCCGATGTTGCTTCCTGAAAACAGGAAGTAACTAGGCCCACTCAGTCCAGTAGGAGAGAGAAGCAACCAGATTTTTTGGGGGGGGGGGGTTGTGGCTCAACAAAGGCCAGAAGGAGCAGAAGATGCTTGAGAGGCAGACAACGTCATGTGAGCAATCCGTGAGTGCCCAGTAACGAGCTTGCAGTAAAATGCTCGTCAGATGTAAGCCTTAGCAGAGGCATTTCAACCTTCTAGAATGTGGGGGGTGGGGTGGACAAAAGCTGGGAAGCCACAGAATGATTGGTGATTGAGAGAAAGGGGGTGAGGCCAGGGGAAGGAAAACACCCAAGGGCCAGATTGGGGAATCCATGAAGCCCACATTTAGATTTCAGGCCTGATGTCCTGTAATCCTGATGTAAATTATCCCAAGGAGGTCTAGGAAGTTGAGTAGAAATAAATCTGAGAATTGCACATAGTGGAATGATGCATGATTGGTTTCCCTGCTCTCCTGCAAACATGTGTGGCCACAATTCAGACTGGGACCGCGGTGCTTTGTGACTTGAAGGTTTCAGGTTCTCCCCACTTATTTTCTTGTTTTAAAAGAGAGAAAAAGCCTCCACTGATTGTAGTGGAGGGAGGGAGGGTGTCCTCTCCCTCTCTGTGGAAATTAAGCGGGGAAACAGCTTCACCCTTCTTCTCCAAAAGCACCATGGTCCTGATCCATATCAGTTCTACACAAACACAGAAGGGTAGGGAAAACAATCCTGTATAGATTCACTATGCATGATTCAGAGAACATTATGTTTGGCCCTCAGAGTGGCTGAGGACAGAGTTCAGAGTAAACAATAGGTAGGGTGACCAGAGGACCAGGAAAAACCCGGAGATCTCTTGAAATTTGGGGGGGTTCAAGGCAACCAGGGCTGGCCCCCAATTTACCAGACATGGGAGGAGGGCATGTGCATCTTCTCTGTCTTCTGGAGGAGCTCAGATCAGCCATTTGCATGGATGCTATGCAAATAGCGCAGGTGCTACGCAATTGGCATAGCTGATCTGAGCACTTCCTGGAGACATAGAGGAACCCTCCCCACCTTGCACAAATGGAAAGGGCCATGCTTGCTCTCCAAGAAGAAGAATGCCTGGCCAGCTGCCATTGCAGCTCAGAAGAGGACCAGCAGCAGCTGGAACAGCCACCCACCTGTGGCGCCCCAGTGCAGAGCCTGGACCCATACTTGGCTGCATGGGTGAACTGGGGGCTTCTTGGGGGGGGAGGGGTTGGGGGAGGAAAAGGCAGACACAGCGGGAGGGAAAGGTAGTTTTTCTTGCATTTAAAACAATGTTTTATAGAGAGACGCTCTTTCTTGCTTAATATTAAATCACACTGAATGGGCCTGAGAAAAGATTGCTACGGTGACCCAGTCATTCTTTCTCTCTTCTTTCTCCACCCTTACTTGGGAATAAGTCCTATTAAACACAGTGAGGCTTGCTTCTGGTTAGGGAACAATCCTGTGCGTGCTTGCTGTGGAATGCTGGGGGGTTGTAGGACTGGTTTTTTTGGCTAGAGAATTGCACCTTTTGCCTCCCTTTCTAATCTTTCTTTACTGCATATTTCCCTTTTTCTGTTTGGTCTAGCATTGGTGTACCACCACCACCACCACCCCAACTACAGCGTTCTTTAGCTATTTTTTTCGTAATTCCGAAAAAAAGAGAAAATAATAGATTTTCTTTTCTATTGATCTTGTATGAGGACAGCAAAAAGAACTACCACGAAGAAATTTGTACAGCAACTAAAAATACATGTTAACTTCAGATACGTGTTCTTTATTTCCGTGATTTTAACATCAACCTATTATGTAGAACAGGTTTGTCTTAATTGTGAACTGTAGAATCAGACATGTGACCAAGGCCACGCCCCCTTGTGGACAGTTATGTCAGGATGGGCATGCCTCCTTGGAGGCTGGGCATGTTGGGGTGGGCATGCCTCCTTGAAGGTGGCCAGGTTGTCCCCCTTTTTGGTTTCCCAATTATAATCACCCTACAATAGGCTGAGCAGCAAAGACCTGAAGTAAGAATGGCAGTAAATGCCTGAGGACTGATAGAGGCAAAGGATCTGAGAGGGGAGGGATATAGGGAAGGAGGGCAATAACACAGAGAGAGAATTATTTCTAGGGCTGTGATCCACTTCTCTTCGGTTCGGAAAAGCAATAGCGAAGCGGGGGGCTTCGCCTCCATTATAGGCGGAGGAGAAGCGAGTCGGGGCTAGCAAAGCATTGCAAAGAGAAGCGGCCACAAGCAAATCGATCCACTTTTCGCGAAATGCTCCGCCCACCATTTAGGATATTTTTCCCCATAGGATTGCATTGCAGAAAAGATTAGTGTATAACTTTTTTGTTTTGAAACCCACATCCCTAAAACAGTAGCCCCACAAAACACACAAACACAGCCTTAAATCATATACTAAGTAAATAAATAACAGATAGGAAACACAGCACTGCTATCCACCCTAACCTTGGTGAACAACTGAATAGATGTGGTGCAAGGGGATGATGTCCATAGGGCATGTGGATGTGCCCAGTGCACACTCCTGCCCTTGGAGGGTCATCAGAACCCTCCAAAGGTTAGCCAGTGAAGCTAATATATGCCTGTCATGAATTGAAGTGTGTGGTAGCTTCTGAAAGACTGGTACCTAGACAGGACCAGTCAAATTGGCACAGTTCCCCCTCCCCCTGGGCACGTCCACTTTCCTCTTACTGGTAAAAGACAGACATAGCTTTTTTTAAAAAAAAAATCTTGTTGTTGTGATTCAGCAACACTGCTGCAGTGCTTTTAATTCTACCCCTGTTGCATTTGTTTTTTGTTTGTTTTATTTATATACCACCCCATAGCCAAAGCTCTCCTGGCTTTCCTTCTTCAGTGAAGTCAGGCAGGCTTTCATTGTGGTTCCACTTCTTATTGTTGTTGATTATTATTAATAATAATATTACTAGTACTGCTATTATTAACATCATCATTATTATTGTTTACTAATGGCTCTGTGTTAACAGTGCAGTCAATCAACTCCGAAGCAAGGAAGACAAAGGTTACTCTTATCCTCCTAGCCCCCTATTAGTTATGGGATGCAAAAGGCATCGCTCTGTGCTGTTCCTGCCTCACAGGGCTGGTTTGCATTACTGGCTTTGATGGCCTGGAAAGTGGAAACAATCCTTGGCTCACTTACTTCTGCCCCCAGAAACATCTGCTGCATGCTTCCTTCCCGCCTCCGCCTAGGTGCTGTTGTTGTGGGGTATTGGGATCTGCTGCCTGGGACTTACTTCCCCATAGATCTATGGCACATTCTCTCTCTCTCTCCCTCTCTCTCTCTCTCTCTCTCTGTGTGTGTGTGTAGCACCTCTCTGCCCTCCTGGTGCTGGGAGATGTAGATGGCCTGTGTGGGTCAACCCCACAAGCCACTTGCATGCTTGCTCCCAGTGCTTCAGGCCAGGGCATAGCCACGTCCTGCTGCTGCCTCTCCTCTTCTGTGCCCACCTCACAGGGATGGTTGTGTGTGTTTTGCTTTGAGTCAGGGCATTAGTCCTTCCTGCACTCACCCTGTTTAGACTTCGTGAAGTTCCAAGTAAATTTTTGAAGTTTGGAAGAAGATTCATAAGGTTTATTTTTAAATACTCCCCAATTAATGGCATGTTGGGATTTCCTTTGAAATGGCCATGAATAAGGAAAGCCCATTTTGCTGTCTGCAGCTTTAAAAATCCCTGAGATATTTGGATTTCTGAAAATGGGATGGGGGATTTTCAAAAATTCCCCCAAAATCACTGGAGGCTCAGATTTCCTTCCAACTGGGCATGAATGTGGATACATGGATAAGCTCTCATGGTGCTGATTTTGAGGTTTCTAACATTAACAGAAAAGAAGTTATAGGTGTTTGGATTTCAATGCAAGTCTATGGGGGGGGAGAAACAGAGCTCTGATTCGGATCCAGAGCTCCGCAGGAAAGCAGAGCGGACCACTGGCGGATCAACATGGAACGGACCCAATCTGGAAGTTGCAGATTGGGATCCGAGCACAGCCCTAATTATTTCAAGAAAGGAGTGGATAGAAAGATCTCTTTGGAGGGAGGGCCACACTGTGGCAGACATGGGAGGGTGAGTAAGCAGGACTTGATTGAAGGAAGCATCTACCGTATTTTCAGGCCAAAACTGAACATCAGAAATGACTGTTCTCATCTCCCAGATTATGAAGAGCTCAGGGCTAAAATACAGCTTTAGGGGGAAGCACTGATAGCTCTGTTCTTGTTTGCAGCAGTGTGAAGCTCTAAGCATGGAGGCTTTCAGCCAGGCAGCAACTCCTGAATGCTCAGGAGACTGTATGACACATCACATGGTCTCCGGGACATTCTACAAAGCATTGCTGGCTAAAATTAATGCTGTGATAGTGGCACGCAGGGCTTTTTAAAAAAAAAAATTAAAAAACAAAACCAGAAAGAACACCCCTTGGCCACCTCTTACATATAAAAGTTAAATGGAGCCCCTCTCCTTCTTCCCATCTAGAAAATCCTTCAAAACTCTCCCCCTCTCCTGCTTCTTTTGCTGGGGTATTCATTTCATCCCTAAAGTTCTGCCCCATGAATTGCCAAAAATGACAGGCTCAAAATTTTCAGCACAGCACTAATTTTTGGACACAGACTTCTGTTCTAAGCCAATTTACGCTGAGCAACTGTTAACTCCACTAAGAGATATTCAAATATAATGTGATAGGAACTTGGATTAGTGTATTAGCTAGCTTCTCATAAAACATAAGACTTCTGTCAACCCAAAGCAATAGTTGCCTTGTTGAAATAAAATTGACCGTTGCAGGATTATTCCACAGTAAGCCGTCTGGGAATGACATCTTTCCCAATGACGTTTTTCACTAAGGGGTGAAATCATGTCCACTTGGCTTTTGCGTAACTGTGTGCAGGCTTAGCCTAATGAGCCATGAATATCTGCTGTCTGCCTTATGGCATATGGCATGCCAGGGAATCTGGGCTGCATTATGAAGTGAATAGAGTTATGGCATGGATCCTAGAGGAAAGGCGACATGAACAGAAGCAAAAGCAAGACCCTCACCTATCCTATTGGCTGATGTGGGGAAATGGAATAGGTAGCCTTAAGTACTTGGTTCAGGGGATGACACTTGCCTGTAATCTAAGGTCATGTTTGGAGAGTTTAGCTAATAGGATCGAGTTTTGTGGCTGCTAGAAATGGGACTAAGGCACTGCCAGGCAGCATACATTCAATCCACTGCAGAGCTGTACTTACAAAGTCAGGGGTTACTTTATTTATTTATTTATTTTAGCAGTTTTATCCCACACTTTAGCCAAAAAGGCTCTCAAGGCGACTTACAAAAATATTTCTTAGGACAGTCCCTGCCCACAACCTTGCAATCTAAAAAACATGACAAAAAAGGCAAGGGGATTGGGAGGGGGGGAGGAAGCAAATTCAAGCACTAGATTCATAGGCCTTAGCTAGACCAGCCTTTATCTGGGGGCAAACCCTGGGATTGTCCCTGTGCATCCAGATGATGCACAGGGGATCCTAGGATCAGGGAGGGATCATCCCTCCCTTGCCCCGGGATACAGCCCTCCCTTTTGGGGCCTCTTTTTCCACGGTCTCGGGCTGAACTCAAGACCGCGGAACGTGTGGCCCATTTCTGCAGGTTGACCCGGTTCCGTGCAATTACTCAGGAGTGCTGAGCCCATCGGGGTTAGGGTGGGGGGAACGGGGAAACTGAATTATTATTATTATTATTATTTTTAAAAAACCTTACCTTCAGTGCATGAGCGTTCATGTGCTCCGTCGTCTTTAAAAATAAAAAAATTGGCGGGCGCGATGCCTCTCTTCCTGAGGTTGTTGTGCCTCACGTGTAAATGGAGGAGGGATCTTGCGTTAATCACAACGTGAGATCTTCCCTCCTCCTCCTCCCTTGCGGAACAAAAGGTAGGTCTAGCTAAGGCCTTAGTTGCAAAGTTCAGCAGCTGCTTCCTTTCCCTCTCCCTCTAATAGTCTCATACAGATCCAGGCACGACGGAGAGGTGCCTGGCTGCTGCTTGCTCTCCCACTGATGGCCTCAGCAGCAACAGTTGGTAGCAGAAGGGAGGGGGCTCTCAGCTGGAGCTCGATCCAGGCACTTTAGTGCTCTGTGGTAGGGGTGTGCAAAGTGGGTCTTCTCCGCCACCTTTTTACTTTAACCACAATGCCCCAGAGCAATGCTAGTCATGTACAGTGACCATACGTCTGGATCTGCCTGGACATGCCTGGAAAAGGGGGGGCAAATCTGGGTCTGGCTAGAAATGCCCGTTTTTCCCCCTTTTGTCCGGGAAAAAAATGTGCCAGAAAGGCCCTCCAGGCTTCCATTGGGGCATCTCCTAGGTCGTCATCACTACGGCGACCAAGGAGAGGCCCCAATGCAAGCCTGGAGGGCCTTAAACTGCGTGTTTCCGAAACGCCGAAACACCCGGCTTAAGCCATGCCCACCTCGTCCATCCGGGCCTCTCCTATCGACGTCATAGGAGAGGCCCGGATGGAAGAGGTGGGCGTGGCTTAAGCCGGGCATTTCTGCATTTCGGAAACGTGCGGTTTAAGGGCACCCAGGCTTCCATCAGGGCCTCTCCTAGGTCGTCGTAACTACGGCCACAAAGGAGAGGCCCCAATGGAAGCCTGGAGGGCCTTAAACCGCGCATTTCCGAAATGCGGAAATGCCCAGCTTAAGCCACGCCCACCTCATGGCTTAAGCCGGCTTCCATCGGGCCTCTCCTTGGTCATCATCACCACAGCCTAGTGGGCCCCGATGGAAGCCTGGGGTGCCAGCAGCTGAGAACTCGCGTGATTCCCGCGCCTAGAAGCTGCGGTGGGTCAGCGAGGAGGCGGACCAAGAGGCCGGTTATGGTGGGCAAGCGAGGCGGAGGCGGAGAGGAAACAAGCCACAGCAGAAGCAAGGCGGAGAGGACACAAGTGCCACCACTTGTGCTGCCGCCGCTGCTGCTTGTGCCGCCGGCCCGCCGCCACCAAGACACAAGCAAACGGCAAGGCCACAAGGCAGCAGAAGAAGCAGGGAGGGGGGAAGCAGTGTGGTGGTTTTGCAAAAACATTTTGCAAGTTTTCAAGAGTCCCTGAATAATGGATAATGGATAATGGATGGTGACTCTAATATTAATAATGTTCCTTCTCTTGCTGGTGATATGGTAATGGGTGGTGATTCTAATATTAATAATGCTCCTTCAGTTGCTGGTGATGCTGATAATGGATGGTGATTCTAATATTAATAATGCTTCTTCTCTTGCTGGTGATGCTGATAATGGGTGGTGATTCCAATTAGGGGTGTGCACAGACCCCCCGCTCCGCTTCACTTGCAGATCCGCCATTTTCCGGATCGGGCCGCTCCGCCCCACCCCCGCTCCGCCCACTTCCGCTCCGCTCCGCCCGGAGCTCCGGATCCGGATCCGGAGCTCCGTTTCCCCCCCCCATAGGCTTGCATTGAAAGCTAAAAAATTATACAACTTTTTTTCTGTTCAAGTTAGAAACCTCATGTTTGGCACCATGACACCTCATGGGGATATACACACGCATGCCAAGTTTCAAAGCAATCCCATCATCCCCTGATTTTTGGCGAATTTTTGAAAATCGGGCACCCCACACACAACATCCCTGCGAGGTGGGCAGGGGAGGAGGGAGGGAAGGCAGGCAGGCATGCAGCTGGCATTTCTGGGGGCATAAGGAAGTGAGCCAAGGATAAGCCAGTAATGCATATAAAATGGAATAAATAAATAAACAAAGGAGGGGTGGAATTAAAAGCAGCAGTGTTGCTCAATAAACAACAAGAAGAACTTTTTTTAAAAGGCTATATCTGTCTTTTACCAGCAATAGGGGGACGTGCCCGGGGGAGGGGGAAGTAGCTGCCAGTTCAAGACACTGACAGCCACAGCTCTGAGAAGAAGTAAAACGCTCACTTCGACTCAGAACAGGCATTGCTCCACCACTGAAAAGTGACCATTCACTTCAACTCATGATAGGCATTGCTCCACCGTTTTACTCTCTTTGGAAGGCTCTAATGGCCTTCCAGTGCAGGAGAGAGTGGGGGCACGTCCACGATGAGATGCCCTAGGGGAGCTCATCCCCTTGCACCACATCGATTCAGTTGTTCCCCAAGGTTAGGGTGGGGAGCAGTGCTGTGTTTCTATCTCTTATTCTTGGCTTAGTATATGATTTCAGGTTGTGTTTGTGCATTTGGTGGGGCTACTGTGTTAAAAAACACGGGGAAAAGCCCGTTCAGATGAAGAAAGAGAAGTTTCCCAGAATCCCAAGTTACCTGTTTTGCCTATGCCCTCCTCCAACTTTGGGATCATCATGACCGGGAGCTGACTCTGCCCCTCAGCCCTTTGAAAAAGGTATTTTTCCCGCCGATTTTTTAAAAACGTCTAGCCCGCGACCCGTACGATGCAGAAAGTTGAGAGTGGTCTCAAAATGACCCCCATCCACGACTCTCTGTGCACAAGAATTTCCAGAACGATAGCTTAAACCCCCCCCCAGTTATCCCCGATTCTTTCCCTCAATGCAATCCTATGGGCGAAAAGCCGAAAACGCAGTTTGAGCCGCGCGGTTGACCCGATTTTCACAAAAATATAGCCCGCGACCCGTACGATGCAGAAAGTTGAGAGTGGTCTCAAAATGACCCCCATCCACGACTCTCTGTGCACAAGAATTTCCAGAACGATAGCTTAAACCCCCCCCCAGTTATCCCTGATTCTTTCCCTCAATGCAATCCTATGGGCGAAAAGCCGAAAACGCAGTTTGAGCCGCGCGGTTGACCCGATTTTCACAAAAATATAGCCCGCGACCCAGACAACGCAGAAAGTTGAGAGTGGTCTCAAAATGACCCCCATCCACGACTCTCTGTGCACAAGAATTTCCAGAATGATAGCTTCAAAAACAACGTAGTTATGCGCGATTATTTGCCGCAATGCAATCCTATGGCGAAATGTTTTCAAGATGGCGACCGGAGCGCTCCACCTGAACTCGGAGCTCCGAAAAATGGTCGCTTCTCTTCGCTTTGCTTCTAGGGGGTCCGCGGTCCGCTCCTACTCCGCCTCTGGGTAAGGCGGAGCAGGCCACTCCGCTACTGCTTCTACGCTCCTAATCGGAGCGGAGCACATCCCTAATTCCAATATTAATAATGCTCCTTCTCTTGCTGGTGATGCTGATAATGGGTGGTGATTCTAATATTAATAATGCTCCTTCTCTTGCTGGTGATGCTGATAATGAATGGTGATTCTAATATTAATAATGCTCCTTCTCTTGCTGGTGATGTGGTAATGGGTGGTGATGCTAATGTTAATAATGCTCCTTTTCTTGTTGGTGATGTGGTAATGGATGGTGATTCTAATATTAATAATGCTCCTTCTCTTGCTGGTGATGATTGCTGGTTGTGGTTGTTTATTATGTTATAAAAATAAAGAAATGGTTTTATATAAGTGTTAATTCTTTTTTTAGTATTTAATATATTATTATAGTAGTTGTGTGCCTTTGGCACTCATTGGTTGCTATCATTTACTTTTTTTGAACCACCCACAGACATGTTGAGTTGGCTCTGCCTTGGGAGTGGGCATGTTGGGGTGGCCACGCCTCCTGATGGCGGCCATTTTGTCCTCCTTTTTGGTTTCCAAAATATGGTCACCCTATAGTCATGTAACTCCCATCCAGTAGAGATTTGCCTTTTTCCCTAGGCTGTTGTCATTCAAGCACCAGTTAAAGACATATTTATTTTCACTAGCTTTTGGGGGCATAGGCATGTGCTTTCTCTGTTTTCTGGTTTTGTTGTATTTTATTGTGTGTTTGTAACTGTAGAGTTATGTTTTTAATGGTGTCCGTGACTTGTATTGTTTTTATATTGGTCGTTCAATATTATGAATATTTATAAATGTTTATTTATAAAATAAATGCATTTATTTATTTATTTATTTATTTATTAAATAAATAAACTGAATTAATGAATGAATATGTAGGAAATTTAAAGGGTTTGTAGACCCAGCAACCTGGCACTGTTCGAAGTGCTGGAATGCTGAATCCAATAAATAGGGGCAGGCTAGATAGCAGTGGGCCCTGTCAGAGCACTGGGACACTGGCAGCTGCCCAAGGATACCTGGTGCTGTCACTTGGACTACTTCATTGATTTTAGAGTAGTCAGGTCAGAACTCCATGGTTCTTTTCTTTTGTTTTGTTTTCATTTTAGTGGGGGGAAAGTTCAGAATAATCTAAAAACATCTCCATTCCTTTCAGAACAAAATACCTTAGTTGAGTCCTCTTTACCCACCACTTCCCACCCAAGGGAACAGAGATGCCTTTGATGTCTCATAAGACCCCATGATCCTTATCCTCCAGAATATGGAACAAAAAGTTGTACAGCCAACCTATGCATGAACTAATGGATTGATACTGCACCAGACCTTAGTTCATGTCCATGTGACATAATCAGAATACTAAGATATCCCTTTTCAATGCTTCTGAAACATGGGAATGCTAAGAGTAACCTCAGTCAACTAAACCACTGCTATTGCAAGCATTCAATGTTATTATATTCTCTGCACGTCTGAAAGTAACAGCTGCTGTGGTACTTTAGCCACATGCTGTTTCAAGTTTTTGTTTTGTTTTGTTTTGTTTTAAAATAGGCTGCCCATAAATTTTTTTTAAAAAGAGAGAGAATCACCCACAGAACAAGTAAAACACTGGTTATTATATTTCTTATACTGATATGCACTCTTTATGACTTCCTTTACATATAGGGATAATAAATCAAGGATTCTTCAGCTCATGTAAAATTCAATAATGCTTTAAAAGGTGCTTTATCCAAAGATGTGAATGTGAAGTACAATGCCCGGTTCAAAATGGATATTTACATAAGCTGGCTCATTTCAAGTGGACAAAAAAAAGTTATTTGTCAGTTCTTTCTGATTCAACTTTTTAAAGTTTGAAGCACCAGAACAGATGTTTTACACTTGAACTCCCATCAATCACAGCCAACATGGTCAGGAATGCTGGGAATTGTAGTCTAAAACATCTGGAGGGCACCAGGTTAAAGAAGGTTGCACTAGAAAAACTTTTTTGTTCCGGCAGGCCTTTGGCGAATAATCTGGGCTTCTGTCTATGCTAAGGACTTTTAAAATTGTCATGTATTTTAGATGTTTAATTTTTTAATATTGGAATATATTTAATATATTCTTAACTTTTCTACATTTCTATTAATAGATTATAAAATGTAGATGTTTTAAATTTTGTAAGGCCACTTTGAGGCCCAGTATTGGGCAAAAGGTGGGATACAAATAAATATAATTAGATTTATTAGATTGTAAGCCTATGCGGCAGGGTCTTGCTATTTACTGTTTACTCTGTACAGCACCATGTACATTGATGGTGCTATATAAATAAATAAATAAATAAATAAATAAATAAATAAATAAATAATAACCCTAGCTTCTAAGCATGGCCAGTGGTTAAGGATGGTGAGAGCTGCAGTCCAATAATATCTGGAGAGAGACAGCTTCTCCACCCCTGTTCTAAGGAATGAAGCTGGTAAGGAAAGCCAGAATGTATACAAAGATTGCTGTTCCTTCCAAATAGAGGAGGTGTCGATTTTTACAAGGCTTTCCAGAATAGATAGATATCGTATGTAATCTGTTTTTATGCTTTTCATGGTTTTACATTTTGTATATTTGTTTTTAATGTTCCGTGTTTAATCTTTGTAAACCACCTCGAGAGCTTCAGCTATGGGGAGGTATAATAATAATAATAATAATAATAATAATAATAATAATAATAATAATAATTTTAGCCCTATATATGAAGAAAGATTTGCAGAAAATTTATTTATTTATTTATTTATTTATTACATTTCTATACCGCCCAATAGCCGGAGCTCTCTGCGCATAAATGATCTGCGCATTAAGACTGCGCATAAAGGATCTGAACTCAGAACCTGTACTGAATTTTTGCCCACAATCATGTTTGGAATTAAAGGCACCCATTGCAAAGGTGAAAATGTTCCCTGAAAAAGAAAACCTAGTTTTGCCTTTCGTTGGTACATTTCAGAGCTGTTGGTTGCTCTCACTGCTGCTGCTGCTGCTGGTGGTCTTTTTTGCTTTCTTTCCTGCAGTGATCCTAGCCTATCAGGGATCATGGTGCGAGTGCACAGATCGCACAATTCCATGGAATATGTGTATGTGATAACATCATTGAGAACTCACCAAGCCAATTCAGAGTGAGAGCAATGTTTTCTACATGCCACTGCCCTCACCCTAGATGTGTGAATATTTTTACCCACTTTTGATAAGAGCCCTGCAAACACAAAGGAAGTAAAGGGCATTTTCCATGGGTGAAAATATTCACAAAAAGTGTGCCGCCTTTTTGCTCAGCCCTAACATTTATGTTTAGAGAGCTGAATCCACAGTCTCATTCCTAATGATGTCTTCACACTTGAGACATAGTAATTATTGCAGTAACAAGAAAATGGTTTGCAATGCAAATTTGACTCTATGAGCTTCTTCACACAAGCGAAATAAGGCATTCTCAAGACTGGATATTCATAGAGGTTCATGGGTCCTTTTGATGATGACAACCTCCTGCATGTCTCCCACACCTTCCCCCAGGGAAGGCTGCACTACATAGCACCCACTAGAGTGTGCTGTCCCATTCAAGGCTATGAGCAGCGAAAGGAGGGGAAGCTTTCCATTACAGACCACATGGTTGACCCTCTCCAGCCGTGTAATGCAGCCCCACTACTATTGGGCAAAAGAAGCAGGAAGCAAAGCCCCGGTAAGGTAACGTGATTCCCCCTTAATCTAAAGAAGCCCTATATTTGCCACAATGCTCATTTTCAATATGAATGCTTCCCCACGACCTTTGCTTCTCCTGCATTAACAAGTAGGTGTGATTGAGGCCTCACCTATGGAGATGTACTAAGTACTGCTACCTTCTAATGATATTTACTTTCCTCCCATTGATTTCAACGGGGTTTATGTGGGATAATTTCCTGAGAGACGGCACCTTATGAAGTTATAAACCCTCAACTTTGCAGTACTGCTATTGAAATCAATGGAAATGATTGGAAGAGATGAGCAGTCTTTAAAGAACTGGGATTGAAAAGGTCAGAATGAAAGTCTGAAGAAAAATAGAGTTCTCAACCTAGGCTTTAGCTAACATGAACCAATTCAGTCAATTCCTGCTTCCAGCTGCATTAAGACTCCGTCACCCATCTCACCAAGCCATCATTTTATTGACAGCTGAGTAATTTTAGAGCAGCTTAAAAACACCAAGGAAAGTTGTAGTAGGATTAATTTCTCTTATCACATCTGACCCGGTAAAGCCTACAGAATGAAAATGCACGCCACATTCTGCATAACGGGCGTGTGACTTTTAATCTTAAGATCCTATCCTCCCCAAAAGACAGGAGCTTACACACCCAGCTGTATACAGATTAATCTCACTAATATCGCCACAGATCGGGTGTGATCCCATCCTCCTGCTGTGTGTGTGTGTTAATGCAGCTTTAGGATTTAACATCACATACTGAATACATAAGTGTTTGTGGGTGTGTTTCTTTTCTGGCGCAGTGATTTGCCTCCATCCTTTGGTTATTTCCTTTCTCAAGTCATTGCTGTACCTCTGAACAGCTCCCTCCCTTCCCTACTCAGAGCAAACAGATCATTTCATGTGGGGTAGTGGTAATTTCTGAACTGCAGGAGCTCATAATCTCAGCTCCTATAGCCATGAGCCTAAAGACAATCCATAGCTACACCTCAAGGGAACTCCAGATGTTCAGGGAGCTGTGTTTATCGCTGGTCTTCTAATCTTCCCCACCCCTTTAACCTTTGTATATACTGGTGTAATCAGCCTACTATTGTGAGCATGGAGAGCAAGGTCCCAGTGAGTACACAGGCATGGAGTACAAAGATAAGACGACAAAGGGGCAAATTCAGCCAGCTGTGAAGGGTAGACTATTTCTCAGTCCACCACACTAAGAGATAAGTCAGCCAGCAGCTGTAGCAGATTATTCACACAGAAATAGAACCTAGTGTGTGAGTGCAATAAGCAAAACTTTCTTCCATCTTCGGAAGTCCATGGTTTTCCTCCAGTAGAAGTTTACAAGACAGAAAAAGAGCCAACATCGTTTTGCAGATACCTCTTTTCCCAGTCACCAACAGTGGTTCAGTTTCCAAACACAATGTTAACACTTCTGTCTTAGGTGCTTCATTTTTCCTCCAGAAATTATTTAGTCTAATTCATTAATCGGGAATTTGATTTTCAGCTGAAATGGAGACTAATGCAGTGCTTTTAAACTGGCAGTAACTAATGGCTCATGGAAATACATTTACTAAAATCTAAGAGGTGAGTAATCGCAACCACTTAAAGAGCTGCCAACACCTCAGGCCTCCAAGGAATTTCTGCTTGTTTCATTTACACAGGCAATAATTTCTTCATGGCTGCAAACAAAAACTCAAAGTCTCTGTGAGAGAAAGCCCATCATTTTCTTCCAGATTCCACTGATTTCACCAGTGTCTGGAACAGGACCACAAGGCTTAATTTCATCTAAGAGTCATTAGAATTTATACCTAGGACATCTTTGCAACATCAGATCTTGGGGGCAGGTGTACGCTGAGTTTCAAGCAGTGACCATAACAGGAGAAGCCAACTCATCAATTAGTCACACTTCATTTGGCATATTTTCCCCGCCCCTCATTGGTGCTTCTTAACACTGTTAATAAACACTCCTGGTTGTGGCTGGCAATAGTGTGGAAACTCTCCACACAATGCAGACAAGATTATGCGGCAAGAAGCTCTATAGGTTATTACTTTATCCCTTTATTTAAAATATTTATAGGCTGCACTTCAAGGTAAAAAACAACAGCAACCCCTCTCATGGTTGGCTTTCAGAATAAAATATAAATAACAATAAACTTCAAAAGGTTAATATTAAGAAATAGAAAAAAGAAGAAAACATCCAACCCAGACAAGTACTAACATCCAATAAATAATTACAGCTAAAACCAGCACTAGCTCAATAAAATCTATCTGATAAAAAAGCCAGAGAAAACTAGTGGGACTTTAAGGGCTCAATCTTATGCTTTTTCGGACAGAAAAAAAGTCCTACAACTCCAAGAATTCCCCAGCCAGCCATGTAGGACTTTTTTCTGTCTAAACATGCATAGGGTTTAGGGTTAAGCATAACCCTTAAGCTTTCTAAAAGCCTGTAAAGATCAGGGTCTGCAACCCTAGTTGACAATGTGTTCCACAAATATGTTAGGGTTGTTTTTAGCAGTAGCACTTCAGAAGACTGTGCCTTGAAGTCTGTGCAGCGTGCATCTACCTCACAAATGAATAACCACAGATTTAGAACTAAGGTGAGGGGCTTCTAATGAGGCTTGTAGGTCGCTTTGATCCTGGCTCCATCCTCTTCTCATTCATTGATTATATTTCAATACATTCATTTCTAGAAATTTATTATTTTTCAATACATCTATTCTATACTGCTCCATAGATGAAGCTCTCTGGGTGGTGCAGAAACATTAAAAACCCTTAAAACACATTACACAAAGTACAAAGAAGCATTTGCACAAAAACATATAGGCAGATAACACACACGGACAGTATTTTTTTAAGCAATACTACAGACCAAGACGTAATTAAAACTCATAATATGTTGCCAAATGCTTGGGAGAAGAGGGCAATTTTTACCTGGCACCAAAAAAAATGTCAGTGTTGGTACCAGGTGGGTCTCATTGGGGATATGATTAAATAATTGGGAAGCCATGACCAAGAAGGCCCTTTCTCTTGTTGCCCCCCTCTGAGCCTCCCTTGAAGGAGGCACTCAGAGGAGAGCCTTGGATGTTGAACATATGTATGGGGTCAGTGTCCGCATTTGCCAGCTATGAGCGGAGATTTATGGCCATTGTTATCATGTGTGGAGGCCAAGCCAGAGAAACTGCAGCTGGATTCTTTAGTTAGCTGGGATGCTGGCAGAGCCAAATAACACAGTTCTGGCACCAAGTAGGGGTTCTGGATGCGGGCAGAGCTGGGGTTCAAGGGCTCTTGGTTCAGCAAGGAGTCCAAATGCACAGAGAGCTGGATAGGCCGAATAATGGGCTGCTCTGAGCCTTTTAACTCCTGACACCAGGTGCTGGCAATGAGCTCTGGCAGCCTGCTGATGCTGATCCCTGACTCTTATTAACCTGTGCTCACCTGGGCTTGGAGAAGCCTTGTGATCCCCTTCCCCATTGACTGACTCTGTTAAAGGGGCTTCAGCTGGGACTTGCCTGCCCCCTGAAAGTAAGGGATCCTGTCCAACTTGGAAGCTAGTCCCTTCCCCAGGATCTGCTGGAGCTTGCTCTTCCCCTTTGTCCTCTGATGATGAGGACTCTGGGAGAGGCATGGCAGTCAGTTCATCCCAAGAGAGGTGCTCCAGCAGGACTTATGGTCCAAGCTGTGTAAGGCTTTATAAGTCAAAGCCAGTACCTTGAATTGGGCTCAGAAACATACAGGCAGCCAGTGTAAGAATTAGTCTTAAATGTGCACCTCATCCCTGTTATCAATATGGGCTCTGCATTCTGCACAAACTGAACTGTCTTCAGAGGCAGCCCATATACAGTGCATTGCTAACTTGAAAGATACCAGAGCATAGACAACTGAGACCAGGTTATTCCTGTCCAGATAGGGGCATAGTTGAGCCACCAATCAAAGCTGGTAGAAGGCACTCTGTGGCCTTAGCTAGACCTACCTTTTATTCCACGATGGAGGAGGGAAGATCCCGTGATGTGATTATTTACACGTGAGGCGTGACAACCTCAGCAGCAGAGGCATCGCACCTGAGGAGCACTGCGCCCCATGCCCGGTTCCCAGTGAGGAATCGCATGGAGCTGGGTTAACCCGTGGCAACGGGCTACACGAGACCGCAGAAAAACTGGGCCCAAAGTGTAGGGCTCTATCCAAGAGCCAAGGGAGGGATCTTTCCTCCCTGATCCTGGGATCCCCTGTGCATCATGTGGCTGCACAGGGATGATCCCAGGATTCACCCCAGGATAAAGCTCCGTCTAGCTCAGGCCAGAATCACTGAGGCTCCTTGAGCCTCAAGTGACAGAGATGGCTCCAGGAGGACCCCAATGCTATGAACTTGCTCCTTCAGGGAGAGTGCCAACCCCATCCATAACAGGTTGAACAAACCCCACTGCATTTGTTCAGACAGCCACCCACTAACAGCATCTCAGTCTTGTCTGGATTGAGTTTCAATTTGTTAGCCCTCATCTAGTCCATTGGCACGGCCAGGAACCGATTTAGCACATCCACAACCTCATCTGAAAAAGATGTAAAGGAGAAATAGTGTGTCATCAGCATACTTCATTCTTGCCTCTAAAAATTAAGCCTTGAAGGCTACATGTCCTACCAGATAGCTGCCATTTCTTAACCAACTTTTAGGCTCAGTGCCTCCATCCATGAGAATCTGCTTAGGTGTTTAATTTTTCATTTCTTCATTTGCAGTATTGTGATTTCATGTGTGCACTGTACATCACCAAACAGCATGAAGTAGGGGGAAAGAATTCAGACGATGCAAAAAGGTCATTCTTTATGGTGCCTGCAAGGTATATTTCTACTCTGGGTGACAGTTTTGTTTTTCTCTTTTTCTCCTGCTTTTTTTTAAAAAAAAAGATTTGAAGTTGATCATAAAAATGTCTGCGAAATGTCTGTGCTTCCCCCCTTAAAGTCTGCTTCTTTACAGAGGAAATTAACACAAGGACATAATAAAAGCCATGCTGAATCAGACCAAAGGCCTAGGTATACCAGCACAGGGGCCAACCAGCTGCCTATAGAAAACCCACAAGTAGGCCATGACGGCAAAAGCACCAGGTTATAGCTAGCCACCATGACTAGTAGCCATTGATAGCTTTCTTCTTCATGAATTTTAAACATTCTTTCATATTTTAACTGTCAGCTGAAGTACAGGGGAAGAAATTAAACACCATCCCTCTTGTCTCTGCTGGAGCTCCAAGAATCGCAGCAGAACAAGAGAGGTCAGTGAAATCTGGTTGCTATTGCCTGCATTTGGCGCTTTTGGGGTGGGGGGAGGGGCTATTGGTTGTGTGTTTCTCAATGTCTCGGTGCATTGGAAAGTTTGGTGTACTTCTCCTTGGCTTGCACCTAAATATAAATTGATGTCGTGTCTTAATGGTTGATATTGCCTATATTGTAATTAATTGATAATATTAGGCTAGGATTAGTGAAATGAATTCTTTGGCTTGCGACGGCAGTGCAACTGAAGCATTGATATGTGGTCTGGGTGTTTTATGGCTGTTCTTGTGCTGTGAACTGCTTAGGATACGTTGCGTGGGAAAGTGATGCTGATGATGGTGAAGATGATGATGACAATAACAGTCTTTAAAAAGTAACAAGATGATTCCAGGTCAGGGAAGCCTTCACAAATTTCTGCTCTGCAGTTGCAGTTGGGACTTGATAGAGGCCTTCAGGAGCAGAAGGGCTCCACAGGGAGGGAGTCCTGAAGACACAGACCTGCTTCTGCAAGCTACTTGCTGCTTCGCTGCCCCCTCCCTGGCTTCCCACTTTCTCAGTGGTGTGCACTTGGTTGCTTTCTTCCCTGCCTCCTTCTCCTGCCTACCCATCCTGTTAGCCCTCAAACCTGAGGGCTGGAAAGGTCGCTCCCTCAGTGTATACTTTGCCAATAAACACACTGGGTTGGAGAATGCAAGTTAAAGTTTATTCGTAAATGTTGCAACATTGGAGCTCCAGCGGGAAATGCAAATTAAGGCTCCTCGAACAAAGGAATTCTCTGAAATATATAGGCTCTGGTTACATCACTCGTTAGTAACATAATTGGTCAGTGCTCTTATCTCTAATGGACTTTACTGGTCTGTGCTCTGTTAACAAACTAGGTTACATTGCCAATACAAGGTAAGGTGAATACAATTCACCTTAAGGTGAATCACAGGTTACATTCAACACTGATTGGTTGAAAGTTTTTCTTTTGTCTAAGAGACACTTGGAATCCGCCATGAAGGAATGCTGGGGGGCAGTTCTTAACCTTTCACCTGGAGCATAGACTAATCTTACAGAATGAAATTCCCTTTTACACACATCAATCCTGCTGACAGAAGGCCCACCATGTATGTGGCTGGTCATAGAAGTACTGTTTTGGGGCTCTGCACCCCCGCTCCACATTTCCCTGCACCAGTTGCCACCAGAGCAATGGCTTTAAGCCCAATTGGGCAGCAGCTGCCTGAAAATTCAGCCCCACAGGGCTGGATTGGGCACAGCCCGACCCAGAAGCCCATGCATTTCCTGGCATGGAGATTCAGGCAGGCTTGGCAGCAGGAAGGAAGCCCAGGACATCCTCTCCGCAATACACCCTGGTACTACACTCCAGAAAATCAAGAGAGCACAACATCCCTTACCTATGTCATGCTTCTTGTTTGCCTGGCTGTGAACACAAGTGGGGGGGTGGGAATGAGGGTGACTGGATTCCATTGGAATCTTCTGCATATGGGTGCTGGGCCTGGAGTGTGTGCGGGTTGACCCTAAACATTTAAGATCATTTGCAATACTTGTTCAAAAGTAGCCATTTCTCCCCTCAGCTCCCTTCCCCTCTCTTTTAATTAGCAGGATCCAGCTGTGCAATTTAGAATATCATTGGATTCCACAGGCAGCTTAGTTGCAGCCTTTAACTACCCTGAGGGTTTAACATATGGTTTGTTAGAAAACAAATCTGGCATTATTGACAGATAGAGAGAAGACACCCTGCAGAAGGTTGCAACAAGAGCACGTCAACGTGAGCAAAATCTAAAAGAGTTGCTAATGATTGCAATATTGCAGCAAGTCATAGTGCTAAGACTTTGGGGAGTAGCATGACCACAGTAAAGACAGAAAACCACATCCACAACCACACCCATTACTGTACCAACAAAAGAATCTGTTCAGTGAATAAACTGCCATTGTTAGTATCCATGATGAATCAATGAAAGCCTGTAAGCAATATTGGTTTGGTTTGTTTAATCATCTGATGGGAGCTGTGTGCGTGTGTGGGCAGCTAAGAGCAATGAGCCTAACTGGGGCTTGTCAATGAATGATGAATTCAGCTGTACCAGCAAGCCACTGTTAGAACAAACCATGGCTTGCAGACCAGCTTCAAATGGTGGTTTCAGAACCTGGTTTGTTGGCCCCAGTTTATGGGTTGGTTCAAGTTCAGTAGGTAAGGTAGGTAAGAAAAAGGACCTAAGGGTTATGGTTCAATTTCCTATATTAACAAGAAGTGTCCAACAATTTTTGTTCAATAATGTGTATTTACACACTAATCAGTGAATGTCAGGTTCAGACATTAAAACAAGCCATGTTTTAACTAAACAAAGCGTGATTTTGTATTATGCCTGAACTAGCCTATTTTACTTGCTGAAAACTAGGGGTGTATGAGAATTCCAGTTCAGTTTGTTTAACAACAGAACTTTTCCTATTTGTACCTTGAACACGAGCTTTTTTGAGAACACCTTGCACATTCCCAAGCTTGTGGCTAGATTCACAAAATGCATTCAGTCAGAAGAATGAACACTTCAAAATGTGCACTTTAAAAAAATACAAAAGTTCATGTGCACATTCAAACCACCACCACCACCTTGTATTCAGGGACAGGAAGAAGGCTATTGGAGCTTTGAGGTGGAACTCGGAAAACCTCAACAAGCCAAAACTGATTTTCCCATCCCTGCTGGAAAAGAAAAACAAGTGAACAGATATAGAGCTGGCTGTAGTAGAGAGACTGAGGCCATAGCTAGACCAGGCCTATATCCCGGGATCATCCCTATGCATCCAAATGACACACAGGGGATCCTGGGAGCAGTCAGGGACGACCCCTCCATTTGCCTGGGATAATCCTTAGGTCTAGCCTAGGCCAGAGCATTCTTAGCTGGCTCTCACCTATAAGAATAGGTAGGGCAACCAGCATACGTTTTCTCCATTTATACTCACTTTCCTTTCTATATGGAGGAAATTTGAACAATGAAATTACAGTTTCTCTTAAAACCAATATACCTAGTGATACCATTAAAATCCATGCAACCCCAGGCTCTGAGTGTGGGTTATGCAAGAGTTAAACAGCCCTTGCATAACTCACATTTGCTGGGTTTGCATGGCACAAAAAAAAACCCAAGTAGTGGTTGCATATGTAAGGTGACCATATGGAAAAGAGGACAGGACTCCTGTATCTGCATAGAAAAAGGAAATTTCAGCAGGAGTCATTTGTAGGAGCTGTGCCCTCTTGGCCAGATACAAAAGAGGTCAGGGCTCCTGCAGATTTAACTGTTGTGATGAAGAGGAAATTTCACCAGGTGCTGCATGCAAACAAATGACACCTGCTGAAATTCCCTTTTCTATACAACTGTTAAAGATACCGGAGGCCTGACCTCCTCTCCATATGGTCACCCTATGCATATGCAACATGGCGGCTGTCATGGGTTAAATAATAGGCATGTGCTCCGCTCCTATTAGAAGCGCAGAAGCAGGAGCGAATTGGCCTGCTCCGCCTTGCCCAGAGGCAGAGTTTGAGGGGGTTTTTTAACGTGCAAATTGACGGAGCTATTGGAAAGGGGTGTGAATGGGTGTTGGATTTTCATAAATTCCCCAAAAATCAGGGGATGATGGGACTGCCTTGAGTCTCGGTGTGCATATGTATCCCTGGATAAGCTTTCATGGTGGCAAGTTTGAGGTTTCTAACGTGCAAATTGACGGAGCTATCGAAAGAGGTGTGACTTAGGGTTATGGGTGGTGCGTTAGAGGTTAGAGCCCCACCAAAAATCAGGGGATGATGGGACTGCCTTGAGTCTGGGCGTCCATGTGGACACATGGATAAGTTGTCATGGTGGCGAGTTTGAGGTTTCTAACGTGCAAATTGACGGAGCTATGGAAAGGGGTCTGAATGGGGTGCCTGATTTTCATAAATTCCCCAAAAATCAGGGGATGATGGGATTGCCTTGAAACTTGGCGTGCATGTGTATATGTCCATGAGGTGTCATGGTGCCAAACGTGAGGATTCTAACTTGAACAGAAAAAAAGTTGTTTACTTTTTTAGCTTTCAATGCAACCCTATGGGGGGGAAACGGAGCTCCGATCCGGATCCGGAGCTCCGAGCGGAGCGGAGCGGAAATGGGCGGAGTGGGGGCGGGGCGAAGCAGCCCGATCCAAAAATCACGGATCTGGAAGTGAAGCGGAGCGGGGGGTCCATGCACACCCCTATTAAATAAGCCACGATGAGCCATTGCAAGTCAGCTGAAACTGGTCATTTCCCCCAATTATCTGACTGTCCTGAGAATCGCATCACCACTCCTCAGAAATTATGAAGACAGCCATCGTTTTCATCCTTTGTCTTGCTAGCTCTCCACTGTAGATGGGGTTAACTCACTCGCAGCTTTAAGTGTGAAGTGCCACTCAGCGGGGTTTATTTAACTCTGTTTCCAACTGCAAAGGAAAATGCCGCTGGTAAGAAGCTCAGACATGCTTGCTAATCAGCTTAGCAGCTTCATAACCAAGATTCAGAACAGCTGGATTCAGGATTATTTAGGTTTCATCTGAAGGGACATGCATATCATTAACCTACCAGATTCCGTAGAATTCGTGGGGTTATTGTCAGCATTACGTGCAAGTGCAATGGATTGCCTTCTGCCCATGGCTTTTTCACTGTAACCCTAGATGGGGAATAGAAAATGAGTGGGAAGTGCAAAGAGATTAAATTGTATGCAAATAAAATAAAAGTAATGCATACAATCTTAGGCATTAGACAGGATAGCATAGCATATGCTCATACCAGCGGCATTAAGAGCTTGGCAGAATCATTCATAGAGGTCTTCTATCCCCTTAAACTACGGCAACACAAAGATATCCTATATTGGCAATAGCAATGTTGAAGGAATCCATCGAAGGGCGGGGGGGGGGGGTAAAGTCTGTTGAGCTTTCAGTGACCCAGCAATCCAGACTTCAGCTTGCCTCCCCATGAGCTGGCCTGACTCAATCACATTGAGTTGGGCCAGCTTGCGGATTTTCGGTTTGTGTGTGTGTGTGTGTGTGTGTGTGTGTGTGTGTGTGTGTTTGTAAATAGCCATTTGAGCAAATTACAGCTGCAATTTGTATAAATTGCTATTTACAAAAAGAAAAGAACAAAGAGACATTCCCGGAGTTTGGAAAAAAAAGCTTGCAACTCGCTCACACATGCAAGCCAAGCTGGGGGCACTGGGGAAATCCAGCAAGCCCCCAAAAGGCCCATATTTCCCCATGAAGGATCTCCCCAATTGGCAGTTAGGGGCTGTCATGCAATTAATTTCCTTTATTTAAAATATTTATATATCACCCTTCATTAACCAATATACAAAATGCATTAAAAGAATAATTGAAATGAAACACAAACATAAAAACAACAAAGAAAATCTACTAGTAGGTGTTAAAGTCAGCAAATTCTAAAATGTGAGATAAATCAAAATGGACAGATTTGTCCATCCCCCACCAGGGCTTTGAGTGCTTAGCAATCCAAAGTCTGAATCCCTGTGTAGTCAACCTTGTTCATGCTGAATTAAGGGTCGCCACCTCTTTTTTCTGACAGGCTTCTCATCATTAACAACTGAATGGTGGCAGGTACAACATGGTCCTCACAGTACTGGGACTAGTTGTGTCTGTTTAACTTGGCTGGTGTGGATGGGTGAGAATTGTATTTCTGTATGTTTTCAATTAGAAATTTTTGCAAAGTTTGTATTTAGGAGAGAAAGAATTTGAGATTTATTTTTTAAAAAAATCAAGTGCCTAGTGCAGGTGAAAGAAAAGTGGATGGATTTGCCCATCCCTACATTTAGCTTGGTCCCTTTGTCTTGAGTCAACTCCTCAAAGAAGTAAGGGAAGGCCAGCAATGGTGGGGGTGGGGGGAGAACCTCTTAGCTTCCACACTTGCATCAAACTCCTTCTTTCCATCCTATTGCCCTAGCTGGATGGTGATGTTCCATTTAGAAGGTAGCAAAGGAAAGAGAAAATAAATCCCCTTTTTTAAAAAAAATTCCAAATGGTATTCAAACTTTTAGTATTGGTTGAAATCTTCCAAGAAGCTCTGGACGTCATACATGATTCACCAGTTGTTTAGCCTCACAACAGGCCTTTGAGGTAAGTTAGGCTCTGAAAACAGAAGAGAAAATGCTCTCAAGTGCCAGAAAAAGCTTGACTAAGCCCAACATATTTTGGAAATGTGTTTCCTTCCTCAGGGCCCTCTCATCTTTTTCCATCTGTATCCTGCAAAATCCTGCTGATGCTTCCTCTGGAGTCTGTTTCAAACTATTCCGAGCGAGTGGGGTTTGAACCTGGATCTTTCCAGGCCTAGACCAACACTCACCACACTGTCCAATCTCCTCACCACACTGGCTGATTATCTGTTCTAGCTGTCCCAGTAGCATCAAGATGCAGGAAGTGTAGTTTCAGAAGTTCAAACTGTGCAGAGAAAGGATTCAAACACCCCCCCCCCCCCCGTACACACACACACACACACGAGGTCACAAACATTAGCATTTGCTGACAACATTCCTAAATGAACATTCATGTTTCCTTCATTTCTTGTATTTACTCTGTAAAACAGATTAAGCACCTTTGAAAAATTACAGCTCTAGTTCCAACAATAGTCAAGAGCATAATCACAACACAGTGGGGGAAAAGTCTATAAAAATCATATCAAATATTTATGGACTGTATTTCCTAGTTCTGTTATCAAATGCGAATTCTGCTGTTGGTTCCTGCTACTGCAAATAATCTTTATGACTTCCCTCATGACAATTTTTGTATCTCTTCCCTTCCTGCTGCTAAATGATGTACAACACATATTTTGGTTGTTTGTTCAATAGTTGTCTGCATCATTTGTCCTTTGCTAGGAAAAACAAAGTATCAAATTATTTTCCATCCTCAGTAACAATCATAAATAGTTCTCTCCAGTACCTACCAATGCTAAGCTATCAATATTGTGCTCTTTTATTGATACTGGGGAAACAGACACAACAGTGATATGGACCAATATTTTAACAATGGCCCATGATTAAAATAAACGCCTTTGGTCTGCAGTGAAATTTGGAGTTGGGGTTGTTGGTTTTTTGTCTTTTTTAATTTAATGTGTGATTTTTGTTTTTGTTAGAGCTTTTTTCTTTCTGAAGTCAATATAGCCAATCAAGGATCACATCATAGAATCATAGAATAGCAGAGTTGGAAGGGGCCTACAAGGCCATCGAGTCCAACCCCCTGCTCAATGCAGGAATCCACCCTAAAGCATCCCTGACAGATGCTTGTCCAGCTGCCTCTTGAATGCCTCTAGTGTGGGAGAGCCCACAACCTCCCTAAGTAACTGATTCCATTGTTGCACTGCTCTAACAGTCAGGACGTTTTTCCTGATGTCCAGCTGGAATCTGGCTTCCTTTAACTTGAGCCCATTATTCCGTGTCCTGCACTCTGGGAGGTTCGAGAAGAGATCCTGGCCCTCCTCTGTGTGACAACCCTTTAAGTATTTGAAGAGTGCTATCATGTCTCCCCTCAATCTTCTCTTCTCCAAGCTAAACATGCCCAGTTCTTTCATTCTCTCATCATACAGCTTTGTTTCCAGAACCCTGATCATCCTGGTTGCCCTCCTCTGAACACGCTCCAACTTGTCTGCGTCCTTCTTGAATTGTAGAGCCCAGAACTGGACACAATACTCTAGATGAGGCCTAACCAGGGCCGAATAGAGAGGAACCAGTACCTCACATGATTTGGAAGCTATACTTCTATTAATGCAGCCCAAAATAGCATTGGCCTTTCTTGCAGCCATATCGCACTGTTGGCTCATATTCAGCTTGCAATCTACAACAATTCCAAGATCCTTCTCGTTTGTAGTATTGCTGAGCCAAGTGTCCCCCATCTTGTAACTGTGCATTTGATTTCTATTTCCTAAATGTAGAACTTGGCATTTATCCCTATTAAATTTCATTCTGTTGTTTTCAGCCCAGCACTCCAGCCTATCAAGATCACTTTGAAGTTTGTTTCTGTCTTCCAGGGTATTAGCTATCCCACCCAATTTGGTGTCATCTGCAAATTTGATCAGCGTTCCCTGCACCTCCTCATCCAAATCATTAATAAAAATGTTGAAGAGCACTGGGCCCAGGACTGATCCCTCCGGTACCCCACTCGTTGCTTTTCCCCAGTTTGAGAAGGTTCCATTGATAAGTACTCTTTGAGTCCGATTCTGTAGCCAACTGTGAATCCACCTAATAGTTGTTCCATCTAGCCCACTTTTAGCTAGTTTGTTAATCAGAATGCCATGTGGTACTTTGTCAAAAGCTTTGCTGAAGTCAAGATATATGATGTCCACAGCATTCCCACAAGGGAAGTTACCTTATCAAAAAATGAGATCAAATTAGACTGACAGGACTTGTTCTTGACAAATCCATGTTGGCTTCTAGTGATCACCGCATTGATTTCAAGGAGTTTACAGATTGACTTCTTTATAATCTGCTCCAGAATTTTCCTAGGGATGGATATCAGACTGACTGGTCTGTAGTTCCTAGGTTCCTCCTTTTTGCCCTTTTTGAAGATAGGGACAACGTTAGCCCTCCTCCAGTCATCCGGCACCTCACCCGTCTTCCATGATTTTGCAAAGATAATAGACAAAGGTTCTGAGAGTTCTTCCGCTAGAGTGGACCTGGCAGGAGAGATTGGGGGGAAGAGCGGAGCCAGGGTGGGGAGATCACGGATGGGGGGGCGCGGAGGGGGCGTTGGACATGGCAGGCGGGTGATCGGGTGGGCATGGCGAGTGCGCTGGTGAGCGGGCAGGGAGGGCATCAGACATGGCAGATGGGGGGGAAGAAGAACAGGGCCAGGGCAAGGAGATCGGGATGGGCTAGCAAGCGGGGGCGGACATGGTGATCGGGGACGGGCGAGCAAGTGGGGACTGGCTAGCAAGCAGGGCGTAGACGTGGCGAGCGGGGACGGGCAAGCGAGCAGGGGGCAGACATGGCGAGCGGGGACAGGCGAGCGAGTGGGGGCGGGGATGGGCGAGCGAGGAGGACATGGCAAGCGGGGGGAGGATGGGTGAGCGAGCAGGCAGGGGGGTATCAGACATTGTGGGGCAGAAATCAGGGGCAGGGAGAGCAGGGAACCCTTTATTATTTGTTTAAAAAACCTTACCTTTCCATTGGTGCGCTCCTGCGCACATGGCCCTTTAATTCAAAAAAAATGGAGGACGCGACAGGGCTTTCCCTTTTCTCGCCACGTGTTACATGTAGAAAAGGGTGACGGCCCACACTAGCTGTAGCGCGGCCTCACCCCGACTCCCCACTGGATTATCAGGTAGGTCTAGCAAGGCCCTCAGTGAATTGAAGCCACTTTGCCACTTTCCCCCAATATAGTTGTTTATGAATCTCTGCCAGGGCAGCATCCATTGGTAGGGTACATTTTGGAGCCTCAGATAACAGAGATGGCCACCTCTAAGCTCCACATGTGACGTGCTTGGATGACTCCCAGGAGTGAAGCAATTGCACAAAGTGTTACAGAGATTCAGATGAATAAGGACAATAAGGAAAGTTGGCTTCATTGAATCCATGAGCGTTTTGCCACTGACTGCAGGGAAGCCAGAATTTCAGCCATTGTTTTGGTCCTGCCTGTGAAACCACCGAGGCAAGCTCTTTCTTTTCATATTGCCATGCTGCGATACCATGAATTTAAAGACTCAGTAGAAAAGTGCCCTGGTATTAGCATTTGTCAAACAGAATTGAACCAGACTACTTTTTGATAAACAATATATCACATTTAATGGCCCATGAAGATAAAGGGAGAAGGAGATTAAATAATGAAGGGGGGGGAAGAGGCATGGACATAGAGATCCCCCCTCCAAAGTTGATATTGAGAAGAATGAATACAGAAGATTACAAACAATAAAGAAGTAAATGAAAGTTGACTGCAGTGGGAGCATTATCCAAATTGATACCATATAAATTACTCCAGTCACTGTAGAAATGGCCCTTTATTTTAGTCATTGTTCTTGCACAGGCATTCACTTCCAACAGCACTTTTGTTTGCTGTGTCTTTACAACAGCGGCAATCCAACAAGCCGTTTCAATGGAGTTGATGCTGAGTTCCTAAGCAGTTCTTCTGGAATAAAGACAGCTGGAGCACTATTTCAGATTTCAATATGTGAGTGAGGGGGGGGGGAGAGAGAGAGAGAGAGAGAGAGAGAGGAGATTCTCACCATGGTATAAAGGCCCACTTTTGGATGTATTCAAGATTGCCAATGCAATCCTATGCATATCATGCCATTGAATTTAATGAGACTTGCTCCCAGGTAACTGGATTCAGGACTCCAGCCAAAGGATACAATCATATGTGTGTTTAGACAAACAAAAGTCCAACATTTATGTTGGCTCCAGAATGCTGGGAGTTGTAGGACGTTTTTCTGTCTAAACATGCATAGGCTTGCATGCTAAATGGCAATGATCATTGTCCAAAATGGGAAAGATTTAGAAATGACAATATCTGTGAATAATGTAATGAATATTAATTGAAAATAAAATGTTACGGTGCTCTAGAAACTCCAGTATTTATTACTATAGAATTCATAATAGAAATAACACATATTGGTATGATAAGATTGGAAAAGGCATTTTCTATATGTACAGTGGAATTTCACTCTTACAGTTATATTGATAAAATATATTGATGAATATCAGGTATAGTCATATAGAATTTCTTATGTTTGCTATTAATCACAGAAATAGGCTTTTAAAAGAATCACGACTGTGAAAAGAAATCATGCTTGGAGAACATAAGAAGAGCCATGCTGGATTAGACCACATGTTTACAATCCTTGGTTTATACTAAGAGTTTATGGTCGTGAGTGACTAAACTGTGAACAATATAAGGTGAATCAACAGTTTTTGTGTCAGGTCCTGTCACCAAAACCACCAAAATGCCTGTGCTCTACCTCTGAACCTACCACAAGCTACTGGGCCCTTCCTCCTGGGTCCACCACCAGATCTGTGTCCCCCACCACCACCAATTCAACCAGTGGACTCTGCCCCAGGCACACCTAGGTACCAGAAGGCTTGATTTCAAACTTGGGCAATGGTTCTGTGCAGAAACTGAGTTGGCCAGGAATTCTGGTGCTCCTGAGGAGTACTCGCATGTTCTTTGATACATAGCTGGTGAAGAGAGTCATAACTGTTATTGGTGGTGTAGTACAGCACTAATATTTGAAATTTGCTTAGACCAGCATGGATTTGAATGTTTTCGTAACAGCTTCAAATCTGCTGGCTTTCTCTTATCCCTTACTATACCTATGGGCACATATAAAATAGGTAAATATGTTGTCTGGTGAAGGGAATACAATTGAAACCCCATGCTGCTACATTGCAAGGAGTAGCATTTTCATTTTATCCCCTGCCCTAGTTCCCTCGCTGCTAGAAGTAGCTTGTGTATTCTCACTGCCAACAACAGAAGCATAAAGACAAGGGGGCCTTGCAGCCAAATGTTTTGCTCATTTAGCCATCTCCTATGAGACAAGGGAATCTCTAATGCCTTTAGTTTTCTCCCCCGAGATGTTTTCCCAATGTGACTGTGGGTGAAAGATCCAACTCTGCTAGACTAAAATAATTACAATAATGAAGGGTTTATTTTTCTCAATACTTTGCTCTTTAGAAATAGTTATGCTTGGACATCAGAAGCCTGAATAAATAAAGCACAGAAGATGGGGATTTCTTTAGAATAATAATGATGATGATGTCAGAACATGCTTCTGCTAACAATACAACATAAGCAAAGGAAAAAAATCTGTTTTGATAGTTCATGAGCAAAAATGGATAATAAAAGCTGGTTACATTATCCTCCCCACCCCCTGCCCCGGTCTTATACTTACTCCTTTGGTGTTTAAAAGAGTATTTTATTTATTTATCTATTACATTTCTATACCGCCCAATAGCCGGAGCTCTCTGGGTGGTTCACAAAAATTAAAAACATTCAAAGTATAAAACAACAGTATAAAACCATAATATAAAATACAATATAAAAGCTCAACCAGATAAAAACAGCAGCAATGCCAAATTACAAATTTAAAACACCAAGTTAAAATTTATTTATAGACTGTTAAAATGCTGGGAGAATAAAAAGGTCTTCACCTGGCGTCTAAAAGCATATAATGTAGGTGCCAAGTGAACCTCCTTAGGGAGCTCATTCCACAGCCGGGGTGCCACAGCAGAGAAGGAATATCCCCCTTTGACCTTGGTTACTGAGAATTTCCTTCTTTGGAGGTTGATTTTTCCAGGGTTCTAAACAGCACAGCTCCAGCAAAGGAGATTGTTACCTTGTTGTGGTGCTGGAGCTTGAGCACTTCAAGGATGCCATGAGCTAAACCATGAAGGGACACCCAAGACGGGAAGGTCATGGTAGAGAGGTCAGACTAAATACGATCCCTGGGGAAGGTAATGGCAACCCACCCCAGTATTCTTGTCATGAAAACTAAATGGATCAATACAACCAGAGATATGTCAGTATACCATCGGAAGATGTGACTCCCAGGTTGGAAGATGGTCAAAATGCTACTGGGGAGGAACAAAGGATAAGTTCAACTAGCCCCAGATGTGATGATGCAGCTAGCTCAAAGCCGAAAGGACGGCTAGCAGCCAACAGTGCTGGTGGTGAACAACGAATCCAATGTTCTAAAGATCAACATACCATAGGAACCTGGAATGTAAGATCTATGAGCCAGGGCAAATTGGATGTGGTTATTGATGAGATGTCAGGATTAAATATAGATATTTTGGGTGCCAGTGAACTGAAATGGACTGGAATGGGCCACTTCACATCAGATCACCACCAGATCTACTACTGTGGACAAGAGGATCACAGAAGAAATGGAGTAGCCTTCATAATTAATAATAAAGAATGCCATCGGAAGATGGGGCATTCTGGGGCATTCTGGGAGTTGTAGTCCAACACATCTGGAGCGCCCCAGGTTGAGGAAGGCTGGTCTAGGAGAACAAAATTAAGCGGGACATAGGCTGATAGAATTTTGCCAGGACAACTCACTGTGCATTAGAAACACTCTCTTCCAACAACCGAAAAGACGGCTTTATACATGGACTTCACCAGATGGTCGACACCGAAATCAGATTGACTACATCATTTGCAGCCAAAGGTGGCGGACATCTATACAGACAGTAAAAACAAGACCTGGAGCTGACTGTAGTTCAGATCACGAACTTCTTATTGCACAATTTAGAATCAAACTAAAGAGAATACGGAAGACCCACAGATCAGTTCGATATGAGCTCACTAATATTCCTAATGAATATGCAGTGGAAGTGAAGAATAGATTTAAGGGACTAGATTTAGTAGATAGGGTCCGGGAAGAACTATGGACAGAAGCTCACAACATTGTCCAAGAGGTGGCAACAAAAAATGTCCCAAAGAAAAAGAAAACCAAGAAGGCAAGATGACTGTCTCCTGAGACACTGGAAGTAGCCCAAGAAAGAAGGAAAGCAAAAGGCAACAGTGATAGGGGGAGATATGCCCAATTAAATGCAAAATTCCAGAGGTTAGCCAGAAGAGATAAGGAATTATTTTTAAACAAGCAATGTGCGGAAATGGAAGAAGACAATAGAATAGGAAGGACAAGAGACCCCTTCCAGAAAATTAGAAACATCAGAGCTAAATTCCAGGCAAAAATGGGTATGATCAAAAACAAAGATGGCAAGGACCTAACAGAAACAGAAGAGATAAAGCAAGAATATACGGAAGATCTGTATAGGAAGGATAACAATATTGGGGACCGGTCAGACGGTGTGGTCAGTGAGTTAGAGCCAGACATCCTGAAGAGTGTGGTTGAATGGGCCTTAAAAAGCATTGCTAATAACAAGGCAGCAGAAGACAACGGTATCCCAGCTGAATTGTTTAAAACCTTGCAAGATGATGCTGTCAAGGTGATGCATGCCATATGCCAGCAAATTTGGAAAACACAAGAATGGCCATCAGATTGGAAAAAAATCAACTTATATCCCCATACCAAAAAAGGGAAACACTAAAGAATGCTCAAACTATCGGACAGTGGCACTTATTTCACATGCCAGCAAGGTAATGCTCAAGATCCTGCAAGGTAGACTCCAGCAATTCATGGAGCGAGAATTGCCAGATGTACAAGCTGGGTTTAGAAAAGGCAGAGGAACTAGAGACCAAATTGCCAATATCCGCTGGATAATGGAGAAAGCCAGGGAGTTCCAGAAAAACATCTATTTCTGTTTTATTGACTATTCTAAAGCCTTTGACTGTGTGGATCATAACAAACTGTGGCAAGTTCTTGGTGGTATGGGGATACCAAGTCATCTTGTCTGCCTCCTGAGGAATCTGTATAACGAACAAGTAGCAAAGGTAAGAACAGACCACGGAACAACGGACTGGTTTAAGATTGGGAAAGGAGTACGGCAGGGTAGTATACTCTCAACTTACCTATTCAACTTGTACACAGAACACATCATGCGATGTGCTGGGCTTGACGAATCCAAGGCTGGAGTTAAAATCGCGGGAAGAAACATTAACAATCTCAGATATGCAGATGACACCACTTTGATGGCTGAAAGCGAGGAGGAGCTGAGGAGCCTTATGACAAAGGTGAAAGAAGAAAGTGCAAAAGCCGGGTTGCAGTTAAACCTCAAAAAAACCAAGATTATGGCAACTAGCTTGATTGATAACTGGCAAATAGAGGGAGAAAACGTGGAGGCAGTGACAGACTTTGTATTTCTGGGCGCAAAGATTTCTGCAGGCGCTGACTGCAGCCAGGAAATCAGAAGACGTTTACTTCTTGGGAGGAGAGCAATGACAAATCTTGATAAAATAGTTAAGAGCAGAAACACCACACTGACAACAAAGGTCCATTAAATACCATTAAAGCAATGGTATTCCCCATAGTAACCTATGGCTGCAAGAGCTGGACCATAAGGAAGGCTGAGCGAAGGAAGATAGATGCTTTTGAACTGTGGTGTTGGAGGTAAATTCTGAGAGTGCCTTGGACTGCAAGAAGATCAAACCAGTCCATACTCCAGGAAATAAAGCCAGACTGCTCACTTGAGGGAAAGATACTAAAGGCAAAACTGAAGTACTTTGGCCACATAATGAGAAGACAGGGTACCCTGGAGAAGAGGCTGATGCTAGGGAAAGTGGAAGGCAAAAGGAAGAGGGGCCGACCAAGGGCAAGATGGATGGATGATATTCTGGAGGTGACAGACTTGACCTTGGGGGAGCTAGGGGTGGCGACGGCCGACAGAAAGCTCTGGTGTGGGCTGGTCCATGAAGTCATGAAGAGTCGGAAGCGACTGAATGAATAAACAACAAAACAGCACAGAGAATTTCCTCAGAAAGAGAAGGCTCCCAACTATAAACAACCTGCCTCAACATCTGCACGGAGATGAGGATGAGGTCAGCAAGGGGACGGAGCACATGCTAGATAACCAAAGCTCTCACTTAAGATTCTCCAAACATCACCTCCCCAGTCATCTCAAGCCTGATTCTTTTTCATGTTTGTGATCAATTCTTGCTTTGTGCAAATAGAAAACTTGCACAAATTGACAGTGATCCAACAGGAGATTTGTGTGAATCTCTATAAATTTGTGCAAATTTCCTCTATAGACTAAAGTGGGGCTGATACAAACTACTGAGGAAATTTCTGCAAATTGAACTGGGAATCGGGAACAAGACAAATGTGAGTATGTGTTTGACAATTGCAAAACTTTTTGGTAGACACGTGCTCATACATCCCTACTCCACACCATCCCAACCCCTTTTCCCACAGCTAGAGGATCCATTGGACTGTCCACACACTCTCACCCCCTCCCTCCTTCCCTCACTCACCCCCCTAAACCCGAAGCCGTCACCACCAATACTGCTGCCCGTGGGACTTCTCTTTGCTATCTGTCAATTTAAAAGTAAGATGGGAGCTCTCTCGTTTTCATAGATTTAGGGCTATAAATGACAAAAATGGAAATTAGGAAATGCAAAGTAGAGCTATGAAAATGAGAGACAGCAAAAGTACGTCCTATGGGCATGGGCATTGGTGGATCCAGGTTCTGAGGGGTGAGCAGAGATGGAGAGGAGAGGGAGTGGAGAGGAGTGGAGTGTGGGGGTGAAGGTGAGTCCAATGGACTAAGGGATGACCTCACATCGGCTTTCGTGGGTAGGTGGGCAGGGGAAGCAGACCACCAGCATTCCAAATTGGCCTGAGGTGCTTCAGGACCAAAACAATTTGCTTTGGGGTGCCATGGGCTGGGCCAGAACTGCCTCGTATTTGGCCAAGTTAGGCAGAATTGGCCTGTCTCACCTTGGATTCATGGGTTTGGCCTGAAGTAGTGCATAGCACAACTGTCAAGCACATGCAAATCCCACTGAAGACTACTGAGTTCCTTTCTATTCTAAAATATTTGAAAATGTAATCAAAATTTCCCAATTGTTCTTCATGGAAACTTAAAAATAGCATCTGACAATGAGGATAGCATAAGAATATGTAAATATAATTTCAATTAAAAAGAAGTCATATTTTTTAAATTCAGATTATAAGGTAATACACATTTGCACACATAAATATGTACAAATAAATAGAAATATGTCACAAGAAAAGGAAAATAGAACCATTATCATTTTTCGGGATTTATTGTATTTTTACTTTCATTTGTCTACAAATTTATACTTTAGTTTTCTCTCACGCACTGCCTCTTTGTGTTTGTCAAACATGCTGTAGAAAATATTTTCCTCTGCTTTAGATTTCCAAGTAAACAACTTGACAATAGCAATTTGTTTAATAATCCAGGCCACGATATTTGGTGATTTGATTTTGAAATAAAATTTTAGAAGCTGGTGGGGGGGGGGAGCCTGCATTCTGTGTTTTCCCTAATAAATGGGTAATATAAAATAGAGCGCCTAAATAAAATCTGGTGAGCAGTAAAACTCTCTTGATTTCAAATGGATGTTGTGTCTGAGTTGTTTGTCATTATTTCTAAACGGTAATAAATCAGAAAGCCAATACCTGAATGAGATGGGCAATCCTTAAACTATGCATGTGTTTGGTTTGCTAAAAGCATTATGTAAGAAAGCCAGTGTGGTGTAGAGGTTAGAATGCCAAAATTGGGCTAGGGAGAGACAGGTTCAAATCCCCATTCAGCCATGACCTTTGTATACTCTCTCTCTCTCTCTGTCTCTCTCTCTCTCTCTCTCTCTCTAGCTCTCCCTGTGTAACCCACTTCATAGGATTGTTGTGAGGGTAAATTTGAGAGGAGCTCCTTGGAGGAAAGTTCAACATAACAAATAAGATCTGTAGGAGAGAAGATATAAATTTTACAGTCAATTTCTGATGGTGGAGTCAGCTGGGGGGGGGGGACCAGATTCCAATATGGTAGCCATGTACAAATGGTGGCCTTTTGTTGTTTTTCATGCTTCAACCTCTCTACATGGAATATGAAAATGTGTTGCTTCTGTAATTGTTGAGGCTGAGGAATCCATTTGATAATATTAAGATGTGCTTTAATAATATCTAATGTTTAAATACATTTATTTTGAATAAATACATATTTAAAATAAAGTACATTTAATTTTGGTTCCTTTGTTATTCACACAACCAGTTGCCTTTTCTCTGCTATCTATTTGGACCAACTGAATGACCAAAATAAGAGAACTGGTTCTTGGTTTGAGAGATTCTGCCATAAAGTGCCTACTGATTAGCTCTCTCCTATGTCAGTGGCCCCTCTGGTGGGTTTACCCAGTGGCAGCAATTTCATGGTGAGGGCTGGGTAGCCATCAGTGGAATTCTAGGAGCTATATTTGAATTGCTCCAGAAATACACCACTTTGGGAGAAATGAGACAAAACAGAATGGTAGTTCTCATAACCCTGCTAGGGATCCCAGCATTTACAACTCCCATAATCCCCCAGGGCTATGCATTGTGAAAAATTAACAGGGGACTCCCAGATACAGCTGCTGAGCACTCATCAAAACATTCCTTCATCTCAGGTGTAGCCTCAATTGCATGTACTATTAGGAATATGTGGGCAGACTCCACCATAGCACTGCCCCAAAATAATAGCATCTGTACTTTCAAGAAGAAAAACAAAGGCTTGCCGGTTGGTTTTCTAAAAATTTCTGTAATAAATTATTTGTTTGTAAAAATAATTAGGGGGCAGAGAAAATTGGGGAGGGGGCTGCTTTCTGACACCTGGCCAAATAATTGTACTAGAGTGTTGCTGAATAGAGAATCCTTCAACAATGAGAGACTCATCATACAGGGGGAAATCGCGTTTGCTTACTGTCGCTTCTCCACCAGTGCATTTTTCCCTTGTTACTTCCTCTTTTGAAAAAGGAAGTAAACAATGTGCACATGGCCCATTCAGTGGGTCGTTTTGATCCTGCTGCTTCTCCTGCACACAGCAGGAGATAGCGGCAATTTCCATCTGTAAAAATAAGTCGGACTTACTGGGGTGTTTTTTTGTCACGTGAAGAAAGCTAGAAGGGGCAGGAGGCGTGCAGGAGGCAGATGATGTCATGAGAGGGACCTGCGAAAATCCGTGAGTGCCCAGCAATGAGTGTGCAATATGATGGAGCTCTGAAACACTGAACGCTTGGCAGCCCACTAATTGATAATGGCAGTAACAGAGAAAGATTCCAATTAGCACCAAAAACCATGCAAGACACCCCAAGTTAAATTTGTGCAGGGAAAACCGTCTGCATTGAGGGATGGCTTTGGAGCACTCCAAAATCAATTCCTGAAAACTGAAGGCCTGGTTGTTATTGGCAGCACGGTCACAGCAAACAAAAGAGTCTGTTGATAATTTCTACAGAGAGGACTGTTAAAATAAAAATCGGTACACCACCTTCGTTGAGCAGAGACTTGTTAACAAGAGCTGTACTTTTTTGAACCACTGGATAGAAAACCCATTGCTGTCTGTTCAGTATGCTAGCTAACAAGAAAAGCAATAAAATAAAATAAAAACCACTAGCCTGAAATACCTGAAGACAGACAGATGCTCAACTATTTTCAAAGCTTTTCATGGTGAGTGTGAGTCTCGACATTTATATTAAATGATTCTTTAAACATAGAAACTGGCCCTTTCCTCTTGAGCTCTCCAACAGCTGTGATATAAGTATGGTGTAAAATCAATATTTCCCAAGAAAGGGAAACCCTTTACAAACACTACTTACATGGGTTCTATCAGTGCAATCTGGACTTTTCTCAAACAGAGAAGTTGGGTTTATTTTACAGTAAATAGGATCAGAATAATTCAGGTGAGCATGGAAAATGAAAACAACTCTGTAAGAAAAACAGCAGCATAAGTAACTCATATGCCCAAAGTAGCATCAGCAACATAGCTTTCAACTCTACCAGCCTCCCCTGCATTCTCTTCCATCTCCCCAGTAACCAGCCATCCTCATTCCCCTTCTTCTTCCTCCTAAATGGCCACTCCTACCCAAGTTTCACTGTAATCAATGGCCGCAAGTCAGAGCCGGTGCCACATTTAGAGGTGAGATATAACCTCTCCAGTTCCTATGATACCACGTTGCATGTTGAAGCAAAACTTGCCAGTATTTTTCTAATCCAGTAATGAACTGTTACTTTCAAACCTTTCTCCTCAGAAATTAAGACTTACCAATGTAGTCAGATTGTTTGGAATTGTTCTCTCAAAATCCTTCTCACAGACTTTGTTTTCATTACTGTGATTTCATACTGTTTTGTTAAATTGCTCTGTCCTATGATGATGCACTTTTGGTGTCGGTTGATCATGCATGGTGTGGAGAATGTGAATGGGGAGACATTTTTCTCCCTCCCCCATAATACCAGAACCCGGGGTAATCCCATGAAGCATATTGGTGAGAGGTTCAGGACAGATAAAAGGAAGTGCTTCTTCACACAGCACATAATCAAACTGCGGAATTCGCTACCACAAGATGTGGCGATGGCCACCAAAGTGGGTGGCTTTAAAATGTTGTTGGATAAATTCCTGGAGGAGAAAGCTATCCATGGCTAATTGTCATGATAGCTATGTGCTACCTCTAGTATCTGAGGAATCAAGCCTATTGCTGGGGAACATGGGCAGTAGGATGATGAACCTGTGTCCTGCTTGTGGCCACTGTGTGAACAGAGTGTTGGACTAGATGGACCCTTGGTCTGATCTAGCATGCTTTTCTTATGTTCTTATGTTCATAGATAAATGGCTATGCGATTGTTTCAAAGCCATTCCCAAATGGGCATTCAGTCACCAAACCTAGTCGGGAAAGCCAGACTGAGAACTTTTTCCCATTCTACTTTCCCTTTCACTTCCATCTTTATGATGTCTGAAAGTAGCACAGAGAACATGGCTGAAGGTGACCATTTCTGCAATGGTCATACATAAACCTGACACATACTATTAGCAAGGTTTTGGGAAACCATTCTTGCACAAATCACCGAGTGCTGTACAATTGCATTCCTGAAACTCAGTAAAAAGATTCCGTGTAAAACCTAAAACAATACTATGCATGATCTATGGCATGTTTCTAACTGATAGTTAGTATTCAGAACACATTTTTGGAAGCAATACATTTCCTTAAATTGACACTTAGATTTCTTTAGCTGGATTTTTGTTAGCATCTTGAGTCAGTGTTAGTAACATAACATTAATGTTGCCAAGGTCTTTTTGTGAGTTCTAGTAGATGTCTTTACTTAAATTTTCATTGGCACACTGTATATACGTAGAAGAAAACAATAATTGCATTTTGGGGGGCCGCGGACAGCAACTGATATCTTCATCATGAGATACCTGTAAACTTGATGGTTATCTCTATGGCAGTAGACAGGCATAGTTACATCAGCCAGAGATAATAAAGTGACAGGAAAATGACAGAACTCTGATTTGGCCTTGCTTGTGGAATAATATGGGCAAATGATACCTTGTCGATTTATTCTCTAGCCGTCTCAAATTCTTTATATTCATCAGCTTGAAAAACTGACAGTTACTAAACAAAAGCAATACCAGAAGACAAAAATATAGGTTACAAAGAGTAATAAAGATATAGTTAATAAGAATATTGGATATTTCTTCAGCTGCCCTATTGAAAAAGACAATTTCCCAGGAAATTACTTCTTTACAATTCAAACTGTGTTTGGGAAAAAATGGTTTGTGTTTGAGAGGGTTGTGGATCAGATACAGGTGAAGCACAAATTCTGAGGCAAAGTGACCCACTTTGGAGATATTGGAACACCTCCAGATGTCCTTGGTCCAAAGTAGTCCAAACTGAAGTGGGCTCATCCCAAAGCTTCGGACTCACCTTGGAGCTTCAGGGGGCAGCTTTGAATTCTGTAAGCCCAATTTGACACACTTTTGTAAGCATTAGGGCTATGCACTGCCTCAGCCAAATCCGTGAATCCAAGTCAAGGCGAGCTGATTCTGAGGTGATACCAGGTCATCCCAAAATCCCCTGAGACCAAAGCAGATCGGTACCGCAGCCTCAGGGCACCTTGGCCCAATTCAGGGCACTATTGAACCTTTCTCCCCAACCACCCGCCTGCCTGCCCAGAAAAGCCAGTGCAAGGCCAGTCGTGAGCCCAGATGAGTCCATTGGACTCATGTCCCTCTACCTCCCTGCCCTCCCCAGTCACCTCCCACTGCCACCTGGACTTACCTTCCCATGCATCCTCTTCCTTGAGAACTGAACTGTGATTTAAAGGTAACATGAAGGGGGCTCTTTTTAAAATACCTCTATGACTGCAAACTACAGTAGTCATAAAGGGTCACTTCCCTTAGGTTACTACCATAGAGCTATTACAAAAAGAGAGCCCCCACAATCTTACCTTTATATCACAGCTCAGCTCTCAGGAAAGAGGATGCACAGGAAGATAATTTCTAGAGGCAGCAGCTCTGGGTTTGGAGGGCAAGCAGAGAGAGTTAGGAGTCCAATGGACTCCCATTTGGCCTTGTTCATAGCTTTCCTCAGTTGCTTGCCATGCAGCCATGTGGCTGACACCCAGGAACCCTGCCAAATCTGAGCCACTTGGGGTGGGGGGGTGAATCTTACGTTGGTAGTTAAGTGAGACTGTTTCAGAGGCTCTGAAATGGCCTCCAAGGTGAATCAAGAGTGCTGTGCACAGCCCTAGTAAGCATTGCAAGCTTTTTATTCAAGGAAATCTGCAGGGGGGATCTACACTACTGCTTTAAAGCACTTTAAAGAGCTTTATAACAGTTTTGACAACTGTTGGGGCCCAGGACACACTGCATATACAGGTTTCAAAACGTTTTCAAAGTGCTTTAAAGTGCTTTAAAAGCAATAGTGTAGATCCCCCCCCCCACAGGTAAAGGATGTGTTGTAGTTCTGTGACCAACAGCTCTAGTTTCCAATCAGGAATGAAGTTTCCAGTGCTTTCCAGTCACATTGTCTTTGGAATGGACATTGAAGGAATACATCAGAAGCTGTTCTCTGTGACTGCAACGGTCTCTGGAAACAACACCAGCTCTCAGGGACTCTGTGGCCATAGCTAGACCTAAGGTTTATCCCTGGATCACCCAGGGGTCAAACCTGTTCATCTAGGTGACACACAAGTGATCCAGTGCTCAGGCAGGGGTGAATCCTGGATGGTCCCAGGATAAACCTTAGGTCTAGCTGTGGCCTGAGGCTCCAAAAATGGCTTGGGAGTTACCATTAACTAAGCAATTTTATCTGCCCATTGTGTCCACATCCTAAATCAAGTTATGTGCTTTGCAATTCACTCCTGGCCCTTGAAACTCTGGTTGGTGGGTAAAATAGGTGACCCTTGGCAAACTTGGCAGGTCCTCCCAGGCCTGGCTACAGATTGCCAAGAAGGCCAAGTGGTCATATGAAACATCCAGATAACACAACCAACATGCCACCTGGGTTGGGTGTTTCTGGGTCTGACAGAAACACCCAACCCTGCTCTGGGTGGGAGCAGGTAGTAGGAGAGGAGGAGGCCTGCACTGATGGGAAAATGCTGCTGTTGATGGTTCAGTACCCAGCTCCTGTTAAAATAAATCCACATTGATGAGCCATGCATCTCAGCTGTGAAAGAGGGAGCAAGAAGGGACTAAATACCCTCTCTTCTCAACTGAGTGGTACTCCAAGGACTTTACAAGTAGGTACAATTTTATAGTGTGCACCAAGTACTACTCTAATGCTCTATGTGTGATATGTAACACAGACACAAAACACACAAAAGAAAGAACACAGTAAATTCCCCACCTGTCCGTTATTATATACTATTGAACAGATCCAGCTTTGCATGGGTTGGAATACATAAAAGTCTTCAAGCAAACTTACACAGCTGTCACAGGTGAACACATTATGCGCATCCTATCTGAGTGAAGCCAGGCCTCTTGGCACCCCTAGGCATGGCCCTGCCATGGTGCACCCCAAAGCCCCTTGAGAGGGGGGGTCTGTCCACTCCATTCCCCTCAATGATGCTGCCCCATAGCAGAGGGGAGGGAGCATGTATAAATGTGTCTCTTGTACTACTAAACCCCTGTGGCTTCAAACTGCACTGACTGCAAAGTTATGTGCTTGTTAGGGAAGTCTGCCTCTAGTGACTGAAGATGTTAGTGCAGGCTTCAACTACATGGACACATTTAAATTAATTAAAATTATATGATGCATTTTAAAAATATAATAACCTTGAGATGCACACCCTTAGAGTCTCCTTAGTATTTGTGCCAAGATTCAAGGGTCTAGGTCTCAACCTTTGCACTATGGCATTTGCAGACAGCTAGACAGACACACATCCTCTTTTATTATTAGAGATAAACAGAGGGAGAATTAGATAAATACTTGGAGGATAGACATATCATTGGCTATTGAACTATATAAGGAACCTCTCTGTTCAAGGGCAGTGCATGCCTGAATACTTGTTTGTGAGGGGACAAATTATGGCGGAGGGCTACTGGGTTCACACCAGGATTGTGTAAAATCCATTGTAGGCCTTTAAAGCCTTCTTGGTCCTCACTCAGATAACTGGTAAAATGACTCTTGAACTCAATTGCTCCAGCTAAAAGAGACCCTTTTCTTCTTTGTAAGAAAAAAATCACAGACCTTTGTATCTCAAGAAGTGGCTGTACTTTTAACAAGAGCATTATTTTTACTGGCTTGAGCTAATGGTTTATACTCTCACCATAAGAAAGCTGTCAAATAAAGAAGGTTTAAAAGTGCAACAGAGTGCTTTCCCCCAACATCTTGGTCTTTTTGGCCAAGGCAGACCGTATCGTAGCATTCTTTTTAGTGCTACACATAAACAGATGGCACTGTGGGAGCATCCCACCATCAGCTTCTTGCCTGCTCCTTAATCACAACTGTCTTGGAATAGTGCTGGTAGGCAATCACCTTCCCCAAAGGGTACAAGCTCAGGGCTCATTTGCCCTCGGAGTTTTAAAGCAATGAATAGGCACAATCTCAAGATTCACTCACTTTGCAGAGATAACTAACGCTCTTGGGTGCAAAGAATTGTGATCCCTCCTGACACACTTGTTACATGCTTGTGATCCTGGTTTGCAACTGTCATGACACAGGCCTCACACAGCAGGCCTTGATGCACACAAACCCTCCTCAAGCCAAGCGCCACCACTTGAACAACCTGAGGGTAGGGTAAATCACAACCTTTCTTTCATATGAGAGGGTAAAGGCTAGAATCTGAAATCTGTATGTAATAAGCTGTAGGTTATATATAAGGTGTTTACAATAGTAACTGTAGAGCAGGTGATAAAGCCAAGCAGACATGTGGTTTGAGGTAACAAAATAAAATAAAATAAAATGTTTATTTTTGTTTAACAGATCTTAGTTACTTCAAATTCAGGTTAACCTGCTTAATCTACTAGTTTCAATAATAACAGTAATCTTAAGTCTCTTAAAATCTTATCTCCTTTCACTCTCCACACCACTGACACTCTCCTGACAATCCTAACTGACACTCTCCACTCCCAACCAACTAACCAACATTTATACTCCTCCCCACTTTCACAGCATCATCAGCCACACCCACTCAGTCCAACATTCTGCACTCACTAGACGTACAAACCAGACATACCTAAGGGAACAGAACTGTGGGGTAATGCTACAGCATCCTTGGATGCAAACAGGGTCACAAATGTCTGTGTGTGAGAGAGGGGGGGTGGTATCACCTAACAGCTGAACAGAGTCAAATAAATTTCCTTTCAGCCTGGGTTTCTTGTGTATAAAAGGACTAGTATGTTCAGTGTGTAGTAGTAGTAATAGTTTCGTTCTTGTGATCCTTTTTTTAAAAAATTTTTATTGCTTTTCACATTAATTAAATCTACATCATTACCATACAAAAACAACAACAACAACATACATGTTGAATAAATGTTGACTACAATTAATAAACACAACAACAACATACTACATAAATGTTGAATAGATGTTGAATACATAATATCATAACTACATAACATAATCAAACGTAACATATAAGTGCACCCCCCACCTCGGGATCTCATTCCTGATTCCAAAATCTCATGCTTTCTTCTGCTGGTGGTTTCCCACTTCCCTTAAAAAACACAAATATTAGGAACTGTTTCCAAATTCCTTCAAAATCATTTGTTTTAGCTATACCTCTTCTCCATTTAATATTACAAGTCAATTTATCATTAATAGCTATATCCCATATTTCTTTATACCATTCTTCAATACAATAATCCCCTTGAATTTTCCAGTTCCTAGCTACAATCAATCTTGCTGCAGTTAGCAAATTCGTTATCAATTCCTTAGTTTCTTTTTTACATTTTAAATCTTCAAATAGTGACAGTAATGCAACTTTTGGTGTTTGTTCTATCTTCATTCCCACAATTTCTTCAATCTCCAAAAACACCATCTTCCACAATTTTTGTACATATTTGCATTCCCACCACATATGTAAATACATTCCTTTTTCCCCACAACCTCTCCAACAGTTTGCTGAATGCTGATTATTTATCTTATTCAATCTAATCGGGGTTAGGTACCACCTCCACATAATTTTAAAATAATTCTCTTTTATTCTCACTGACATATTTCTCAACACTCTTTGTTTCCATAGTCCCTCCCAGCTCTGTTATCCTATTTGTACTTTCAAATCTGTCTCCCATACCATTTTCCCTGAACTGTCCATCGACCCTTTCTCCAGTAATATTTTATATATTTCACTCATTAACCCTTTTAAGGCTGAGCTTCCTCCCTTACATTTCTCTCTTTTAACTATTAGTTCCTCAAACTTCATCAATTCTCTACCATCTCTATTTTCTCTTACCCACTTTTTAGTCCACTGTTCTCATTGCCTATACTCTAACCAAGTTAATTTTTTATCTTTTAAAACCTCTTCCATGTCTTCTCTTGTATTCATTTCTCTCAACCAATCCTTTAATCTCATTTTATTTTTCTCTATTAATAATTTACTTAATCTGCCCTTCAGTTCCTCCGGGAAATTCTTTAACATTATTACCGGTGACAAAGGGGAGCTGCTCGGAAGCAGCTCTCCTTTAAATTTACTCCAAATTTCCCAGTGAGACCTCAAGAGCGGATTACCTATACTTTCAGCCCATTTTCTCCCTCCTTCCCTAAAGAAAACATTTTCCAACCTCATCTCTACATTGCTTGTAGTTTTGTCCTCCATCCACTCTAAATCTCCTACTCCTATAATTGCTTCTACAATATGTCTTAACCTATTCGCTACATAATATAGGTTTATATTTGGGAGACCCATTCCTCCCTTCTTTTGACTTAAATACCATTTATTCTTATTTACCCTTGCTTTCTTATCCCCATTACAGTACTTATTTATAATATTCTGCCAACTTTTTATCTCTAATTCTGAAATTTTTATTGGTAGCATCATAAACACAAAATTAATTTTAGCTAAAATCTTCATTTTTATTAATGCTATTCTTCCAAACCAGGATAAATTCAATCTCCTATATTTTTCCAATTTTACTAAAACCTCTTTTTTTAAATTATTTAAATTCTCCTTCTCTAAATTGTCTAAATTTTTTGTAATTTTAATTCCTAAATATCTAATCTGTTCCTTAACTCTCATTTCTAATCCCTTTCGTTCCCATTCTTTTTCTTCCTTTTTAGTATAATTAAATAAAATCATCTCTGATTTGGACCAATTCATTCTTAAACCAGTAGCTTCTTCAAATTCTATCAATTGCTGTTTAAGTCTATCTATCTTTCTTATTGGGTTCTTGATGGTTAGTAGGGTATCATCCGCAAACATATTCACTTTTATTTTTTTAATACCACCAATTCCTTCTATCTCTCCATCATCTCTTATTGCAGTCGCCAGTACTTCCATAACCATTACAAACAGGACCGGCGAGAGTGGACATCCTTGTCTTGTTCCTCTGGCTAGTCGTATCTTATCGGTGAGTCCGTCGTTCACCACCACTACGGCTGTATTTTGAGAGTAAAGCTGTTCTATTATAGCTTTAAATTTGTTTCCAAATCCCATTTTATTCAAAATTATCTTTAGTGCCTGCCAGCTCACACAATCAAAAGCCTTAAAAATATCCAGTGCCAAAATTCCTGCCTTAATCTTAGATTTTTTTATTACCTGTATTGCATTTAAAACTCTTCCCACTAAATTGTGCATCTGTCTGCCCACCACAAATCCACATTGGTCTTCTCCTATATATTCAGCTATAAAATTATTTAACCGTTTCGCCAAAATAGTTGAAATTTTTTTTAGCATCTTGATTTATTAATGAAATAGGTCTATATGAATCAGGGACAGTCAAATCTTTATCTAATTTTGGAATTAATATTATCAATGAATGTTCCCATGATTCTGGTGTCTTCTCTCCTTCCAGTATAGCATTAAAAAGTTTCGTTAATTTCGGTACTAAAAACACTTTAAAGACCTTATAATATTCCGATCCTAGACCATCTACTCCCGGTGATTTACCCACTTTCAAATTCTCAATTACCTCTTCAACTTCTCTTTGAGTTATTGCCCTTTCCATTAACTCTTTATATTCTATTTTTATTCCCTTCTTTATATACTTTTCTATATAATCTTCCAACTTCTTTTTTTGAATATCCTTTCCCTTGTATAATTCTTGATAAAATTCTTGAATTTTTTTTTATTTTACCCTTCATTGTATGACAATAATTCCCTTGTTTAACCTTCAATATTCCTATCCCATTCCTCGCTTTTTCCTTTTGTGTGAGTCTGGCAAGCAGTCTAGAGTTTCTATTATTGTTTTCAAAATACTCTCTTTTCATATAAATTATATTTTTCTGCACTTGTTCTATATTAATATTCTTGTGATCCTGGTTTGCATTTGCCCAAATTTATACATTGTTTGCATCACTAATTTGCATTTGCCCAAATTTATACTTGTGCCAATGCCCAATACCTCCAAATGCCCAAATGCCTTAGCCTACATTTTTAGCTGGTGTTTTTTCCTTTAACTTATGTATTTTTACATTACTAAATTTGCTCCAAATTCCAATAAGTTTAAAAAATGGTCTGCAAGTCCACAGAATCTATGAGACTTAGGAAAAGCCAGTCCACTTCAGAATCCATGGATTAGATATAGAAAAATCCAAACCCATTTGATAGGGTCGCCAATTTCTCCTACATCCCCAGTCCTCTATCTGAAAGCATCCTCCATTCCAAGGACTGCCCAGTTCATCTCCGGTTTAAAGATAAAGAATCACAGGAAAGGAAAATGGGCACCTGGATGCCCATCCACAGTTGGTGCATGGATAACTCTAACTGTGGGTGGAGATCTTCACTGGTGACCTTGCCACACTCTTCCCCATTGTGTCAAGAAGTATTGTATTTTCATTTAAATTAGTAATTATTTCCAAATTTGCATCTATACTTATAAGCTAGCATACTCAGATTTTACACAGACCTGTGTCCTCTTTTGGAGTTTGACCAAATGGAAAACAGGACAGGGCTCCTGTTTCTTTAACTGTAGTATAGAAAAGAGAATTTCAGCAGGTGTCATTCATATGCATGTGGCACCTGGTGAAATTCCCTCTTCATCACAACAGTTAAAACTGCAGGAGCCCTGCCCTCTTGACCAGCTCTGTCCTCCTTTCCATATGGTCACCCTATCTTTGCCCCCTCTCTTGGTGATGTGTAATTGGCCACTCTAAGATTTGTATTTCAACCTTTATAGCCCTGAAGCTTCCCTCAAACTATTTGATTCTAAAGGCATGCATGAAACACTGAATAATATCACTAGTCTTAGGGCCTTCCTAGACGAGGCCTTAGCGCGTCTTCTAACCCGGTTTCCCTGCTGTGCGTCCAGATGACGCACAGGGGAATCCGGAGGCAGGCCGCGCTGAGGCCTCCTCCAACGTGCCATAAGCAAATTCGCTTATGGCGCGCCTTTTCCCCAGCTCCGGCCTCAGGCTGGAGCTGGGGAACGTCTAGGGACTTCCGCGGCTTTTTGCGGCTCCTCGCTACTCGCGAGGAGCCGTGAAAAGCCGCGGACCTGCCTGGCACAGCGCTCATACGAGCGCTGTGCCCATCGGCCCAGGGGGGGGAAGAGAGGGGAGGGCGAAGGATGGCAGGGTGGGTGGCAAGGGGGGGTTGAGATCGCGCCGCCGCCACCCGAGCAAGCAGACAAGCGCCGCTCGCCTGCTTGCTCGGGCAGCGGCGGCGTGATCTCACCCCCCCTCCCCCCTTGCCACCCACCCTGCCATCCTTCACCCCCCCCTCCCGTTTTAAAAAAAACCAGTAAAAACACCACTTACCGTCTCCGGAGTCTTTGGGCCGCACCCGGCCCCTTTAAACACACACAAAAAAATGGCGGACGCTGCAGGGACGCGATGTCCCTGCGCGTCCGACGTGTGGAAGCCTGGGGGAGGCGTGCTAACGTTAGCGCGCCTCGGCCCCGCCTCCCTGCCGGCATAAGCCGGCAGGTCTAGCAAGGCCCTTACTGAAACTCATTGCCTGCTTATGAAATTTCTCAGTCATGGTGTGTGAAGAGAACCCCCTACAGCAGCTTCAAATTTATTTATTTTTACACAATCTAAGGACAACATGCAGATGCACCTTCTTTTGCTGAGAAATTTGTCTTCATTGAGAAATTCTGCTGGCCTTATTTAAACTTTTTCAGCCTCCCTCAAATGTTCCTCAAGAGTTTTGCTCATGGATGGATCACATTTGCTTCTTCTTTTGATATAGGTTGCAAGCAAAACCTTCAGTTGCAAGTAAAACCTTACCTGCAAAAGAGTTACCTAAGAAGAAAAAAACAATTGAGATTAGCTAACTTACTACAAAGAGGCCTTGGCAACATTTTCTTGCTACTTTCACCCTAGCTTTAACTGCTACCACAGCATTTCACAAGGCATTAAATCAGTTCAGTTTAGGCAGTAATTATAAGAAGTAAGATGTTTTCTCTTAAATGGTTCTCAAAACCCAGAACAGATCAAAACAGAACTTGAAAACTGCACTTTTTCAAAGAGCAAATGCAGGCAAATAATTCACTAAGATGGCTTTAACCTATCTATTTTATTTAGATGTGGGGTGCCTTCTGTCTTGTCAAATGAAAAGGGAAATTGGAAGAAACTGCAAACAGACTGACATTGCCCACAAATTATTACTGTCGTTTCCTCCTCGTGCGCCAGAGGGGTTCATTTTCACATCCAAGAGCAGCTAATTTATGTTTAGTGCCAAGTCATCAGGTTTAAAAGCAAAATAGACTACAGCTGGGTGAGTGTGATTCTGAAAACAGCAAAGGAACAACCATGTTTCATAGACTCCCTGAAAGAGCTAGTACACACACCTATTGAGGGCAGGGCTTCCAGCCCCCTCCCAGCCCAACAACAAACCCAAAACAATCCAGTCTGCACCTCCATCAGAAATAGCATTATTTCCCTCATTCTGTAATTCTTCTTAAGTGACCCACAGAAATGCAGGAACAAAACCTTTCTGCCTTAGATTTCCTCCTGACTTGCAGCCGTTAAACAGTAACATTAGTAATCATGCGTCTACCACATTTCACAATGTTCACAGTACATTATATTATTTGTTCAACAGGATGACTATGTGTCCTCTTTGATAGTAGGCAGTCCTCTATTTGAGTGACTCCTAGATGGACTGTCCTGTTCAATTCTGGATTAAAAATAACAAACCACAAGAACTATGGTCTACCATCAATTAGTACCAGAGCAGCCAACTGAACAAGTGAGCACACAGATCACCTGCTTGCAGTCTTCCACACAATGGTGAGAAGTTCTGCATTTCTATTTAAATTATCATTATTATTTCTACATTTGCATCTGTTTATGTGGTATATATGGAAATGTTACGGAGACCGCTAGCTTCTTTTGACCTCTTGTTTTAGGTAGGGTGACCATATGGAAAGGAGGACAGGGCTCCTGTATCTTTAACAGTTGCATAGAAAAGGGAATTTCAGCAGGTGTCATTTGTATGCATGTCACACCTGGCGAAATTTCCTCTTCATCACAACAGTTAAAACTGCAGGAGCCTTGCCCCCTTTTGTATGTGGTTGCTCCTGCAGCTTTAACTGTTGTGATGAAGAGGAAATTTCACCAGGTTCTCCATATATACAAATGACACCTGCTGAAATTCCCTTTTCAATACAACTGTTAAAAATACAGGAGCCCTGTCCTCCTTTTCATATGGTCACCATATTTTAGGTGACTCATATGTGGCTACCTGAGCCTCATTGTAGTGAGAGAAGGCCAAGAGTGAGGCTGGAATTCAGCAGAATCCAAAGCCTGCGCAGAGACACTTGCAAAACCCATGGATTTAAAAAAGCCTTCATGAATAGATCTCACAACAACTGTAGCAGCAGTATCAAAACAGGATAAACAGACAACCTTTTCTTTAATAAAAAAGATTACCTGGTATGGGTGGCCATGAGTCCTACATTACAAAGGGCTGTCCTCTATTTGAAGATCTGTCAGAGGACAGTCTTGTATTTAAAGGTATCCTCTATTAATTCAAAGGGCTGCCAAGTCCAAGTCTGTCTGAAATATGAAGGGAGAGAAGGTGCCTTGAAGTTGCGCACCATCGTCAGTTAGCACCAGGACACCACACCGAGCGGGCACGCAGGTCATAGTTTTCCCCTCTGCGGTGAGATGTATTTATTTCTATTTCAATGATAGCAATTCTTTCTAGACTTGTAACTACACATATAAATGTTCCTGTGAATCTGTGCTCATGCGCATGCCTCACAACTCATTAAAAAAAATTCTCTACTCCATACACAGGTGTGATGGGGCACTGTGCAATGCTGGTGAGAGCACTTGTATATGTTACCTGCCTCGCACCACTCACTTCTCCAAAACACATACAGAACTGGCATAACGGGACACACGTGCTCCCGGAATGGCATTCCTGTAGTTGCAGTAAACATCACTGCCGTGTGCCCCATGAATGGCAATTGCGGAAGCGGGGAACATTTGGAAGCATCCTTTTTTTGTAATGGAATGGCTGCAGGTGTTGATTAGCCCTAAGACACAAAGAGGACACACTTTTGCATAAAATCTGCATCTATCCATATGGAGACATATGAACTCTGTAAAATATGCACTCCAGCACAGAGCTATAGTTGTATTAAAACAAAACTTGGCAATGAAAGATGCCGATACCCATCTAAAACATGTGGCGGAAATGGTGGACAGGTTCACTCCCACACTCCTCCAATACCTATGGCCATGCCCCTCAGAGCTGATTGGCTGTTTGCTGAGCCCACAACTCATGACGAACAGCAACAACATCACAAAGGGGGGACACACACTGCACATGTCCTTTGGAATGGAAGTGAGGGAGCCAGGAAAAGCACAACAAAAGCTATCAGGGATATTCTGGGATAACAGAAGTGGAAACAAGATCACTGCAGGAGCAGGTGAACATCATGTGCCCTGTTAGTGATGACTGTGATAGAATCCTGCAATGGTTGGTGTAGACTCCCCCTTAGAACATAAGAAGAGCCATGCTGGATCAAACCAAAGGACCATCTAGTCCAACATTCTGTTCACATAGTGACCAACGAGCTGCTTGTGGGAAGCCCGCACGTAGAACATGAGTGCAACAGCACCTTCCCACCCATGTTTCCCACCAACTGGTGTACATAGGCATACTTCCTCTAATTCTGAAGGTAGCATATAGCCATCAGGACTAGGGATGTCAGAAAACCATGTGGGGTGGTGTTTGCTGAATTTTGTAAACCGCCCAGAGAGCTTCAGCTATGGGGCGGTGTATAAATTAAATAAATAAATAAATATTTTTCCCAAGGCTTGGCCTCCCCCGCCAGACTTAATTTCGATTATCGCACTGGCACCATTTATAATGACTCCTTTTAAGGAACTTGTAGTTGGCAGGGAAAAGAGGCACCACTGAACAGATAATGAATAAGAGACTAGCTCCGGTGCTGTTGAAAATAGTTAAAATCTTTAACAATTCTTGTCTGTATGCAAAATGCTTTGACGTTTCGGATTAGTTGTAATTCTTTCTCAGGAGCAACAATTAATGAAATTAATACAGTTTAAAATATATTTGAAAAAACAAACAGACATGGAACACAACACCTTTATCAATCCAAACTTTTAAACAAAGGTTTGTTGCTTATATAAACAAGATTTGAATTTTTTGGAATTTGCAGCAAATGGTTTTTGTTTGGGTATTAAACTTTATCTACAGAAATTATCGTATGGAAATTCTTTCAAGGTATAAATTATGAAGCCTCCCAGAGGATTATTTTGTTTAAGTATATATACACAGCAATTTCTACTGGCCTATGCTGGAAATAGTATAGCAAACTACGTATCAAACACATTATTTAGTTCATAGGAACTGACCTGATGCTGGAGACAGGCTGCTAAAAAAAACCTGTTCCTGTATGTTAGATATTCCCCGGAGCCCTTTTCTCCTCTGAGCGTTCTGCTGCGGAACTGCATCCAGTCAAAGAGTTCTGGCTCGTAGTGGCGAGACTGGGTCACGTGCTATCTGATAAAGTTAATTATATAGGATTCATTAGCTCTAGTAGAGCGTTTTTAAGAGATTCTGCTCATTCTTAGCTAGGAATGGAATGTCAGATCGGCAATGTACTGTGGCAATCCTTTTACCTGAATTGGTTGTAAGTGTTAAATTCTAAAGAGTCATTTAACCTTTTTGGCACAAGAGTTTTTAAAGTCAAAATCCAAAAAACCCTCTATAAGTACAATAGTTGTGACAGATTATTATTTTATTATTATTATTATTTTTTACTGAAGCGTATTTCATTAGAAATGATGGTTCCTCCCAAAGGTCTAAACAGATCAAGATATTTAGAATCAAACAAAATCCTTGTGAAATACACCATCTAAAGTGGAAACATGAAACTTCAGACCACACTTAACGTACTAGTCTGACTTTGGCCTGATCTGCAAAAAAGAAAAGAAAAAGAAAAAAAACAAGCGTCTTTTCCATCCTTGGGGTGGGGGTGGGGGGATGAAAGAAGAGACAGGGTAGGTGCAAATTAGAGTAACTAAATTTACTTCTATGGCCTTATCTTCCCTCTGGGAATTCATGGTAAGGGAATACACAAATGTTATTTGTTAGGAGCAAATTACAAAAAATATGTGGTTTGTGGGGTATGAATACACAATTTGGGTGGAAACTGCTATCTGGATAAGAAAAGTCCTACTGAAATAAATAAATGGCAAGGACATGGTGCTGCATCTGACTGTCTCTCCATCCCCTCTCCCCTCCCCCAGTACAGACAGACAGGCAGACAGATAGATAGATAGATTAACAACAGCTTTTACCAAAAATAATAATAACATCTTTTAAGTATCCTACCTTCAGTGTCTTCCAGCACATTGCCAGTGAGAGCAGAGCGCTTGTCTTCCAGCCAGAAGAGGCTTGTACTCTAACAGAAGTCCGGGATGGGAGGAACTGGGAAGGGGCCCTCACAGCCTCTCCCGAGCAGCGACCTGGGCTTCTGCTGGGTCACTGCTGTGGCAGCAAGCCAGCAGAAGCCAAGATGGATCCTGGGAGAGGCTGTGAAGGTCTGATTCATCACTTCCGGTTTCGGGCCTTCAAAGCCTTGCCCAGGCTACATCCAGGCTACTTCTCGGTCATGGTAACAACCCAGTAATAGCCTGGATGTACCAATGGGCGGGACTAGGAAGACCCGAAACCGGAAGTGCCGAGTCAGCAGCGATGTGAAGCGATGGGCAGGGCTGGAGGCCAGGCCTTTCCCCAGTAAATTGGGGGCCAGTCCCGGTTGCCCCGGAGATCCCCATTTTTCCGGAGGTCTCCGGAGTTTTCCGGGTCATCTGGTCACCCTACAATGAACACAGTGGCTGCAGGGATGGTGTCCTGAGGGCTTTGGTAAATTGAAGACCGTCAGCTGGACTGTTGTCTTTTTTTGTACCTTAGTATGATCCGAATGTATTAGCCAGTCTTTTAGATTTTTTGTCCTTTTGAAAGATATCATGGGTCTTGATGCTAAGCCTGGAAGATCTTGGAGAAGGTGCCATTGGATCAGGATATGTGTTTGTAACTTTTTAGTAATAGGATTAAACGGCAGAATGCAGAAGATGCCATCCTGCTGTGGTCATGGTCTAGGTTGCAAGAGGTCTGTGGGCTTTCTATTAGTTGCTTTGTGCATGCAGCTTTGATGATCCTTCTTGGGTAACCACATTCTTGAAAGCGTTGAGCAAGTGCTTGTGATTCCTGCATGAAATCTTGATTAAGAGAACAGTTTCTTTTGATGAGGAGGAATTGACTGTACGGTAAATTATTTTTTAGATGCATGGGATGATGACTGTCATATTTCAAAAAAGTGTTTTTATCTGTTCATTTTCTGTAAATGGTAGTGATGAACCCATGTGGTTGGTTTTGTATATCAATGTCAAGAAAATGTATCTGTGTCCTACTGTATGTACTCTCGAAACTAAGGTTGGAATCTCTGGTGTCAACCCATTTCAGGAAGACATTAAGGCTGTCTTCTGATCCCCTCCAAATGAGAAAAATATCATTGATGTATCTCAGCCAAATAATAAGATCAAGTCCATAGACATCATTAGGAAAATACGCTGTATTTCAAATTCCTCCATGTATAGATTAGCAATTTCTGGGACCACTGGGCATCCCATGGCCATTCCTTTAGTCTGTAGTTATTTTTAAAAGTTTCCCACCTCCCCAGTTTCCTCCAAGCATCTTTCATTTTGCCAGTTAAATGCTGACTCTGGTCTTACCTGTTGGAAATTAGCAAGGAGATAGGATCCTGGAGTTAAAAATGAACTTTACAGAGCAATCTTGCAATGTCAAGTTGATGATAGACTACCTAACGCCATATGTCTCTTCCATCTTGAATCCTTAATTTCTAGAAACCTGACTCATTTCCAGTGTCTATCGAATGGTTATCTCTGACAAACCTCCTGTATGCTCAGCTGTTGGACAGGACTAGAAGGTGAAACAGGAAATGAAGAACAATCGAAGCAAGAATTATCTAGAAAGGTCTGAATGAGTGAAGTACACTGTGTCATTGAGTAAGTACTATGCCTCCCCCTGTTATTTCATAGCCTCTGCTTCATAAATTTTCATGCCTTCAACAAGTAGGATTGTTGTTATTATTAGTTTTAATTAAGGCTTGTTGTAAACTTATTATTATTATTATTATTATTATTATTATTATTATTATTATTATTATTGGTAACTGCCTTGAGCACAGTTTTTGGTGGAAAGTCAAGATAGAAATGTAATAAATAATATATAAAAATGTAAGTATGTGAAGGGGACCTTATTTAGCAAGCAATGAGCTGAGACATTTATATTGTTTTGAACCAGCTTGGAATGGTAGACCATTCATTGCCAGTTGCGATTGTTGCTGGTGATACACTCATTGTCCACTGACCTGAATTAAGTTGACTTACATGGACCATAGTGCTTGAGAATGCAACCATGCCTGTCTCACCAGATACCAAGAGCCCTGGCATGGGTAGAGGTGAATTAGACCCTCACTGCTTCTAATACTAGGTTGCAGAAAAGGTAACATTTTAACATTTCCTCAACAGGTTTGGAGTTTTTCTGCAGCTGTATTTTAATAACCTCATCTGCAGGTAAGGACAGAGTGGATTTTGTGTTATGATTTGGGGTTATTTTGGTATCGAGGAAAAGCAATTTCTCATGATGGTGACTTTGTTCAACCTTGAACAGCTGGCAAATTGAAGTCTTGGGCACAACTGTGTTTAAATCACGAGAGAGAGAGAGAGAGAGAGAGTTTGCTGACTGCAGAGAACTCTGCCGGCTTAATTGGCTCCAGATGGAAATGTATATAGCCATCTCCTTGAATCGTGGAAAGACCCAGGACAATGGGGGGAAAGGATAAAGAAAGACATAAAGATAAAATAAACTTGTAAATATTTTCTCTGTTTCTTACATCCTAAGCAGACTACACAGATACTCCAGTGATTTTTTTTCTTATTTTTATCAGGCAGACACACATCAAGATCCAATATTGATTAAATCTTGCCCCTCTGTGCACTGATGCACTTTGTTTACTTGGCGACCAACTATGCAATTACTGTGTCAGAATGTTTTCCATTCCATCTGGTTTTACACTACAAGTCTTGGAGGAATCACAGATGTTCTGTGTCAGATTTCTAAGGCCACAACCCTTTGCCCGCTTATCTTGGAGTAAGCCCTATTGAGCTCAATGGGACTTCCTTTTGAATAGACATGTATATGATTGTTCAGTAAGGGTGCACAATCCTATGCATGTTTAAACAGAAAATGCATCCTACCATGGCAGAAACGATTTAATGTATAAGATGGTTGGATGAGTAGGTTAACTTTTAGTTCTAGTTTTTGGAATCCTTGAGAGTCTGTTATCACAACCAACTGTGGTTGAGTCCATTTTGTTCAGCTCATGTTGAATAATTTCCTCTGGATTGCTTATGACAAGCACACAAATGAGGATTGTGTATAGCACCACACATGATCATCATTTGATGCTTGAGACAGTTCTTCTTGCTGATCTATTTGCCACATACACTTCAAACTGCAAGCTAGAAAAATACTAATAACACTCCCTAGACCAGAAACGGCAATATTTTGGGGCCATGGGCACATTTGAGTTTGAGAAACTGTCCTGGGCACCATCACAAAATGGCTACCATGAGAAGTGTGCAAAAAGAACATGTGACCTGGCCAAAAGACTGAGCACAAGGCAGAGGTGGAGTCTGAGCCCCAATACACTCAACAACTCCTTTGAACCCACAGTATTCAGCACCAGTGAAACCTATTTCACAGCAATCCAACTTCCAGTAAAAAAAGAAGAAGTGGGAGAGGTAGAGCACATTGGTAGCACCAGGAAACATTTCTGGGGGCGCATTGGAGCTCACGGGAACCATGTTGACTTCCCATGTTCTAGACCATCCATTGAGCAGCTTAATCATAGAAGAGACATCATGTTATGTCTGCTGCCACAACAACAAAACACATAGCAGACTAACAAATGGATTATGGCACAAGCTTCTGTGGACAAGTGTTTACTTTCCTCAGGTTCTAATCCTGATAGATGGTTCTGTTTGCCACATGCACTTCAAGCTACAGGCTGGGGAAACAATATCATGATGAGCACCACAATTTGTACTACACCATCTAAAACCCACATGATGGAAGGGTATGATACTCCATGGCTGACTTTTGTAGTGGGGAAGTAGAGGCAGTGCCGGAACAAGCCAAGTAACCTATGGCTTAGGGCCTCATATTATGAGGGGGCTCTAAATACCGTATTTCTTCGATTCTAAGACGCACTTTTTTCCCTAAATTAACAGCTCTAAAAATGGACTGCGTCTTAGAATCGATGGCGTCTTAGAATCGAAGCAATACGGTAAGAGGAAAAGAGGAAGCTCCTGCAGCAGCCTTGAGCCATGCGAGCGAGGAGCTATTTGGGTAAGCGCCTGGTTTTTTGTTAGGCAAATTTATTCGTAAGTCCCATCGATTTCCATGGGACTTACTCGCATGTCGTCGTCCCCTGGTGAACAGACAAGTAAAGAGCGGGACTGGAGAGTTAAGTTTACTCTTTGTTTCAATGCCCCCACTTCTTCCCACACAAACGGCAGTTTCTTCTCTCACAGAGGGAAAAAAAAGAAAAGGACACAACCATTAGAAGAAAGCGTGGAGGGGGGGAGGAGGTTGGCTGGGCGGTGAGGGAAGTATTTCTTTGATTCTAAGATGCCCTTTTTCCCCCAAATTAACATCTCTAAAAATGGGGTACGCCTTAGAATCGATGGCGTCTTAGAATCGAAGAAATACGGTATGTTGGAGATAACTAAGATACAAGATAGCTAAGATAAAATCACTTTTCCTTAATTACGTTGGAAGGTCTGGTGTGAATTACTGCAGAGAAAGTGTGGCAATACAGCATGCAGTATTGGAGGCAATAAGCACAAACTAGAGCCAGATCTACACCTTGTGCCAAATCATTATGATCCCATCATGATAACACAATATCCCTTTTCTGCATTTATACCTTGCAGGACACACAATGACATTTGTTGCAGTATTTTGGGTAATATGGAATAAAAAGCAGGAAATAATGCTGTGAAAGTGGTACATGGAATGTGTAATGTGCCTCAACCATTATCAGTGAACATCAATGCCACAATAAAGCAGTCATGTAGATCTGGCCCGTTTAAAAGAAGTTCAGATCAACTTAATTAGTCCTTTTATACATATCTGCAGAGAAGGCTATCTAACGCTGTTTAACTACAACCACCCCATAATGCTAGGGGGTACCCTTTCATTACCCTTCCTATTATAATGTAATACATTTTTTTCTCTTTATTTTTATGGTGTGGGGCCTCTGACTCTTGATATGGCTAAAGGCCTCAGCATTTCTTAATCCAGCCCTGACTAGAGGTATGATTGTGCGACATTGTGGTAGTTGCCAACGTCATGAAGGCCCTGGTCCAGTTGAGGAAGCAAGAGTTAAAGAGTGAGACTTTTCCTATTGATCACAAGTAAACACCATGAATTGTTCAGACTATTAGTCCCTTCTGTGGATTAAAGAGATCAGATTATTATTTAGTTTTGATTTTATCATAAAACTAATTTCCAGATGGGTGTAGGCTTTCAGGTGTTTTGAAAGCCTACTTTTGGCTTTCAAATAATTTCAAAACAATAATTTTGAAATTATTATTTAATAATTTGTTAACCACAAATTATCTCCCATTTGAAGAACAGTGTGTGGGGCTTGTTAAACTCCCTTAAAACCTTCGCTTTCATTTTCTTCAAAGACAAACAGATTGGTCCTTTGGCTAGCTGTAAAAGCGATTTTAAAAAAACAAAGTCTGATAGGATTGGCCATAAGTACACTAAGCAGGAAGCATACTCAGACAATGGCACACACAATAAAAGCAAGTCATTCATAGACCTCATAATACCAGTTACTTGGCACTGATGCAGGTTTGGAAGCTAGTGAGTACAGCTTCCAGAGGTATCAATGACAAGTTTCTAACATTCTTTGTTGTACTGAGTACTGCTGGGTGGAGACTATGCAAAATGGATGAAGAGTCTTATTCCTGCTGCTCACTGTCTGATCTCAACTAAGTCTGATCTCAGCAAAGCCTGCCTACGGAAGATAAAAGGACTCTGCTGCTATTTACATGTTGGCCCATTCTTTATTGGCAGCATGACAATGGTTCATTCTGCTACTGTCCGGTGTTTACAGCTTTCATTGAACCGACTGCAAATGTTTTACTTGTGGATGTTACAATAGAGTTGGATGTTGTAGAAACACAACGTGAAAAGAAAAACCTGCACAATCTGATTTTATTTTTATTTTTTATTTTGTGTGTGTGTGAGCTCCTATTGGAACAATTTCCTGGATGTTAAGGTTTCAACTGTGTAGTTAAAAGGCATTACAAGCTAAATTGCCATGGCTCATACTTGGATGGCCATTTCTAGAAGGTGGTGCTGGGGGACTTCTGCTCAGACTCATGGTATTTATGCCTCAGGATCCTGTCAGGTTCCATTTATCCTCCATGCTATTTAACGTTTACATGAAAGTGCTGAATGAGGTCATTCAGAGATTTAGAGTGTAGTGATAGCTGCATGTTGTTGTCATACAGCTTTGTCTCTTTTTCATCAGATCCAGGTGTGGCCCTGGAAGTGCTTCATTACTGGCAGTCCTCTGTAATGGATTGATGAGGGACAATAAACTGAAGCTTAGTCCAGACAAGATGGAGGTACTGTTGGTAGGTAGTTCATTAGTCTGGGTGAGTTGTATTCAGCCTGTTCTGGAGGGAGTTGCAGTCCTCCTACAGGATCAAATTCACAGCTTGGGGTTCTTACAGATCCAGCTTTGTCAAGATATGGCACTTCATGCCATATTTTCTGTAGCATGAAGCATCTTTTACCAGCTTAGGCCGGTATACCAGCTGTGATCCTATCTGGATAGAGATAGCCTGGCTTCAGTGATTGATGCCCTGAAAGCCTCCCGATTAGATTACTGCAGTGCAGTGTATCTGGGGCTGCGCTTGAGACAATCCAGAAAATTCAGTTAATACAGATATAGCAGCTAGGATACAGGCTGGAACTGGATGTTATGACCATATTACACCAGTATTGTACCATCTTCTTTCTCTGTTCATTTCCAGCCCGACTTGAAGTGTTGGTATTAACCTATAAAGCCCATCCCAGCTTGGGGTTGAAGTATCTGAAGGCTGCCTCTTCCCTACGTTCCTGCCATAAGCTTCAGAGAACTCGCAAGGGCCCTGCCCCTGCAAGCTCGACCAGCCCTGTTCGCATGGCTCCGCTCCAAGGAGGTGGTCCTCACGAGCCAAGTGCTCAGGAGTCTGCACAAGCCTTACAAGCCCTCAGCAAAGTGCGCTTTGGGGGGCCTCCAGAAGTGCCATATCTTGACAAAGCTGGATCTGTAAGAACCCCAAGCTGTGAATTTGATCCTGTAGGAGGACTACAACTCCCTCCAGAACAGGTTGAATTCTCAGAGGCCTCAGAAAGTGCGCTTTGACATCCCCCTCCCTATGCTAATCAGGGCCTTACAGGCCCTCTTACACTAGACTTACTTTGTGTAAGAGCGCTTTTAAGGCCCCGATGGTGCCAGGAGGGAGGGGGAAACACGCGACTGGGCAAATCATGTGTTTCCCCGCTCTCTTTAATGGTGGCGGCTGCCATTAGAGTGGAAGGGGGAACACACTATTTCCCCAGCCTTGAAAATTGCCTGACCGCTCTCAAAGGCTAGCGAGCTGGCAGGCACGGGGCTGTCCTAGCATTGGGTGCATCCAACTGTGTCCCTGAGGGCCAGATGCACAGGTGTCCACTGCCCTTGCGGGCCCAGTTGGGATTTTGATACAATACTTTTGCCCATATGCTCTGAGATCATCATCTGAGGCCCTGCTCAAGTGCATCCACATAATGAGATTTGGTGGGTGGCTAATTGTGAGCAGGCCTTTCTTGTGGTGGCCCCCTAATTGTGGAATGCCCTTCCTAGATAGGACTGCACAGTGCCTACTTGATTGAGTTTGGGGCAGCAGGCCTTTAAAACAAAATTATTTGTTGCTTGTTATGTTTTATTTTTAACAGTATATGTTTAAAGCTGCCTTTTAAAAGTATCCTTTTTTATTTTTAGCTGTTTCCTTTAAAAAAAACATTGTTGTTGCTGCTTTTAAATTATTTTGTTAAAATTGTTGTGTGTTTTATCACTTTTTTTTTTTAACACATTTGTCTTTCTTGGGCAGTGAGCTCCACCAACCTGCCCCGTTACAGAAATGACATTTCTGCTTAATTTGATCTGCCCCTGGACTAGCTGTTGACACAAAACTGTGGTGTAGAATATTCTGGAAAAAAAACCTGCAAAGTGGATTTCTCTTTCTAGAAGGGAGAAACAAAAAAAAATCTCAGAAAGTTTCTCAGAAAACAACCTCCTGAAAAATTTCAGCTGAGCTCTATACCCTTTCCTTCAACTCCAAGCAGATATACTCTTCCAGCATTCAATCATTTCTTCTGACAGAGGTACAAAGCGCGACCTCTTCAATCATGTGTGAGTCACCATCCCCCTCCTATTTTGGCAGGATGGAAAGATCCAGATAACACCTGTTCATTCCTTGACAGAGAGTGTAGCAGATACCTGACATGGTATAATAGCGTTAACAGAAATGCCCTTATGGATAACAGAAACTGGCAGGATTTCATTGCAACCAAACTGTGAGGAGGTGCTTCCAGTGTCCTGTACTCCAATCAGATTAATTCAAGATAAACCTCTGGCAATTCGATCTCCATAGAGCATTGGAAATTGCCTGCATTCAGAGCATATTTGTAAATGGTTTCTCAATGGCAATTTCAAATTGAACTGGTTCTCTATAGGCAAAATTGAGATATGCAACAAATTGTAGCTGCATTCTGAATCAACTAGAGCCGTTTTGGTTTTGCTTTTCAGGCTCAGAATTGCTCTGGAGTTAAACATCCCCATGGAAGGATTTAGATTTTACCCTTTCTTTGCCATTTTCTTTTCAATAAATTATAATATAGTCAAGTCTTACTGATGACTTCTGATATACTCAGTGTTGCTGCAAGCACTAATTTGATATCACACACAACACACAATAGACCTTTGGCTACTAGGTGGTATAGAAATGTAATAAAGAAATAAATATCTCTTACCATAATAGATAAATGAAGTAAATATGATACCCACAGTTTAAGACTAGATTAGAATAGGGAATATGAGTGTCCTATCTTGCCTAACCAATGGACGGTTGCTTTAGCATCTGTTTCTGAAGCTTCTATGGATCTTAGGCTACATCGTTTTCAGCAAAACATTTTGTTTTGGGTTTATTGGACTCCACAACGCCTTTTCAAAAAGGGATTGTCTAACTTGCATAATTGCTGGAGATGCAATGCATCTAATGCTTCTTTAAGTCATATGCTTTGGCAATGCCCAGTAGTTGCCCCCTTTTGGGAGGAGGTTATAATAAGGATGAACTTTGTACTGAAACAATCTATAATATGGAAAACGTGCATGTCCTTCTAAGTTACCTACCAGTTTCTTGGAAGTTAACACATGGTCAGCACAGATGGATCTTCAGAGCCCTTATGACAGCCAAAAGACTTATATTATCACATTGGAAGGACAAGTTTACACCTCCTATAATGCAATGGATTGAGGACCTAATAACATTATCAACTTTTGAACAAGTGTTTTATCTTCCAAGAGGATAAATATACGGATATTTGGTCAGCTTTTCTTGAAACCTTTGTATAACTCTCTCCCTTTCTTTTTTTAAAGTTTATATGGTGGAAATGATGATAACTCTATATACACAATCTATGGTCCCGTCCCCGTCCCCGTTTTCACGATGTATTTTCTGTTTTGTTTGTGGATATTCACAATAAAATTTTAAAAATAAAAAAATGAATGAATGAATGAATGTCTCTTCCAGCATATCTAGTGGAAAGGTGGATTAGGATACCATGGAAAGGTGTGTTAGGGAGGAATGGAAGACAAACAAGTGGGGCCTTCAACAAAATGTTACAGCATGGACTGCTCCTCCTATTCACTCTTCCAGTCAGTCAGCTATTCCCTCCTCCACAACCTTACATTCCCTCTCTTACTCAGCTTTCTGTTCCCCTGCCCACCAACAAATACATAGCCAGTATTCCATAGCCACCGAGCATGCTCAGACCACTGGTTTGTTTCCAGTTCCCCCTTCTTTAGGTTTTCTTTTCTAAAGAGCTTTCTGTTCTGCAAACCTCAGTACCCGCCTGAGTCTGCTGTAAATTCCCTGTTGGGCATGAGTGGGGCCATTTTTGCTCTCACACACATGCCTGAACATTGGGAGGAAAGGGAATGGAATAATAGTTTCTCTTCCATTTCTCCCTAACACATATTTCCATGGTATCCTAATCCACCTTTCAATATTGCTTGTGAGATTGTTCCAACCTTTTAGCTTTATACTCAAGAGTATCATTGAATACCTTGTGGTTTACTACACCCCAAAAGCCAAAAAAAGAAAAAAAGGAATTAATTTTGACATGTTATAATATTGGTGCACAATGTTATGTTATATTTTATAATGTTATATTTTGGCACACCTTTCCCTGTGAAGCACGGATGGCCCCCTTTTGCTACCTTTCACCAACTGGAGGGACTTTTTTCCCCCTTCAAGTGTTTTCCCGCAAAATATTTGCTGCTTTATGTAAATGTTGTTTCTTCTGTGGTCTCTGCTTTGTTGAATTTGGACGTACATTATTGTGCTTTTAAATTGTATTTTTATTGTACTTTATATCATTGTAATTCATCGGTGTCATGCAGCCAAAATACCCAGGCCTCTTTTAAGGCTGCAATGGAGGGCATGTCATCTCTAAGTCCCTGGGCTTCACTGTTTTCTCTGAGCTCACAGATATACAATCCGCACAATGGCTGAGGTGAAAATGCATCTCCCCAGCAACAATACATTGTTGTGAGCTATGCCTGCTGTAATGCAAAGTATGTTAGGGTGGCTCAGTGTTGAATAAGCAATGAAGAAGATCCATTTGCTTTACAAAAGCCCTGCTATTTGTGAAACTGAAAATAGCTCCTGGTTTGTTGACTTTGAGAGGAACCGTTTTTCCCTGGTGCTGAGCACATCCCACATCCCAGCTTTTCCCTTTCTCATGCCCTCTCTTGAGTCCTCTTCTTCCCCCAAACAAGGAGGAGAGGTTAGCTCTCATGCCCCTCTGAGTCTGTATGCCTGTAGACCCCTTATGCCCTTTTGGGTCATCCTGTCTGAACATGATTGTTCTGCTACTTTATCCCCACCCACCCCCAGATTTTTTACTGGAAATTGGCCAAATAGGTAAATACTGCTCAGTTATGGAACAATCCTTTGTATGTCTACTGGAAGATAAGTGCCTTTGGGTTCAGTGGGGTTTACCGCCTGGAAAGTGTGCATAGGATTGGAGTCATGTGCAAATAAAAATTAGCTAGAAATTAACTTCTGAATGTGAAAAGCCTGCCAGGCATCCATGGTTAAGACTGGAAAGGAGGGGAAAGGGGGATATTGGTTATTTTTAAAATGCAGCAGTTTGCGATGGGAGAGGGAAGTTCCAGAAATAAAAACACAGACACCAGAGCTTGGGGTAAAATAGGGCCTCTTTATTTACTCATGGAGATTCTCCCCTCCATGGAACTGTGAACGTGTTGGAATCAAGTTTGTTTAGCTACAGGCTCTAGCCTGTCCCTCAGGGTGAGCCACTCAGCTGAAACAGGGGTTGGGTGTCCCACCCACCCCCTTCAAACTACACTTGCATATTTGGTGAGACCAACCCGCGTCATCCCCACTCTGGCTGCAAAGCCAAGTAGATGAGATAAGAAGGTCCCCAAAGGCGAACCATATCCTGACACGAAAGCTGCAAAAACCCCGAGGAGCAGGACCTCTGGCTTGCCAATCACCATAAAGGTGCCAGAGTACTCACCATCCCTATTCTGCCTTCCCAAAATTCCCGCACAACCCTGCCATTTATAATTAATCTATTTATCCTCCATGTCTTAGATTAGATCCAGTATGGAGTAGGCAAAAACCTGAACATCACTAGATGACAGGGAAAATTCCTACTCAGCACCCCGTACAAAGGGAATGACTGGATATTCCCATATTGGTTTTTAGGGAGGGAGCGAGGGGCCGAAATCGAAAGAGGCCAGATCCTCACAGGGGTGAGCCTTTTATAGCTTGGCTCCATCCCTGCCTCACGCAGTAGCACATCTGCCTAGTACACATGCATGTATTTTCTAGGGATGTGCTCCGCTTCTAATCGGACCGGAGAAGCAGTAGCGGAGCGGGGGGCTTCGCCTGCCCTTAAGGTGGAGGCGAAGAGGATTGGGGGGCCGGCGAAGCGTGGCGAAGAGGATCGAGGTGAAGGCGGATCCTTCGCCTCGATCCGGAGCTCCGCCGGAAAGGTAAGTAGGGTTTACCGGGCCCTGCCGCTGTCGCCCATGCGGTGACGGCGGCAGGGCCCGGTAACCCCCCTCCCTGCCCTCCTCTCCCTTACCTGCCTCCGTCCGCGGTCTGTCGCCGTCTTCAATTGAGCCCGCGGTTCCACCAGGAAGCCTGGGCCGCTTGCGGCCCAGACTTCCTGGTGGAACCGCGGGCTCAATTGAAGATGGCGACAGACCGCGGACGGAGACAGGTAAGGCCCCCCTCTCCCTTGGTCCTTTACCGGGCTCTGCCGCTGGGACTGCCTTGAGTCTTGGCGTGCGTATGTATCCCTGGACAAGCTATCATGGTGGCGAGTTTGAGGTTTCTAAAGTGCAAATTGACGGAGCTATGGAAAGGGGTGTGAATGGGGTGCCCGGTTTTCATAAATTGCCCAAAAATCAGGGGATGATGGGACTGCCTTGAGTCTCGGTGTGCGTATGTATCCCTGGACAAGCTATCATGGTGGCGAGTTTGAGATTTTTAACTTGCAAATTGACGGAGCTATGGAAAGCGGTGTGAATGGGGTGCCCGGTTTTCATAAATTGCCCAAAAATCAGGGGATGATGAGACTGCCTTGAGTCTCAGTGTGCATATGTATCCCTGGACAAGCTATCATGGTGGCAAGTTTGAGATTTCTAAAGTGCAAATTGACGGAGCTATGGAAAGGGGTGTGAATGGGGTGCCCGGTTTTCATAAATTCCCCAAAAATCAGTGGATGATGGGACTGCCTTGAGTCTCGGCATGCGTATGTATCCCTGGACAAGCTATCATGGTGGTGAGTTTGAGATTTTTAACGTGTAAATTGACGGAGCTATCGAAAGGGGTGTGAATGGGGTGCCCGATTTTCAAAAATTCCCCAAAAATCAGGGGATGATGGGACTGCCTTGAGTCTTGGTGTGCGTGTGCACCTCTGGATAAGCTTTCATGGTGGCGAGTTTGAGATTTTTAACGTGCAAATTGACGGAGCTATGGAAAGGGGTGTGAATGGGGTGCCCGGTTTTAATAAATTGCCCAAAAATCAGGGGATGATGGGATTGCCTTGAGTCTTGGCGTGCGTGTGTATACCTCCATGAGGTGTCATGGTGCCAAACTTGAGGTTTCTAACTTTAACAGAAAAAAGTTGTATACTTTTTTAGCTTAATGCAAGCCTATGGGGGGGGGGGGGGAAACGGAGCTCTGATCCGGATCCGGAGCTCCGAGCGGAGCGGAGTGGACATAGGCGGAGCGGGGACGGGGCGGAGCGGCCCGATCTGCAAATCGCAGATCTGGAAGTGAAGCGGAGCAGGGGGTCCATGCACACCCCTAGTATTTTCTTTATTTCTGGCTCCCATCCCCTCGCAAAAGCTGTCCCCCACCCAAGCCGTACCAGCTGGGTGGGGATTGAGCATCTGGCAGTTTGCACTGGAGTTGGAAATACAAAAGCTGTATAAGCTTATACCTTTTGATTTCTTGGCTTGTTTGAAGTGAAGAATACACCTTTAATTTCAGGTGATATAACATGTTTTTAGAGCAATCTCACACTTTGAAGAGAGAAAATACCAAAGCAACTTGAAAAAAGAAAGAAAGAAAATGTGGTGTGTGTGGTTTACTGTATAACATAAATGCTTATTTTCTGGGTTTAGATTTCTATTTACGTTATTTCATGCCCAGCCTTTACTAAAAACTGAAATGGTGCCCTTGACTTAGGACGTTGGAGAGTGAAATTAATAAGAAGATTTCAGCCATGTGTCCTTGTTTCTAGGAAGATTCAAACCAAGGCTGAATAATCTGTGATCAATTTGAATACCTTGGATTTATGTTGGATTTAAACTTTGAATTTGTTCTTATTTTTTTAAAAAAATCAAATTTAATTTTTGAGACTTTTGCTTAAATTCACATCTTTTAAAGATTTTTTTTAGCTCTGATCTTCACAATCTGAGTTTGCTGATATTCACTGGAAGCTGGTTTGGGCATAACAGTTGTCCCAAATTGAGGTCTGATTGCCTCATGGGTTATAAATAAATAAACCCAAATATATTATGGCTTTCCAGATGCCTGAGTCCCACCTCACCCCTATTTCTGTAGCTTGGCAGGCTTAAATAATGGGAGGTTATGAACCCCCTTCATTGCTCATTGGTGGAGCTCACCTGATCACAACTTGTGCCCACCTGCTTTACACATTTATTTAAAAACTTCCATGTTCAGTAGTTCCCCAGTGTCTAGTACACATATTCCCAGAGGCAAAGCAAGAAAACGAACATGTAAGGCCTTATCTCTATATATCCAATAGTATTCATATATTAGTAAATTGTAAGTCTGCTCCCCCTCAACACCCTCAGCAAATTTGTTTGATCACTAAGATCAATGGAGTGAAGAGACAAAGGGAATCATCAGATGACCATTCTATAGCACGCTCGTTACTGGGCACTCACAGTTTTTCGCAGTTCCTATTCACGACGCCATCCGCCTCCCATGCATCTCCTGCTCCTTCTGGCCTTCTTCCCGTGACAAAGAAGACCCCGGTAATCTGATTTATTTTTAAAAACAGAATTTGCCATGATCTCCTGCTATGTGCAGAAGAAGCGCCATGATAAAAGCGCCTACTGAATGGGCTATGTGGTTGTTGTTTACATCCTTTTTTCTTCTCAGTTGAGAAAGAGGAAATGTTGTGCGACAGAAGCAGGGGTGGAGAAGCAATGGTGGGGAACTGTGATTTTCCCCAGAGTGGTTGTAGGGAAAGTCTCAGCATGTTGGGAAAATATGTAGTTTTATTCTGAGGAGTAGCTCTACGTGTTTTGGCCCTGTTTAATATATGTACAGTAGCTTTTTATATATTTTTGTATATCTTTTCCCGAGATCTCTGCAGGCACTTTTAGATCCCTGAATATGACCCTTCTTCAGGGATCTAAAAGTCCCTGCAGAGATCTCAGAATAAAGATGAATCCCGTGACTGATTCCATTGACAACTTTGGATGTTCTCTAGTTTTGTTTGATCTCAGTTTCTAAAATAATCACAGGAGTCCTTGCTGTAACCTGGAGACCGTCATCTCCTGGCAACCTGGAAGCAAGCTTTGTCTGTGGTGGTGCACACCTTACGGAATGCCCTCCTTTCCTGGTATTCAGGAGGCAACAACTGTGGTGTACCTTCAGCACTGGTCAAAGACCCATCTCTTTAACCAAGAATTCCCTTGATGATTGTGCTGCTTAATGAGTTTGTTTAGTACCTGTCATATTGTGATGAGTTTTTGTATTTATGTTGATATATTTTATTTTATTTTATTTTGCAAACCACTTCGATTTGTTATTTTTTACGTATGATAAGCAGCACATAAATTGATTACATATATAAATCTGTGAGTTGAGAACTGGTCTAACCTCAGTCCAGGTATAGTTAGATCATATTACCCAGTGGCCATAAAGGCAAATTACATGCTCTATGGGAGCAAAGTCCCATCCTTCAAAAGATATATAGGTTCTCAATGACACTAGCATAGAAGAAAACAATGATCAAAGGAGGGCTTGAAGAAATACAGAAGTATGTTACAGGCTCTTTCCCCATTTTGCCTCTTACTGCCCAGTGTTAAGTTTTAGACTTGGAGGCCTAATCTACACCAAGCAGGATATAGCACTATGAAAGCAATATGAAAGTGGTATATGGAATGTGTCAACGGGCCCCAACAGTTGTCAGTGCACTTCAACACTGCTATAAAGCAGTTGTGTGGCTCCTGCCTCTTATATACTGCTTTCATACCACTTTCATAGAGCAATATCCTGCTTGTTGTAGATTAGGCCCTGGTGACATAGGTTGGGAAGGGCATCTACTACAGCTCTTCCAAAAGTCCCACATGTTTTCCTTGTTCTTAGTAACTTCCTATCACTTGATAACAGGTGGTTTATCCTCAACCCTTCTCTTCCTACTCCAATGTTCTATTTAATCAACAAAAAATCAGCTCACCACTCCAGTTCTATTGATTTTTTGTAACAGATTTCACTGCACCCTGCAAAGAGAAGCTAAAAAGTGCTACCTTCTTATCCTTTGATTGATGCTTTCTTTTACCATACATGACAAAGTGATAGATGTACTTAGTTAACTTTCTCCAAAATCATTAATGCCACCCTTACCGGCTGGCTACCCAGGTATTGGTTAAATAGCTGTCATGCATTTTGTTACCTGAAACTCTGCAATACTGAATAAGCAGCCCATTAATTTTCTTTCAGGATCCATAAAGAAGAACAGGTATGAAATGCAACAGCTGAGGGTGGAGGAAAATAAAATACAGGGACTACTCACATGCTATACTGTATTGCACAATTTAGATTTTTGACATCAGAAGAGCAGATTTAAAAGTTAAATTCACTTTTTGGGGGCGGGGGGTAGTGGAAAGGTTAAAATCTGACCACTTCCATGAAATTCAATTTTCATCTATTCACACAGACAGCCTCCTTACGCCTTTTATCAGCTTAGGCTGATATACCAACTGCGCCCTTATCTGGACAGTGATAGCCTAGCTACAGTTATCCATGCTCTGATAACCTCTCGTTTGGATTACTGCAATGCGTTATACGTGGGGCTGCCTTTGAAAACGGTCCGGAAGCTTCAGCTGGTACAAAACAGGGCAGCCCGTTTACTAACAGGGACTGGCTGGCGAGATCACATTACGCCAGTCCTTTTACAACTTCATTGGCTGCCAGTCCAGGTCCGGGCCCGATTCAAAGTGCTGGTATTGACATTTAAAGCCCTAAACGGTTTGGGGCCAGGTTATTTGAAGGAACGCCTCCTCCCATATGTACCTACCCGGACCTTAAGATCATCTACAGGGGCCCTTCTACGTGAGCCCCTGCCAAAGGAAGTGAGGCAGGTGGCTACTAGGAGGAGGGCTTTCTCCGCTGTGGCACCCCGGTTGTGGAATGAGCTCCCCAGAGAGGTCCGCCTGGCGCCTACACTGTACTCCTTTCGTCGCCAGCTGAAGACCTTTTTATTCACTCAGTATTTTAACACTTAATTTTAACTTAAATTTAAATTATACTGTTTTAACTCTGTATTTTAACCTTATATCAATTTTGCTGCGTGGTTTTATCCTGGTTGTGCTTTTTATATTGTATTTTGTATTTGTATTTTTAACTTGTTGGTTGTTTTATGATGATTTTAATTTTTGTGAACCGCCCAGAGAGCTTCGGCTATTGGGCGGTATAAAAATGTAATAAATAAATAAATAAATGAATAAATAAGTAAGAACTATTTAAGGTTCTTCAAACTTAAGCATCTCCAGTTCACAAGCTACATACCAGTCTACTGCTGCTGCTGTTCTCTTTTTTTAAAAAAAAAAACACTTAAAAAGTGCCTAAACATTTCCAAGAGACTGAAAGATATGACAATTCCTGTCTGTGGGCTCACAATCTAATAGAAATTATACAGAAGGAAACAGAAAGAGGAGGGATGAGAAAAGCTACTATTCTGGCTGGCGTATGGAGCTGGTTGGTCTCCCCCTGGCCATGAGGTTTGTGCTGGTACTGCCAGAGTGTGCTGCCCTCCAGCTCTGCAGCTGAGGACTTCTATGCAGCTATGCTGAATCTGGAGCATAGGAATGTATCAGAATTGCTTTGTTTGGGTCAGTAATCCCTGTATTAAAAGCTCCACAGGCTGAATCTGGCTCAGCTGGTCCCATCTCATCCCTGCTGTCATCTTTATCCTATTGTATTCCTTTGGCACCATGTAATACCATGCATCTCCTTCTAACATCTGACTGAAGAGTCCTAGATTTCATTTCAAGTTATGGAATAGAAATACTATAAAGACTGATTGCTGATGAGTCACTCCGCCTTTCCACTCAGAGGAAGCAGAACACTGAGGTGGGAAAGAGGAAGGGAGGCCTACCGAAGACAGTGGTGGTTCCAGATTTCAGGGCACCTTTTGGTAAAGCTGAGTTGGTTGACTTCATTCTCCTCATCACTTTTGCTCCTCCATGTTCACTTGAATCTCTCTTTCTTTTTCCTTCTCTCTCTCTCTTTCATGAAAGAGGACAATGACCATGTCTACATAAGCCCTATATCCCGGGGTCATCCCTGGATCATCCCTGTGTATCCAAATGATGCACAGGGGATCCCGGGGCAAGCAGGGACTTTCCCCGGGATATAGGGAACCATGGAAAACCCAAGTTGTGTGGCCACTGCTCCCGGGTCATCCCTTCTTGCAGGGCACTTAAAATGGGCACGGAGCTGCACGAGGGCAGTCCGTGCCCATCAGGGGTGGGTTCATTTATTTACCTTGTTTTGTGGAGGAGTGCAAGTGCGCTCCTTCTCCTCTTTGGGGGGGGGGGGATGGCAGCCATGATGTCCTTCCAGGACGTTGCACAGCCATCAAGACACTGGAGAAGGATCATGGAAGCAGGTAAGTCCGTGATCCTTCCCGCCCACCCTCTACACCCTTACGGTGTAGACATGCCCAAGGTGTACAGAGGTTACTGCTCCTCCTCCTTGCCCCTCTCACTGCTCACTTAGAGGTGGGAGGTAAAATAGCAACAACAGGAAGGAGGAGGAGCATCAGGGCTATGAGACTCCAGGGATGTGGCATGGGACCTTGCAGGGTTGTGGGCCTCAGCAGGTACCAACAATGTTGACCCCTGACAAGGCTTTGGAAAAAAAGGGGGTTGTATTCAGCCTTACAATCACCATAGTGAAAAAGGGAGTAGGGATAAGACTGTATGCTATATGTAGCAAGCTTATGCTTTCGTAAGAGAGTGTGTGTGCTATGTGCTTGCTTTACTGTGGCTCAGAGGAAGGCTGGCCTGAGCTATAGGTGTTGGAATTGACTGAACAACTGTTTCTTTGTCACATTACTTGGCTGTCACAGAATGGAAAACTTCATGACTGGGCAGACATGTCTTTAAATAAGGGTCTGTCTGGATCACGAGTAATACGGAGGTAGTGGGATGTGGTTTAAATCGCAAAGGTTGTGCACCCTCTCATTGTTTTTCATCCCACAGCTCAATCACTGGTGTCCACCCTCCCCGAAGTCTTTAATAGTGGCAGAGAGAGAAACTGGAAGAAAACCAGATGTATGGAGAAAGGCTGCAGGATGAAAAGCATTGGGTTGGCAAGGGGTCTTCAGTCCTTACCCATACACCTTTTTCATATTTTAAATCACACTTAACACCCTACTGTGGCTGTATTTAAAGCCAAGGATCTGATGTCTTCACATGTTATTTATTTCCTAGGATTGCAAGCTAAAACATGAAGATGACAATTGTAAAAACATTGGGTTATATCCAATGAGTTTTATCCAATAGAAGACTAATTTCATTTCAATGGGTCTACTCTAAGGAGGACCAACATTGGATACAACCCTTGGACATGGCCCACTGGAAATATGTGCAAAGCTGGAAATTGTCATTGTGGATTGCACGGATGATGTGGAAGTAAATTCATTAATTTTAACAAAAGTAGTTTTCCACCTTAAAATCATGATCACAGATGGTTTGGGGTTGTTGGGTTTTTGTTTTTGTTTTTTGCATGGGCAGGGAAAGCTGGCAAGGTGCCATTTTATTCCTTCCCCCACACTCACTCTACACAATAGAACATTACCTTTTCTTATAGAACAATAACCATTCTGTCAAATGTACTGTCTGTAGTATATTTTTACTTTTTGATGCTACATCTGAAGCAAATAAACCCCTTTTCTTTGTCCCTCCTTGCACAAAGCTTTTTTTTAAAGAGAGGGGGGAGGGAGGGACAGAGGGAGGGAGGGAAGGAAATAATCAGAAAGTGAAATAGAGTTCACCTTCAAAGTGTCGCATGTTGCTGGAAATAAAATAATTTCGTTTCATGGAGTGATATATTTTTAATGCCTTTTCTCCCTTCAGATTTACTACCTTGTCAGAAAAGTAACTTGAAATCTACAATAAAGGAAAGGAAGAGGGATATTTGTACGCTGTGCCTGAACAGGAAAAAGAAATGCCAAATAAGGCTTGCTTAGATTATTGGTGTGCAGGAGGCAGCGTAATCATGTTTTTTGACCGTTGACCTTGTATGATTCATAAAATACGAATAAGCACACACACAAAAGCCCTTTTCTGCCACACAAGTTATTTATTTATTTTAACATTTATTCATAAAACCATTTATTTACCCTGCCTTTTAGACCTACACAGGGCCCTCAAGGTGGCTCAGAATCTCAAGTTAGAAAAAATATGATACAAAATAATAAAATGTAAGAGTCATCTCAAATGATCCTCACAACAGCAGCACCATAAAATCAATCAAGGTAGTTAGAGCAGTCTTCTCCATCCACCTCCAGACCTATATGACTACAGCTCTCATTATCCCCAGCCTCCATGGTTAGTGGCTTGGGGAAGTCTGGATTAGCTTCCTATGTTCCTATGAACGAAAATTCTATAGTGTTAAATCCCTTACTCTTGCCAAAGCTCTCCTTCATTACTGTTCATCACATGACCAGACAACATGACTAAGCAGCCTTTTATTTGGTTAGCATTTAGTGGGGGTGGGGATTAAGTCTCTCAACAGTCTCTTGAAAATGTGGTTGTCATTCTCTGTAGAGACCTAAAAATTATTTATTTATTTGTTAAAACAGTTATATTCCACCCTATATCACAAAGATCTCAGGACGGCGTACAGATAAAACCATACATATAAAATCCTCTCTTGTTCCTGAGTGTATTTGTTTTGGGAGGGGGTGACTGAATTTCCAAGGCCTAGAAACCCTAATTCCCAGAGGGCAATATGTTAAGGTACATGCACAGCAGCACATGGTAACATTCGTGTACATACACCAATGCTGCAAGTTGGAAGACAAGTCTTGGAAAACAGGTCTCTTTTTTTTCCCTGCTCACAGAGGAAGCTCATGAATACTTGGCCAATTCTTAATTTAAGTACGGGCACTTCACCCATTACTACATCAGACTCACTTTCTCTATATGCATTGTTGTTGCTTTCCAGAAGATTGTGCTCACACACACTGCTGGGAAGCTGTGGTTGTATTGGAGGATGTGTCGGGTCAAACATTACTTTTATCGGACAGATAAAAGGAAGTACTTCTTCACACAGTGCATAGTTAAGCTATGGAATTCACTAACACAAGATATAGTGATGGCCACCAATTTGGATGGCTTTAGAAGGGGGTTGGATTAATTCCTGGAAGAGTAGGCTATCGACGGCTACTAGACATGGTGGCTTTGTGCTACCTCCAGTAGCAGTGGCAGTAAGCCTATGTTCACCAGGTATTGGGGAACGTAAGCGGTAGGGTGCTGTTGCACCCATGTCCTGCTGGTGGGTTTCTAGTGAACAGCTGGTTGGCCCCTGTGTGAAGAGAGTGCTGGACTAGATGGACCCTTTGTCTGATCCAGCAGGGCTCTTATGTTCTTATGTCTTACATCCTCCACATAGAGCTGCTCCCCATGGAACTATTTGCAAACTGAGCCAGGCCCACATCTCTCTCAACCAAAATGTACATAGAATGATTTTCACAGATTGGATTCTATAGTGGCATGTTAATTTTTGGCAAAATAATCACCAGGTCTGTAACACTTGTTTTAGAACATTCTTTTTTCAAATTACTTTAAATTTACACGAGTAATTGGGAAAAAAAAGAGTAATGACTTATTCTATTGAATGACCTTCTAACTCTAATTAGGAGTACATAGGCCAATTCTGATAATAAGAAATAATGAAACAAATTCTCTGCTTAAAACTCAAAGCAAACTTGGCCAAGTTGGGAGTTATCAAAAGATAAGATATACAAAGACATAGGAATTAAAAGTTACTCCTTTGCAGAGAACAAGTGGAACAATAAATCCATGTACTTAAGAAACAAGTGACCTGGGATGGTCTTAGTTTGGCAGCCTGGATGATGAAACAGTAAAATGCTGCACTGTTTGGCCTTTTTGTCCCATCCTAGCATGCACTGGTTCCTGTAATTGGCTGCATCTTGAGGCCTTTCATTTTCTAAGCCACTCCCTGCTGCATTCAAATATCTTCACTAGCCAATCAGAAAAGAGAAGAATCATGTGAACTGTTCTCTTGATTCATAAGTGAGGCCATTTGCCTGGCAGAGCACAACTGCTTCACCACCATGCAAAGAGGAATGCTATCTCAGATAACATGTCAGCTGGGGCCACAGTTTTGTGGGGAAGAGAGATTGCTACATGCTACAGGCAGGGAGTCACTATGGGGAAACAGCCTGTCATGTGAAGTGGTTTGGCTGAAAAGAAAATCTATGGGACAAAGTCCACGATATGTCAAATGTGTTGTCATATTTCACATCTCTCTGAATGGGCCCCAATCAGGATCAGGTTCATAGTCCATGGGCATGAATTTACGCTTTCTCACTGTAATGCAGTCCTGATCAGAAGTACCTACCAATGGCATCAAGAGCAGCTTGATGAGGTGAAAAGGAGGCCTCAAGGGGTCAATTATAATCACTCAGGACTGCAGAGGGGAGAGAAAGGATTAGCCTCTTCTTCCACAAAATGGTCCAAACCCTATTCAGCCCCCAAACTCTTATTTAAATGTATGTGTGTGAGAGAGGGGTCTCTCTCTCTTTCTCTCTCTAAACACACACACACACACAGAGAGAGAGAGAGAGAGAGAGAGAGAGAGAGAGATGGTGGCTCCAATTGCATTGAGGCTGTGGATCCATTCTGCATTTCAATCAGAACCAACCAGAACTCTAAATTAAGCATCTAGAGTGCTTAACCCTAGCCACAAAATGGCTTCAGCACCTTGGATAGCACCTTTAGAGTTCTGGCTGGTTCTGACTGAACCCCAGAATGGATCTCCAACCTGACCGAAATTGGAGCCATCAGCCTCCACTACACGCGCACGCACACACACACACAAACACGAGTAACATATCCCAAATATCATCTATTCCAACTCCCTCTCTGCTGATACAGGAAATCTGCTGATTATAAGCCTCTGCTTAAAATCTTTTAAGAGACTCCACCACTCTTTAGGCAGTCTCTTCCACCATCAAACAGCTTGTACCATCAAAACGTTCTTCCTCTTTCTTATAAGTTGAATCCATGGACTAGGATCCTAACCTCTGGAGCAGTATAAAACAAATTTGCACCATCATCAATTGGAACATCACTTTGGATATTTGAAGATGACTATTGTCTTCTCCAGCTGAACATACACAACTCCTTCCATATTTCCTCCTAGGACTTGATTTTGTCCGGACACATCACAGTTTGTCAATATCCTTCTTAAATGGCAGTACCCAGAACTGGACACAGTATTCCAGGTGAGGCCTGACTAAAGAAGATTAGAGTGCTTAATTAAATTCCATGGATCTTATGTTGGATTTCACCCTAAACTTATTGATATGGTCATAACTGGCCATTATGACCATATTATGAGTATTTTACTATCTTCACTGGCTTCCAGTTGGCTTCTGGGCCCAACTGGAGGTGCTGGTGTTAATCTGTAAAATAAAGCCTTTCACAGATTGGAGCCACATTATTAAAAGGATTTCCTCTTCCCATATGTCCCTGCCCAGGCTTGAGATCATCATCTGAAGTCCTGCTCTAACAGCCTCCACATTCTGAGATTTGGTGGGTGGCAACTCATGAGCAGGCCTTTTCTGTGGTGTCCCACCCACCCAAATTGTGGAATTTCTGGAACTTTTCAGCACCAAAGGCCTGCCTATTCTCTCAGTCCTTTTAAAAGTATTTTAACTGTTTCTTGTGTTATTCTAATATTATGTGTCATGCTGCATTTTAATTTTATTTTCCATCTTTTAGCTTCCTGAAGACTAACCTCTTTAAAATAATTTTAAACGATTGTTGCTGCTTTTAAAGCATTTGAAAATATTTTCATCTATTGGGTTTTCTTTTTTCTTTAGTATCGTATCTGCTTTTATTAAGTATGTTGCCCTGAGAGCTTGAACTCATACTGTATACTGAGATAAAATAATGATATTAATATCTACCTTAGTAAATTCTCTTCCTGCACCCCTTTTCCAAATTGTCAGTGATTACACATTGTGAATTTTGTCCTCCTTCAAAATTGCAAGCCTCAATTGCTTTCAGCCTACTAATTACACACCCAGCATGTGCTGCTCCTTGGTGACTACACTAATAGAGATGTACATTTAGAAACACACACACACACACACACACACACACTGCATTATGGGCAGATAATATAAGAGCAGGGTTCTGTGCCACTCACCCTAAAAGATTCCTGTGAATGAGTGTGATTTCCACACTAGAAAACAATCTCTGAAGTTCCAGTAAAAACTGCCTGCTGTCGTTTGCTTCCAATAATGCTTGTCAATTGGCTGATGAACTAGCTTATGATGTCATTTTGGCCTGATCTTTTTTTCCTGATGCAGTACAAGCCGTGTGATACGTTCTGATCAAAACAGACAACAAAGACCTCTGTTTTCAGTCATCTTGTGAAACTGACATTTTCTAATCACTGTTGTAGTCAGCAACGAGCTAAATACTTCAGGGGATACCGTTACAGTAGGGAGCAGTGAATTGCACTGATTCACCAATATATTGATCCCTTTCTTGTTTTATGTTGGAAAAGTAGTTATTCTTTGAAATTGCTGGGTTGCTTCCCAATTCAGACAAGAGGGTGTGCTGGGGTATCCAATCTATCTATCTAATCATTAGTAGATTCTTATTATTGTGCACTGCAGTCAGCGCTCAGTATTCAATGCTGGCAATTTGCCAGGTTCAAATGTGTCTGCCTGTTAGCAAAACAGGAAAGTACCGCTTGCTACCAAACACCTAGAAACTAACAGGTTTGGGTAGATTCCAGCTGCACTAACAAGTGAGACTTCCCCATTGCACTAGCAGATCTTCCAGCTAGCACAGTGGCAGTAAATTCAATATGACCCCAAAAGGGGAAAATGCAGCAGATTTGGAAGTCAGGCAAAATGTTACTTTCTTCCCAAGAATGATTTCCTTGGATGGATACACATGAGAAATCCCTAACGCATTTGGGCAAAACCAAAAATATTTTGGTTTTGCCCAAAATATTTATTTCTTTTAATGGGGTTTAGGTAGGAGAAAGTCCCGGCGGATCACACCTATATGTCTCTTACCACCAATTTTGGCATAGTCTCAGCGTGGGTGGCGAGGGGAGGGGGAGGGGGATACCTTAATATCCTTTGTCACAGATAAACCAAAATGAACACTGCCGATAATCCGGATCTTTTGCCGTTATCTTCTTTTGGAGTGTGCTCTCCAGGGCTTTTCCCTGTCTCGTTTTTAATTAATAGAAGGAATCTGCACCATTTCCCACAAAAGATGCTGGAGCAGAATAAACCTACAGTACCATGGAATGCTTAGATAAAGGACAAAATTCAGTACACGCCCAGACTGATACAGTTCCCGTTGATGGAAGGAAAGCTGCATACCTGTACGTGAGCTGGAGATTTGTCCTTCCCTCTCCCCCACCACACCCCCATTCCCCCTTACATAATTGGTAAAGACTTTCTCCTTTAGTGCTTGCAGACAGCAATTTCTCATTCTGTAATTTGTTTCCCTTATCTTTTCCCTGCAAGCTTTAACTCACTCTCTGTAGCCTTGGTTGGTCCCTTCCGCTCATCTCCGTTTCCATTAGGCTTTTGAATGGTCCCTCATGAAACCGCATATTTCACCACTAATTGATTGCGCTTTCTGTTCCAGTGAAACTGGAGCTTGTTGTGCATTAAATTAGTGTCCTTTAGGATTCTCCAGGCTGTGGCAACTTGGCTGGATTTGCATACAGCCTACCACACCTTGCGTGGAACGACTTTTCATTCCTCACAAAAGGGCCTTACGCCAGACCTCTACCTGGAAATGCTGTCTGGCATCTGAAGCAGCAGGCTAACTAACAGCCTTGCCTCTGCAATGGAGAATTCTCTCACTCTTCAAATAGTGTAGCTGCTTATTGGATGCTAATCTCCATGATTCTCAATGGAAAAACACACTAGGAGCATCCCTATGCTATAAGAGCCCTTTCCTTATGCCGGCAGAGGAGGAGGAACTAGGGAGGGAGGACAAATTAGTTTACTCAATGAATTTTTTCACATTTGGACCACTATGTGAACAAAAACTCAGTTACCTTTCAAAAATTCGCACTTCTTTGGCATTCTCCAGCCAAAACAATGCATTCAAAAACGTGCATACAGGTGAAATGATGCAATCCACTTGCATAGGCATGCACAGCATATTTCATCAGGGTATGTAGCCAAGGATATTTTTTAAAAAAAATGTTTTAAAGGCAAACATTTATTGAATACTCAATCATAAAGGGTGTTATTTTTATTCATTTATTTATTAAACACTGTAGACACTAATGCCCTACTCCACATTCAACTTGCCTAACCACAAGAGGGCAGTTGCAGGTGAGTGAGGGAATGAGGAGACTCTTCTGAAGTCCCAGCATTGGTGGGACTTTGTGGTGACATTGGCCAGAGGAGGGGTTTATGAGGTGATATTAGCTTTTGGGGGCCCTCCTCCTGGCCTCTTTGAAGTGTGGCTCCCTGCAAAATGGCTCCTAGCAGAATGATTCCTTTTTCTTCCTGCTGCCAGGGATGGGGGCAGTAGAGCAACCAGAGAGCAGCTGGAGGACCGTTCTTGTTGCATCTGGATTCCCTTCTACATTCCTACTCAATGGCTCCCTCAATTTAGCTCTTATTGCTTGAGATTTTAGGGTGTGCCTGGGCACACCCAGCACACCCTTTGCACACACCTATGTCTATTTGGAAAATTTCTTGCAAAAACCATGCAAAATTGATACAAAAATGCATGTATTTGGACAAATGTGCACAAACATGCTTGGAATTTTTTTTATTTAAAAAAAAAATTCTCAACATTTGGGACAAACCAAACTGAAAACTGAAAAGGGGTGCTTGGTGGAGAGAGACTAATATCACAGGGTTGAGCATGTCCACTTGCCTCACCCCACCACTTTGGAGCCTGTTAAAGCCTGTTGCCTAAAGATAGGTGATGGAAGAAATGTTTGGTGGAGAGAGACCGAATAATGTTAAAATGTTAAGGGTATGTGGGCCTTGAAGGAGAAGTGGCAAGCTGTACCTCCTAGGTAAGAGATGGGCAAGGGGCCACAAGAGAAAACCCAGGTGAGAGCTGGGAGGAGAGAGGTGGCTGTCAATGAGTGTTCGTAGGATAATTGTGGAAAATCCCATGATGAATGGAAATGTATCTATCCTTTTAGATAATGTGTCTTATATTTCAGTATTATGCTTTATTCTTTCTCCTGCTTAGTGCTCAGCTGTTGGATTAGGTTAGTTTATTTGTACTTTTTATTGACTATTACCAACATGCATTAGTATTTCTATTACATATTTATCTACCAACATTATGGGTCATGGTAATTGTTTCTATTGTATTTTTTTAATATTGTTTTATTTACTACTGTTTGATATGTTGCTATGAATTATATTTACTGCTGTTCTTTTGTTATGCTGCAAGCTGCTTTGGGCACAATTTTGTGGAAAAGCAGCATACAAATAAATAGATGACAATGGAAAAATGAGGAACAGAGAAACTGTAGTTGATAGATTCGTTCATCCTTTGGTGGTACATGTCCTCCCTCTTGGCCAGCAAAATAAATAAATAAATAACCTATCCAAAACACTAATAGTGATGGCATGCTAATAGCATGTCTTTCCTCTGTGGGTTCATGGGTTTTGTGGTTCAAGACCCAAGAAAAATATATGATCTGTATCCCTATGCTGCCAGCACCCTATTTTATGTTGACTGGGAATGAGAGGCCTCTGGTCAAGGGAGCCCTCTTATTTTGTCCTGTCCTTCCTCAAGGGGGTCAATGAGAGGTCGTGTCAAATTCATACATTACTTTAGAGCTAATCAGCCATAGCTCTTATATCTGAAAGCAGTCAGCATTGCTGGCCTGGAAGCCTCTTTGGAACCTGTTGTCCCCTGCAACACATTTCTCTAGTTTAATATCTACCTTTCTTTTATTTCTATTATTTCTGCTAAAACACAAGCAATTTCCCACAGGTTAAAATCAAATATTGTTGTCACTCAATAGCTCTACAGCATTTGGTTAAGGGATGGCGAGAGATTGAAGAGCACTTTAATTCTTCATGAATTTCTCACAATATGCTAGTATTTCAGGACTGGCAAATCATCAAGAGAATACTTTTTTCCCCCATGACTAGCTTGCTCTTGGCAGAGACGACAAATAAACAACTGAAACAAGGATCTCTTGTGGCTGCTGCTATTTCCTTGACATTGTACCTATTGGCACTAACATGTGACTTGAGGTCACTTGAGCTTCCCAAACAACTAAGCTGTATTTGCTATTTATCTTTTACAATACATATCATTGTAGCTTACTGATCTGTCATATTAAGATTCCTTCTCCCTTTACCAGAAAACTTTCCACCCTTCCCCATAAAATATTTCAGCCTAGTTCTCTTACTCCATTGAAGACCTCTGCCAATAAGCAGAGATCCCTTGCTGTTAGCATATGTGTTTACAATTAAGCACATCATGGAATGTCTGCATAATTTTGATTTTGTGTTTTAATTGCACATCAGAAAAAAGAGATGAGGCAAGAGTAAAGTGAGTAAATGAGGGCACCAGTAGATTAATATTACAAGATCTACAATCCTGTGTGGGACGTTGGTGCTACAAGTGTGCAGTGACCAGAAGATTCGATTCAGTCACCAGCTCAGTACTTTGGAAAATGGTCCAACTCAACTTGGTCTGATTTAGAGCGCATCCACTTCAACTCAGGTACCAAATCTGTGACAAGATTCAGAAATCCAAGACTTCATGCCTCCGATTGACTGTCATGGGAAATATTTTTAAAGGCTATAACTCCCCACCCCTCTTGATCAGACTTAATTAAATGTGCAGATGGAGTAGCCCATGAGGAGGGAATCATGCATGCCAAATGTCATAAAAATAGGTGGGGGTGTTGCATGTGATTTTATCTTTTGATTTTGATTGATTTTTTAAGGGAACCGCCAATATCTTTTTTCAGTTCTTGGCAGGATTGGATGAAAATTGTATGGATAGTTGCACCTCTGAGGGGATAGAGCCTGCCATGTTTCAGATGAATAGGCCCAATGGGGGTTAAGCATTTACATTTTTAGGGTACCTAAAAGAGGATGCATTTATCCCCTTATGTTCCTTGTGGGCCATTGTTCTGGAGATGACAGAATACCTAGCGGTAGCCCTAGATAAGAAGAAAAACCTGCAGTTTCAGAAAGATGGGTGCAGCAGTAAGGGAAGTTTTCAAATTGAGGTTGGGAGGTTATTGATTTGTCCTTCTTTCCTCACTTGGGTTTTTGGACAACAGAGATCAAGTGTGGTTTAGTAGCTAGAGGGACTGGGAGTCAGGAGATCCAGGTTCTAGTCCCCACTTGGCTATGGAAGCCCACAGGGTGACTTTGGGCCATTCACCGACTCTCAGCCTAACCTACTTCATAAGGTTGTTGTTGTGATGATAAAATGGGGATTAGGGGGATTATGTATGCTACCTTTGGTTCCTTGGAGGAAAAAAGGCAGGATGAAAATGCAATAATAAATAAATAAATATCGATTAAAATAACACACTTCATAGAGGTGTCCCCAGGCAAAAAAAAAACCACCTTGCAGATTTTCAGAATAGGTTCAGGAGCTAAGAAGTTATAGTGCTTGAAAATGTGTTTAAGACTTTTTCATAGTAAGGTATGATGGTGGCATATCATGGTCCCCTCCTTGGCCCACCCTATCTCATCCATACTGGCTTGGTTTGCCTAACTGCACCACTCTGATTTTATAGCTGTATGGCAACCAGTCCTATGACGGAAGGGAGACTTTCCATCAGAAAACTTATATACATTTTTAGAGATCTATGTTTTACCGGTATCCTTCCTAATAAAGAAGTGATAGGATTTTCTTGCGGATGATCTGTAAGCTCACTTCATCTTACAATGACATCTTTCACTCTGAAATTACCATGCATTGTCATCTCCAGTTCTTTTGAACACATCAGTCTATCAGTCATTCCTAAGGAAATAAGCAAAATTGTTAGCTGTAAAGGGAACATTGGCAGGTTGTTATCCTCAAGCTATTTATTTTTGAATTGTTTTTCATTTCTGGACCTTATTATTTTCCTTCATAAAAGGTATTTCTCCCTATTTACATTTTCTTGAGACAATGTGGATCATCGTTTCCCTCTCCATTAACATCTGCACTGATTTCAGTCAAAACATTAAAAAAAAACTTAGAGAGAAAAAGAACCTTCAGTTAACATTTTTCTAAAAAGTTGATCATCCTTTTTAATAAAGAAGTATTCAGAAACATCTGAAAGGCTGCAAAGTCTGAGCTTCCATCATTCTTCATGAAGGAAGATTCCATGCCTCCAATTTGGTACCATTAATGTCAGGCTGTCTCATGGGGGAAAGGTACCACTCAACTGTCTTCATTTTTTTTTTCTTGTTACTTATAAACACAGCAAACATTAGAGAGTTCCAGATTTCAGTGGCTGTCACTACAGGCTAATATGGATTTCATACAATTTTTATTGCATGTTCAATTATGGTATTCTTTTTAATATAAAACAGACAATAATGTTATGCTCTTCACGAATCTTGCTCATAATAGATTCATGGGAGAGAGAAAATGCAGAAAAATGAAATCTCAAAAACTACCTTCCAGCAAATGCACAGGGAAGAAGGGATGGGATTGAGATGTGTAGTATCTGAAGGGGTAGGTGACTCTTTCAGTTTAACTTTTTCCTGCATTCAAAGTTTTTAAATCTCAAATATCACAAATTTTGTGAATTTTGGTAAATACTTACCAAAAGTGAACCAGAATTAAATTCTCACCCATCAGCTCCAGCCAAATGCAAGAGGTCCAGCTATTCCCAGCATGAAGAGGACCATAATGTCCTTCTTGCAATGTTGCTGTTAGGAATGAGGCGCCAGTCAGAAAAAAGAGCACAACCATGGTTGAATACTCAAGGATTCAAGCCCAGACTTCTAAGAGCTCAGTATTCAAAGCCCAGAACCTGGAAGGACAAATCTGTCCATATTTGTTTCGTTGTTGTTGTTTTTTAAAAATCTCAATTTCTTGGCATCTCGAATGTGGTGATGCGACGTCACTAGCCCTTTCACTAGGCCCACTGCATAAACCCTTCTCAGGCCAAGCACCACCACTTCAAAACCTGAGAGAGGGTTCATGAAGACCTTTCCCTAGCTATGAGTGAAACAGGTTTTATATAGGATCTCTCAAAATATACTGTGGGAATACTCTGATGTGGGTGTTTAATAACTGTAAGGCAGGTAAATAATGCCAAGCTGACACGTGATATTTCGTAGCTAACAAAGTAATAATAAGTTCATTATTTAAAAGCATTAAATCAAAATATAATACTTTCAATCCTGCCTGATCTAAACTCTCCACACACCAGTCACCTCACTCTCTTCACACCAGTCCTAAGTCCCTAGAATCCAAACTCTTCTTACTCTTCTCACACACACTCAAACTCACACACATACTACCTCACAAACTCCCAACCCTCTCCTTATATACTCCTTTCCCCCCACCTATTACATCATAAACCACACCCACTCAGTTCTAACAGTCCATACTTACCAGACATACTAATCTAGACATATACAAGATATTCAATTGTGGGGTAATGCCACAGGTGAACTTTGAGAATTTTGTTAAATTCTTATGAAAAATCAAACTGAAACAAAATTCCCACCCATCCCTAAGTATCTGGGGGTCAATTCACATGAGACATGCACTAGTTGTGAGCTTGTCTGAAGAGTTATTAATTTTCATCCCAGACCCAAAATGTGGTTGAAGTATTCTGATGGTGTGAGAAGATTCATTATGAGCAGAGGTCATGATATTTCATTATGACATGCCCAACTTTCTCTAGACAGATTTTTAAAGAGTGTATAGAGTTGTGATTGTAATGCACCAGATTTACTACAAGTACCTATGAAGCTAGTACCATCACTGGTCAAAAGAATAGAGGACACCGGTGAGCTTGTGATGCAGATAGGATTGCATAGAGGCATGAACAATCATAACAACTTGAAAAAGGGGAAGCCTGATTGCGCAGATTGCGGTGGCTGTGTATCCTCCCCACCCCCATTCCAATATAGAGTGATGATTCATACAGTTGACATTAGGGACGTATGAGGATTGCAATTTTGTATGAAAAACGTGCAAGCATGCCCTGTTCCAAGCTCCAAATGCAACCATAAGCACAAGTCTGCCGAAAATATCCATATATTGTTGAACACATGCTCGCACTTGTCTCATTCCCGATTCCTAGCTTGGTTTGTGCAAATTTCCTTCATAAACTCAGCCCCATTTTAGTCCATGCACAAGTTAGGATGTTTGCACAGATTTGGGGAAAGTTGTGCAAATCTCCCATTTAATCGCTGTCCAAAGTTCCCCATTTGCACAGAACAAGCAGCAATCACAAACAGGAATCAATCATGAGAAATTATGTTTGGTGAATCCTGCTGACCTCAAACATTATTCTTTTGTTCATCCCTAGTTGGCACATCCACATAGTCCTGGGTGGGTCACAGGCACAAGCACAGAGACCATTTCCTGGGGGCACTGACCGTATAAATCGGCAAAAAGGAAAACAAGTGGACTCAACCCAAGTGTAAAGATGATGTGAATTGGCTAGGACATGAAGATTGATGAGGGGATTATATTTTAAGGGTAATCCCATATTTACTCAGTACTATCTTGAAAGCAACAGTCCATGCTTTGCCTGCCAAAGGTCAAGATTTGATTACTGACACTTCCCATTAAGGGTTATCACTCAGCCTACACCACTCAGTATACAGTAACAACATGATCTGCATGTGTATACATGCGCAAGGTCAACCTCACAATTCACAGGATGCAATGGAAGAAAGTGTACCCACAATGCATCATCCACCATCATAAACCTAGAGCATGAACCATCATTCTGGACAGGAAATAGATTCCGGAATTACAAATCAGATTGCTAATTAGTCTGCCATACCTGCAATGATCATGAACTGGATTTATGCGAGTCTGACTATCTCTATAGCCTCTGTAACCTTTTCCTTCCTGCCGCCAAAAGGAAGGAATATACTCAGATCCATATAATTGGATCTGAGAGAGGAATTGAGTTTGCTGTGGGCTCAACCTCTTATTGTTGTAGGAACAGCAGGAGCATTTGACATCATTGACTGTTAAACTTTATAGTAGAGATTTACGGATTCCAATTTTAGTGTGAAGTTTTGATCCTCTATAAGGGGAAGCAGGCCTATAAAATACAAAGATGCACTGCTTTTTGCTCTTCAGTGAAAACTCCTAGAGTACCCACAAAGTTCTCATAACGGTACCATAATTTTTCTCTGGATTCTTAGCCCAAAATTGTGCAGCAGTGTTCTCGATTATCACTCCTTTGGAGCTGCAGTTTCACATTTACTGGATTGCTATTATTTTGTCTCACTCTCTGTCTCATCGTGGTTTCAAAACCATTTTGGTAGATGTCATGTAACTGAAACATTGAAATTTTAGTTATATACCTGCAACCTTTTTGTATGAGAATCCTAAGAGTAGCCTCAAGTCTAGTAGCAAACACTATGGGCACTAATGATTCTTTGCCACTCAAGCTGCTGCCCAGAGGGGGAGCGTCAGGTCAGGGATATGCACTCATTTGGGAACAAATGAAAATTTGAACCAAATGGAGCATATTCATTCTGAAATAAATGTAGGCAGGAAAAGATATTTATTGGATTCGCATCTCACCTTTCTATCAAGAAAATGGCACTCTCACGGCAGCTTACATAAATAAAAACTTGATTAAAACAATCATAAAACAAATACATTAAAAGCACAATTAAAAATAACAACAACAACACAATAAAAACAGCACCCCACTGAACAGACCTGTTTATATGCCAAAAGCCTGCTTGATAGAAACATCTTCGCCTGCAGGTGGAAGGACAGCAGAGAGGCCTCACTCAGCAGAGTTCCACAGCCTGGGGGCAGCCATCGAGAAGGCCCTCTCTCTCTCTCTCTCTCTCTCATCGTCATCAAATGCACCTTTGGGTGGTACTCAAAGAAGGGTCTCTCCAAAACCCAAGAAGTGTCATATGGGGAAAGGCAATAGCTTGTCCCAAGCCATATCGGAAAAAAATAGGTATGAATGGGACTTCCATCTGGGAGTCCCATTTTTATCATTTGAGGGACTATTCCATAGACAGCAATCAGTGCTGAGTTGGGTGACTGCTCCTGATAGCTGCCATTCTCACCATCACCACCACCACCACCAGAATACTCTGGATATTGTGTCATTCTGGGACATTTTGTGAAGGGAACAACCTAGAGGGCACCACACACACAAATTAGTGTGACAGACACCAATCGTTTTTGCCACAATGCCTTGGGATGTTTTCATTTGTTTTAAAAGGGAGGACAAAAATAATGCAAATACTGAAATTAAAATGACCTCAATGAATTAATAATCAAACAAAGGAGATTTGAACAAATTAATAACTAAATGAACAAGTCTTTTAATCCTGAAAACAAATAAAATTATGAAGCACTTTTTCCCTTTTCTTTTTTTTTTTCTTTTTTCTTTTTGCACAGGTCTACTTCAAATACCTTGATCCAGAATACCAGCACCACAGCCCAGAATCCTCCTGGGAATCATGTGACCCTAGAAAACCCATCCTATGCTACTGCCTGCCAGAAAGCTTCCAGATGTGCTGCCCTCCTTCATTCTGCACAACCTGTTGCTAAGTGAGGTCACATAACCTGTCTCCTGACAGACCGAGGCCTGCCTCTCTGCTCCAAGCAATTGCCAGGACTTGGGCATCAGCTCCTGACACTCCATGACAGCCTTCCCCAACGTGGTGCCCTCCAGATGTTTTGGACTTCCAACTCCCGTCAGCCCTAGCCAGAGCCGAGCAAAGCTAGTAATAGGCCCGGGTGAGATGGGAAATGTAGGCCCCATTTCAAACTCCTCTTTAAATATTTTTAGTCCATTCTAAATGCATATGAATTTATAAAAAATATTTAAAAAATGTTTTAAAAATTATATATATATATATATATATATATATATATATATATGATTTATAAAAATGTTAAGGGCAAGCACTTTTATTCAGGATGTATATAAGACATCTTTGCCTCTACCAGGGGCACTCAGAGTAGGCCCCCTCAAAATCGTAGGCCCATGCCAACTGGCCCCCCTCTGCCCAGCCCTGGCCCTAGCCAGGAATGCAAGGAGTTGTAGTCCAAAACATCTGGAAGAAAACAGGTTGGAGGCTGATCTGTGAGGTACCTTTCTACTCAAGTGATGGAAATGCCCACTCTACCTCAATGCACTCTTTCTTCCTGGGCTGCAGCTAGCTACTCACATCCTTTGCTGTTCATCATGTGACTACATTCACACACAAATAAAGGCTAGCAGAAATAGGCATTTTCTCTACAGGATAGTGGATGTGCCTTACTGGTGTACTGATCTGTGCTGAATCCTTGGTGACCCAGCTTAAGACTTGTCAAAATACAAGCATCATAATGGAAGCCTTGTCATGGCAACAGCAGTAAGAAACGTGCTGTTTATCATGTTGGGAAAGCTCTGTTTTTGTTTTGGATCTGACATAACTGTGATACACAAAGTTTCCACAGATGCTCATTTTGGGGTGTTTATAAGATTTTAAAATACAATTTTGCTACTTTTATTCACCTTTTTAAAGGCTTGCAAGATCCCAAACACATCAGAGATTTCATAGAAGCAGGAAGAACAGTTTAAAGCTTGATTGAATTGTGTGGATACATAAGCAAAGACTTTTACTGCAATCTGGCAAGGGAGATTTATATGCAAAAGGTGGCTTTGATGCATCCATCTGATTGGATATGCCTTTTGATGTACATTGGCATGGGCATCAGGGACCATGAGTTGTTGCATTCAACTAGTGGTGTATGTCTAGAGCTTGATTTGGGGACTTTATAGTTCATCATTTTTATTTATCATAGCTGTTCTCTGTGGACAGTTACCCAGGGGCAGGGGTGGGCAACTTTGGGAGGTCCAGGAAGCATTTTTGCCCCCTCCAGAAGCCCCTCCCCCCAGGCCCCAGGGGGACCCAAAATGTTTAGGAGGAGAAAATGGCATCTGTAGCTGCTATAGAGCACCAAACAGGTCAAATTTCACTTTCATGCAAGCTGAATTTTACCCTTTTACCTCCCATCACAGCTACAAAGGACTATAAGGGTGCAATTCAGCTTGCAAACAAGGTACATTTTACCCTATTGGTGCTTTGTAGCAGCTATGGACACTACTTTCTTTCCTTAAAAAAATACTTACACTTTTGCAGACAAAAGCCATTGGGGGTTCACCCCAAATTCAGCAAGGTGTGGGGTCAACATGAGGGCAGGGAGGTTCACATGTTACCCATCCTGGATCTAAGCTCATACACATGCTAAAGCAGGCTTCTGTTGTTGTTGTTGTTGTTATTGTTGTTTTCATTTCTATACAGCTCAATAGCTGAAGCTCTCTGGGCGGTTTACAATAATTCAATATACAGGAGCATTCTCCTCATGATACTACTGGGACCTTTTGTATGCAAAGCATGTGCTCTGACACTTAGCTACAGCCCATCCATAGCTGGGTGGGGCACTGCACACACCCAAGAGGACACTGTATGCTTTGGAAATACTGTAGCTCAGTGGTAGAGCATCTGCTTTGCCTGCCAAAGATCCCAGGTTCAAACCCCAGCATCTCCAGATAGGAAAGACTCCTGCCTGAAACCCTGGAATTCTGCTGCTAGTCAGTGTAGACAGTGCCCAGCTAGATGAACCAATGATCTTCCTTGGGAAAAGGCAGCATCCTATGTTCCTGTCTCCAATCCATTTCCAGGAACTATGTGCATGAAGCCCTCCTAGCACAGCAGTAACCATGTCTGTTAGGTGCTGAGAAAGAGGGAGGGGTTGGATTTATTGCCATTTCTCTTCCTTGCTGAATGCTAGGTGCGATTATTACTGTTCTGAGAGAGCTCCATGCATGCAGCTGTAGTGTGAAACAAAGCATACCTGGATTGCAGACAATTGTCACAGCAGTAGTGATCCTTTGCACTGTAGACTGCACGTATGCACAGATCCTTTTCCAGCAAAGAATTACCTTGTACACAGCCCCTCGTGCCAGATGTTTTCTGTATGCTGCTCCAAGTCTATTTTGCAAATATGGACCAGGGTGACTGGCAGGAATGTGTGGAAGCAGGTATGCCTGCATGGAAGAGGTGGAGGTGGCCTTCACTACCTAGGATGAGTCTGTTAAAGGCTGTCTGAGCTTTATCACACCAGCGTTATACTGTGCAATCACTGCGAATTGCATGCAAAGGACTCAGAAGTTTACCACCTTATAATCTGTTTTGATTATGAAGTACTCCCATGCATCCTGCCTTAATTGTGCAATAAAGCAAAAAGATTCACCGTATTTAGCCCCTACTTGTTGAGCGTATCTTCTGAGCCACCGCTGGGGAGCAGGAGCAGGATTTTAAAGAAATGCTTACATCTGTGTAAGCTTTAAAGATAAAGACACCAAAATTGGCACAGTAATATTAGGGAGAGCTTTAAGCATACCAAATTTGAATTGAATTGGGTCATCCATTGATTTTTTAATGATTTTTTACATTTCCCCCCTTAAACTCACTTCCTGGTATGCAAAGGATCGCTGTCGCCCAGTAGCAAAAACAACAACAACCGCGAAAGCTTAGCACTACGGGGATAATCCGAGGGAAGCAGGTATGTGGGATGAAGCTTTTAGTCATTATAGCTATATGCCGTCTCCCATATCGGAGGAATTATGGGCTAGTATACCACTTGCTAGGGAGCATCAGTGGGATGGTGCCATTGTATTCATGTCCTACATGTGAGCTTCCTACTGGCAGCTGTGTGAACAGAATGCTCAAGTCGATGGACCTGTGTTCTGATCCAGTGTGCTTCTTCTTATGTTCTTAAACAGTTATGTGCAGATCAGATCTATAATTAATCAAAGGTGTGCCCGATAATTAAACCCATGAGCGATGCCTGTGTCTTTGTTTTGGGAATGTGGGTGGGGTTTTTGGAAGAAGTAACTTTGAGGCAGAGATAGGAGAACAGAAGATCTAGGGGGGAAAGTTCTGGCAATACTAAATGAGTGGAATTTGTGAATACTTCAGAGGGATGTTACAGTAATTAATCCCTCAAGAATTTGGTGAATGTTTTGAATAGGAATCTGTCAAATTGACTGATACTTTGGTGAGATAGAAAATGTACTTCATTGCAGAACATATCATATTGATGGACTCACTTCAAATCCTCTGAAAACATACCTCAAAGCAGATGATATAATAGAAATCATGCACTTATCTGTAACGGTACAAGTAAAACATAATGAAGAATGGCACTGTCACTTCCAATACAAGGGTCCAAGTCCCTTTTCTTTTAAATAAGCGTACGTAAAATATAAAAATTGTGCAACGCACATCATAGTAGAATATTTAAAGGAGAATAATGTTATCTGAGCTGTAGCCATCACTGATATTCAGCTCCTTTGCTGCTGAAATCTGCAATAATATTTTCCAGTTGAAAGGTTATCCAGAAGGGTTATTTACATGCTTGGTGAGTGGGATTGTTAACTCTCTAAAAAGGGCAAAACAGCCAGTGGACACAAAAACTCAGCAGTGCTTATTGCTTTTTTGAGAGCTTCAGCTATTGGGTGGTATTGAAATATAGTAAAACAATAAAGAACAAACATTAAAATTATCCACTGGCTGGTATGGTGATAGAATGAAATACCAGGAGAACAAAAATCAACAAAAACACTGCTAGGTGTATGGTAAGTCATCCAAAGCCAGGACTATGACTGCATGGAAGTACCCTCTTTTCAGGTCTTCTCATCTATTATAGCGGTATTTATGCAACATAGCACCCTAATTTTGATGCATTTATCTGAAGCTCTGAACAACCCACATAGGTTCTTTATGTTCAAAAGAACACCTAAAGATCCATGGATGGGCCAAGAAGATACAATCTCCCTCCTCTGGCATGGATATGATTACTTTCCAGTCTTAATTAAAAATACTGGTACTGATCTGTTATGTCCTAGAAGCTCTTGGGGCTGGTTATCTGAAGAATTCTCTGCTCACATATAAACCAGCTGGGGCTTTAACATCTATCTCAGAAGCCCCTGCTCCCTATGCCATTGACACAAATTGTTAGGCAAGTATGAGCAGGAGACATAGGCAGGATCTACACTGCTGCTTTATAATGGTTTATAATGGTATTGACAACTGGTGGGGCCCACGACTCATTCCATATGCCATTTTCAAACCGCTTTCAAAGTGTTATATCCTGCTTGGTGTAGATCTGGCCATGGCCTTCTCAGTGGTGGAACCAAGGCTATGAAACACCTTCCCCATAAAGATTCTCCAGGCTGTATCTTTGTTGTCTTTTAGACAGAACTTGGAAATGTTATTATCCTGTATTTTAATTCATTCTGTGATTTTAGTAATGTTGTATTTTCCTGTTACACTGTATTGTTTGACTTCTTCATAAACTGCTCTAGGTGCTCATTGAGCAGAAGAAATATAATAATAATAACAATAACAACAACAACAACAATAATAATAATAATATAAAAACAACAACAACATACCACCCGCGGACCCTAGCCAACCACCACTAGTCAGGGCTAACCACCCTGTTGGTGTGAAACAATGGTTACAAAAACTAGAAAAATAGTCTCGAATGGGCAGAATCAAGGTTGAGAATGCTGCACGAACCTGTCTGCCAAAATGGAAATGAACAGGCAATGAATAAGGAAAAGAACAACCACCCTTTTGCCTGTTCCACAGGGAACCACCAAGGTGGGACACGCAAAGCAATGCTTAATTTGGTCAGATGAAATGAACCGTAACATTATGTGTTGTTACAATAAAAGCTCACAACTCGAAATTATAGCATAAGGATACTGAACAGAACTTCATAGACTTTTTCTGGAAATCTACCCCCACCTGGAAATCTACCCCCACCTAACAGACACTGTAACAGAACAAAGATTAATAGACTAAAAAAGAGTTATAATCAACAAAAGGCTAACAGAACATGATATTCAAAAAATTAAAGAAGAAATAGCACAACAGAATACCAACATGAAAGACACAGATGCACCAATAACCAGTATACAAACACCCATAGAAGAAATAACAACCCTAGACACAACAATCTCACCAGAGTATTCCTAGACAACAAAACAGCCTGAAACACACAACGACACAAGCAACACGAACATAGAACAGCAACTGATGGAAGAAACTGAGGCAAACCTAACAAAATGGACCATATGCAGGTGGTACATAAAAAATGCAACACAGCATTCCACAATATAGTAAACTTGATTTTAAAGCTGATGAATGCCTTTACTCATAATTAGGAACTTGTTATCTTCTCTCAATCTGCTTCTCCTGCTCCTCCTCCTCCTCCTCCAATGTCTTGTCCTCGTCTTAAAAACATGTTGCTAGTAGGGATGTGCTCCGCTCCGATTAGGAGCGTAGAAGCAGTAGCGGATTGGCCTGCTCCGCCTTACCCAGAGGCGGAGTAGGAGCGGACCGCGGACCCCCTAGAAGCAAGGCGAAGAGAAGCGACCATTTTTCGGAGCTCCGAGTTCAGGCGGAGCGCTCCGGTCGCCATCTTGAAAACATTTCGCCATAGGATTGCATTGCGGCAAATAATCGCGCATAACTACGTTGTTTTTGAAGCTATCGTTCTGGAAATTCTTGTGCACAGAGAGTCGTGGATGGGGGTCATTTTGAGACCACTCTCACCTCTCTGCGTGCTGTGGTTCACGTGCAATATTTTTTTAAAAATCGGGTCAACCGCGGGGCTCAAACTGCGTTTCGGCTTTTCGCCCATAGGATTGCATTGAGGGAAAGAATCGGGGATAACTGGGGGGGGGTTTAAGCTATCGTTCTGAAAATTCTTGTGCACAGAGAGTCGTGGATGGGGGTCATTTTGAGACCACTCTCAACTTTCTGCATCGTACGGGTCGCGGGCTAGAAGTTTTTTAAAAATAGGGTCAACCGCGGGGCTCCGTTTCGGCTTTTCGCCCATAGGATTGCATTGAGGGAAAGAATCGGGGATAACTGGGGGGGGGTTTAAGCTATCGTTCTGAAAATTCTTGTGCACAGAGAGTCGTGGATGGGGGTCATTTTGAGACCACTCTCAACTTTCTGCATCGTACGGGTCGCGGGCTAGAAGTTTTTTAAAAATCGGCGGGAAAAATACCTTTTTCAAAGGGCTGAGGGGCAGAGTCAGCTCCCGGTCATGATGATCCCAAAGTTGGAGGAGGGCATAGGCAAAACAGGTAACTTGGGATTCTGGGAAACTTCTCTTTCTTCATCTGAACGGGCTTTTCCCCGTGTTTTTTAACACAGTAGCCCCACCAAATGCACAAACACAACCTGAAATCATATACTAAGCCAAGAATAAGAGATAGAAAACACAGCACTGCTCCCCACCCTAACCTTGGTGAACAACTGAATCGATGTGGTGCAAGGGGATGAGCTCCCCTAGGGCATCTCATCGTGGACGTGCCCCCACTCTCTCCTGCACTGGAAGGCCATAGAGCCTTCCAAAGAGAGTAAAACGGTGGAGCAATGCCTATCATGAGTTGAAGTGAATGGTCACTTTTCAGTGGTGGAGCAATGCCTGTTATGAGTTGAAGTGAGCGTTTTACTTCTTCTCAGAGCTGTTGGTGGCTGTCTTGAACTGGCAGCTACTTCCCCCTCCCCCGGGCACGTCCCCCTATTGCTGGTAAAAGACAGATATAGCCTTTTTTTTTTAATTCTTCTTGCTGTTTATTGAGCAACACTGCTGCTTTTAATTCCACCCCTCCTTTGTTTATTGATTGATTTATTCCATTTTCTATGCATTACTGGCTTATCCTTGGCTCCCTTCCTTATGCCCCCAGAAATGCCAGCTGCATGCCTGCCTGCCTTCCCTCCCTCCTCCCCTGCCCACCTCGCAGGGATGTTGTGTGTGGGGTGCCCGATTTTCAAAAATTCGCCAAAAATCAGGGGATGATGGGATTGCCTTGAAACTTGGCGTGTGTGTGTATACGCCCATGAGGTGTCATGGTGCCAAACGTGAGGTTTCTAACTTCAACGGAAAAAAAGTTGTTTACTTTTTTAGCTTTCAATGCAACCCTATGGGGGGGCAAAAACGGAGCTCCGGATCCGGATCCGGAGCTCCGAGCGGAGCGGAGCGGAAGTGGGCGGAGCGGGGGCGGGGCGGAGCGACCCGCTCCGAAAAATGGCGGATCTGCAAGTGAAGCGGAGCGGGGGGTCCGTGCACACCCCTAGTTGCTAGCATGGAATTTTATAGTAAAAGAAAAGTGCAACAGGAGGTCACAAACCTCATCATGAATTACTTTTATTCTTAGGTTCTATTAATATATGTTAGAGGCTGCTTTTATTCTACACACAAAACATATTTCAGTACATTCTGTTCCAAATGTTATTCAGTACTGGCCTTATTGAATTCAACTGAAAGAGTTCCATAGATTTCGGAAGGGTCAGGGTATCATGCAATGACTTACACTATCTGTGTTATTTTCTCCATCTTCTTTCAAATTCTGTATTTCTAAGAATCATTTCAGGGACATCCATAAAAAAAGAGATCTTACTGATAAAGAGCTGATTGCAGAGAAGAAGAACCAATTGCAATGTTACTCAAAGTCCAGCTGTCACCTATATGTCTACCCATGAGTCCTTGGCTGAGGGAGCTGTGATATCACAGAACGTTTATCATTCCTTCTGCTGGAATGGAGGGTAGCAGACACTGAAAAGAAGAAATCAGTTACTAGTTATAGGAAAGGATAGAGAGGAAGGCCCTAGTGGATTGTGCCCATTGTTCAAAAGGGTTAAATGCATTCTTTAAAATCACTATTGAGCAGCAGAATGAATGCTTACTCACGTATCCCTTTTGCTCCAAAATTACATGTGTAATAAATGCTCATTTCTGAACAAATAGAATCTGACTTACTTAGGTTTTGCACCTGTGTTTATTGGCGTACTACAAAGCCCTTAAGCAATTCATGTCAGTTTTTAAAATCCTGTTAGTAATGGCTTTTTTTGAATTGATTTCCAGATGATGCCTACATCCTGTTTCTTTGGATCTTGTTGTAAATTGTGGTTTCCGTGACAAGGTGTTCTGTGTTTGCAGCATGTCTATTGGCATCAGTTCATCATTATTAGCTCCATAATTTCCACTTTTTCTTTTTTTCATGTGCTTGTCTCTAGAACGCTGCAACCCAATCTTTGTGACCTGATCAGGTAATCAGGACCCTGGGTCACACTTTCTCAAGCAGTGTGTAAGGTAAGGACTAATCCCATTCAACTATAGCTCAAATCCCAAGTTAGCTTATTACTGGAAGCCTGCAGGGAAAAAATGGCAAGTGTGCTGACTGGGACACTGGGGTTAGCACATATTATACCATGAAAACAATCTCATTGGGCTCAGAAACAGATTGGGACTGGGAGCCAGTTCGAAGTGTTAGAGGACCTTCTCTTCTGCTGCTCCCAGATTGTGGAATGGCCTGCCGAAAGAGACTCGTCAATTTAACAACTTAGCATTCAAGAAAGCTATAAAGACTGATCTCTTCTGGCAGGCCTATCCAGTGGAATTTTAAGATGTTTTCAGAATGTTTTCAGGATGTTTTAACAATGCATATTATGTTTTAATTCAGTTTTATGTATTTTATATTTATTTATTTATTTTATTTATTACATTTTTATACTCACAGAGAAGGGCCCCGTAGATGATCTTAAGGTCTGGGCAGGTAGATATGGGAGGAGGCGTTCCTTCAGATAGCCTGGCCCCAAACCGTTTAGGGCTTTGAATGTCAATACCAGCACTTTGAATCGGGCCCAGACCTGGACTGGCAGCCAATGAAGTTGAAAAAGGACTGGCGTAATGTGATCTCGCCGGCCAGATAAAGAGCTGATATGTACTGTTGTTCCCCGCCTCAATCAAAATGGATAGGCGGGTAAGAAATGTTGTTGTTGTTGTTGTTGTTGTTTGAGCCCAGAATATCTCGACTGCATGTCTCCATATGTCTATCAATAGGTACTGTTCTGCTATGGCTGGATCAGGCTCAGCATTAGATTAAACTAAGAGGCAATCCAAAAGCAAGGCAATAAACAGACAATGGTCACAGGCAAGCGAGACAGAGAGAGAGTTTCAAAAAAGAGTTCCAAGGAAAAGTCAAGTTCCAAACACAGAGAAGCAGTCAAATGCAACATGCAGTCCAAGAAGCAGAGTCAAGCGAGTGTCCAGGGTCACTAGCAGGAAGGGTCAGTTGCAGAGCAAGGTCAGGGGAACAAGGCACTGAGGCTGGTAGAAAACATTGTTTTCTACAATGTCTAGACTGATGCTGAAGGCTTATATTGCCAGAGCTTCCTGAACCCCACCTCAACCTCAGCTGCACTTTGTTACAGGCTCTCTTGCAAAAGTCCTAATCATGAGGAGGTCCTTGCTCACAAGGAGGCCTGTTCTGCAAGTGCATGCTCCTTTGCTTGGCCATGGTCTGGCACTGGTGTTCTTGGGGGCTGGGTGGTGATTCAGCATCTCCCTCTGACTTGGAAGCAGAGCTTTCCATCTTTTGAGGGTGAAGATCAGAAGCCCTCTCTCCTGGGGCCAGCACCATCCTGGGATCCCCTGAAGCACAATGTTCCCTGGGAACATATCACTGAAGAGGCTCCAGAGCATCTGAAGAGGAGTCATCTAGAGGGTGCCTTATAGGTACCTAACGTACATTACCTTCAGTATCACAGGCAGTATACCTCTGAATAGCTGTTGCTGGGGAACATGAGTGGGAGTCCTTTGAGCCTGGGCTCCACTACAACATTGCCCATAGAAATCTGGTTGCTCACTATGTGAAATGAATGCTGGACTAGATAGGTCTTTGATCTTATCTAGCAGGGCTCTTATGTTCTTTTCTCCCTGCCCAGGTATTAGTCAGCTGAGGATGGTCTACTAAAAGTGCCCCCACATGTTGAGATGAGACAAATGGCTATTATGGAATGGGCCTTCTCAGGGGTGGCACACCAGTTGTGGAATGCCCTACCCAAGAAGTTTGTGTAGTGCCATCTTTACACTCATTTAGATGTCATTCTCTTTTTATCAATATTATACAGTATGTGGATGGGTACTCTGTGTTTTAATGTTGCTGTATGATTATTATTTTTATTGTACTTATGTATGTTTTCATTTAGGAGCCGCTCTGGGAATTCTGGTAAATTGATGAGCAGGATATAAAATCAACTAATACGTAAATGAACAAATAAAATCACTGTGTCTTTCTACCTTGGAAAAGTTCTTTCTTCAATTCAACTCATCAATTTACACAAACCCAGGCTAAGATAAAAACCAGGAAGACACCACAAATGGGAGCAAAAACCAACAGTGTGAACATGGGCTTACCATTCAGTGCTTTATCATCCATCAAGGCAGCTCAGAAATGGAGACAATAAAAAGGGAATATAAAAGCATGAGGAATTCATAACTATTTTGACAGATATGAAATTCAAGCCCCGTAAGCCTCACAAAAGCACTTTTTAATATGGGTCTTGTTAATTGACCTGATGTTCAACAAAACTGTCTTAATAAAAAGAGCTGATCATGCTACCTGAAGCACTGGACCATATGGAATTTAAATTAGTTAATTTCACAGATTTTAATAATAATAGACTATACCACAATTTGTCATTCTTTCGAGAGTATGTTTCTTATTTAGTTTCTTTTTTATTTCCAGATAAAGAGCTTGATTCAACCCATCTTCAGACATGATGAGACCAGTGAAGGGTGACATAGACTTGATAATGAAAGCCACTCCAGTGTTGATTAGCTGGAAAAGGTCTGGAAGGTGAATGAACAATTAACTCTGGAGATGTTTTGTGCTCCATGTTAAAGATAACAAACCATGCTAAAGATAAAACCAATCCTGATCGGTCACCTTGGACTAAAGAAGAAGATTAAATAAAGGACAGTATATTGAATGCTATTTCAATACTCACATGTAACTGTCCCTAAGTTTCAGAAGATGCTCAAAGAGAGAGATGGATTTGTGCCTGCGTCTAGAATCAAGAGGAAAAGCACTTGCCACTTGATGTACAAGGGTCATAACAGTTATTGATGCTTAACAGAACAAGGAAAACTACCACAATTACTCTTAACTATGTGGGAACACCATCTAAGACAGGGTCACGTTGTGACTAGGCATGTGCTCCGCTCCTATTAGAAGCGCAGAAGCAGGAGCGAATTGGCCTGCTCCGCCTTGCCCAGAGGCAGAGTAGAAGCGGACCGCGGACCCCTAGAAGCAAGGCAAAGAGAAGCGACCATTTTTCGGAGCTCCTCTTTCAGGCGGACCGCTCCGATCGCCATCTTGAAACATTTCACCCATAGATAACTGGGTTGTTTTTGAAGATATCGTTCTGAAAATTCTTGTGCTTAGACAGTCGTGGATGGGGGTCATTTTGAGACTACTCTCAGCTCTCTGCGTCGTGCGGGTCGCGTGCTATATTTTTTTAAAAATCGGGTCAACAAACGGACAGCGCGGGTCAAACGGCGGTTTTCGCCCATAGGATTGCATTGCGGAAAAGAATCAGGGATAACTGGGTTGATTTTTAAGCTATCGTTCTGAAAATTCTTGTGCTTAGACAGTCGTGGATGGGGGTCATTTTGAGACTACTCTCACCTCTCTGCGTGGTGCGGGTCGCACGCTAGAATTTTTGGAAAAATCGGCGGGAAAAATACCTTTTTCAAAGGGCTGAGGGGCAGAGTCAGCTCCCGGTCATGATGATCCCAAAGTTGGAGGAGGGCATAGGCAAAACGGGTAACTTGGGATTCTGAGAAACTTCTCTTTCTTAATCTGAACGGACTTTTCCCAGTGTTTTTTAACACAGTAGCCCCACCAAATGCACAAACACAACCTGTGAAATCATATACTAAGCCAATAATAAGAGATAGAAACACAGCACTGCTACCCACCCTAACTTTGGGGAACAACTGAAAAGATGTGGTGCAAGGGGATGAGCTCCCCTAGGGCATCTCATTGTGGACGTGCCCCCACTCTCTCCTGTACTTGGAAGGCCATCAGAGCCTTCCAAAGAGAGTAACCCGGTGGAGCAATGCCTATCATGAGTTGAAGTGAGCGGTCGACTTCTCTTAGTGGTGGAGTGATGCCTATCATGAGTTGAAGTGACAGTTCCACTTCTTAGCAGTGGAGCAATGGCTTTCATGAGTTGAACGGACAGCCTTGCTTCTTAAAAGACTGGTCACTACTAGGACCAGTCAAATTGGCAGCTGCTTCCCCCTCCCCCGGGCACGTCCCCCTATTACTGGTAAAAGACAGATATAACCTTTTTAAAAAAGTTCTTCTTGTTGTTTATTCAGCAACACTGCTGCTTTTAATTCCACCCCTCCTTCGTTTATTTATTTATTTATTTATTCCATTTTATATGCATTACTGGCTTATCCTTGGCTCACTTCCTTATGCCCCCAGAAATGTCTGCTGCCTGCCTGCCTGCCTTCCCTCTCTCCTCCCCTGCCCGCCTTGCAGGGATGTTGTGTGTGTCTGGCTTTGACTCAGGGGGGAGAAGTCCTTCCTGCGCTCACTTGGAGTTTTGGAAGTTCCAAATCCATTTTTCAAGTGTGGAAGAAGATTCATACTCCCCAATTCATGGCATGTTGGGATTTCCTTTGAAATGGCCCCATTGAGAGGTCTGCAGGTTTAAGCCCCGCCAAAAAACAGGGGATGATGGGACTGCCTTGAGTCTCGGCGTGCGGCGTATGTATCCCTGGATAAGCTGTCATGGTGGTGAGTTTGAGGGTTTTTTTAACGTGCAAATTGACGGAGCTATTGGAAAGGGGTGTGAATGGGTGTTGGATTTTCATAAATTCCCCCAAAATCAGGGGATGATGGGACTGCCTTGAGTCTCGGCGTGCGTATGTATCCCTGGATAAGCTTTCATGGTGGCGAGTTTGAGGTTTCTAACGTGCAAATTGACGGAGCTATCGAAAGGGGTCTGAATGGGGTGCCCGATTTTCAAAAATTCCCCAAAAATCAGGGGATGATGGGATTGCCTTGAAACTTGGCGTCCATGTGGACACATGGATAAGCTATCATGGTGCCGAGTTTGAGGTTTCTAACATGCAAATTGACGGAGCTATCGAAAGGGGTGTGACTTAGGGTTATGGGTGGTGCGTTAGGGGTTAGAGCCCCGCCAAAAATCAGGGGATGATGGGACTGCCTTGAGTCTAGGCGTCCATGTGGACACAAGGATAAGCTGTCATGGTGGCGAGTTTGAGGTTTCTAACGTGCAAATTGACGGAGCTATCCCAGGGGGTCTGAATGGGGTGCCCGATTTTCATAAATTCCCCAAAAATCAGGGGATGATGGGATTGCCTTGAAACTTGGTGTGCGTGTGTATACACCCATGAGGTGTCATGGTGCCAAACATGAGGTTTCTAACTTGAACCAAAAAAAAGTTGTTTACTTTTTTAGCTTTCAATGCAACCCTATGGGGGGGGGGAAACGGAGCTCCGATCCGGATCCGGAGCTCCGAGTGGAGCGGAGCAGAAATGGGCAGAGCGGGGGCGGGGCGAAGTGGCCCGATCCAAAAATCGCGTATCTGGAAGTGAAGCGGAGCGGGGGGTCCATGCACACCCCTAGTTGTGACATCCTTACTGCCTAAATGAAGGTGATGCTGACCTGGCCCTGGGTTGGAAGCATTGTGGTGATTGCTTCCACCCCATCTGGTCACACCTTTTCTGATGGAATTTGGCTTTTGTTAAAGGAGGAAAAGGGGAAAGGGGGGACACCCCCAGACAAATTTGCAATTTTTACTTTTCCCCTCCCAAAAAAGTGCTACAATTTTCATGCCCCTTCGCCAGAAATGACAGAAATTCCCACCACCTTCATGAGGGATGACGGTCCAATGAAGGTGGGTGCTTGCCAGCTGAACTGAAAAGAGGTAACTGAGAGCATGTATATAAGCCTTTGATCTTCTCCCAGTCATTTGCTAAGTTAACAGCTCCTTTAGAGCCTTTGCCCCAGTTCTTTGCTCAAAGCCAGCAGAAGTTCATGCAAAGTCCTAGCATAGATTGCAGTATTTTATTTCGGTAATGTTAGGTCACTTGAGTAGCATCACTAACACTTTATGTTGTTTGGTTTGTTTTAAAGAGAATGAGAGAGAGAGAGAGAGAGAGAGAGAGAGAGAGAGAAAGAAGGTGAAAGACAGATCCAGAGCAAAGACCTGGTTTTGATGTAACACTAAACCACAGTTTAGAGTTATAAGCCGAAGCCTGCTTTGCCCTCTCCTCCGATGCAGCTGTCATTAGTTTCAAGTAGGGTTTAACCAAACATGCCAGGATCAGAAAGCACAGCTTGAACTTGGCTTGTTTAGACAAATCACAATTTAAATCAAGCACAATTTATCCTGGTTTGGAAGAACAACAAGCTGTGATTAGTTGGAAAGTGAAGGAGATGCTTCCAATCTCCTCCCTGCCCCCATGTTGGAGGAAGAGAGAGGAGAGTGCAGGAATCTGACAATTGTTCATGTAGCTCTAAAAACTATAGTTTAGGGTTACATCCAAATGGCCAGAGAAGGGTAAATAAATGATAGATGGATGAATGGATAGGAAAGAATGAACACTGGAACGGTTGTTGGAGGTAGGTTGAGTTTTCTGAAAGGGTGAAGGCTATGCCTTTAGGGTGCACTGACCTTCCATGACTCGGATTAAAAGCATTCTCCTCCCATCTGAACTTCTATCGGGGTTTTTTTCTTGGAGTTGTTTTGTTCTTACATGAACTTTTGACCTCCCAACATGCACGGCTGGGAGTCTTTCCAGAAAATATGGCTACACGCTCTCCTCTCCACAGTGGGATGGCACTGGATTGTTCTCTCAGATACCATGAGATTTATCACTTGTTTGAACAAAGATCGAGAGCTGTCTGTGTGGGTACAGTGCTGATTGGTTGTTTCTGTCAGACTTCTTTCAATGCATCTTGTTAGCAGCCTTCTATCCCAACTAAGTAATATGCACACCTGCTCAGGGCTGAATCTAGCTCCTACCCGGACATGGCATAAAACTCTATTGCTGCCGTGTGTGTGTTATCTCCCAGGCCTTTCAAGGTTTCATTAAGGCTTTGGATATTTGCTTCCCATTGCTAAATCACAGCAGGGACAGATTAAGCCAGCATAAAACAGTTATAACTAATATTTGAGAATTAAATCTCTGGATGGAAAATTGCTACCTTCAGATTCGGGGAAAATAAACATTTTTAAAGGATTTATATAGAGTCCTTGAGTGCTTTAGTGGCTTAATTCCTGAGCCACATGTTTTTGGGAAGTGGGGTTGGGGCATGAGGAGCAGTGGCTGTGCTGAGAAAGAGCGGCCATTGGCAGGTAGATGACGCACAAAGGATGTAGAGTGACTGCAATATTTCCTTGAATGGGTGAAGGGGCTCAGAGAATCACAGTAATGTAGAGTTGGAAGGCAGACTGGGACAGGGGCCTTAGCTAAACGGGGCTTTATCCCAGGGCAAACCCCGGGATCATCCCTGTGCATCCAGATGACGCACAGGGGATCCCAGGATCAGGGAGGGATCATCCCTCCCTTGCCCCAGGATCTCGCCCTCCACTTTGGCCCTGGTTTTTCTGCGGTCTCAGGCTGAGCCCAAGACCGCAGGATATGTGGCCCGTTGCAGTGGGTTGACCCAGCTCCGCGCGATTCCTCGGGGGTAGAGTGGGGGGAACGGGAATTTAAATTACTTTTTAAAAAACCCTTCACTTTAGCACACGAGCGTTCATGCACTCCTTCCTCTTTAAAAAATAAAAAATGGCAGACGCAATGCTTCTCCTTGTGAAGTTGTCACGTGTCGCATGTAAACGGAGGAGGGATCTTACATTAAACACAATGTGAGACCTTCCTTCCTCCATTGTGGGATAAAAGGTAGGTGTAGCTAAGGCCAGGATCTACACTACTGCTTTAAAATGGTTTATAACAGTAGTAACAACCATTGGGGCCCAGAACACACGCCAAAGTGTCATATCCTGTTGCTCAAGACATGATTTGTAACACAGGATACAATTACAGTTAGGGATGAGGAAAGTTTTGTTTGGTTCACAACATCATTCAAACCTACCTAATTCAAGTTGTCTGCAATAAATCACGCACTGAAATGCTGTTCTCCACTGGTACTTGCACTCCTATGAATGTTGCAATGCAGTTCTCCAATGAGAAAATATGTACAAAGATCTACATAAAACACATTATATCAGGAAAGCACATGCAAAAAAGTACATATTAGACAAAATTACACACTAAAACGCATACATCAGGAGAAATGTGCATGAAATATGTACACATTTTCATTTGCATTTAAAAAAAACAATTGCACAGTGAGGTGGAAGTAAATGAACTTAAAACTGGGTGAGGGGGACATGAGGCTGGGAGAAATTAAAATTGATAGATTCATTGATCTCTAACTACAACTTATCTGAAGGATGACTGCCCAAGCTCCGCTTAAAATGCTCCACCAACATACAGCCTACCACTATACCACCGTTGGTCAGATCTTGAAGTCAGGATATGTCTCCTAATGTTCAGCTGAAATCCTTCTTCCCTGCAATCTCTCGAGGGTACTGGGAAGGGTTTGTCTTTCCACCACCACCACCACCCTTATCTGGGCTCTGAAATCAGAACAAGAAGAGCTGTAGGGGGGAAATGCATAGGATGTCATTTACAGGCTGTATTCCATGGACTTCGAAAGGGTAAAGCAGCTCTTTTCTGATTCTTGCTTACTGACACTTCCCTGCACTCATTATACCTTCGCAATTCTGAGTTATCATATGAAGCAGGCTTATATTGATTTGGATCATTGGGACATATAGGGTGTCTTCTGATGGGCATTTTTCATGCAGTCATCATGGTTTGGTCACTGGTTTTCCTGCAGATTTTACACAATGCCCTTGTCATGAATTGTTGTCTCATGTCTCCCCTCCCTTTTACGGATTATTTTGCTATGAGGAAAATGCACTTCCTTTTTTCCAGCATGGCCAGTGCAGTTAAGAGGAGGAGGATTGGAAAAGAGGGGCCAGATCTACACCGAGCAGAATATGACATTTTGAAAACACTTTGAAAACTGTATATGCAGTGTGTCCTGTATATGCAGTAGTGTATATTTGCTACAAGGAGAATTGCTACTACTGCAGCAGTCTAGCCCTGGCAGCAGCTACTGCAGGGTCAGGGCTGGGCCCTTTTGAGCATCTGGGCCTTCAGCAGCTGCCAACCCAGGTCAACATTTGGTGTCAGCTCTGCCTCCTCTACTCTAGGGTGACCATATGGAAGGTTGGACAGGGCTCCTGTATCTTTAACAGTTGTATTGAAAAGGGAATTTCAGCAGGTGTTGTTATGCATGTAGCACCTGGTGAAATTCCCTCTTCATCACAACAGTTAAAGCTGCAGGAGCCCTGCCCTCTTTTATATCTGATTTTATAACTTCTCTTTTTTCTATAGAACTGTTAAAGATGCAGGAGCCCTGTCCTCCTTTCCATATCGTCACCCTACTCTACTCCCTTTTTAGTTTTGAAAGAGTAGACAAAATTATTTAAGACCTGCAGTGTGTCGAATGTTGACCTGCCATATTCTGCATAGCAATGGCGAACAAGACTTTATTTAATATATCATTACAGTACTTATAACTAGAAATGAGGAAGATATTTCTGTAGTATGCTATTTAATTACCTAATTTTATACTTTCTAACCAATATGTGAACTGAAACTCACTTATCCTTCAAAATTTGCACTTCTCTGAATTTTGCAATAAATTTCTCCAATCGCTTATCCTTCCAAATAATGCAAAAATGTGCACATTAGGGAAGCATGCATGCAAAATGTATATATTCACAAAAATAACATTAAAATGCATTATATTAGGGAAATTATTTGCAAAAAATATATTTCACAAAATTGTCTACAAAAGTCATATATTCGGAGAAAGAAGCACAAAAATTGTACAAGTTTTCATGTGAACTTTTTTTAAAAAAAAAAGTTTGGGATGAACCAAATTTAAGATTAGAGAAATTCTCAAAGTTCAGGTGAACTAATTTTAAGATATAAAAAATGAGAAATGAAGAGAAACCAAAATTAAAAGTTTTATCCATACCTATTTGTAATAAATGAGATTCCTATATTCATTTTGGGAAAGGAACAAAACATGAGGATTTGTGTTTCTAACTGTTGTCATGTAGCAAAGTTCTTTTCCACTGTATTTATTCTAGACACATTTCCTTTCTTGCTGGGAATGTTGCTCTGACTTACTAAGCCTGCATACTAAGAACCACTGACATCAATCCAAGTAAACAAGAGGAAGTTTCAGCTAAGCATTGATGCAAATGCTGATGTATCATCTCACACCACTGTCTGAGGTAGGAAAGGGATGTCATTTTATTTCTACATCTACAGATGCATTAGTGGTGAGAAATGTGGTGTGGGATCGACTCTCATGATAGGCCTGACTTTTCTATTCATCATTTAGTTGTAAGAGGAAATGGAACACCATCTGGGACCACAAATGTTTTGGTTTCCTTAAGTTGTCTTTGCTGCTGCTTGGAAGGCCTGCTTCCAGTCCAGCGAGATATAATTGCTGAATAAATGTTCTGGTATTTTTAAACAACAGCTTGAAAGCAGAGTGGGAGGGTATTTAGGCAATTCTGAGTAGGATATAAATGCCAAAATGTACATTTTTAAATTATTTGATTACATTAATATCTCGCTTTTTTTCTCCAAGGTGACTTACAGAAGCCTGCTCCTCTCCATTTTATTCTCACAAAACCCTGTGAGGTAGGTTAGGCTGAGAAGTGCAAAGTCACCTTGAACTTCATGGCAGAGTGGGGACTAGAACCTAGATTTCCTCAGTCCCAGATGAATGCTCTAACCAATACACATCACTGGCTTTCATTGTTAGTATATGACTTTTTCATAGCACATGCTTTCCTACAGATATTGCATTACAAATTCTGGCCTGAGTCCTTTCCTGTAGTCCAGTCTTCCAGGACACATGGATTTTGAGATCACTCAAAGTGATATCCTATGCTAGTGTAACCAGACATAAGTCCTATTAAGTTCAATAGGACTTTTTTTAAAAGTTCAATAGGACTTAACGTAAGAACTTAATAAGAACCATGCTGGATCAAACCAAGGGTCCATCTAACCCTGCACTCTGTTCACACAGTGGCCAGCCAGGAACCCACAACAGCACCTTCCCACCCATATTCCCCATGGTAAATGTGAACTGTAGCCATAACTTATCAGTTCCAGAAAATAACAGGGGATTCGTGTATTCCATTTTTCCTCTGATGAGCTTGGAACAGAATTTTGCCTTGCAACCATGGTGTGAGGTTGGTTCGGTGGTGGGTTGTGACTTGCCTAAGATTTTATTTATTTGTTTATTATATTTTTATACTGCCCAATAGCTATTGATTGATTGATTTTGACTAAGGTCACTGAGCCTCAAAGCCAAGAGTGAATTAAACACCAATTTCTTTGTGTGTGTGTGTGTGTGTGTGTGTGTGTGTGTGTGTTTTAATACTATTTTATTGATTTTCAAGTAAGGACAAATACAATAAACACACAGAGTAAAAGAAAACACTCAACAGCAATAAAAATGTTCCCACAACACCACTATAAAAAGCATGGGTGTTCATACCTCCAATAAGCACTTAGTAAATATAGAAATCTTAAACAAATCTATACTTTCTGGAACAGAAAAAAATGCAGGTTAAGTTAGAACCTCTGACCAGAAGGATTCCTGAGTCATTGGAGGTCTAGGTTCACCAGGATTCATATTAATAAATGAAAAAAAGTCCAACCAGTTTTCCAGAAATGTGTCTGATGTTATTTCCCCTCTTGCTAACCTGCTATGATGAGTCAACTTCTCATTTAAAGCTAGTTTCCAAATCTTATCAAACCAGCGTTGATAGTCAAAACAGGTCTGTCGCTTTTCCAGAAGTGGGCAATTTCCCACCTGGCTGCAACCAGCAAGTAGGTGACCAAGAAATTCATCTCCAGCACTTGAAGTCTGGCACCACATCCCAGCCACTGTGCCACTAAGTCTTTGTTTTCAGCTACCAATTTTCCTTTATAGCTTGCAAGATATTGTGTACTTGTGAGGTACGTTGCAACAGATGCAAAATATGTGAGAATCATATCACATATGATAGGAAAAAAACTTTTAAAAGAAGGGGTTTCCATCAAATAAAAATGGTTACAAGGGGGACCCTAATTCCTTCTCATTTTCAAGGGAACACAAGCAACGCACATGTTGATACTCAGGCTTCTATACCCAAGTACATCAGATTGCTTTATTTTTTTTAAGGTAGCCCTGGCATATACAGTACAAATTTAAGTTCCAAAGCTTTCAGATCAGGTTTTGATAAACTGAAAATCAGGATCCATTAACAGAACAGGCATATCATAGATTGGAACACTGCCATTCACGATGGATTTCTACAACCCCAGGATAGATGGGCAAAGGCTTTTCTGTACCTTCCTAATAACCAGCTGACCATGGTGGGAGGCCAGCATGCAGTGCTGGATCCATGTTTCCCTTCCCCTCAGTAAAATGATCTCTGGTGGGGCTCTTTCCTACATCAGTGACACACCCCAGGTTTACCTGGGGTGGTGGTAGCAATGGCAGGAGGCTTGCAGCCACCATTTTAATTTCCCAGAATGTCCATGAGAAAAGCTAATTCAGGGGCATGGTGAAGAATTAAAACAGTGGCTCCTTCGCCTAAGCTCTCATGTGCTAAGAGCATCTGCGATGGGACCTCCTGGGGCAATAGGTCCCCAGCAGCTGCCCCAGGATGCAGTATGGTGATGCCAATCATTTATTTATTTATTTATTTATTTATTACATTTTTATACCACCCGATAGCCGAAGCTCTCTGGGTGGTTCACAAAAATTAAAACCATAATAAAACAACCAACATGACTACCTTTCACAAAGTCAGGTTCCAATCTCTGCAGACTTATAACTAAGGTTAAGGTCTGTTCCATGTTGAATACTAAAATAACATAGCAATACAGCAGTTATCCTGATCAGTCTTTGGACTTATCACAAGGTGATTAGTCCAATGTATAAAGTATACAGAACCAGAGTGGGATGTTACAAGCTGGCTCTCTTGACTTGTGTCATTGTAATGTATTTTTGATCGCTGCTGTAAATTTTGCATTGGACTTTAACTAGCAAAGCAAAAACAAAAAACTCTGTCTCATATTTATACTCTCACAAGCCAACCATTTTGTTTTGTGTTACTGGAAGCATGCCATGTTTTTCTTTTTGTTGTTACTTTGCAATTCCAAAATAATTTCTCCCTGCCCATAATATAATACTGCTACAAGCATTCGCTCTGTGAACATGAATGGTTACTGATAAGCCAGTTCCCATTTGATGTCATCGAAGCTAATCTTTGCTTTATTATATGCTAGCGCCTCCATATTTTGTGCCTTTTAATTTGCTTATTAAGGTTCTGGCACACATTGCATAAACATAGTCTGCCAGCTCATTGATCTGAGGGCGGCTTGTCGCATATAGATACCTGTGTTTATAAAACACACTGAGAAACGTCAATTTTGATGGCCACAAATCTGTAATACCAAAACCCCCACAAAACAAAAACCCAATTAAATTTTAAAGGGCATATCGGGATGGGTGGGGAGAAAACACCATCTCTCCTTTAAAATACACAGAAATGGCACCTGGGAAGGTATTCCCACTACAGATACTTGATGACCTTAGGATAGCTACAAAGATGTATACCTGACCTCCTCTGATCTCAGAAGCTAAGCAGGGTTAGGATTGCTTAGTAAAAGGGTGGGAGAAATGACCTGAGAATACCAGGTGCAGGGTAGCCACTTATTATTTACCCAAAACAGGAGATGCATCACCAAAAGAGAGGACAAAAGACAACACTGATTTGCATAAAATGTCCACATCCAAATTGATATGCATAGGTACAAATTTAGGGGGGGGAATATTATAGTTTAAATGATAATATAGTATTTCTCACCATAGTGAGGAAGACTACGACCATGTGACCTGTTTGTCTTGGTCATTCTGCTGTTGATAGGCAACTCCAAGACCCTTTAGCTCTTTTTTCTGATGGTTCATTATCTTTAAATCAGACTTGAACCGGGCAGGATCTACACTTGTGCTTTAAAACGTTAAGGAAGGGTTACAATTACTTACTGGGTCACACGACACTACTTTTTAAATGTTTTAGCTTCGTTGTATTTCCCTTCCTTCTTTCATTGTATTTTTTCTTTTGCTACATTTTAAAAGCATTGCACGATGACGTATGTGCCCCCTTACTTCGTTATTGTTTTGTGTCACTGATATTTCAAACATCGATGTTCAGCCAATCGCTCATCCTGGGGGCGTGGATACTTCTTTTCGGCGCCAAAAACAACAGCTTCCTGCATTTCTCCTCATGTTAATAGGGGGGAGGGTGAAGGAAGGAGAACAGGAAGTGGGCAGATCCCTGGAACAAACGACGAAAAGAAACACCTTGCTAAAGCGACACAAGACACAGTGTGTCCTGCTTTAATGATTTACTAACATCAAAGCGAAAGGTAAGTAACGCTTTAATCCCTGAGTGTACCCTGTGACATTTAAAAATTGCCGTAATTGTTACATTTCCAGTAGTAGGAAAAAACATTATAAGCACTAGTGTAGCTCCTGGACAGCCCCAGAATGTCTTCAAGGGCTATCCTCTATTTGTCCTCTGGCAGCCCTTCAAATAGAAGACTGTCCTCTGTAAAAGAAAACATGGCACCCTATTCTGTAGTCCACCTTGTCTCCTTTCCCCTCCATTCACCATTTTTCTCACACTTCCTAAGACTAAACTCAACAAGAAGCAGGTCTGACACCCTTTCCCTTCACCATGTATTTCTATTTGTTGAAACCCTCACAACCAAACAGACAGAATATAACAGTTATTTTTGGCATTTGCCTTCCCGTCTCTCAACCTAGGTCTTGCCCCTAATGTGAACTTGACGGAGTTCAGCCTCATTGCTGTAGGGCCTCATGGTATGAACTTCTCCAATTAAAACCTAGAACTTGGCACCATACTGTGCTCAGTGGCTATGATGGGGGTTTTCAGGGCAGACTAGACGTACCTATGAATCAAAAATAACAGCAGGTTACAAATGCCTTCATGTGACCTGTAAATAAGTAAATTTAATCTTCTTTTAATATGCAAGAGAGGTAGAAAACAGTCTTAAATATCATCATAGACTGTAAGTGTAGTAGGGATGTGCTCCGCTCCGATTAGAAGCGGAGAATCAGAAGCGAATTGGCCTGCTCCGCCTTGCCCAGAGGCGGAGTAGAAGCGGACCGGGGACCCGTAGAAGCATGGCGAAGAGAAGCGCCCATACGCGGAGCGCTTCTCTTTTCGCGGACCGATCCGATCACCATTTTGAAAAATTTTGCCCATAGGATTGCATTGCGGAGAAGAATAGGGGATAACTGTGTTGTTTTTTAAGCTATCTTTCTGAAACTTCTTGTGCTTAGAGAGTCGTAGCTGGGGGTCATTTTGAGCCTACTCTCAGCTCTTTGTGTGCTGCGGTTCGTGTGCTAGAATTTTTTGAAAAATCGGGTAAAACAGTGAGAAAATGTACCTTTTTCGAAGGGCTGAGGGGCAGAGTCAACTCCCGGTCATGATCACATGATCCCAAAGTTGGAGGAGGGGATAGGCAAAATGGGTAACTTGAGATTCTGGGAACTTCTCTTTCTTAGTCTGAACAGACTTTTCCCAGTGTTTTTTAAAACAGTAGCCCCACCAAATGCACAAACACAACCTGAAATCATATACTAAGCCAATAATAAGAGATAGAAAACACAGCACTGCTACCCACCCTAACTTTGGGGAACAACTGAATAGATGTGGTGCAAGGGGATGAGCTCCCCTAGGGCATGTGGACGTGCCCAGTGCACTCTCCTGACATTATTATTATTATTATTATTATTATTATTATTATTATTATTGTTATTTATATAGCACCATTAATGTACATGGTGCTGTACAGAGTAAAACAATAAATAGCAAGACCCTGCCGCACAGGCTTACATTCTAATAAAATCATAATAAAGCAATAAGGAGGGGAAGGGAATGCACCAAACAGGTAGAATAAGATCATCAGAGTCCTCCAAAAGTAAATCACTGGAGAGAATGCCTATCATGAGTTGAAGTGAGTGTTTGCTTCTTAAAGACTGGCACCTAGACAGGACCAGTCAAATTGGTAGATGATTCCCCCTCCCCTTGGGCACATCCACTCCCCTCTTACTGGTAAAAGACAGATATAGCCTTTTTTAAAAAAATTCTTCTTGTTGTTTATTCAGCAACATTGCTGCTTTTAATTCCACCCCTCCTTTATTTATTTATTTATTTATTTATTCCATTTTATATGCATTACTGGCTTTGACACTATCCTTGGCTCACTTCCTTGTGCCCCCAGAAATGTCTGCTGCCTGCCTGCCTTCCCTCCCTCCTCCCCTGCCCACCTTGCAGGGATGGTTTTTGTGTGTCTTGCTTTGACTCAGGGGAGAAGTCCTTCCTGTGCTCAAGTTCCAAAACAATTTTTCAAGTGTGGAAGAAGATTCATATTTAGGTTTATCTCTACTCCCCAATTCATGGCATGTTGGAATTTCCTTTGAAATGGGCCCATTGAGCTGTCTGCATATACTGGGGTGTCCGACTTTCATAAATTCCCCAAAAATCCGGGGATGATGGGATTGGCTTGAAACTTGGCATCCATGTGAACACATGGATAAAATCTCATGGGACCGAAGGTGAGGTTTCTGACGTGCAAATTGACGTAGTTGTAGCATGGGACTTGATTTGGGTTGAGTTAAAAGGTTAGAGCCCCACCAAAAATCAGAGGATGATGGGATTGGCTTGAGGCTTGCCATGAATGTGGCTCTAGATGGCATCTGGGGGGGGTGCCCGCTTCAGTTTTTTTATCTGTCAAAACGCCGGAGAACAGCCCATGTCTGCAAATGGGGTGTCTGATTTTCATGAATTCCCCAAAAATCCGGGGATGATGGGATTGGCTTGAAACTTGGCATCCATGTGGACACATGGGTAAGCTGTCATGGGACCGAAGGTGAGGTTTCTGACATGCAAATTGACATAGTCGTAAAATGGGATTTGATTTGGGGTGAGTTAAAAGGTTAGAGCCCCGCCAAAAATCAGGGGATGATGGGATTGCCTTGAGTCTTGGCATGTATGTGTATCCTTGGATAAGCTATCATGGTGCTGAGTTTGAGGTTTCTAACATGCAAATTGACGGAGCTATCGAAAGGGGTGTGAATGGGGTGCCCGATTTTCAAAAATTCCCCTAACATCAGGGGATGATGGGATTGGCTTGAAACTTGGTGTCCATGTGGACACATGGATTAGCTGTCATGGTACCAAAGGTGAGGTTTCCAACATGCAAATTGACGTAGTTGTAAAATGGGACTTGATTTGGGGTGAGTTAAAAGGTTAGAGCCCCGCCAAAAATCAGGGGCTGATGGGATTGCCTTGAGTCTTAGCGTGCATGTGTATCCCTGGATAAGCTATCATGGTGCCGAGTTTGAGGTTTCTAACGTGCAAATTGATGGAGCTATCGAAAGGGGTGTGAATGGGGTGCCTGATTTTCAAAAATTCCCCAAAAATCAGGGGATGATGGGATTGGCTTGAAACTTGGTGTGCATGTGTATAACTCCATGAGGTGTCATGGTGCCAAACTTGAGGTTTCTAACTTTAACAGAAAAAAAGTTGTATACTTTTTTAGCTTTCAATGCAAGCCTATGGGGGGGAAACGGAGCTCCGATCCGGATCTGGAGCTCCGCAGCGGAGCAGAGCGGACATAGGCGGAGCGGAGGCGGAGCGAAGCAGCCCGATCTGCAAATCGCAGATCTGGAAGAGAAACGGAGTGGGGGGTCCATGCACACCCCTAAAGTGTAGTTCTCAATGGAAGATGGGGGGGTATCAATAGATGAATGATTTCAAAGCTCAATAACAAGCCAAATCCAGCTCTGTTGCATTGCCAATGACCTCAACTGGTAGTGTAACAGCGGTTCTCTCTCTCCCCCAACTTGTTAGGATCCCCCCAAAGTTTCTGCCCCATATATTTCTTACGTGGTAGTGGCTGCCACTGCTATAGCAGGGTGAGAAATGTCTGTGTCTAGTGAATGGGGAGCTCCCCGGGAGCTCACCTTGCACACTCACCTAGTGCTGCCCAGCTGGTCCAGTGAGAGCTCTGCATTGCATGCATCCAAGGCCTCTGGAAAGTGTGCAATCCCCCCTGGCACACCAATAGCGTGGCAGTGGAATTGCACACTTTCTGGAGGCCTTGAACATGAACTTTCCCTTCTCCCCCCCCCCAACACCCATCCAGGCCTGGAAGTGCCTCTTAACACTTCCATTAAGAAGTCATTTTGGCCACAAGGGGTGAGGGAGGTGGAGCGGCATGAGAGAGTGAACTTTCTGGGGCCCCAGATGGTGCGCAAATTCCTCCAGCCAGAAATTCCTCTGGAAAGTGTGCAAATTCCTCCACGCCTGGAAAGCACACTTTCCAACTCCCCACACATCCATCAGTGCCTGAAAGGGCCTCTTAACTCTTGTGTTAAGAGGCTCTTTCAGGCCCCAATGGGCACGGGGGGGGGGGAGAGAAAGCCTTAGGGACTTTAAGACACACACCCCCATCAGTAGGGTGAGGAGAACTAATGCAATTTCCCCAAGGCTAAGGAAATTACACATTTTCCCCCATGCCCAACTGGACATGTGCCCCATTGTCAACAAAGGAACCATGGGTCGGAAGTTTGCTGGGCGAGCTTGCAGGGGCCCGAGAGGGCTGAGCACAGGGCATCCGGTGAGCTTGCAGGCACCCAGCAGAATTTCAGCCCATCCCTATCTGTGCCTTTCTTCCCTCCTTCATGCCACCTCGATTTTAATTATAGCAGAGACTCAACAGCCAGCAGTTCTGGGAAAGTTATATTCCCCAATACTCTCAAGTATAGCTGTCATAAAAGTATCTATGGAGAGAGAACCTTGCCGGTTGTAGCAGCAGGGTAAATAGGTAAGTGAGTGAGTTGAAGAGTGTCTTGGAGGTAGGAGTTTTTCTCTAGTTCAAATTAAAATATAAATCAGCAAAGCATTTGGGGTGTCATAATGCTTGGCTCATTTTAAGGCAAGCAATATGAGTCAATGAAGTTCATATTTTTGAGCCCAGAATGAAGAAGAGGGACGTCATTAGAGAAGAAGAGGGGCCTAGCTAGTCCAGCATTCTGTTTATCATCAGATATCCATGGGTGTTACAAGACTCAGCAATTTCTCTAAGGGCATGGCTACACCTATGGGTGTAGAGGGCCAGAGAGTGGGGTGATCCTGGACTTACCTACTTCCGGGATCATCACCCTCTGTCTACACCTGGTGTGCGATGTCCCAGGAAGACAGAGGACATCACACCCGCCATTTTGTTTATGTTTTATTTAAAAAGAGCACAGGAGCGCGCCTGCACAAAGGTAAGGTTTTTTTTAAAATAGAAAAAATAGTCCCACTAACCCCACCCCATCACGGGACGAAAACGGGATGCCCAGCCACACGTCCCACGGTATTGGGATCATCCCAGGGCCACAGGAAAAGTCAGGATAGAAGGGTAGGGTGATATCCCAGGGAAAGGGAGGGATCATCCCTCCATGCTCCCAGGATCCCCTGTGCATCATGTGGACACACAGGGATAATCCCGGGGTGATCCCCAAGATATCGGCCCATCTAGCCATGCCCTAACCATTACCAATCATCAAGAACAATATTGAAGTGTAGCAATTGTAAGCATGTACTTTATTTTCTTTTGAAAAGTTAACTTTTACTGGGAGGCTACTTCAGGGCAAGCTGCCAGTATCTCGGTTTTCAGTTACTGGAGTGTAATTTGTCACTAAGAACACAGAACATAAACACACGAGACAGTAATTTGTCATCAAAACAGCCATAGACATTCTTACTAACTGGAATTCATCTATTGATCCAATTATATGTTGTAGGCCCCTTTACTAATAGCGAGTGGAATCAAGACAATTTCCAAGGTTCTTCTAGTGCAAGAAAGGAACAGCCCTGCTCCAATGACATGGAACTTAATTCAAACTTCCACACAGTTGAAGTTTAGCAGGTGAATAATGAGTGTCAGGTCCATGTTTGGGATTTGGTATGGTGCTGTCAATGGGTCCCCTTAAACACCACCGAAGCATGCCTACCTCAAACACAATCTCAGCAAGTAAGCAGGGTCAGCAGCAGTTCCTTCACCACCTCATCCTTGTCACTAGTTCCCCTCCGTTCCTCTAGCCTCCTCTGTCTACATATTCACCCAGACCATGTTCTTCCTCCCCTCCCTCACCTGTTGGTCATGGACCAGCCCATTGCACAGTCCTACTTGAAGTGGTACAAGGACAGCGCTCCACTTCCAATGGTAGGGTCAATGGGTAATCGAAAGTCTGTCACTGGAAAATCTGGTTCTTCTTTTACTTGACAGAGTTCCACAGCATGTACTACTTGCTTTGCATTTGTGAGCCAAGCTGTAGGCTTTCCCTGATCTCCGGGAACTTTTTGGGGACATTTCCCCACATTTTCTGCTACTTGCGCAAATTTCTGAGCAATTTGCACAAATTACAGCTGAATTTGTGCAAATTCAGCAAATTTAACCCAGGAAAGCCAGGGGCAAGGCCCTACCTGACTCCCTCCCACACACACCCTCCCCTTCCTTTTCCCCTCAAATCCAGAACCATTGCCGCCACTGGGACTTACCTTCATGTGCATCTACTTCCCTGAGAGCTGAGCTGCAATTTAAAGGTAATATCACAGGGGCTGTCTGCTTTGGCATTGGGGCACCTCGGGCTGACCCAGTACCACCTCGGATTCAGGCCGAGGCAGCCCGAATTGGCCCGCTTCAGCTCAGATTTGGAGACTCAGGCTGAGGCGGTACATAGCCCTGGTACGTGTGTTCTTATAAAATTAAATTTTATAAGATTTAAGCAAGACATGCAAAAAGAAAAAAGAAATAAACCAAAGTAATTACATAACAGAAAGTGTTAATAGCAAAACACCATCCAACAATCACATAATACTACACATTTTTTCAATCAAACAGTAGCAAAGATATAAAAAAGAAAAAAGAAACACCTAACAGATTAATTTCCTTCCTTGAAGAAAATCCCTGTGGATAAAATGTGCATTAAACTCATCTTCATTTTGCTTTCAAATAATACTGTTTTTTTCTGTACTGGCAAATTGAAGTTTTCTAGAAATGGAAATTATATGTGAAACTATTGCATTTCAAGTAACTTTATCTACATTACCTCTTGGGTTGTTATCTGCCTTTCATGATAAAATATAGATTATAGCCTATAAATGGGGGAGTTTATAAGGACATGGTCCCATGCTCACGTGTGAGAGAAGTTCACAGCTGTCAAAATCCAAGTGTATGGAAAAGACAGGCCCAGGCCCACCTGTGTCAACAAACGGCCATTCATGTTGCCTCATTTGATATCTCTTCCTGTTCATAGATGATTGCCAAGCTCTACCACATAGTTGCTCTAAGCACACCAACCTAACCATTAGGAGAAGCTGCTTCACCAGTACTATATCCCTCAACAATCTACTTTTAAATATTAAACCTGAAATTATTCATCATTTCCCCATAGATAAACAGGTATAACATAGTAAGCCTCACACATAGGTGCCTTCCAGTGAAAAAGAGGCAACAATTTTGCATGTGCAGAAATTGTTTTCCCTCATGGGGAAGCATTCAATTGCAGTCCCCCCCACCCCCCAGTAGCAGTAGAAAGTGGTACAGTCTGGGTACAGCTGTACCATCGTTTCTGCTGTTTGTATGAACTAAAAACTGATCATCCTGTTTGTACATAGTTCTTCACTTCTTCTCCACTGGGAATAGATTCACCTGCACAAAGAAAAAAGGAGGCAAAGTAATGACTTTTTACTTCAGAAAGAATCCAATTGTCAAAGCAGCTGGCCTAGATCTCACAATAAGTTTCGTTTTGTGAAGGTGGTCATTTATTTTGTATCCAAGTTTGACTGTCCCTTTGTGCTAGCAAGTTCCTATTGGTTTGGTTTTGTTTTTAAATCTATATCCAATGCAATAATTTGACAATATAATCAGTGGCTAGTATCATTTTTAAATCTAAACAGAGTTTATGTTTTAGTTTCGGGGGGAAGGGAGGGCAAGGAAATTCCTTTTAAATCCCAAGCATGTTTAATTAAAATACGGTAATTATTGTAGGCTAAATTTGAACAGACAATACAGTTGCAGCAATTATCTGCAATTATGCAGCTCCAATCACAGAATAATAGAGGTTTCGATGTCACTAAGCACAATAAGGATAATTAACCTTTCCATTATGCTGATGGGCATGTAATTAACAACTCCCCCCCCCCAAAAAAAATATTCACAGAGCTATAACTGCCACACTTTAATGAAAGGGTAGTTATGAATGAACAAGGTAAGCTGCAGGATCGAAGAAAGCACATCATCCAGGAATTCCAGAGTCACCCTTAAATTGTAGCATGACCGTCTGACCAGAGTCCAGATCTGAGCAGATGGTCATGCTTAGGGTGACCATATGTGAAGGAGGACAGGGCTCCTGTATCTTTAACAGTAGTATAGACAAGGAAATTTCAGCAGGTGTCATTTGTATATATGGAGAACCTGGTGAAATTCCTTCTTCATCACAACAGTTAAAGCTGCAGGAGCTATACTAGAGCGACCAGATTTAAAAGAGGGCAGGGCACCTGCAGCTTTAACTGCTGTGACGAAGAGGAAATTTCACCAGGTTCTCCATATATACAAATGACACCTGCTGAAATTCCTTTTTCAATACAACTGTTAAAGATACAGGAGCCCTGTCCTCCTTTTCCTATGGTCACCCTAGTCATGCTACAATTTAAGGGTGACTCACACTGCAGATATGGCCTAGTCAATTCGTTAATGCCTTTGCGGCTTTGATGGAGGTGGGACTTAGTGGTTCACATTGGCCAGTGGAAAGCACATATGTCAGCTACAGTCTTGAGTTTCATGTCTTCGACATGGGAAAGGTTTGGATTTCTGTTCTCTTTACATCTCCGCTATATCTCAGTCTCTGTGTATAAACTTTTGTAAACTGCCCAGAGAGCTTCAGCTATGGGGCCAAAATATGAAGAACCCAAGCATACTGCAACTCAAGGGCACAATTAGGGAAGAGTGATGCCCCTCACACCCATCCCGCATGACCATTCACCGGACCCCCCGCCTATTACCTGACTTTGTTCAGCATGCGGGGCAAGCCACCGGATGGTCTACAAGTGCTCAATGAGCACAGTGCAGCATCCTCCCAGCCCACAAGCCATCACTTTTACACAATGTGGGAGGGGACACTGCATGTTGTACCATAAAGGCTGCTAGGACAGAGTGAGCCCACACCATGAAATGTACGGAGGAATTGGTGGGCATTTATCAAAATCTAATGCATTAAATCAACTACATGGTAAGTGAATGATGCCATTTTTAAATCTAAACAGAGTTTATGGCCTAATCAATACCAAACAGGAAATTGCAATATGAAACTGGTATTAAGAGTGGTATATAAGAGGCAGGAGCCACACCAAGCAAAATATAGTACTATGGAAGTGTTATGAATGCTGTATATGGAATGTGTCATTTGGCCCCAACAGTTATCAGTGCACTTCAATACTGCTATAAAGCAATAGTGTGGCTCCTGCCTTTTATATACCACTTTCATACCATGTTCATAGTGCAATAACCTGCTTGGTGTAGATTAGGACTATGTTACATTACTGGGGGAGGGGGTAAAGGAAATTACTTTTAAATCCCAAACATGCATAATGAAAATATGGCTCAGCTATTTATGTAAATTGCCATTTGTGTAAAATAGTGGCCGTAAAGTGGTGGTTTGCAGACAAGCTGGGATCTCTGCATTTTCCCGACTTGGTACATGACAGGTCAGGCAAGCATGGAGATCCATGGACTGGTGTCCAGGGGGGATGAGCAGGTAAAAAGATCACCAAGTTCAAGCCCCAACTATATATCCTCTGACATCCTTAGGCACAATCCTATGGGACACGTTCCAGATAGACAGAGGGTTTCTAATGTTTTCTTCAAAACAAGGGCTTTTTTTCACACAGTTCAAACAGTCTTTTCATTAGGGATGGACACATTTGTCTATTTCTCTTTCTCCCACATCCATTTCTTAAAAATCTCAAGTACTTTCCATCCTGTTTGTGAAAAAAAATACGGATTATGGGAAATTCTTATAAAAAAGCAGCTAAAACAAAATTTCACCCATTAAATTAAATAAGTACAGCTACCCCCAGCACAGAGCAGACCATGTTGTACCTGCCTGCCATGTAGATGATGATGATGATGATTTATATAGTGTTTTGTTACAAAGCACCGTACATGAAATAAAATAGGTCAGCAGTTTACCAAAATGCAATAAATACAATCATTCTGATAAAAGACCTTAACTGGATTTAAACAAATATAACAAAATGAAACAAAACCTTACAATAAAACCTCTATAAAATGTGTAGTGGCCACCACAAGGACCATGAGCATGGTCTACCTCAGGAACTACCAGCCAACCCCCTGTTGTAGATGAGGAGCCTGTCAGAAAAAGAGGTGGCAAACCTAACTCAGCACCTCAAATAGGGATTCAAATCCAGACTTCGAAAAGCCAAGCCCTCAAAGTGCTCTGCCTGGATGGATCTGTCAGTATGGCTTTCTCTTGCCATCCAGGTTATGAAGAAATTTACAAATTTTGGTAAGTTCTTGTCCAAAAACCAAACCAATCAAAATTCTCCTCCATCCCTACTTTTTCATGATATGTTGTTGTTGTTTATTCGTTCAGTCGTTTCCGACTCTTCATGACTTCATGGACCAGCCCACACCAGAGCTTTCTGTCGGCTGTCGCCACCCCCAGCTTCCCCAAGGTCAAGTCTGTCACCTCCAGAATATCATCCATCCATCTTGCCCTTGGTTGGCCCCTCTTCCTTTTGCCTTCCACTTTCCCTAGCATCAGCCTCTTCTCCAGGGTATCCTGTCTTCTCATTATGTGGCTAAAGTACTTCAGTTTTGCCTTTAATACCATTCCCTCAAGTGAGCAGTCTGGCTTTATTTCCTGGAGTATGGACTGGCTTGATCTTCTTGCAGTCCAAGGCACTCTCAGAATTTTCCTCCAACACCACAGTTCAAAAGCATCTATCTTCCTTCGCTCAGCTTTCCTTATGGTCCAGCTCTCGCAGCCATAGGTTACTACGGGGAATACCATTGCTTTAACTATGCGGACCTTTGTTGTCAGTGTGGTGTCTCTGCTCTTAACTATTTTATCAAGATTTGTCATTGCTCTCCTCCCAAGAAGTAAACGTCTTCTGATTTCCTGGCTGTAGTCAGCATCTGCAGTAATCTTTGCGCCCAGAAATACAAAGTCTGTCACTGCCTCCATGTTTTCTCCCTCTATTTGCCAGTTATCAATCAAGCTGGTTGCCATAATCTTGGTTTTTTTGAGGTTTAACTGCAACCCAGCTTTTGCACTTTCTTCTTTCACCTTTGTCATAAGGCTCCTCAGCTCCTCCTCACTTTCAGCCATCAAAGTGGTGTCATCTGCATATCTGAGATTGTTAATGTTTCTTCCTGCGATTTTAACTCCAGCCTTGGATTCGTCAAGCCCAGCACATCGCATGATGTGTTCTGCATGCAAGTTGAATAGGTAAGGTGAGAGTATACAACCCTGCCGTACTCCTTTCCCAATCTTAAACCAGCCCGTTGTTCCGTGGTCTGTTCTTACCGTTGCTACTTGTTCGTTATACAGATTCCTCAGGAGGCAGACAAGATGACTTGGTATCCCCATACCACCAAGAACTTGCCACAGTTTGTTATGATCCACACAGTCAAAGGCTTTAGAATAGTCGATAAAACAGAAATAGATGTTTTTCTGGAACTCCCTGGCTTTCTCCATTATCCATCGGATATTGGCAATTTGGTCTCTAGTTCCTCTGCCTTTTCTAAACCCAGCTTGTACATCTGGCAATTCTCGCTCCATGAATTGCTGGAGTCTACCTTGCAGGATCTTGAGCATTACCTTGCTGGCATGTGAAATAAGTGCCACTGTACGATAGTTTGAACATTCTTTAGTGTTTCCCTTTTTTGGTATGGGGATATAAGTTTATTTTTTCCAGTCTGATGGCCATTCTTGTGTTTTCCAGATTTGCTGGCATATGGCATGCATCACCTTGACAGCATCATCTTGCAATATTTTAAACAGTTCAACTGGGATACCGTTGTCTCCTGCTGCCTTGTTATTAGCAATGCTTCTTAAGGCCCATTCGACCTCACTTTTCAGGATGTCTGGCTCTAACTCACTGACCACACCATCTGAGCTATCCCTGATTTTATTATCCTTCCTATACAGATCTTCCGTATATTCTTGCCACCTTTTCTTGATCTCTTCTGTTTCTGTTAGGTCCTTGCCATCTTTGTTTTTGATCATACCCATTTTTGCCTGGAATTTACCTCCGATGTTTCTAATTTTCTGGAAGAGGTCTCTTGTCATTCCTATTCTATTGTCTTCTTCCACTTCCGCACATTGCTTGTTTAAAAATAATTCCTTATCTCTTCTGGCTAACCTCTGGAATTTTGCATTTAATTGGGCATATCTCCCCCTATCACTGTTGCCTTTTGCTTTCCTTCTTTCTTGGGCTACTTCCAGTGTCTCAGCAGACAGCCATCTTGCCTTCTTGGTTTTCTTTTTCTTTGGGACGTTTTTTGTTGCCACCTCTTGGACAATGTTGCGAACTTCTGTCCATAGTTCTTCCGGGACCCTATCTACTAAATCTAGTCCCTTAAATCTGTTCTTCACTTCCACTGCATATTCATTAGGAATATTAGTGAGCTCATATCGAACTGATCTGTGGGTCTTCCCTATTCTCTTTAGTTTGATTCTAAATTGTGCAATAAGAAGTTCGTGATCTGAACTACAGTCAGCTCCAGGTCTTGTTTTTACTGTCTGTATAGATGTCCGCCACCTTTGGCTGCAAAGGATGTAGTCAATCTGATTTCGGTGTCGGCTATCTGGTGAAGTCCATGTATAAAGCCGTCTTTTTGGTTGTTGGAAGAGAGTGTTTGTTATGCACAGTGAGTTGTCCTGGCAGAATTCTATCAGCCTATGTCCCGCTTCATTTTGTTCTCCTAGACCATGCTTACCTGTAATTCCAGATGTCAGTTAACTGCCCACCTTAGCGTTCCAGTCTCCTGTAACGAAAATAACATCTCTTTTTGGTGTATTATCCAGTAGGTGCTGCAGATCCTCATAGAACTGACCTACTTCTGCTTCTTCAGCATCTGTGGTTGGGGCATATATTTGGATCACTGTGATGTTAAATGGCTTACCCTGAATTCGAATTGAGATCATTCTATTGTTTTTTGGATTGTATCCAAGCACTGCTTTAGCCACTTTATTATTAATTATGAAGGCTACTCCGTTTCTTCTGTGATCCTCTTGTCCACAGTAGTAGATCTGGTGGTGATCTGATGTGAAGTGGCCCATTCCGGTCCATTTCAGTTCGCTGACACCCAATATATCTATATTTAATCTTGACATCTCGCCAATAACCACGTCCAATTTGCCCTGGCTCATAGATCTTACATTCCAGGTTCCTATGGTGTGTTGACCTTTAGAACATCGGATTCGTCGTTCACCACCATCACCGTCGGCCGCTAGCCGTCCTTTCAGCTTTGAGCTAGCTGCATCATCACATCTGGGGCTAGTTGAACTTATCCTCTGTTCCTCTCCAGTAGCATTTTGACCATCTTCCGACCTGGGGGTCCCATCTTCCGATGGTATACCGACATATCTCTGGTTGTACTGATCCATTTAGTTTTCATGGCAAGAGTACTGGGGTGGGTTGCCATTACCTTCCCCAGGGATCGTATTTAGTCTGACTTCTCTGCCATGACCTTCCCGTCTTGGGTGTCCCTTCACGGTTTAGCTCATGGCATCCTTGAGGTGCTCAAGCTCCAGCACCACGGCAAGGTAACGATCTCCTTTGCTGGAGTTTCATGATATGGCCTTATGCATATAATCAAATGGGGATTCCATACATAATGTCCCTCATTACAACTGCAACTTCCAGGTGGCTATTTCCACAATCACAGCAGCACTTTGTAGGCCATTTCTGGCCTCACACTACATCTATGTCTCAGGATGCTTGGGCCTAGACACCAAATGCTCCACAAAATTGCTAAGGACAAGCTGGGATATATCACCCAGAGGAGTTTTGGACTGTATGAAATAGCACTATCTTTCATTGCCTCTGGACCAGAGCACACATTAACATTTGACATGGAGAAGCCACTAACATGGCCTCCCCATGGTGAGTGAGGCCCAGGTAGAATTACTTATTATCACATAGATAACGCTCATGCAAAAGCAGTTTGGTACTTTGCTCCAATAACTTTCAGTGACAGCTCAAGGAAGTGACAGCATTTTAGACAACTCTGGTTTCTTTGTCACTCATTCATGCTTTTCTAATGTCTTTCCAGGTTCTAATATTGGATTGCTTCTACTTTACTGCATCAGTTATTGCTCGTGCACTTTTCTCTGAAAATAAATGGTTATTTCCCGCCTTTGGCTTTCTGAATGGTATTACTGAAAGGTTGTGAATTACCTCTCTGATTCGTTTGACCATTTCCACCATCACATTACCATTTGTCTTCCATGTTTGTATAGCAAAAGACAATGCCATCAGGTAGCACTGCCTCTTTTATTCCTTCTACTGTACTTAATTCTGGATTTTGAATGCTTCCCCTTTATGAAGCAAATTCTATTACGATAACTCTGTGGAATCTGTCACACTAGCGAACAGTTTTGTATTTACAGCAGTTAGCACTGATACCTATTCTAAGTGAATTGCATCGTTGCCTTTCTCTATTAATACTTCTTGATATCCGTCTGCTCCCCTGGGCTTGTAGCGCAGAGTCCATTTATGGAACAAAGTGTACACTCTATGGCCTAGTTCCATGAACCACACCAAACAACAAAAGCCTGCCCAGTGAAAAATGCAACAACAGGGAGCCCTAGAGGCCCTGTCTGGCACTGCACTCCAATGATTAAGCAACAAATGCAGATAACAGGCCCTCGGTTTCTTGCTTACACCTCTGGTCCAGGTTGTTGTGTTGTAATATTCATCCATATATAATATATTCTGCTTGAGCAGTTCAAAAGGCATACAGAACTTTTCTCCCATTATTGTATTTTTCTGTGAATTAGACGGTTTCCTTGAGGCAGTAATATTAATGGTCTAGGAAGACAGGAGGCATACTGCAGCAAAAAAAATCAAATCAGGATAGAGCCATCATTTTCCCAAACGGCATGCTGAGCACACTGACATGCCGTGGGAGAAGTTCTCATGTCTTGCGAGGAACAAATGAAAGGTTTCAGTGATCTCACAACAGAGGAGCTCCTCACAGCCTCGCTGCATTTTATTTCTTTCAGTCTCCATGGAAGGCAGGTAATCCTGCTGTTTCTGTCAGGGCTAGGGAAGGAGAGCTGGCCCAAGATCTGTTGCTGCCTGAGGCAAAAGACAAGATGGTCTCTTCCCATTCCATGTACAGAAGCCAACCAGACTGGCAGCTGAATCTTACTTCTACATTGGTGTCCTGCCTACACCTCATGCAGCAAGCTAGCTTACAGAGTTTGCAGCTGTTCCTTGCCATAGGGCTGACCTAAGGTCAGCAGTTGGAGGTGAGCCAGGGACCAGAAACCATGGGACAAGCCAGATGTTAGGACTGAAGAGTAAGACAGGACCAAAAGAAGAACCAGGAGACAGGGTTGTGGAGCAAGCCACACTAGGACCAGAGAATAGCCAAGGATACAGGAATACACCAAAGCTTAGGAAGACATAAGAACACAAGAAGAGTGATGCTGGAACAGAGCAAGGGTCCATTTTGTCCAGTACTCTGTTCACACAGTGACCACCCAGCTGCCCACGGGAAACCCACAAGCAGGACATGAGTGCAACAGTACCCTCCCACCCATATTCCCCAGCAACTGGTATACATAGGCATGCTGCCTCTGATACTGGAGGTAGTGCATAGCCATCAAGATAAGTAGCCACTACTACCCTTCTCCTCCAGGAATGACTCCAATCCCCCTTTTAAGCCATTCAAATTGGTGGCCATCACTACATGTCACTCAGAGTCAGCTGAAATAAGATTCATTTGTTTAGATGTGGAGCATTATATAAACGTTGTAAATAAATAAAATAAATAATAAATACAGGAAAGTCTTTATACTCCTTCCTGCCCAGAAGGATCCAGTTGCTAGGATCATTTAGTCACTTCTGATGCAGAGACATATAAAATGATACACCCTCAGGAGAGGCTGCCTGTTAATCTCTGCATGAGTCACTGCTCTGGGCTTATCACTTTCCAATCAGCAGTCTAACAAGGCAAGGATCCAGACAGATTTCAGGGGAGAACAATATTCCTAAATAGCAATGAGGAACGCCTAAGGAATCCAATCTTGCAAATTCCTGTATTTTTTTTTAAAAAAAATACTTCTTCTTAAATTAATGCTTGCATCAGAATGTTTGCTTCCACCTGATGTTTGCATCAGAATGCTTGTATCCATCTGATTCCACACTTCTCTAAATGCGGTAGTTATCAGGCACTTAAAATGGCATTTAAATATTATTAAAAGGAAAGAAATACACATTTTGAGATGATAAAAAATGGCTCAATTCTCAAAATAATGTACAAATGGAACATAAGAGAATTATGGGTGACATGGAGATTTACCCATTTGTAGGAGCAACTGGCCATGCTATCAGTTTGTTCTATTTTAGCTCATGATGGCACAATAGCAAAGTCTCTGAAGGTACCAGAGAGAGGAGGCTACCCAGCCCCTCCTATTCCTGGACTGAGTGTCTTTTGGTTCTTGTTTCCAATTCTTGAATATAGGAAGCTTCAGCCAAAAGCATTTAGAAGCCCCTATGTAGCTCTGGGAGAGCCTTGCTGCAATTGTGTTGCAGGCAATTTCCTGCACAGAACTTCAGCAGCTCAATTTTGTGAGTTTGCACCAACAGCGTCTCACAGGGCTCAGCCAACTGCTGCCATCATGACACAAGGGTATACTTTGTTCGCTTCTGCCAACACAGTTTCTGCACCAATCTGCTGTCCTGGTATTCTAAGAATAATGCTTATCCACCACAGGGAATGTTCTCACAATCCCACTTCAGGCAAGATTGGGAATTGTGGGCAGGGGAAGCACAAACCATGCTCTTCTAGTGATGGGTGGAACTTACCCCAAATGAAATCATTCTCTCCTCAGAAAGTAACACATTCATCTGTGTAATCCCAGAGGAGAGTCCTACTTTAATCTGGCACCTTGTTCTGTGTATGTGAGTTTTTGCATATGGGTAGTATCAAACTGCACCTTGGGAGCTGTAGTTTGTAGTTGCATACTGTGTCATGACATCGTCATCATCATCATCATCATCATCATCATCATCATCATCATATTTCCTACCTGCCTCTCCATCCTGATTGAGGTGGGGAACAACAATAAGCATAAAACACATAAAATATTGATTAAAAACACAGTATACATTGATAAAACTTCCTAAAAACATCCTAAAAGCATCCATCTCCACGTTCTGAACCCCTTCCTGATTGGTTGTATCCCATGTAATGTCACCTGTTAGTATATGAAAGAGAGACAATGGTGCCACCAAGTGATATCATCACATTTAATAAATAATAATAATAATAATAATAATAATAATAATAATACATTTATTTCTTACCTGCCTCTCCGTTTGGATCAAGGCAGGAAACAACAATAACTATAAAATACATAAAACTGAATTTAAAATATAGTGTACTTTATTAAAACATCCTAAAAACATCCTAAAATTCCACTGGATAGGCCTGCTGGAACAGATCAGTCTTTATAGCTTTCTTAAATGCTAAAAGACGGTCAAGTTGATGAGTCTTCTCCGACAGCCCATTCCACAGTCTGGGAGCAGCAGAAGAGAAGGTCCTCTGGGTAATACTTGTCAGCCTAATTTTGGCAGGCTGAAGTAGATTCTTCCCAGAGGACCTGAGTGTGCGGGGAGGATTGTATGGGAGAATGTGATCCTGCAGGGCTTTAAAGGTAATAACCAACACTTTATACTGCACTCAATGAACTCCTGAAAGAAAAGGGTTAAAGGACTCAATGCATGTGCAGACATTCCATAGTTTAGATGCAGACTGGGCATGCACTGCTTACAAAGTATTCCAAAATTAGTAATGAATTTGTAAGACAGTGATCCATGCCTGCTACAAAGGTGAATTAATTATGAAATTCAGCAGCATCCCTATTCACTCCACCGCCCCCCCCCCCCCCCCGCTCTTTTGGTATGCTCAGTACAGCTCAACAAGGCAAATAAGGGCTGTGATAGCTAAAAGGGATTCATCAACTGGGCTGTCCATCTTCAGCATAAAGTAGTCCTGATGCTCTGTCTCTAGTGGCTTCCTGTGGACCCAAGAGTGAGGCTGTGTCCCTTTTTCCACATTATTACACTGATCAATCTGTGTAATTAAGAAATGAATTGGGCATCATCTGGCTGAGGACTTTCTGATGTTCCATGCAAAAAAATTAAAAGAGTTGTTTCGGGTAACTCTCTGGCCTGATTTCTTTTTCAAATCGTATCACATCCTTGAATATTGAAGTTCTCGGCAGTCACAGCAGTCAAATGTCACAAAATGGGTGGGGTGGGGGAAAATAAATGTTGTTTGCTGGAGAAAGCACCAGAAAGAAATAATGTCTCTAGATAAGTAATCATCAACTGGAAACTGCTATGCTGTCAGGTGTTACAAAGGACAGAAAAGAAGACGAGGAAGGATTAGAATAGAAAGAAAGCTATAAACAACTAAGAAAACTGACAGCCCGGTAAGAAAAGAGCATGTTCTTGTACTTCACAGAAATTACAAATAAATCCCAGTGGTTTGGTAAAAGAAAGGGGTGAACACAACCAAAAGTCTTTTATTATTTCTCTTGCTTGCTTTTTCAGTTGATGTATAATATCTAATGTGCTCTCTCTCTCGCTCTCCCGCTCTCTCATGTCACTTCTTCATTGAATGGTAACAATTTGCCTCTAACTACATATGCAAAGAGCCGCAATACAATTATCCTTTTATTTTCATATTGTGCTAGGTTGTATTCAGCTGGTATCTTAAAGTGAGTTAATGCACTTTCTAATTAGGAAATAAGTTATACTGTGGAGCCCCGTTTATTAAGTTAGGGCAAATGTATTAGGACTGGAACATTTATGAAGTCTGGGGCGAAACAGAATCAGCTGTCTGGAAGGGAGTTCAAAATCCCATGAAAGGAACCGAAAATGGCTCCGAGTTTCTTCCTGTGAGTGTGCTCATGTTCAAACCTCAGCTGGAGAAGAACCAAAGAAATAGTATGGTCACTCGCAAACTGGTTGAGGTGGTTAGTGGGAAACAGGAAAGGAACCGACGTCAGATGCGAACAAATGGCATCCAAGACCACATTTTGGGTGAAATGGGCCACTGGTTTAACTCAGTAAAAGGAAAGGAAAAAAACAGCTCTGTTCCCAGAAAACCTCATTAAACTGAAGTTCACAGTAGGAGCAATTCAAGAGATTTACAAATAAGATCTCCTGTGAATATATATATTTTTAAACTTGAGGATTAGGGCTTAGCGGTTAAGGAAGAAGTAGGAATTGTGGAGGAATTTGAAGACAGACAGACAGAGATCACATCATGTAGGTGCAGGGTTGGGCAACTTGTGGCCTTTCAAATGGTGTTGGTCTTCCAACTCCCATCAGCCATAGCCAGAATGGTGAGTGATGATGGGAGTTGTGTTCCGAAAACATCTGGAGGGCCACCTGTTGCCCACCCTTTGTGTGTAGGTATTCTTGCATGGAGTTCCAGAATCTGTTCCCATTAGTGCATGTTGCCTAATGTATTTTAAATTAGTTAAATGTGATTGTAGTTAAAGACCATTACATCTATTACCACATATTCTGCAATATCATGGTATAATATAATACGGTACCGTAAATCAATTAATTTGACGATATCCAATATATGCAAATATATACTGACATCAGAGGCTTCCACTGCTTCAGCTGCTCAGAAGTGAAAATTCATAATAATTAAGAGTACTTTAAACTTTAAACACTTCAAAGCTGCATCACAATTAGGTTACAATTAAAAAAAGTTGATGAACATTACCACTGAGGTACATATTTGGCCAAGCATTCAGTACAAGGTGTTAGTATTCTCACCAAAGTATCATCATTAAAGAGCATACAATCGTAGGTAATTGCCATGGTAATATAAAGGCTTTGAAATGTATTTCAAGTCCCCCTTCATTATAAATCCATTTGGCTTCTATTCTAATTGCCAAGCTATAGTCAGAATTTATGTGATGTTCCTGCAGATGTCATATGTGCCTAGTATTTTTATGTTACTTCCACTGTAATCTAACATTAATTAAATTTTCCATGAAAGTACTGTAAAATGCTGCCACCCAGAATGTTTGCATTCTGCAAATGAGAAAAATAGAGATGCTTTCCATTTTACTTTTATTGCAGCTCATCCAATAATTTTCTCCTCATTTTTTTTTTTTTTTTTTTTTTTTTTTTTTTTTGCTCAGTTTATTGATGTCCTGGGTATACAGGAGCAATTTTTCTTCTTATAGAGGCTTTACATAATTAGTTCCCAGTTCCAAGAACTCCTCCCAGTTTCTAGCTTTTCCAAGATCCATTTCTCTGCTTTAGTACCATTTCAAAGCTTATCAGAATTAACTAGGCAGAAACAAATGTGGTTTTTTGTTTTGTTTTGTTTCAAATAGCGACTTTTGCAGAAGGCCAGTTTATGATTCTGAATTGTGCTGCTCTTCAATATTTAGGGAAGGGGCAGTTTGCACATAAGAGGGTGCATATAATCAGACTTGGTTTTTCATATGACCATAACATTACAAATGCAAAATGGTGTGACCAAAGTATGTATATATCTGTCTACACTTGATTACAATGGTTCCAGCAGCCATGGAGAGCATTTTCTCAAGCCCCTGAGATTACAAGAAATCATTGGTGATGATGCACCAGTGTATGGATGTCTCCGGGGGGGGGGGGGTTAAAGTGATTTTTTTCCCCTATTCGTCCGACTGCATTTGCTGGGGGGGGGAGTGATGGCGGCAGGCTGCTGACACTGGTTTCGGACCTCCGCTGGTGCAGAAACTGACGGAAACCCCCCCCCCCTTCTTTCTGCTAACGATGCCAATGAGCAAGGTTTGCCCTTCGGGGTAGACTCAGGAAGACTAGACGTCATGCAGTTTGAATGCATTTTATTGAATACATGTGGTGAGAAGGACGTTGGAATGGGGGGGGGAAGGGCACAGGGCCAGTCATTGCCGGCAAAACTCAGAGGTGTGATGGGAAATGTAGGCGCAGAGTGCCCATGCAGACGGCTGTCCTCGGATCACAGTACGCCTGTCATCACCCCCGAAAGCAAATGACAGCATCCCTGCCTTGTCAATGTTGCCGCTCAACAATGCCACTCATTCCCATCCTCCTGCCACTGCTGGCCACGCCCCCTGTGGGTCGTCCCCCAATCCCAACTGGTTCCCCTGTGCCCAGCCTGAGGGGGGGCGGCATGGAACAACAGCAGCAGCCCCACTTCAGCCGCTGCCGCCGATCTACGCGGATTGCGCTCTTTCGCACTTGCATAAATCGTGCGGCAGGCGGGGAAAAAAACAGAAATCAGGCCGGCGTGGCTGCGCAACCCGTGCTCAAGCCGACAGCAGCACAACCGGAGCAAACTCCCGCAACCAGCCCCCTCCAATACCAGGATAATCCACACAAGGTGTGGACCATGAGGCGTCACACCTGAACAGGAAAATCCAGTTTCACCCCTCCTCAAGCACGGAACACCCGGTAGGTCTAGCAAGGCCCTTGGTGTCTCTTCTAACTTCAATCCAATTATTTCATTTATCTCTTTAAATACCATTTTCCATAGTTTTTGTACATATTCACAATTCCACCACATATGAATATACGTTCCTTTCTCCCAACATCCTCTCCAACATAATGCCGAGTTCCACTTATTTATTAAATTTAATTTTACTGGAGTTAAGTACCACCTCCAAACCAATTTATAGTAATTTTCTTTTATCCTTACAGACATACTCTTCAGCACTCGTTGTTTCCATATCCTCCCCCAGTTCTGTTGTTCTATTCCCTCCTTCAAATCACTCTCCCATACCATCCTAACAGAATTTTCTTGATCTTCCATTTCCAGCAGTATGTTATATATTTCACTCATTAATCCTTTTACTGGTTTATTTTCTTCTTTTTCTTTTTGTAAAATCAACTCCTCAAATTTAGTATTTCCTCTACATCCTTTATTATCCTTTACCCATTTCTTTGTCCATTGTTCCAATTGGATACAGTTGAACCATGATATAGTTTTCTCTTTTAATTTCCCTTTTATTTCTTCCCTTCTTTTCATTTTCTCAATCCAATCTTTTATTTTAATCAATTTTCCCTCTTTTAATTGCTTTACCAACTCTTTTTTAAAATTTTCAGGAAATTCCCTCATTACCACCACTGGTGTTATTGGGGGGATGACCGGAGCAAACTTTGTGCTTTTTATACTGTATTTTGTATTTGTGCTTTTAACATGTTGGTTGTTTTATTATGGTTTTAATTTTTGTGAACCGCCCAAAGAGCTTCGGCTATTGGGCGGTATAAAAATGAAATAAATAAATAAATATTTTTTTAAATATATTTTCGCCAAATTTCTAACACATTCTTTAAGAGAGGGTTCTCTATTTCCCCCCTCACTTTTTTATTATAATCTTTAAAATATATATTTCTAACTTCCAATCTATATCCTCTTCTTTTTTTATCTTCTAACCAATTTAAATCCCCTATCCCTATAATACTTTCTATTACATATCTCAACTGGTTTGCTACATAATATAACTTAATGTTTGGGAGCCCTAATCCTCCTGTATTCTGCGTCTTATCCCACATATTTTTATTTACTCTTGCCTTCCTGTCTCCATTACAAAAATTATTAACCATGATTTGCCAACTCTTTAGTTCTTTTTCAGATATCTTAATTGGCAACAAATTAATTTTTGATAAAATCCTCATTTTTATAAGTGCTATTCTCCCAAACCATGATAACTTTCTTTTTATATTCTTCTAACTTGCCCTTTATTTCTTGTTTTAGATTTTTAAAATTTTCCTCTTCCATATCATCCAAATTCTTTGTAATTTTAATTCCTAAATATGTAATTATTTCTTTTACTTTAATTTTTAATTTCTTCTTTCCCCATTCCTTTTCTTCTTTGTTACTATAGTTAAACAACATCATTTCTGATTTTAACCAATTTATTTGCAATCCAGTCATAACCCCAAATTCACTCAAATGATGTTTTACCCTATCCTTTTTTTCTAAAGGATTCTTAACTGTTAGTAATGCATCATCTGCAAACATATTTATTTTGATTTCCAATCCCTCCAATATTTCCATCTTCTCTAATCACATTTGCCAAAATCTCTATAACTAATACAAATAGAACTGGTGAGAGTGGGCAACCTTGTCTTGTTCCTCAGGCTAGTGGTATTTGCTTTGTCATACCATCATTCACCAACATTGATGCTAAATTCCTTGAATATAACTGATTTATTAATCCCTTGAATCTTTCCACAAATCCCATTGTTCCAATTATAGTTTTTAATGCTGGCCAGCTAACACAATCAAAAGCCTTAAAACTATCTAATGCTATTATCCCTGCTTTTAACTTATTCTTTTTTATCTTTTGTATTGTGTTTAGTACTCTTCCCACTAAATTATGCATTTGTCTTCCTGCTACAAATCCACATTGATCCTTCCCAACATATCTAAATATAAATGTCTTCATTCTTTTTGCCATTATTGCTGTTAAAATTTTTGCATCTTGATTAATTAACGATATAGGTCTATATATAATTCTGGAACTGTCAAATCTTTATCTGGTTTAGGTATTAATGCAATCAGTGACTGTTCCCACGATGGCAGGATCCTATCTCCCTTTATTATTCCATTGTATAATTTCTTTAATTTCAAAATTAATATTTTTAAAAGCTTTATAAGCTTTTAAACGCTTTCCCAAACCATCTACACCTGGGGATTTCCCCCCTTTTAACTTATCTATGACCTCCTCTATTTCTTTTTCCGTAACTAATCCTTCCATTAACTCCTTATCCTCCTGCTACAATCTTACCTTTAAATGTTTTCCAATATATTCTTATCAAAGGCATATCTCCTGCCTTATAAAGCTCCTGATAAAATTCTTGAAATACTTCTATTTTTTCTTTCATTAAATTACAAGATTTTCCTCCTTTGTCCTTAATTATCCCTATTGAATTCTTTGCCTTCTTTGACTGTGTGATCCTGGCCAGCATTCTAGAATTTCTATTATTATTCTCAAAAGTTTCCCTTTTTAAATAAACCAAATTTCTCTGAACTTACTCTGTATTTATATTTTCCAATTCTTTCTTTTTCACTTGTAGTTTTATTAAAATTTCTTTATCTCTATTTTTTAGATACTCATCTTCCAATTTTTTTATTTCTTCCTCCAATTTTTTTTCTCCTCTTGCTGTCTTCTTAATTTAGCTGTTTCTCAAATGGATATCCCTCTAACCTCTACAATGCTTTCATTGTATCCCATAGTATTGCTTGTGAACATTCTCCATTATCATTAATTTCCCATATTTCTTGTAACTCACTCCCTATTTTTTCCACTATCTTCTCATATTTTAATATTTTGGTATCCATCTTCCATCTTTTAGCTTCCTTATAATCTTTTCTCACTTTAAAATCCATATTTATTAATGCATGATCTGTTACTTTAATAACTCCTACTTCCATATTACATACTTTAAATATTAATCCTTTTGAGATAAAAATATAATCTGTCCTCGAAAAACTTTTATGAACCGGTGAATAAAAGGTGTATTTTTCCTCTCCTCCCCTTATCAATCTCCATACATCCTTCAGTTCTTTCCCCCCCCCCCATCATTTTGTTTAAACTAGTGATATTATTCCGTTTTTCCCCAATAGTGGGGTTTGATTTATCACATTTTTTATCCATCACCATGTTAAAATCTCTGGCCATTACTATATGTCCTTTTAAAATATCTTCCATTTCATCAAACACTTCCTTGTAAAACTGCATTTGATTCTCATTTGGGGCATAAATGTTAACCAATGTATAATACTCGCCCGCCATTTGCCCCTGCACCATAATAAATCTACCTTTTGGATCTTTTTTAATCTTTAATACATTTAATCCACATTTTTTTGATATTATAATGGCCACTCCCCTTTTTTTGGATGTACCAAATGCCTTCTCATACATCACTGCCCACCTTAATTTAAGCTCATTCATTCCATCTTTTGTTTGATGTGTTTCCTATATAAAAATAATATCTGCCTTATCTTTGTTTAATAGCATTTCTATTCTCTTCCTTTTCACTACTACCCCCAGCCCTTTCACGTTTAATGATGATAATCTTGTCTTGTTATCCATACTTTGTCAGTTTTCCTCTTTGTTGATCCCTTATTGTGCACACCCACATAAACACATTACTTAACCTTAACATAAAAAACTTTTCCTCCCCATCTGTTGATATTTTGAAATTGTGTAAATAATCAAATGTATATTTTACAAAAAAAATGGGTGTAGTTAACGATTGAAAGTAGAGAAACACAGCAGCAAATTAGGCAGGTGTCTGTAATGAAGGCAAGAAACACCTGAGTTAATTGATGTCAGTTTGCTAACAGTTTAAAAAGGGAGTGTCTTAAACAGTTGGTAGGATGGGGTCAGAAGAAGGAAAAGAATTGTTGAAAGGGACTAATCGGTGAATGAAAAATTGCTACAGAAGGAGTTGGAAACAAAGTTTCTGATACCGTATCATTTGGCTGGCGCAGGAGGAAAGCTTCAAAGCAAAAGGTCTGAAAAATGAAACTCTGAGAGACTAATTGCTGGTAGGAAAGATTGTTTAAAAGTTCTCAGAAGAAAGGAAGAAGAACTATGCAATCTGAATATGAAATGAAAAGAATTGTATGTTGTTCTATTGTCAATGCTGAAAAGTAAAGCTATACTCCTATTAACCTTCTTGGCGTAAGAACTTACCTTTACAGCAGCGTGAAGGAGTAAGCTTGAATCTGCTGACTCCTTCCTCTTGGGTGAGGAAAGAGTATAAACACAACACAACACCATCTCTGCCAATTCAGCCCCACAATCTTTTCAGGCAACACTGTCACAGGACCCAACAACATCAGTCACACCATCAAGGGCTCTTTCACCTGCATCCTTATAGAATTTGTGATAAATGCCATTCCTGACTTTGTCTATTGTTAAGTTCTTAATAAACTAATACACATTACACATGTCTTATTTTTTCACCACCTTTTTCCAACTGCACATTATCATATTTCCAACTGCACATTTTGTGTCCAACTGCACATTTTGTGTCCAACTGCACACAGAATATTTGGCACTGCCCATGTAAGCCTGCCCAAATTTTCCACTCATTCAAGATGTTAAGATGTCCTCAGTATTCATTTCCCCAAACAAGCCAATTCCTGGGTAAGCGACCTCACCTTTCCTAGTTTATAAAAGTGGCCAGGGGAAGACTGGCTAGGTTGTGCTGTCCAGGAAAGGCCGTAGCTGGCAGAGCAGCTGAAGCTAATGCCAAATACTCCAGGCCACGGAGTCCACCTGGGCCTCTAGTGATGAAGATGGATCTAGGAGTACTCCCAAGCTACTCAACTGCTGCTTCAGAGGGTGTGCAACCCCATCCAGAACAGGTCATTTACTCAATTCTTGGATAAGCGACCTTGCCCTTCCTAGTTTATAAAAGTGGCCAGGGGAAGCCTGGCTGAGTGGGTAAGATGGGTCAATGCCCCTTTACAGCAAGCTGTAATTCCATATTGCCTAAAATAGATGGTGGTAAGACCTCTGTTTAAAACATCCTTCCTGAACTCCACTGTATTGGATAATTTTCAGCTGGTCTCCAATATTTCATTCTTGAGCAAGGTGCTGGAGTTGTGTGGTAGCTCGTCAGTTCCAAGGATTTATGGATTAGACAAATTATCAAAGTCCATTTCAATCTTGCTTCAAGCCTGGTTATCGGACAGAGACTGCTTTGGTCATCTTGGTGAAAAATCTACATTGGGAACTGGACAGGCAGAGTGTGTTCCTATTGGTTCTGCTGGACCTCTTGGTAGTCACACATACCTTACTTATATTTCATTTAGACTTCTGTTACATGCTCTGTGTGGAGCTGCTTTCAAAAACTGTTCAGAAACTTCAGCTGTTTCAGAATGCTGCATCCATACTGTTTACCAGGGACAGTTACAGGAAGCATGTGACTCCCTTGTTCCCAAAGTTTCACTATCCACCATCACAAGCATTTTTGGGTGGTGTGTGAGAGAGGGCTTTTCAGTTGCTGCTTCCAGATTGTGGAACTAGAAGAAGCATTGTATCAAAGATGTGTGAAGTCCTTATTCCTCTCTACTCAGCACTAGTGAAACTACACATGGAGTATTGTGTACGATTCTGGACACCACAGTTCCAGAAGGATATTGAAAGGTTATAAAAGGTTCAGAGGAGGGCAACAAAGTTGATGCAGGGACTTGGGGACATGCCCTATGAGAATAGGCTGAAAGAACTTGGGATGTTCAGTCTAGAGAAAAGAAGATTGAGGGAAGACATGTTAGCAGTGTTCAGGTGTACATAAAAGGGTGCCACAGCGAGGATGGTCAACAATTATTTTCCATTGCCACAAAAATTAGGACCAGTTACAGCTACCTAGATTTCAAATAAATATAAGGAAAAACTTTCTGACAGTTGGATCTGTACAGCAGTGGAACAGTCTACCTATGGAAGTTGTGGGTTCTCCATCTCTGATGGTTTTTAAGAAGAGACTATAAGAAGAGACAACCATCTCTCATGGATGGTTTAACTGGTTTTCCTTCACATTGCAGATGATTGGAGTTGATGATCCTTGCAATTCTATGATTCTATGAAGCCAGTGGGCCAGTGTGGTGTAGTGGCTAAAATGTTGGACTGGGAGTTGGGAGATCCAGATTCTAGTCCCCACTCAGCCATGGAAACCTACTGGGTGACTTTGGGCCAGTCACACACACTCAGCCCAACCCACCTCACAGGGTTGTTGTTGTGAGGATAAAATGGAGAAGAGAAGGATGATTATGTATACCACCTTGGGTTCCTTGGAAGAAAAAAGGCAGGATATAAATGCAATAATAAAAAAATAAACTGTCCTTCCACTGGCACTACAGGCAAAGACCACTTTATTGAAGAAGAATTATGTGTGTGTGCGTGCGCCTGCACACGTGTGTGTAATTGTTAGTTTTTTATTGTATTTTAATGTATTGTTTTATAAATGCCATTTTTTGGTAGAAAGATGAGTACAAATAAATAAATGAGTAAATAAATAAATTGTGAGATTACACGTGCAATCCTATGCATGGTGAGATAGTCCTACAACTCCAAGCAAAAAGTTCTACATCTTCCAGCATTCCTCAGTCATCATGCACCCTAAACTTTTTTTTTCCTTTTCTCTGTGTTAGTCAGTTTCAGCCAAAGGCTGAACATTTATTTAGAATGTAGAGATTAAAAAAAATGCTCAGGAAGACAGGAAATTATAAAGTTCAACAGAAGGTCAGAGGAAGGGAGAAAAAAGTTTTAACTATGGAAATAGAAACTTAGGCCTAATCTACACCAAGCAGGATATTGCACTATGAACATGGTATATAAAAGGCAGGAGCTACACTACTGCTTTATAGCAGTATTGAAGTGCACTGAGAACTGTTGGGGCTCATTGACACATATCATATACTGCTTTTATACCACTTTCATAGTGCTATGTCCTGCTTGGTGTAGATTAGGCCCAGGTTTCCAGAAATGAACAAGAACCTACCTTTCCTGATTAGTTGGAGTTGCGGAGAGAGAGAAATATAGAAGAATAAAGCAGGCAGGCCAGAGTCCTAGAGCAAAGAGTGTCAGAGCTGATGGAATTGGAGAAATGGTTAAGAATGCAGGATCAATGACAATAAGATACTGCTTGAATAAGGAACCTGGACAAAATAGGGACACAGTATCCAGGTGTGCTGGATCTGTTTATCCCTGGTGCTGTCGCACCATGTCCTGCTTTGTTGGTCCCTGGTGTGAACAGAGTGCTGGACTAGATGGACCCTTGGTCTGGTCCAGCAGGGCTCTTCTTCTGTTCTTCTATTCTTCTGTTTCTATTATTACCTTATGGTTCATATAGTTTATTGTGCATTGTGTGTGTGCTAGGGAAGACTCACAGCAAGGAACAATACTAAAGCCAATCAAAACCGAGAAACACCGGCATGAGGGATGCCCAAGGAAAGAAAATGAGAACTGACTGCTGGAGCTCCAAGACAGTTGCAGTTCAAAACAAAGAGAACAAAGAGCTCAATAGTTCAGAAGCATGACCCAGGATGGACTGAAAACTGGAACAAAGGGAATAATAGTTTCATTCAGGCAACTGAACTGAAGGCTCAGGAAGGTTCCTTAACTCTCGATTAATGTACATCTAGCTAGCTACACACCAAAGTGTAGTACAGTACTTGGAACTAAAGATATCATTCTTTCTTAATTGCTGTATTTTTAACTGGGTTTCAATTGATTTTGTCTTATGTTGTGGTTTAGTTAAGATTTTGTTTTTAAACTCTTATCGTTGTTAGCCACCTTGAGCACCATTTTTGGTGGGAAACTAGGACAGAAGTGTAATTAATTAATAAACAGTAAATCGAGAGTACTGAGGTAGTGTGTGACCTTTCTGGCCTGTCTGGGAGGTAGGTCCATGTCAGAACTAAGCCATTGTTTCCAAACAGGCTTTTTGATCGGCCACTGCAAAGTTTCCCTTGTGGATTCATTGGCTGGGTAAATGACATGGTGATCAGGAAGGCATTTACATGTTATCTGCAGCCACAGGGAACAACCCCCTTTCATCTAATCAAGGAGGAAGCAAGTATATTCTATGGCTCAAATGCCTGTTTGGCAATTCAGAGCCTGAACACCACTCTTGGCAGCTTATCACAAACCAAAATGGATTTTTGAACCAAACTGTCAGGATAACGCCATTATAATCCATAGCGCATAATACGCCCACCATGAAGCCACCCACAGCTGAAGTGTCTCTGTAACTACTTGGGGCACTCTCTCCCCTCGAGGTTCAGCGGGCACTTCTGTTAATGTCATTTAGGCACAAGGGAGAGACTGTTCTTTATTTTCCTGGGCTTTTAAGCACTGCTGTAGCTCCACTGCGATTGGTTTTAGCGCCGCCTTTTTACTGCTTCGCCATGTTTTATTGTGTGTTGTCTGAGTTATTGTAAACTGCCCTAGAAATATTGAATTGGTGAGTGAAATGTTTTAAGTGTATACATAATGCAAACCCCAGTAGATGGATTAAGTTAAATCCACATCCACAGCAAAGGAAATTGCAAACACGACCCGTTAAAAGCCTACTGTAGTGTGCAAATGATATCTGCCACTACTGACTCAAATTGCATGTAGCCCAATATGTCAGTATCTATCTTGTTTGAAGGCTGAAATGCCATTGCATGCACTTAGGCTTTTGGACACTGCAAAATGGCTGGTGCAATCCAGTGATAATGGAACCTGTACCAGCACTAATAAGTTAGTGCTGGTGCAGGTCCCATCAGGGCCAGGATCTCTTCTTGATCATTCTAGAGTGCAGGACACAGAATAATGGGCTCAAGTTACAGGAAGCCAGATTCCGGCTGAACATCATGAACATCAGGAAAAACTTCCTGACTGTTAGAGCAGTACAATAATGGAACCAGTTACCTGGGGAGGTTGTGGGCTCTCCCACACTAGAGGTATTCAAGAGGCAGCTGGACAGCCATCTGTCAGGAATGCTTTAAGGTGCATTCCTGCATTGAGCAGGGGGTTGGACTCGATGGATCCTTCCAACTCTACTATTCTATGATGTAGTGGAGGCTTTCTTAAAAATTGGCTTCCTTGTTCAGCAGTTCTTATACTAAAATTCCCAAATTACTTTTCAAACTTGAGGCAACAGTTGTTAGAGAAATATAAGACATTTATTGTGAGGAGTTGCTGAAAGAGAAAATAACAGTACATGGTTCAAGTTCATACAGACCTCTGGAACCTAGCCATAAACTTGAGCAAGATATGACAGGGATTAAAAAGACCTTCCTTTCTGCATCTTGATACTATGTATCTTGGTTATTTTATATCAAATCTAAACAACATAGTTGGACTCTGACATTTGTATTTTGAAGTTAAAGCCCCGAAAATGCCATTGTTTGTCCCACGTTACTGTTCTTTAATAGCATTTTAAGAGGCACCAACCCTAGAGATGTGCACAAGTCTTGACATTTGGAATCAGGGAAGTGACATTTGGGTTTACTCATATTCAGAAACCACAGGCTTTAAATAATAGCACAAAAGAGAAGAAGAAAAGAGAGAGAGAGAGAGAGAGAGAGAGAGAGAGAGAGAGAGAGAGAGAGAGAGATTGTGTGCACTCACCCTCTTCTTTATTCCCCCAGACAGCTCTGCTTTTCTAAGGACTTTTTCTTTTCTTTCCATGAGCCACAATATCCTCTGATAGTTGAAATTCTACAATAGTGTTTTTTTAAAAACCAACTGTTCTACATTACCAAAGAGAAGCATTAGATGTATTGGACTACGACTTCTATCATCCCCAGCCACCATGGCTATAGCCCAATGAATCTGGAGGGCATCAGGTTGGGGAAGGCTGTATTAGCCAATCTACTCTGGAGCCACACTTCATTACACAGGTTCAGAATATATGTGTGAAGTCGCAGCTGGGGCTATGGGTGGCCATGTCTAAATTGGTGTGGAGAAGCCAGATGGCAAGCTAAAAGATGTAAACAGGGATCTAAAGTGCAGCAAGAAGTTCATTTTGCTCTTTGGGCCAGCAGAGACAGAAGGCCTGGATGATACAGAGGTTTCATACTGTCTGTCAATTGCAGGAGGGAGACGTTGCATGACTGTATTTCATTTGTTACAAAAAGAGTTTGAACACAAACAGTTGTGTGTTGCTCCCAATCCAAATTCTAGTCTCTAACCAAGGCCTGGAGTCCCTAACAAGATGTGTGCCATGGGCCTAAGAAAAACCTGTTTGTAGCTATTAGTTCAGTTTCAGACTTCCTATTTTCAATAGCTTTATTTCTTTATGTATTTATCATATTTTTGCCCCACTCCTCAGTCAAAAAAGACTCTCGGAGCAGCTTAAAATCAATTTGCAAAAAAGACAGTCTCTGCCCTCAGGCCTACAATCTGAAAAAAGACATGACACACAAGAAAAGTTCAGAAGGGTAAGAGGGAAGATCTTGAATGAGGAACTTCTGGTTCTGTGTATGGCTGCCCAAGGTGACAATAAGCTATTTTCCAGGCAGTGAAATATTCCCAGGTAAACTAGCCTGGGATCAGGAACTGAACTAGAGAGTTCGAACCAAGGAACAAAACTGTTGTTGCTCAGTCAAGATCCCAGCCCTGCCTACTCTGGCTGGCCATTGGGCCCTCCTGGATAGGAAGAAATATGAAAGGTTTCCTGTTTGGGCTGAGCAAGAACAGTCTTCCTGGTTCTTATATATTCCTTGGCTCTTGTATATTCCTTGGGGGCCTTCTCTGTGGTGCCCTCCCCCCCCCCAAACTGTGGAACAGTCTCCCTGATGAGGCCTACCTGGTGCCAACATTGTTATCTTTTTGGTGCCAGGACAAGACTTTTCTCTTCTCCCAGGGATTTAGCAATATTTAGCAATAATGAGCCTGGGTCTGTTTTTTAGGCTCATAGTTTTTTAAAGCTGTTATAGTGGTTTAAATGTATGTGTATACTGTGTGTTTTGGAGATCGTTACCTTGTCGTGGTGCTGGAGCTTTAGCACCTCAAGGATGCCATGAGCTAAACCATGAAGGGACACCCAAGACGGGAAGGTCATGGTAGAGAGGTCAGACTAAATACGATCCCTGGGGAAGGTAATGGCAATCCACCCCAGTATTCTTGCCGTGAAAACTAAATGGATCAGTACAACCAAAGATATGTCAGTATACCATCGGAAGATGGGACCTCCAGGTCGGAAGACGGTCAAAATGCTACTGGGGAGGAATAGAGGATAAGTTCAACTAGCCCTAGATGTGATGACACAGCTAGCTCAAAGCTGAAAGGATGGCTAGCGGCCGACGGTGCTGGTGGTGAACGACGAATCTGATGTTCTAAAGATCAACACACCATAGGAACCTGGAATGTAAGATCTATGAGCCAGGGAAAATTGGATGTGGTTATTGGTGAGATGTCAAGATTAAATATCGATATATTGGGTGTACTTTGGCCACATAATGAGAAGACAGTATACCCTGGAGAAGAGGCTGATGCTAGGGAAAGTGGAAGCCAAAAGGAAGAGGGGCCGACCAAGGGCAAGATGGATGGATGATATTCTGGAGGTGACAGACTTGACCTTGGGGGAGCTAGGGGTGGCGACAGCCGACAGAAAGCTCTGGCATGGGCTGGTCCATGAAGTTACGAAGAGTCGGAAGCGACTGAACGAATAAACAACATATTATTTTTAAGTGTTTTTATCTTATGGGTACTACCCAGAGAGCTTCAACTATAGTATACAAATACAATCAATCAATAAATAAATAAATACTCTCTAGTTCAATTTCTGGTTCCAGGCTCCTGGTTTACTTGAGACAGACTTATACAGCTCAGCCTTGACAATATGCAAACCTGCTGCTACCTTTTAAAACTTCAAAAGAGAATGATTTGAGTCCTTTTCATTTCCACTCCTTGACATGTTCAGTAAATGTACAGGGCTGAGATCAGTTGACTCTGACTCAGTTGTACTTGCATTTGTTGACATGTTTGCAATGTGTCTGCATGCATACAATTGTACACACATAGTTACCTTGCAAATGTGCCAAAGAAGATCTATACCATCATCCACAATGCTGCCCCTACACATTATGCAAACTCATTAAATATAAGGAGGTAAGAGATATTCAATTTGTAACGGATAGCTCAATGAAGCCATTGCCAATGTGAATTCCACGTTATTAGGAAAACAAAACTGCCAGTAATGTAGTGTCTTTATAGTAATCTATGGTATAACCATACTTGGAATGCCTTGTACAGTTCTGCTCAACGGATCTCAAAAATGATATTATAGGGCTGGGAAATGTGTAGAAAAGGGGAACCAAAATGATCAGGGCTGGAGCAACTCCTGGATAAGGAAACATAACAACATTTGGGGTATTTTAGGTTTAATGTTTGTTTGTTTAAAGTGAGTAAGGAGGAACATGACAGAGGCATATCACATTATCATGGGCAAAAGTGAGAGGGAGATGTATTTCTCCTTCTCTCATAATACTAGAACATATATTATGTAGAACCAATGAAACTGAACGTTGGAAATCTGGGGCATGGAACAGCAAGTCTTTCCTCACACAGTATATAGTTCCAACTATAGACTTCATACTCACAAGATGCGACAACAGCACCAAGCTTAGATGGCTTTGAAGATGGATTAGACAAATTCATGGTGGTTATCAATGGCTACTAGTTATGATGGCTATATGCCATCTCCAGGATCAGAGGTAGCATGCCCAGTTCCTGAGGCACAAGACCAGGAGACAGCTATTGCCCTCATATCCACTTGTGAGGTTCCTATAGACATTTCTTTGGTCACCATAGCAAATAGGATACTGGATTATATTGGCCTTTGGTATGACCCAGCAGGGCTTTTCTTATGTTCTTAACCCAAAAGTATGAAAAGGGTTCTGCTCTGCATTCATATTTATTCTATATTCATTCATACATGCTTCTGAGGGGTAGTCACTTGAAAAAGAGTTGCTTACAACTTTGGAAAACTGCCCAATTTAACTGGTACGCATAGCCATTTATAATGCGTGTGAGTGTGTGTGTGTGTGTGTCTGTGTCTGTGTCTGTGTGTGTTCATTCCATGGGAAAATCTTGCATTGCAAAAATATTCAGCTCACCTAATCTATGGTGCAATAACGGCAAACAAGAAAGAGGATTTGTTTATTTTTTATGGTTGCACCCTCCTTGCAGAATATTGTCCTGCAGGAGACTTACATACCCTGTCCTCTCTGGAGTTTCAGAACAGCATTGGTGTGAGAGTGATGTAAATACAGTTAATTATTAATTCATAATTGTTAGCTGACTTTGTGTCTTCTTGTGGAGCTAGATCAAGAAATACAAGCATAAACAAATGAACAAACACACAGCAGCAGCAGTTTGCATGCCACTCAGCTTGAGGACCCACCTTTTGTTATCATTGCAAAGGCTTCACTTCCTTCCTGTGGTGAAAGTGTCTTTTGACTTAAAAGTAAAATAAATAAATAAATAAATAAATGCAACGCAAACAACAAATTCAATATCTTTTTTCAGTGCACCACAAAAGTGGGGCAGGAGGTAAACACAAGGTGCAGGTATACAGTTTCTTTTGTATTACGTACAGCTATATCCAGCTCTGTGTAATAAAGAGCACTCAGTCGGGGGAGGGGGGGGAAACGGATGAGAGTCCATTATTAGCAACCTCACTCAAAGCAAAAACAGCATCGTTAAACAAAGCCTGTCTGCAATCAAACATCTCTTTGGTAACCTGAATTCAGGAAATTTTGGAAAGAGAGGAGCTGCTGACACCTGTGCAGATGAGTCACAACTACATTAATAGATCATTTTTTAAAAAAAAGATAGCAACAAAAGCAATTACTGTACTGTAGAGGTGTCAGATTTCCAGAGTGACCAGAAAAAATATTTCTCATGGGAAAGAATGAAACTCTGCTGTCTAATAGACTCCTTGACTGAGCTCACAGAGATGGACTTGAGTAAAGCTGTGCACAAATGGCCACTTGAAACCCTCTGCTCTATTTGAAGGCAGACAAAATGGAAGGACAATTTTGCCGAATTTCTCCAGGGGGAAGAAAAATTCTCCAAAACTTTCTCAGAGGTAGGGCTCACCATTTGCAGGGGTTGTAGTAGAGCTTCTTTCCTTTTTTTTCCTAAGGTGTTTTGGGGAGGGGGGGGTTGCACCAATATTGAAAATGCCAACAGCATCCATTGTGTTGACAGCCAACCCCCCCCCCCATTTTGCATCCTCAAGAAAGCAAGTGTACGGGGGCAGGGCTGTGTCCATTTCCAGGGAGGAGGTGGAGCTAGTGCTGTGCTAAAATCTATCCCCCAGTTTACTGAAAGTTTTCTTCCCTCATGAAAGTTTTCTTCCCACATTTTCTGTCACATCCACATCTTCTGTCACATTCATAATTTATTTTGACAGTGTTTTTAAGTTGTTGAGCTGTTGCACTCCTGTCCTGCTTAAGGGTTTCCAGTGGACAGCTGGTTGGCCATTGTGTTATCATAATGCTTGACTAGATGGACCTTGGGCCCTTTCTACACCTGGGTTTTTCCCTGGATCATCCCTGTGCATCCAAATTATGCACAGGGGATCCAAGGAGCAGGCAGTGATGATCCGTCCATTTTCCTGGGATAACTGAGACCTCAGTTATCTCGGTTTTACCCATAGTCCCGGGACAATCCTGAGGACTGAGGACAGTGTGAGCACCTGGACTGTCACCGTGGAGCTCCTTGCCCATTTCAAATGTCCCGCTACTTGCGGGGAGGACAGCAGCCACAAGGCCACACTCCGCAAGATAGTCCCAGAACCATGGAAAAGTTGCATTTTCCGCAGTTCCTGACATTCCGGGTTAAGCCCTTGCTCATCCCAGGTTGCCTCTGGGATGCACAGAGATGATCCAAGGACTACCCCGGGTTATGGGCATGGTGTAGACATGCCTGGAGTTGCACAGACAAAGAAAGACTGACCTCCACTGGATCTGGCTCCATCCACCAAAAGATCTGGCTCTGCTGACCATTGGTCGACTTTTACCATAGACAAAGCCATTCATAGGGAGAAGGCACCAAGGTCTTGGGACCTGGTTTCCTCAAAGACCACAGTCTCTCATAAGAGCCTTCATAAAATCATAGAATCATAGAATAGCAGAGTTGGAAGGGGCCTACAAGGCCATTGAGTCCAATCCCCTGCTCAATGCAGGAATCCACCCTAAAGCATCCCTGACAGATGGTTGTCCAGCTGCCTCTTGAATGCCTCAAGTGTGGGAGAGCCCGCAACCTCCTTTCTTGGGTTTTAAGATCTTTGGGCCGTTCTTTCAGTCTCTGGCATCATAGGTATACTTGGTGGGTCATGAGAGAGGCTATCCCCAGGTTCTGCAACTGCTGCTGTGGGAAGCTAGATTGACTCCCTCTCTAGTGTCCTTCTACCAGCAGGCAAATAAAAAAACCTGTTTTTTGGGCAGGCCTTTGGTATGCATGCTGGTTTGTTACTGGTTCTGGGGAGGGAGATAATTGGTTGGCTGTTCTCTTTCTTTTTTGTTGCCTTTTTTAATTGTGGTTTTTATTGATCTATTTTTATGTTATGTTTTAATTAAGGTTCTGTTGTATTTTACTATTGTTAGCCGTCTTTTGTGCCATTTTTGGCAGAAAAGCAGGATATAAAATGAACAAACAAATAAAAGTACCCAATAGATGGCTCCATGGTTTTCAAGGGAGCTGCAGGCAATGAAGAGCTTAGGATGGCAATTAACAAACAGAGGACAGGCATGGAATGAATTGGACCATTTGAAAGCCTACTGTTTGATGATTGGTGGTGAAAAATATATTCCTTCTTTGCCACATACATCTCCACATATCCCAGGTTGTTTGGAGAATTATACAGCCTCTTCGTAGTGAACCTGTGTAGCCATCATTAGTCAGCCAGCAAATAGATACGAGTGATAAAGTGATAAACTGGCTGGATCCTGGCCAGTTGGGTATTTAGGAAGCCTTCCTTTCTATAACTTTCCCTTTTTTAGCCAGGTAAACAAGTGTGTGGTGACTAGACAATTCCATGTGCTTTTGGATGAAGCCAATTATCTAGATCCATTTCAGTCTGGATTTTGGTTGGATTTGGTGACTGAAAGTATTGTGGTTGGTCTTGTTGAAAGGCCTTTGCAATGGAGGAGGGAGAATATAGCCTAGTTGATTGTCTCCTGAACCACTCAGTGATACCATCTTGATACCACTCAACTTTTAAGCTTTCTGGACCAACCTCCTGGGCTGGGACTTGGGAACAATGATCCTACAGTGGTTCCACTCTTTTCTGGGAAGTAGTACCAAAAGGTGATGCTTTTTGGAAGTCTGCTAACATATTTTTTATCACCATCACCACCATCATCAGCAATTTTGCTTTTATTATATTTGCTGTTTTTCATTGTTTTATCATTTATATATTTGTTACTAATTGTTGCAGCTTGATATTTTGGACATTTATATTGAAAGTTGTCATAACAATACCATAAATAAAATATTTATCAATTGCGTTGTTGAGCTCATGGATATCATTCTCAGATACAAAAGAGCTGTGGTCAAAAAGGATACGGAATAATATTCATTCCTAAGGTAGTCTGATCTCAGACCATTTTGGGATACAAAGTTTAGAAGCAGTACCTAAACTTAGCCTGGAAACACATTGATAACCAGTGCAGATTGTATAATAACAAAGATGGTATGTGGCAAAATGCATGCCACCTCCCACAAAATCCATCTCTAATGAAATTCCTACAGATGCCCATTTTGGTATTGTCTTCCCACTGTGGCTAACGTATTTCAAAAGGTTACATAGTGCCGTAGCAGGTTTAACATACAGGCCCAGCCAACAGTGAAAATCATTTTGCAGATAACCTGGGTCATTGGTTACTTTTCCCACATGAATGTATCCCTGGACACAGCCAGGGTACACTGTGCGGAGGAAAAAATTACATGTCAGAACTGTCCCTTAGCATTGCTCATACAAGGAAAAATAATTATGTCTCCAGTGACACAATCCATGCAAAAGGGTAGTTATGACAGTGGTAACCACAATAGGTCAGGTAGTGAGCTTTTATGCCTGCTGTGCTTTTATATCGGTATAATCAACCCAAAACAGGTATATTTTGAAGCAATTTCACAAAGAATGTTTTAATACAGAATTGTATTTGAGGTCTCTTTCCTTGATTAAATGTATAGTTGCATTGACTAAATGTATAGTTGCCATAACAACTTTGCACAGCACCTTATTTAATTATTGCCCCCTTGCTATCAGCATTTTAGTTGCTATGACAACAAAAGACTTTGTTTCACAGCTATTTCCCCCCAGTTGTGTTAAGAAGAAATCAAGCTCTTTTGCTTTTTACTCAAAAGAGCAAAAATATCTGGAGAAAACAGGAGCACAGCCAACCAAGAAGCTTTTTAAATACAGATAGCATCTAAAAAATGGTGCTGATGTATGTCCCTTCACCTTTAATGAACAGTTGGATGCAAATATGTAATGCACCAGAAATTATATATACAAGCATCCTAGACAATGCCTGAGGGGAAGCAACATAACAGAAAGAGGCAGAGAAATGAAATGCATGTCAGCTTAAAGAAAAACCTCTTCTTTTTATATACTATAGAGAAACGAGAAGCAAAACCCCTCCTATTTTCTGGCATGTTGTGTAGATTCCATATTCTTCTAATTTAGATTAGGGATTCCAGTATTTGAGACTAACTTGTATTCAGGTTGCTTGCCAACACACACACACACACACGCACAGGGATGCACTGCATTTTGTTAAGGCGCTCTGATTGTAGATGAAATAATTTTAAAACCCTCATAGGACAGAAATTGCACATGATAATTATCCTGTTGTCAGCATTTGGTGTGTGTGTTTTTTTAAAAAAAAATCAACAGGGAAGGTGAGTGGAAGGGAACCTGCTTTAAATGCAAAGTACAGTGGAATAGATCCACAATATTCAATTAGGAGACAGTTGTATAAGAAACTAAATTAGAAGGTAAGTGTTGGGCAGGGGGGAAACTAAGATGAAAATGGACTAAATGTTCTTTTTCCACAGAGGGAAATCTCAGCTGCTTTAAATCCTGATGCTACCCAGCACAGAGCCTTCTTGTGGAACCACCTATGCCAATTCTGAATTTGGTGCTAATGCCTCTGACAGTTGCTGTTTCCATGAAACCGTAGACAAAAGCAGTTCATCATGTTTTCACCCAAAAAGATTTTTAAAAGATAAACTGACAAATAGAGTATTCCTGACTGTAGAAGCCACATCCTTCTCCTTTATGCACTGATTGTGCATAATGGGAATGGTTTGTTTTCCTTTGGGAAGCTGCACGACTTCATATTCTTCCTCAATTTTATTCTGTGAGCCAGATAAAGCCAGAGTGAATATATATTTTACGGCATTCATTTAACAATAGAAAAAAATCCCTGTAGGTACATGCCACTGAGCATCAATTTCCCTATTGCATTGCTGTTTCAGGCGGGGTTTGGTTCTCTATCTGAAAGCACAGCTTCTATTGCAAATCAACAGCGTCACCATATGCTCAGGCATTGTTTGGTTTGCTTTGGTTCTTTGCCATTCCCCCTTTCCTCTCCCTCCCAGATTTATTATTTCAATTGCAAAACGAACGTTAGGTTAGGACAAATATCAGTATTCCTGCACTATGAATTTCCCGGCTCTGCAAATTAATTCACAATGCAGTATGTATCCCAAGCGAAATATGAGACACCTTATTTGTATGCCTTTGAATGTCTACAAATTGGAATATTTTGCCATTCATGTTTTGTTTTTTTCCCTGCTGTCATGCTGATTCCTTTGATCAGTGGGGAAGAAAATCAGCTGTTTGCTTTTGGCAAATGTTAGGCTTCATTTTCACAACTTGGGCAAAGAAAAATGGCAATATGACTCACAGCTGTGTCTTTTGTACAGCTGTTGTGTTTGTTTATGTTATGGCAGTAGATAACCTATGGCAGCCTAAGAGCTCATACAAGTCAACAATAGATCTTTTTTACAGGACAAATTGAATACATTGTGTTCAAACCAATTATCACAGGTAAAAATAAAATGGTTTCTAAAACTGGCAGTAGTATTCAATTGGCTTTTATCTCTAACTCCAAAAGTCAGCCCACATAAAAAGGACATTTTACAACGCTTACAAAGGATGGTCATCTTCAACTTTAACTTCAGACAGTTGCCCAGGGAAAGAGTTCTGAGGTTTTGAAGTGCAAAAACGTTGGCACGTTTGCTTAAGTATTCTCATAATCAAACATAGAGATCATGATGGAACATGCGGGGAAGCTGTAGAACTTCCTACCTTCCTCTTGAGCGCCCCCAAAACCTGCACAACTTAGAGGAGCAATCATGGTTCTAGCTGCCATCCACCTCTTCTGGCCATCCTAATTCTCAGAATGGAGAGAAGGTTACCATTCCCTATTCTGGCTTCATCGTTATCCCCATTTGAACCTTCTCATCTGGGCCTATCAGAACATGATAAGAAGGCCTCAGCCTAGGATATTCTCTTTGCCCTCCTATCTTTGTCTTTTCAGTGGCACCACACAAGCAGTGCATTTGAGGCAGTTCTGAAGTCTTATGACACTTACAGTGTCACACAATTTCATTGGCAACAGTCTACCCAGCTGTCAGCATGGGATATGGCAACATTTCACTCTCCAGCTCAGCCCTCCACACCTATGTCATCTTCCACAAGCGCCATCCAAAAGAAGTCTAGAGCAACTCATTAGTGGCCAGGAATACAATGTTAGAGCTTGTTCTGCTGCTTCTTGCAAAACACTAGATATTTTAGCCTCTAAATCCAAGCACATGCCACCGTCAACTGGCATCCCAGTCTGAATCATGTTTATTCATATGTGAGTGAGTCCCACTGGTTTCATTGATACTTACTTCCAAGTTAGGGAGTTTAGGGTTGTAGCTGAGAGATGGATTGAAGAAAAGCTAGAAGTGACAGTTGAAAAACAAAATACACAGGTACAGAAGCAAACTTTGCAAAAATTTCTGGATGCCTATGAAGAAATATGCATCTGAAGTGGAAGCGAGAGAAAAACAAAGATATTATCTGGAATGCAATTTTCCAAATTTCACTGTTTTTGAAAAATGTCATATTCAGATTTTTTTAAACACTTCCTTCTTTCAGCTTCATTTACTTCCTTCTGCTTTTCCTAATGTTATTGCATAATATTGGTTGTTTCTAGACTTAGCCATCTTTAGAGTAGACCTATTGAAATAAAAGGGTCAAATTAGGCTAGATCTATACTATTGCTTTATAGTGGTATTGAAGTGCACTGATAACTATTGAGGCAGAATCCTCATTCCATATACTTCTTTCAAAGTATTATATTGTGCTTTTTATTTGACATTCATAATGATTTGACACAAGGTGTAGATCTGGCCTTAGTCACAACTTACTTAAGTTCCACTGATTTCAATGGGTCTAAGTCTAAACATGACTGAGGGCAGAATCCAATGGGATGCTTACACCCTGCCAATTATCTGATGTCCTGCCAATTCCACTGCACAACAGCAATTTAGTCCTTCCAGGCAACCTGAAACAAGCAGAAATTCTGGTTGCTGAAAGGCAGTAGGGAGCTCTGCCATCCAGCCTCCCTCCAGAAATGAATGTTTTACACTCATTTCAGGGCTTCCCATAGGAAGAGCTAAATCTTCCTTGTGTACATGGTGGATCCCACTTGCACAACCAAATTGGCAGGAACCACTGCTTGAGGAAAGGAATCGGCAGGGTGGAAGGGAATCAGGGAGGCAGGGATAACCATCCCATTGGCTTCTGTCCTGTGTTGTTTGTTTTTCTTAACTGCCCTGAGCCCTTGTGCGTAGTATTAGTTGCAAATAAAATAAAATAAAGCTGAGTGTATGGTTTGGGAGATGTTTGGTTGGACAGTAGTTCTCCTATATCCAAGCAAATGTGTTCATCTCTTGGGGGTGAATGTTCTGTGGGTTTGTTGGAGAAATGCAAATCACCAGTCTTGAAAATGCTAGTTTGATTAAAACGCCATACTTTCTCCTCTTCAAAACAAAGCAAGGAACCTGAAAAGAGGGCTGGGGACAATATCACTCAAACTATACAATGTACAACTCTTAATTATGGCTGTTGCTGAGATGAATAAATTCACATTGATGCTGGTTTTGTAACTTTCAGGTTTAGTGTGGAGCAGTGATTAATGGCAGAATCCTTTGCATGTTTAGACTGGAAAGCCCTACAACTCCCAGCATTTCCCAGAGAGCCATGCTGGCTAGGGAATCTGAAAACTGTAGGACTATTTTCTATCTAAGCATGCATAGGATTGTGCCCTAAGAGAATGAACTACAAATCAGGAAGTCCCTGGCCCTTTCTACACCTAAGGGTTATCCCAGGAAAATGGAAGGATCATCCCTGCCTGCTCCCTGGATCCCCTGTGTGTCATTTGCATGCACAGGGATGATCCCGGGATAAACGGCTGGTGTAGACATGCCCCCTGCTTCAAATCTCACCTCTGCCATGAATGTATAGTACATTTGAAGTGCTTCAGATGTTTGGAAGTGCTGTAACAGCTGCAATTTCCATCCTTCCCAGTCAGCATGTCTATACTGGCTGGGAATGATGGGAGTTGCAGTCCAAAACTTCTGAGGGATATCAGGTTGGGGAAAGTAGTTGTGTACAAATGCTAAATGTTATATGATGGAAGATGGACAATTGTTCCTACCATTCCATCCAGCTCTAAATAACCTTCCCCACCCCTATCTATAAGGCAGAGAGGCCTGCAAAAAACAACATTCAAAAGGTTCATGTAATATAGTTTTGTGCTAACAGAATGGATCAGGATCTGTTCCCATGCCTGTATTTGAACAGTGGATAATCTAGTCTTCTAGACTCATGCCTTTGCTTGCCAGCTCAAGGGCAAGAGGGGAATAAGAAAATGGATTTTGTATTTAGATGAGTATAACTGGGCACTAATATTTTATGAATTTGTTTTTCAGGGGCTATTGGAGGAGCAAAAAAAAGTATAAAACCAGTTCTCATATAATTTCAGCTCCCAAAGAAACTCCTGGAGGCCAAAAATAAATTATGAGAAAAACGGAACACAAAAAAATTGCTGAGCTTTTCTGATGTGTTTGAATTTCTTCAAGAATCTTAAGTGCGCAATTTTGGTCCCAACAGCTTCAATGGACACAGATACACTGACATGGATAGGTTTAAAACCAATAAAAATGAATTAGATCTTCACACAGTGTCTAAGTATCCAATGTATCACATTGCCACAGTGTCTCAGAACAGGCAAAAGAGAGCACTTCTTCACAGAGCCCATAGTTAAACTATTCAATTTGCTTCCACAAGATGCAGTGATGGCCAGAAATGGGAATTAGACTAGGCATGATTGCAATATATTAACTCTATTATCAAAGGCAGTATGCCTCTCAATATCCATTGTTGTGTATTGCAAGGTGCAGGGTGCTGTTGCCCTCATGCCTTGCTTGTAGGCTTCCCATAAACATCTGGTTGGCTGCTGTAGGAAAAGAATGCTGGACTAGACAGTCCTTTGCTCTAATCCAACACAGCCTTTCTTATGTACTTATGTCAGGGCTTTGCTAGACCTACCTGGGAATCTGAGCCTGTAGAGGGGTCAGCCCATGCTAGAAGTAGTTCAGGCTGTCACTCCTGTCTACACGTAACACACGATGGGGTAAAGGAAAGCCCCGTCGCATTGGCCATTTTTTTTTTTTTTTTGCTTGTTTAAAGGGGCCATGTGCACAGGAGCGCACCAACGAGAAAGGTAGGTTGTTGTTGTTTTAAAAAAGGGTTCCCCGCTCCCCCTGCCCCTGATTCCCCCCACGATGTCTGATGCCCCCACACCCCACGCCATGTCCGATCCCCCCGCCGCCCGCCCATCCACCATGTCTGATGCCCCCCCATCGCCCCTGGGCCGCGATTACCCCCATCTCCCCTGGCCTCCATTTCCTGTCCCCCGATCTCCCCGTGGCCTCTGTTTCCCGCCCCCCCATGTCCCATAGGCCGTGATTCCCACCCCCATGTCCCCACCATAGCCCTGATGGCCGCAGCGCTCCATCCGCCGCTTTTCCCAGCTACTCGGGAGTAAACGCGGTAGCCGGGAAAAGCGGCAGACCTGGCTACATGCCTGTGGTCTCGGGCTCAGCCTGAGACCGCAGGGAAAACCAGGCCAGAAGTGGTGCCGGTTACAACAGGCCCAGGGAGGGTTCACCCCTGCCTGAGCCCAGGATACCCTGTATGTCATCTGGACGCACAGGGGTGAGCCTAGGGCTCGCACCGGGTGAAAGCCTCATCTAGCAAGGCCCTCAGTATCAGGCCTGCAGGCAACACAAGCCAGAAACTAGGAATCATGATCCAAAACGTAGGCCTTATCTACACCAAGCGGTATATAGCACTATGAAAGTGGTATGAAAGTGGTATATAAAAGGCAGAAGCCACACCAAGCAGGATATAGCAGTATGAAAGCAGTCTATGGTAGGTGTCAATAGGCCCCAACAGTTGTCAGTGCATTTCAATACATTTCAATACACTACTATAAAGCAGTAGTGTGGCTCCTGCCTTTTATATATTGCTTTCATACCACTCTCATAGTGCAATATCCTGCTTGATGTAGGTTAGGCCTTAGACTCAGTTAATCCTGCTTTGACTTTGAAGCCTTCATTGGTCAGGTGGAGCTACTTGGGCTAGCAAGAGTGGTTAGAGTTCATTCAGTGTTTATGAATACTAAATTGTGCAGGGAACATTCTTACCTGTAGATCCAAAGGCTCATCACATACAAGAGGAGTACAGAATCCACTGAGATCCAACAGCTCCTCATGCTTATAGCAAAAATAGATTGATGATGATGATGATGATGAGCAGCAGCAGCAGCAGCATATCTGATAGGATTTTAGAGATGTTTAAAAAGGCCAACCTTTGGATACTTATAATTCTCAAAAAACTCAAGAAAAAGGGGGACTGATCACACACCAAGCTTACTTATGGTATTCTATGAAATATTTCATTGGCTCTTTGCCATAGACCAAACACAGAGCTAGATGGGCCATTCATTTGGCACTTCTTATATCCTTATAACCAGAGTAGCAAGCCCTGCTTTTGTTATGTTAATGATGTAAGGAGGAGGATTCTACAGTTGCCAAGCTGACATTGTTCCTGCTGCCAGTCTTCCCATCAGAGCAGAGGTCTCCCTTCACGGTGGACTTAACCATCATAATTAATTTGCAGAACTTAATCTCGCAATCATTCCTTGTCTGTTCTGCCTTTCCCCAATAAACTGATGCATCTCTTTGATAGAGGTACTAATTACACCATTGACAAAACAGCAATTAAATTAACGTGATCACAATTTACCATTGACCAATATCAAGCAATTTACTTCAGATGGCTGCCAATTAGTTAGATTTCCCCCAAACACTCTAACAATAATAGACATGATTGCAGACTTCAACAGTGGAGCTAACAAGTACAAATAATATTATGATTACTGATCTGAATGTGCTTGGAATATGGATTCTGTTTCGATCCAAAGAGGGTAGGGAAATATAAAGACTTTGTAGCACTAACCACTGTTCATATTACATCACCAATTAAATCCCACTAACATCCTTCATGTGCAGATTGTTTTATAATGTAACAGAATACCCCATCGTGCATTTTTCAGCCCCTCATTACCCTTTGAACTTTTCCATACCTGAACAATCCAATGTGCCTTGCTTGAAGAAGAGTCATATGAACCCAAAACCATAATTTTCTTGTTTTGACTTTTCACCATTCTGTTCTTGGTGTGTTTGTGCTGTGCCCTGATATATCTGGTGTAACAAATTCGCTAGGCACGTGGAGAAGAAAGTTGCTGGTATTGGCTCAAAACTTGATACCACAGTTATTGCAGAGCCTGGGGAAGTGTCCAGTGCCCCATCTGGTCATGCTTCCTGGGATCAGTTTCAATTGTTACAGCCTGATGATGTGGATCAGTCCATGCCACCACATGTAAGCTTGACCCTTGCCCATCTTGGCTAATACGACCTAGCAGAAGTGGACTGATTGGGTGGATCCATGGGGTGGTAAATGCCTCACTCTGTCAGGGGGTGATGCCTTCTGCCTTGAAAGAGGCTGTAGTGCACCCGTTCCTGAAGAGGACCTCCCTGAACACAGATGTACTGTTTGTTTTAACAAATTTTGTGCAATGCCCTGGAAATTAATGAAGAGTGGTATATAAATGTTTTAATTAATAAATAAGATAACTGCCTGCTATATAACAATAGTTTGTGATGTAAATCACGCTGTTCATGCCTCAGCTAATGATGGAGGATTAAGGAATCTTTCAGCGGGAGCCTTCTTTACTTTCCTTCATTTCTGTTACCTTCACTTCCTTAACCAGCCCCAGACCTGTTTACCCATTTACCCATTCATTTGCCAAGCCCAGCTCAAAGGAAAGGAAAGAGCATTACTAATGACCACAACAGCTACTTATGCCACTGCATGTTCTCTTGGAGTGACTGGTGGGTGGGATGGGAATTAGCCATTCCACCAAGTAGGTGCTGTGGGTCAGGGAAAGTGGGAAGAGGATGGGAAGGAGATCTTTGGGACCACTTTGAACCGCTAGGCCCTGCCACCAAGGCACAGGTACTGAACTGGCTCCTTCAGCTGCTGCTTGCAGACTTTCTGCAGATGGAGTCTTACCTTCAGCTCATTCTGCTTTGCGTTCATTGTATCTGGGCCATGACAGGAGAGGAGAAAGGGAAAGAAGTGTGGCTTGCATTTTGGAAGCAGTGATTAGTGATCACTTTCAGAATTGTGTTAACATATGCAGCTGGGTTATGTTCGAGTTAGATCTGTGGTCCACCTAGCCTGCTGCTTTCTACATGGATAATGATTAATCTCCAAGGTTTCAGCCAGAGGTCCTTCCAAGCCCTTTCCCATAAGCTGCTGTTGTTGCTGCTGCTGCTGCTGTTTTCTCCTCCTTCTCCATCTCCATCTGGATATGTTAGTAGGGGTTGAGAAAGTGGGGCCTCCTAACAGCCAAAGCAAGTGCTATATCATTGAACTAAGTCCCCAGCATTTTGAGAGTCCTTGCAAGTGCTTCATACACACCCACTCCACAAGAAAGCCCATTTAATGGTTTCAGAACCTAGGATTCTTGGGCAATCTAAGGCCCTTTCCACACCTAAGGATTATCCCAGGAAAATGGAGGGATCATCCCTGCCTGCTCCTGGGGACCCTGTGTGTCATTTGGATACACATGGATGATCCCGGGATGATCCTGGGGAAAAAGGCAGATGTAGAAATGGTCTAAGACATAAGAACATAAGAAGTGCCATGCTGGATCAGATAGGGTGACCACATGAAAAGGAGGACAGGGCTCCTGTATCTTTAACAGTTGCATAGAAAAGGAAATTTCAGCAGGCGTCATTTGTACATATGGAGAACCTGATGAAATTCAGTCTTCATCACAACAGTTAAAGGTGCAGGAGCTATACTAGAGTGACCAGATTTAAAAGAGGGCAGGGCACCTGCAGCTTTAACAATTGTGATGAAGAGGAAATTTCACCAGTTTCCTCATATATACAAATGACACCTGCTGAAATTTCCTTTTCAATACAACTGTTAAAGATACAGGAACCCTGTCCTCCTTTTCATATAGTCACCCTAGATCAGACCAAGGGTCCATCTAGTCCAGCACTCTGTTTACACAGTGGCCAACCAGCCATCGGCCAGGGATGAACAAGCAGGACAGGGTGCAACAGCACCCTCTCACCCATGTTCCCCAGCAACTGGTGCATACAGGCTTATTGCCTCAAATACTGGAGACAGCACACAACCATCAGGGCTAGTAGCCATTGATAGCCTTTGCCTCCAGGAATTTATCCAACCCCCTTTTGAAGCCATGCAGAAGACAATAATTCAAAGATGTATTCTTGTTGAGACTGAAAAGGTCATCAACATGCTCAGGAACAATAGTGATGGATGGCATTAGTTAAGTGTGTGTGTGTGTGTGTGTGTGTGTGTGTGTGTGTGTGTGTGTGTATTTCCTGGAGGCTTATTTTGTCAGACCATGTCCTTTGTGTTTTTTTGAAACCACTCGTGTACCTAGCTGTAAAATCACTGGAGTACATTCCTAACACAATGCAGGCAACCATACTACTCACTGTAAAGATCAAAACAATCCATAAAATTGGATCTAACTAACTTACATTTTTTGACAGTTGAAAAGGACAAACTTACTCTTTCATAATGAGGATAGTGTATAGCATCGTGTGTGTGTTTAAAAAATGATTTATCCATTGCTGAGAGCCAGAGGAAAATTAATCTTCGTATTATTATTTTTTAAAAAAAATCCTATTCAAGCTTCCCAACTGAATATTATCTGTCATTTTATTTATGTAGCTCTTTCAAATCTGAGTTCAATGGAAGAATGGCTTTCAGATTTGTTCCTTCCAGTCTAAGCCACTGATTGAGTACTGTAGCTAAAGCCTCTTCATCTTGGGAGAGCTTTATTACCAGTGCATTGTGGATGCCCACCCGTCAATCAAGGGTCCAGTAACTTTAGCCCTGATAGCAATTGAAACCAAGCTGGATACAAAACAGCTGGGAAGTCTGCCTGCTGCGTAACAATAATTTGCAGTGCAACAAATTATCATAATGACGCACGATCCTTTTGTGTCTTTGGAAGAATATGCATATCAGCACCTGGCATCTTATTAGCCTTCCAAAAACATGCTTTAAAATGTGTGTGTGGTATTAGACAAACAGACAGGGGCCAGGTAGAAAATTAGACTCTTGCTATATGAAGATCATATAGAACTATGACTTTACAAAGTTCATAGATACAGGGCCGGCCCAAGAAATATTGATGATTGAGGTGGAATGGCAATTCAAGGGGCTCATCTACACTAAGCAGAGATTCCACTATGAAAGCAGTATATAAAAGGCAGGAGCCACACCACTGCTTTATAGTGGTATTGAAGTGCACTGACAACTGTTGAGGCCCATTGACACATACCATATACTGCTTTCATACCACTTTCATAGTGTTATGTCCTGCTTGGCGTAGTTGTGCCATGGGCCCCACCAGTTTTCAGTGCACTTCATTGCCACTATAAAGCAGGAGTGTAGATCCTGCAGTGCACTTCAATATCACTATAAATACAGCAGTAGTGTGGCTCCTGCCTTTTATATACTGCTTTCATGCCAGTTTCATAGTGCTTGGTGTAGATGAGCCCAAGGTGTTTCAAGTGGTGTTTCCAGTCACTAAAGATTCAGACAGGAATTATGGCTGGCTGGGGAATGCTGGGGGTTGTAGGAGTTCTTTCTGTCTAAACATGCATAGGACTGTGCCCTTATTTAACCAAGCATGTTTCTAACTCCTAATCCTATGTGTCTGTCTTACTCTGTCTCTGTAATTTTGTGCTGAGTCACTTCATGATAGTTGTTCGCTCAATCTGTGCCTTCCAACCTGATCACCGAGAGTTATGCTTCCTTTCTGCTACTCTGACTCTCCTACCTCATTCCACAATATCCAAGACCATGCAGGTTATTTTTGCACCTGAAGCAGCAAAAATGCCTCTCCCCCTTCAAAAAATACGATAATAATTAAATGAGTTGCAATTTGCTGCTTTTTCAGGACAACCCAAAACAGCTGGCTCCCTCTAATGGACAGCCCAGCCCTGCACAGATAAGCATCCCCATGTCAAGAACCAGAGTTTTGCCTCCCTAAGTGGCACTAAGAACAAATTAAGATTATTGAACCCATATATGGGCTAAGTCTCATCAGTTCCTAGCACTGGCAACATGGTGCCTGAGGACCATGGACCATCAGGAAAAACTTCCTGTTAGAGCAGTACGACAATGGAATCAGTTACCTAGGGAGGTTGTGGGCTCTCCCACACTAGAGGCATTCAAGGGGCAGCTGGACAACCATCTGACAGGGATGCTTTAGGGTGGATTCCTGCATCGAGCGGGGGTTGGACTCGATGGCCTTGTAGGCCCCTTATGACTCGTGCAGCTAATGAGGGATTCTAGTATAGGACAGGACTGAAACTTCTACTTTCTTGTTCCTTTACCCTGTCCGCATTCTGAACCATCTTTACCTCCATATACAGGTTCAGAACACTGTGTTGGTATAAGCAGCTGGGGGAGGAGATGCTGTCAGGGGAATACATGATCAGCAAGGGAAAAGTTCAGCACTTCTTTGATGGAAATTGCTAACTCCTAAAATGTTTTGCAGTGGAGAAAGCGTTCTTCAAAGTTCATTTTCCCCCCCACTTCCAGTATTTAGTGAAAACACACATGCATTTGGGCGAAGGGAAAGTGGACAGAAATTCATATTTCTTCTAGATCATAAGCCCACAAAGAGACCCACCTCACACCTCAATCGGAGACTCCAACTAAGTCATAAGGTTGATTTAAATTCAGCCATCTTTGGCTGAACATCACAAAGAGACACGCAAAACAATCCAAAGGACAGATGTCTGTATTTACTTGGGGTGATCAATGTTATGACCCCTGTACAGAGTCTGGGGGCCAGAGGATATTTTGGATTCCTGGATCCAGTGTCAGAGACAGCACTCGGATCTCAGACCCAGGAGTCAATAATCCCCTCCCCCTCACAGTTTGCATTGGCAGAACCATGGCAGCTGCCTCTTCAAGGTTGCAAATGTGACCTCAGAGGGAAGGAAAAGGGGTTGAGCAGGTTGGCATGGAAGGAATAACTTGCACTGTATCCCCAGGCCTCCTCCCCTCCCCCTCCCCAACATCTCAGATAGATGGGCAAAAAATCCAAAGTGCTGAACCATATTCTCCAAAATAGATTCAGCACCTTCAGTAGGTCCTTTAGAGTTCTGGCTGGTTCTGACTAAAACCCAGAATGCATTCATAGTTGTCGTCCCCCCCCAAAAAAAATGGAGCCAACAGCCTCCGCTGTTGTCACCTCTTTGTCCTTCTTCCCTATCCTGCCTCAGCTACAGGCAAAGCCAAAGGAAAGCATACCCATTGCTCTCTTCCACTGGACTTTTAAAGTATGCCTGGCAAGCTGCACAACTCATTGGAGGCCAGCAAGACAGCCGCCCTACCCCTAGGGTCCTCTCAACCACCATCCGCCTCTCTCTGGTCCATTACAACAATAGGGACAGCCAAACATACTTCTCTCTGTGTTACGCAGTCTAAAATGCTAAGCCACAAAATTATTTTCAAGTAGTTTATTTTTTTCTCTGCTTAGTGAGATAATGATAGATAGATGAGAGAGAGAGAGAGAGAGAGAGAGAGAGAGAGAGAGAGAGAGAGAGAGAATATATATTTCTACACTAATTTTCTCTCCAACTTTTTGTACTCAAGAAGACTAAATGGCATGGGTGGACTCTAAAGAAATAAAGTAGCAATATCACACCACCAGACAGTTTTAGAAAACTGTTGGCAAGCATTCAAGGGCAAAAGATTCCAACGTTCTCATTCTCACAAACTCATTACTCTTGCTTTTGACCTTAATGAGTTTTTTCCCCCTTCCCAATTCAGCTTTTAAAGGCCTCCACTGAATCTAGGGGCAAACATTTCACTCTTCAATAGAAAATCAGGCCAAACACAGTATGAGGTGAGCAAAATTGAGAAGTACACCCTGGGAATAATTGTAAAGACCATTAATGGAACCCTGAATCACCTGGTGTTAGGCTGTTCTAGAAAATGTCATGGCTAAATCAGAACTCTTTTGTTATTGGAGGTGAGGGACTGCAATGAAAATCAAATTCCAACAAAAGCGTGCATTGATTTTGGAAGAAGAGATGGAAACCTATTAATAATGAACCTGGCAACCACAGGTCTGACAAATATTTAGCATCATCAGCTGCATACTTTTCATGTCCTTGGAGTAAACACAGACAGACCTTAAAGTCTCAGCCTTTTATAGCCTTTAATAGCTCTTGTTTAATTAAGAAGCTGTCCCCCCTAGGGGATGTTGATCATATTTAGAAGCTGGCATGACTGAAACACCAACTCGGTCACCAAAATGCTTCTTTGATTCATGATTGAAGCTAACTGGAAGCTGTTGGCATAGTCTCCTTTAATCATGTTGCAGTAATCATCAGAATCATTCAGTAAGAGCATAAGTGATTTATAGGACATGAGAAGAGCCCTGTGGGATCAGACCAAGGGTCCATCTAGTCCAGCACTCTGTTCACACAGTGGCCAACCAGCTGTTGACCAAGAATCCATAAGGAAGACATGGGTGCAACAGCACCCCACCACTCATGTTTCCCAGCAACTGATGTATGTAGGCTTACTAAACAAGGCTTATCATAATCCAAAGGCATCTTCCAGTATGTTTTGGCATGTGGTTGAATGACCACTGCCAATCCCTAGGGAACTTGGCATGTTCTTTTATAAGCTTAGTTCCTACACTCACCATAAGCAGCACCTCCATAAGTGTGGGAGGTGAGCGTGATCATTTGTGTGCTTCCTCTCCTACCACATCGGCAATAATTTATTTCGATTTATACCCCCTCTGGATAAATAGGGTTGGGTCCAGCAAATGCCTCCCATGGGGTTAAGGGCTCCTTCCACCAGCAGGTGGCTTTCTTCCAGCAGAACTTGCTGTCTGAGTGCAGGGGGGTGTACTCTTGGCCAATTCCCTCCATGGCATAGAGTTGTCTTTTGGACAAGTCTCCTTTAAGATCATCAGCTTACTGGATCTTGGTGCAGTATTTCTGCTCGGCCCAGATCCAGTTTTAACAGCAATTAACAGATGGGCCCTTTATCAGTCCAGCCTCATTAGGATTAGATATGTTACTCTTTTGCCCTTCTCTTATAGCTAACCTTGATAGAAGGCTTAAGAGGTTTGATTCCTTCAGACCGGGGGGGGGGGCAGTTGATAGCTTGACGGACTGATATTCTGGACTCTGATTCCACTCCTGACCAAAGAGGTGGAAGGTTGGTCAGGAATTGTATGAGATTTTTTCAACGACCCCAGGGAAGAGGGGTTTCTCTCCCCATGTGACCTAACCGCTCTGGAACACTATTGAGTTAATTTTGGTCTGGGCTTTGAACAGAGAGGCACCTGCATAAAGGAGCTCCTGTAATCTTCCAGATCTTTCACACACTCTTTTCCTGCAGTTCCCTATACACCAGTGGAGGCTGGCAGCTCCGACGTCAGTGGGGTGGTGAACCTGCTCCAGGTTTCAGTCAAAATTCTAAAGGAGCTCTCCAAGGTGCTGAATCCAATCCTCAAAATAGGATAGCTTGGATAGCTTGGATAGCTTTAGAGTTTGGACTACCTCTGACTGAAACCTGGAGCAGACCCACCACACCACTGACATGGGAGCCATCAGCCTTCACTGCTACAAACCCCAAAAAATCAGTTCTGGTGGGGTGGAACGCCTTCCAGAACTTTGGGGGAAGTCATGCTGTGGGCTGCAAAAGGAGGAGAAATTAGCACACGTGCACAACACACACACACACACACACAGAGTCTCTTACACACACATACACACACACACTTTCTGCCAGTAGGAGCGTTCTGAGCAGAACTCCACTGCAGGATGCTCTCTCCAATAGAACAAAAATTCAGGATCCAATCCATTATCAGTGAAAACATGCAAGGAGATGACTCACATCTTCCTTCCCCCCCCCCCAAGAACGATTGCATGATTGCTCACATTGTCCATGTACACAAGCCGGTCACATGCTATGTCTCTAGAGCTGGTGGGAGTGTAGAAACATGTGTGGTTTCTCAACCACAAGTAGAGAGGTACCAATTCGGGTAAGTGCATTGAACTGGACTGCAGACCTGGAAGGGGTTAAAGCTTCTCTGGTCCAAACTGTTCTTGAAAGGCAGGAATATTGCACATGGGAAAGGAGAGATGTGTTTGCTGATGTTCCATGTTACAGCTGAAATAAGGACAAGTCATCACACAGAGGCATTCCCACCTGGTATGTCTGATGTGTAGATGGGATCAACCCACATCATCATTCTGAAGTTCCATCCAATCCTATTACTTAGCAAACACATCCCCAATTCTCACCTTGTAACCACCTTGTAATGCAAGTTAATGTGCTGTACCTCTGGATCATAGCCCACCATCTGGACTTCTGTCATCCTCTCTGTTCAGTCCCTGATCTGGGCTGTCATTCAGCTGTTAAATAGTGGCACTTTCTATGTATAAAAATGGTTTTCTACTTCCAGAGATCCAGGGTATTATTATTTTCTTCTCCTTCATCTTCCTTTCTCTGTTACATGCTGCCAATAGTGTTGTGATCCAAGTTCTTTGCACCAAATCTGAATTTTAACGTTATTTTAATTAGGACTGCTTGCTTTAATTGGTTTAAATGGTAGATTAATCAATGGATATATTTTTTTCTAATCAAGGGGACTGCAAGGAATGTGAACATCTGTACTTTTAGACTATTTCGCTTCTGGTATGTTACTGTAATTGGGAATGAAAAAGAAAATATTAAAGGTGGCATTTCCTTTTAACAATGAGTGGTATTTTGCTTATTAAATACTACATTATCTTAATAGATCCCTCAGTATCTGAACATTATACCAAGGTTTTGTTATGTGGAAATTGATTTGAATGTAATAATTTGAATTGATTGATCACTTAGAAATCTTGAATTGGCAATCCTACTTTTAATGAAAAGAAACTGTACAAAAATTACACACACACACACACACACACACGATCCAGAGATCTTATGAGCAGAACTGCATCCATGGGATATGCCAAAGGTTTTTTTCTGATTCCTCCTTCTCCCTGCTCCAGAGGATTGTGGGCCCCTCTGAAATAGTGTGGAGGGTGATGTGGAGGAATGTTGCAGGGGAAATCAGCAGTCACCATCTAAGCCAACAGCCATGGTATAGAACAACAGTTTCCCAGCACCACTTCCTGGAACAAATCCTCCAGGAATGTCCTAGCCCTGTCCCAACAAAGTGCCCCAGAAAATGCTAAGGTCATCAATATCAAAAGAGCGAGAAGAACCAACAGGAACACACTTTTACTATTATACAATTATACTTTAATTACTACACATTTGCTGGATACCTTAGACAAATTATTCTCTCAATCTCAGTTTCTCATCTATATAATGAATATCTCACAAGGTTGGTGTATGTATGGACGAAACCCAGTTTATAAGTCAGGTTGGACACCAAAGTGTGCTGGGAATATTTATCACAAGCTGAAGAGCTTCCTCAATAGCCAGTGGCATCACCAGAAAAAAAATCAAGGGAGGGGGCACAGAAGGGGCAAAGCATATTTCTAAGTGGGTGGGCTGTATCCCACATGTTCAGCTCCCTGAAAGAAAAATAACGGTATATCTCACACTAAAACTGCCATCCTCTTGACTACAACGGCTGTTCAGTCTGGTTTGGGGTCAGCAAGTTCCTCCCTCACCCATCTCACTACTGTATGAACCAAGATCCCATGATTTCCACCACCCCACAGGGTTGCAGTTAGGAAATGTGGGATTACATTGGAGGGGGGGGAAATCAATCATCGCAGATACAGTGGCCTTCAAGAAACTCTCAATCTGAGGGCCAAAAAAACAATGAATTCATTCACACAATGAGCAACTGGATATTGATTTATTAAAGATTTTTATATATTGCTTTATAGACTGACCTCACAAAGCAGTTTACATGACATTTTTAAAGCAATGGGATCAATAAAACTGTGCAATCAATAACAAAAAAGACAGCTCTTTGTCTTGGAGAAGCTGATTCTGTTTCTTCTCCTCTCAGGGCAAGATGGGAGTCTGCATGCAAGTGGTGCCACCCTCCACTGGGTCTTGGGTATGGGTGCAGGTCTACAGTGCTCATAAAGTGCCTCAGAAGGACACCAACCCTGTGGCTCATTTAGCCTGCAATGGGGCAGAGAGAGGTCTTAACCACACAAGTCCTGGGCACAACATGTGCCAGAGGAGTGAAAAAGGCTACATCACATCAAACTGGAAGCCCTGCACCGTATTTTAATGGGAGAGGTGGTTAACTCCACCACTGCTGGAAGTCTGATCCCATACCTGGAAGTCCAACTTCCAGAGTCCTGCCCCAGAAGGAGGGATCACTGGATGGGGGTCATATGACTCCTAGATGAAGTAATCATACCTCCATAGACCAATAGGATGGGGGTGGAGACCCCTGCTGTACATGTGGGGGAATGGAATCGACCCAGTAGGGGCCATTTCCAACCCCATGCCCAGAAGTCCAACCTTGGAGGAAGGGATCGCCTGATGAGGTCATGTGACCTCTCTACAAACTCATCATGCCACCTTGTCCTCTTCAGCCACCATAGCATGAGGAGTTTGTAGAGGAGTCACACGATCCCATCAGGTAAACCGTCTGTCTAGACTAGGACTCTTGAAATTGGGAATTCTTGGGATGGGGTTGGAAATGATCCCATGTCTGCTACCTTGCCTCCCGGACTTTGCACTGTGATGGATGCTCTGTTTCTACTGACCCTTGGACTCCTCTGCGACTCTGCTTCTGGTCTGTGTAACGTGTGTGAGCGCCTGACTGTGTTTTGTCCCCTGAGTGCTATGTCATGCCCTCCTGCCTCAGTTAGGGATGTCAGAGGAATCCACATTGGGGGTGGAGCTTCACAAGCTTTTGTCAATTCAGCCCCACAGGCGCTGTTGTGTCTTCCATCAACTGGCCCCACTCAGTGTGCAATGAGCTAGGCCAGCTGGCAGAATTCTCCGTTAATTTTTTTTGCCCAAATTTGGCTGAAAATTATGCAAATCTTCATAATTTACAGGCAAAATGTATGCAAATCCCTATTTGCACAAATTAAGCCAAAACCAAAAAAAATCTGTAGACCCGCACAACTCAGGTTGCAAAAGCAAACCAGAGTCAGGCATGCCATGGAAGTCCAGCAAACCCAAAAGGGCCAGATTTCTTAGCAGTAGACATCCCTAACCACTGTATCTAACTGCTTCCAGTGCCCCACATGTCTGGCAGGGGCTTAATGGACAAATTCATAGAGGACTCACATGACCCCATCAGGTGTTGCCTCAATCTGGGACATCCAGGGGATAGTGTGGGGCTTCTGGCAGTTGCAGGGTTAAACCCCCCCTTTGAATAAGGGGAGTGCTTAGAGTTTGATGTGAGGGAGCCTTTGCAAGAATCCCTTGACCTCTTCACTCTGTCTCCCATTGCAGGCTCTCCCAATGCCAAGTCCAAGCACCTTCCCTTGTGCCACATAGAGACAGAGATGAGGCGGAGGATGGAGATGTTCCCTTGAACTGGACAAATGGAGGGGCATTAGCTGTCAATGTTTCCTCCCCTTAAGCTCTAGGAGTGGCTGTCCTCACTCAGTTTCAGGCCCAGGGGAAGTGGTGCACACACAGCGTTCACTGTCTGTTCTGGATCACTCACTGACTGGACGTTACTCCCAGAAGGAGTTGTTGTTATGGTGAAGGGCGCAGTCAACTGAAGTGTTAAGATGTCTGGCAGAGCCTTTGAGGCCTCTTTGGCTTCAGCTTGCCTCTTGCTTCCACAGCTGCCTTTCCGGACAATATACCTCCTTCTAGTTCAAGAAGAGAGGCCCAAGCAATCTGAGCCATCCCAGTCATTGATTTCCCAGAGTATTTTCTGATGGTTTTCCTCCTTCTCCACTGTGCCCCATTCATCTGCCTCAGAAGGACACCATGCCTGTGGCTCATTTAGCCTGCAATGGGGCAGAGAGAGGTCATATTCCCCCCCACACACAAGTCCAGGGCACAATATGTGCCAGAGGAGTGAGAAAGGCTACGTCGCATCAAACTGGAAGCCCTGCGCCTTATTTTAATGGGAGAGGTGGTTAACTCCACCACTGCCAGAAGTTCCATCCCATCCCTGGAAGTCCCACTTCCGGAGTCCTTCCCCCAGAAGGAGGGATCACTGGATGGGGGTCATATGACTCCTAGATGAAGTCATCATACCTCCATGGACCAATAGGATGGGGTGGAGACCCCTGCTGTACATGTGGGGGAATGGAATTGACCCAGTAGGGGCCATTTCCAACCCCATGCCCAGAAGTCCTACCTTGGAGGAAGGGATCACCTGATGAGGTCATGTGACCTCTCTACAAACTCATCATGCCACCTTGTCCTCTTCAGCCACCATAGCATGAGGAGTTCATAGAGGAGTCACACGATCCCATCAGGTAAACCCTCTGTTCAGACAAGGACTTTTGAAACTGGGAATTCTTGGGATGGAGTTGGAAATGATCTCATGTCTGCTACCTTGCCTCCCGGACTTTGCCCTGTGATGGATGCTCTGTTCTACAAACGCTTAGACTCCTCTACATCTCTGCTTCTGGACTGTGTAACGCATGTGAGTGCCTGACTGTGTTTTGTCCCCTGAGTGCTATGTCGACCCCTCCCACCTAATTTAGGGATATCGCAGGGATATATGTTCAGGGTGGAGCTTCACAAGCTTTTGTCAGCTCAGCCCCACAGGCGCTGTTGTGTCTTCCACCAACTGGCCCCACTCAGTGTGCAATGAGCTAGGCCAGCTGGCAGAATTCTCCGTTAATATTTTTTTGCCCAAATTTGGCTGAAAATTATGCAAACCTGCATCATTTACAGGCGAAATGTATGCAAATCCCTATTTGCACAAATTAAGCCAACCCCCACCCCCCAAATCTGTAAACTGGCACAACTCAGGTCGCAAAAGCAAACCAGAGTCAGGCGTGCTGCAGAAGTCCAGCAAGCCATATAGGGCTGGATTTCTCAGCAACGGACATCCCTAACCCCTGAATCTAACTGCTTCCAGTGCCCCACATGTCTGGCAGGGGCTTAATGGACAAATTCATAGAGTACTCACATGACCCCCATCAGGTGATGCCTCAATCTGGGACGTCCAGGGATGGGGTGGGGCTTCTGGCAGATGCAGGGCTAAACCCCCCTTTGAGTTTAGAGTTTGGTGTTTGGGCATTGGCTGCGAATGCTTCCTCCCTTGAAACTCTAGGAATGGCTGTCCTCACTCGGTTTCAGGCGCAGGGGAAGCGGTGCACACACAGTGTTCACTGTCTGTTCTGGATCACTCTGAGCAACAGGATCTACATCATAGTAGGCCTATCACTTTGAAGATTGCTTCTCTCTTCCAGGGTATTAGCTATCCCATCCAATGTACCCATTAGCTATCCCATCCAATATCCCATCCCGTAACCAATTTCTTGGGTGGTACAGGCACTTGGCCCTTCAGTACCATAGTGCAGAGAACCACCCAGTGGGGGACAAGCCCTTTTCTGAAGACAACAATTAATCAGATTTGGCAACTTTGTAGGTATGTCCAGCTGAGCTAATTCATCTTAAAGAGGATCCACCAGACCCACCTGGAATTGATCAAGGAGGGCAGCCTCATTCCAATCTTAGACACAGAGCCAGAAAGCCCTGCATCTAAGGTGGAACCCATCCCTCAGTGAAGACAGCAGATGCAGGAATTGTGTGTTTCCGCCTTCCGAGGATCCCTCAAACACCTGTATCGTCTCAGCAAGAAAGGCCATACTGAAGAGAGGGCTCTGGCTCAGGAAATAGGGAGTTGCCTGGGCATACACCACCCTTCTCTGGGGAACTAACATAACATCTTCCCCAAGATGGGTCAGGGGCAACATTTGCAGCGTTGTTAGCCTCCCATTGGTCCTGAATGTTCAGTTTTTCAGCTCGATGTTGGCCCACTTGAGCTCACAAAGCCTGGTTTGGAGCCAATAAAACCTGGTGCTCAGCTGTGAAAGCCCTCACCCCTTCCGTCTGGGCTGGAACAAGCTGTCCTGGCTCAGCAGGAGGCCCAGGAAAAGTGTTCTGCAGGGATGGGGAAAGCAAGATGCCAGAAGCAGTGGGGATGATGGGCAGGCAGCAGTCTCTTTGTCTGGTGTGCCTTTTGCTACACGAGCTCCCATGATGTGTTGCAGGGCTCTTATCTTATTATGGCCCCGGCTTTTGGGTCCCTGGAACAGTGAAACAGCTTTGAGGAATCCTCCTTGAAAGGGAAGAAATCCTAGGATTCAATTCACAAAACAGCAAAAGTAGGTTGACGGGAGAATCTTTTAAAACATACTTAATTTTAAAGGGGCACAGTTGGTGGCCACGGGGAAAGCAGAGGCAGCAACCTGGTCCCTCCTGGTCCCTCCTTTCCTCCTCTGGATTGCTTTTTTCTCTTTAGTTGGATCTCGCTCCAGCAGGGATGTCAAAAGGAGAGAGCAAGAAAGGCATTGGCACCGTCCACTCACTGAGGCTGCTCTTTGTTTGGGAAGCCTCAGCATGGCCTGCTTGGCATGTGCTCACTCTCTTCTTCCTCATTCACTCCTTCCTAACCTCCCCATCCTGCCCCACCTCTTTCTAAAACAAGCCACAATTAATCTCCACAACGACGAGGCCTCAAAGCCCCCCAGAACTGGCTCGGAAGCAGATAAACCCCTCGTCCCCACTGCCACTGTCTTCTTGGCTGTCCCACAATGCAAGCCCTTATAACAGGAGTCCAGCAACTGGGGTGGCAAGTTCCTTGTTTGGGGGGAACTTCCCCCCCTCCGCCCTGCCCCCCTCCATCACCGCCACTGTCAATAGCTGAATGTCTACTTCTGTTGAGACGGAATGTCAACTTTCAGTTCAAAATCATTTTGTAATATGACAAGTATTGTTCTGCATAAATATCCAAAATAACCCATTACATAAGAAAAGGTAAAACAGTAGGAAACCAATTAAAAACAAGACAATAATGAAATGAACAGCTGGATGTCAGCAGGTTCTGCTCTGATAATATAGTGTCAATGTGGTCATGTCAGAATAAAATTTTCCTCTGCGAAGATAGCTAACCTAGAGCAATCTGTCATCCCAGCTCAGCTCAGCCTGCTGTTTGAAAGGTTGTTCCATTTTTGTGATTGCTGTAATATCATGTGGAGGGAAAGGCAAGATTTGAGCTAAAACACTGGACCAAACTCAGAAAATCCTGCATGAATTCCTAAATGCACCACTGAATTTCTTCCTAATGAAGAAAGAAAGGTTGAGCGTCATTGATGTTCTCGAGTATATTTTCTTAAATTGCAATTGATTTCTGACCCAGAAAGGCTCAACAGTATAGCTGAACACAACTGAACATTATGTAGTTTATTTATTATTATTATTTTATTAAAACATTTGTTTGCTGCCTTTCTTCCATGAATAACAGACTGGAGCTAACAACAAGTCATTAAAGATACATTTAAAAATCACAAAATAAAAACATCAAGCAAGTTCCAACAGACACCAGGGTTTGTGAAATATATCTATATATGAAAGGGAACAATAAATGCAAACTCATCACCAAAAGACTTGATAAATAGGGCAGTTTTTGCCGGGTGCCTAAAAGAAAATAAAGGAGGCAGGCAGTTCTCTCATGGCAGGAAGTTCCATAGTTGAATCATACAATGGATGTTCTGAGCCTGCTAATAGTGCAATCCACTGGCAATGACTTCAAGTTAGGACCATTGCCCCCAAATTTGTGAGACTCGGTATCTGAGGGCGTTGGCAAGTTGCCAGGTTGCAAACCAGGAGGGACAACATAGACCTGGCAGGTGAAGTCTGAATGAGTCTGCACCCCTCACAAGGCAGACGGAGGAGGCAGGGTGCAGACTATAGTCTAGGACTGTTCAATGCTATTGTGGTATTATTGGCCCTCCTGGATTGCCATACCAGGATGTGCCTGACAGCTGACACAGGCACTTTGTAGTATGGCAAGCCAGGACGACCAATACACTATAGGTACCACAGTGCATGGCTTCAAGACAGAAGACTACTTTAAATTCCTGCAACTTCATTTGAAACTGACTTGGGACACTCAGACAGCACTTGGGAATAATGAGCTTCTCTCCTGGCCCCTTCCCTCTTTACCATCTATGTTAATGACCTAGTGTCACAGTTAGCCCAAGTAAACTCCCCTTCCCCAGTAATCATGAACAGAAAGATCTTTACTCTAATGTACGCAGACGATATAGCACTAACTTCTCTCACACGTTTGGGCCTGAAAAAGCTTTTAGGTACTCTCAGCTTTTATTGCAAATCTGAAAACCTGGCAATAAACTATACTAAGACAAAGATAATGGTCTTCGGCAGCAGCAGACCTACACACAAATGGACTTTGGACCAACAGGTCATTGACCAGATTCGCTCATTTAGATATGTGGGTATTCTCTTTAGTGAGTCCCTCTCGTGGAAAGGGCATAGGGAGGCAGCGAAATTGAAAGCACAAAAAACTATAGGGGCTCTAATGAAGTTTTATTATAATAAAGGGGGACAGTTGATCGAACCTGCCCTAAAAATCTTTAACACCAAAGTAATAACGCAGCTGCTTTATGGGTCTGAAATCTGGGGGTCTGACAACACCACGACCGAAGCCTTGGAGATAGTGCAGAACAACTTCCTTCGAAAACTTTTCTCTCTTCCATCTGGTACCCCTGCAGCTTTTTTGCGCACAGAAGCTGGTAGTCCTTCAGTTAGGGCAAGAATTGAGAGTGCGCAGCTAAAATATTTTAAACAAATCGCCATCTTGCAAAATGAGTGTCTTCCTACTAAGTGTTTACTAGAAATGGATAACAATTGTCATTGGACGGCAATATTCCAAAAGCTCCTGTATAGTTATCATCTCCCTGAATTGAAGTTTGCTCTAGGCATGGATAAGAAGCAACTAAGGGATTGGTGTTTTGGGGTAGATTCCAGGAGGGACCTGCAACTTATTAAAAATTCTAAATTCTCTCGGTGGTTCCCTCTTCTAAAAACAGAACACTATAGAGCATGTTATCTGTCCAAATTGAGGCCAGTGCCCCTGAGAAATGCTTTCATTGAATTGAGGTTTCAAGTGATGCCAACTGCAGTGCTGGATGGACGCTACCACAAGGTACCATTTGAATTGAGATTATGTATCTGTAGTCAACAACAAGTGGAAGACATAACACACTATATGTTAACTTGCCCTCTGTATAGGGACCCAAGAGAGAGACTCCTGAAACCGCTGCTGACATATGGAGGCATGAATGCCCAAGCAGAAACAGTTCTCTTCCTCCTTAGCGATACCAACAGTTATGTCACTCATAAAGTGGCCCTGTTTGCACTGGCAGCGAAAAAGATTAGGAAGAGAGAACTAGATAAAATTGCTATAAACTGCCACGGAGACTCAACGTACTGAGCGAAATGAGAGCTTTAGTCACAGTAAATTTAAGCTTGTCTGTATGGTTCTCTTGGTTATTTTAAACTGTTGTGTACTTTTATAGTTGTATGCTTTTCTATGGATGTATTTGTCATGGCCTTCAGCTAGCACAATAAACTGATGAGGATGATGATAATGAGCTCAGTTGAATGTTTGTCAGCTCAGAATCTGCCTTCCTTAGGACCTTTTCAGTGTCCTGAAGAAGCTGACCTTACCACTTAGAACAGCCTTCCCCAACCTGGTACCCTCCAAATATTTGGACCACAACTCCCATTAGCCTCTGCCATGAATGATGGGAGTTGTTATTCAAGACAAATAGAGGGGTCTAGGACCTGCTATCTGCTTGCAGCTACTGGATGACTCCATTCTGTCTTAGTTTAGCATTCTACCAGCCTACAACCTGGCCAGAATATTTCACTGCTACCTCTGCAAATTTTTTCTTAGCGCACAGCCATGGGGAACTGTGCTCTAAGAGAATAGAGCGGGGATAAATTTAGCATTCTTTTAAGTATCCTACAAAATAAGACTTCCAACCAACCAGCATGTTATGATTCTTCCAAACTTTTGCATATTTGTCTCTTGGCTCGTGTGTGTGTGTGTGTATATATGAGAGAGAGAGAGAGAGAGAGAGAGAGAGAGAGAGAGAGAGAGAGAGAGAGAGAGAGAGTGCATCTGATGAATTTCCAAAAAGGAGGAAATGCCTCACCTAAAAGGACAGCAATTTGCATTAAAAAAATTGCATATGCTAATTTATATTTATTATATTTATATCCTGACTTTTTTTCCTCCAAAGAATGCAAATTTAGAGAAATTATTAAAATTTTAATAGAAATACAGTACATCTCAACATAGTACAAGACAGTAACCTGTGTGCCTGCCTGTTCAGTCTGCTACCCAGGTACTAAATGTGATGGGCCTTAAGTTCTTTGGGCAGGATCCCAGCTGCCCATGCACCAGTGGGGCTCCCTGCTAGTGCAATGAGGAGCTAGCAGTTCCAAAAACAACCCAAAATGAGTGAAAATAAGTATTTCCTGAATACAGCAAATCAGCTGAACTTGCAGGAGGAAGGTCCATTGAACTGTCACAATTGAGAAACAAGCATTTTGGTTGTTTTTTGTGAGTGTTGGATCCTGCATTCACAACAGTTTGAGTGGTAGCATAGCACCAGTATTGTATAGGGTCCTCTACCTTTGAACTGGAATTGAACAGGACCACCTTTCAAATAGAGGGTGCTTTCAAATGCAGGATGGTAATTTGGCACTCCTTCAAATAGAGGACTGTCCTCTGTAAAAGAGTACATGACTGCTCAGGCATGCATCCTGAGAGTATGAAACCCTCAACCCAAAAAGGTTCTCCCAGTCCTGATCTAAAGGATCGCCTACTCTCGCATGAACCTGCTCACTCGATCAGGTTGTCCTCTGAGGCCCTTCTCTGGGACCTTAGCTAGACCAGGCTTTATCCCGGGGCAAACCTCAGGATCATCCCTGTGCGTCCACATGATGCACAGGGGATCCCAGGATCAGGGAGGGATCATCCCTCCCTTGCCCCAGGATACAGCCCTGCCCTTTTGGCCTGCTTTTTCCGCAGTCTCGGGCTGAGCTCAAGACCGTGAAGCATGTGGCCTGTTTTTGCATGGAGCTGGAGTTGCACACAGGGCACAGCGCTCCTCAGGAGTGCTGCACCCATCGGGGGTAGGGTGGGGGGAGCAGGAAAAGTAGTTAATTTTTTTAAAAAAAACTTACCTTTGCGCACGACTGTTCAAGCGCTCCTCTTCCTTTGAAAAATTAAAAATGGCAGACACGATGCCTCTCTTCCTGAGGTCGTTGCGCCTTAAGTGTAAATGGGGGCGAGATCTCGCATTAATCCCAACACAAGGTCTCCCCTCCTCTCACCTGGAGCAAAAGGTAGGTCTAGCTAAGGCCTGGATTCCCTCACTCTTAAAGTTAATAAAAGATTGTTGGGAATGGGGAAGGACCTTCACAGTTTCACTGCCCATCTTTGGAATGCTCTCCCCTGGCATGCTCACCTGGTGCCAAATCTAATGTGTTTCAGGTATACCTTTTTTTGAAAAATGTGACCAGAGCTTTTCCACCCTTAGTTTTGTATTTACCCTTTCTGCAGACTAAGCTGTGCTCATTACTTTTTTTCATTTCTGGTTTTTTTTTTTTTTAGGGGGGTTATCTCTCCGTGTGTGTGTGTGTGTGTGTGTGTGTATGTAAAAAATTAAGATGTAAGGCACCTTGGTTATTTAATTCCAATCCTATAGGGGGCATTTTAAAAATGTCAATAATAATAATAGCTAGAGAGTAACTGGTGATTTGCTTTTTAAAAAAGAGCAATTAATCAGGAATCAAAAAGAAAAGTAAGTTCTGAATATCTTTTAAGTCACCAGACACCTTCAAACTGCAGTTCATTTAATGACATTCTACTCTTTGCTCCATGGGCACATGAGCTTTGTTCGTGCTCCTGCTTTTTTCCTTCCTCTAAATATCTTTAAAGCCCATTATATGGTAGCATGATATTACTATTTATATCCATTTCTTGCAGTAGTTCATAATGCAGCAGACCAGAAGCACGCGACATAGGAGAGGTGGGCCCAATGCTCGTTTTCCTCCCTTCCCTAAGTCTCAAATGCAGTCTGCGAATTATGTATCCAACAGTTCCTCAAGTCATAAGCTCTTTGTCAATGTCAACCTGGTGCTTGATGTATCATTTCATTGACTGCAGGATATCTGTATAATATTTCACAGGGCTGTGGGCAAGCTCTTAACCCGAGTGGGCATGTTGATGACTTCATTTTGACTTATTGCAGCAGGGACAATGTGCTTTGCAAATTCATTCTGTTGAGGAGAGACTGTTGTAGCCCTGGACACTATGTTCAATATATGTTTGACTCACCCATGGTGTGTAATTTAACCAGGGCAGCTCTGCAACCTGGCTGCATCTCAGGGAGAGGTGAAACAGCAAGACCTCCTAAATTAGCTTGTCTGGGGCCAATTGCCATTTTAGCTCTCCCTTCCAGAACTGTCCCCACCTGGCAATTAGCTCCCTCCAAATGTTAAGCACATGAACTCCCTGCCTCTGCCTGCAACATCCACACATTGAGCATGGAGAGACAATTTCTTACACATTCTTATTTAGGATTCTCAGAATCCAACAGTCCAAAGCCTGAAGGATGGAAGCTTCCAGTCTTGCAGGCTTCTAAATATCCAGTGCCCTACTAGGCTGATGCCAACAGGGCACGAGGAGCAACAGAGGAGAACTTTGCCTCTCCACCCTCCTTTATATTATTTTCCACTCCATTGGCCTCCAAGCTCATTGTACTGCCTGGGATGGGGCCAGGGTCTAGGAAGCATTGGATCCAGTGGATCCATGGCCACTCATCTACTTGCCTACCACCATGCCCTCCATCCATCTCCCTTTCTCCCTTCCCTGAAGCTATGACACCAATCTTGGGTAAGGTATCATAGAATCATAATATCATGAATAGTAGAGTTGAAAGGGGCTTATAAGGCCATCAAGTTCAACTGCCTGCTCAATTCAGGAAACTAGGAAGCTGTAGAGGTTTCCTGGTGCCTTGAAGGGGTTTGGAGGGGGGAGAAGAGAAATGCATACTGGGATCTCTTACTGTACCATTTCAGGCCATGGATTCAGAAGATGCTCTGTGATGTAGCTTCAATTACAGACTTCTGATATGGTCCATACTTCAGGTTAGGTTCCTCAGAGAAGCATGTCAGGAAGAGATCAGCACCAAGGAAAGCTCCAAGTAGTGATGAGGCTGGAAGGGTTCATAGAATCATAGAATAGTAGAGTTGGAAGGGGCCTATAAGGCCATCGAGTCCAACCCCCTGCTCAGTGCAGGAATCCACCTTAAAGCATACCTGAGAGATGGTTGTCCAGCTGCCTCTTGAATGCCCTTAGCGTGAAAGAGCCCATGACCTCCCTAGGTAACTGATTCCATTGTCTCTAACAGTCAGGAAGTTTTTTCTGATGTCCAGCTAGAATCTGGCTTCCTGTAACTTGAGCCCATTATTCCATGCCCTGCACTCTGGGATGATCGAGAAGAGATCCTGGCCCTCCTGTGACAACCTGTGACAACCTTTCAAGTACTTGAAGAGTCGTCTCTTGTCGCCAGGCCCATCCCACTCATAGGGCTCATCTACACGAAGCAGGATATTCCACTATGAAAGTGGTATATAAAAGGCAGGAGCCACAATACTGCTTTATAGTGGTTTGAAGTGCACTGCAGGATTTACACTACTGCTTTATAGTGGTACTGAAGTGCACTAACAACTGTTGGGGCCCATGACACATCTACACCAAGCAGAATATAACACTATTAAAGTGGTATGGAAGCAGTATATGGTATATGTCATGGGTCCTAACCGTTGTCAGTGCACTTCAGTACCTCTATGAAGCAGGTAGTGTGGCTCATGTCTTTTATTTACCTCTTTCATAGTGAAATATCCTGCTTGGTGTAGATGAACCCATATTGTAGCATAGCTCCAGCTTCTCCTCTGGCTGCTTCATGTCTGTGGCAGTCATTTTGTGAGGAGCCTTCCTCTCTGAGCCAGGCTAGGCTCAGGGGTTTGGATTAGGCCTGGCATGGGCCTGAGTGGGGAGGACATGCTGTTGCACCTGTGTGAGCAAGGGCAGCACAATAATGGGGCTCCTCCTCAGTAGGTGCACCCCTCTCCAGCCAAGTGCTGTTTTGCTCCAGGCTGGCCTCAGCAACAGAAGGGAAGTCCAGGGGAGCCTAACCAGGGGTGCCATGTTGGCTATGGGCAGCAGCAGTGATAATGATGGGAATAGAAAGGGTATTGCAAGGTTTCCATTGCCAGAGGAATAGGACTGTTTGGCAGAGAACAAAGAAATATAGTGTTTTATTATTAAAGCTTGAGCTTTGACTTTTTTCACAGTTTCAACAAACTTCTTTTTTAAAAAAAAAAAGTGTAATAATTATTAGTGTAATAATCCTACACTACAGTATTCTTATATAGATGTCCCTTGATGCTGAGAAAGCCTAGGATAGAGTAGAACTCTGGCTGAAACATGTGAAAAAGTGATATGGGCGATCCCTAACAAAATTATATATTTTAAATGTTTTCCAAGGTGTCAAATGTCGCCAAAAGGCAATTTTGAAACTGTTTTTTCTATGCCTCTTCCTTTCAACCTCATTTTAACTAATCTCGTTTCATCTTTTCAAATGAAATGTGTCTATCCTGGACTTCTTTGACAATGTTTCACTTACGTGTGTGTGAATGCAACAGTATAGTAATATCAAAGGAGTTCAAATCAGATTGTTTGAACTCTTCATATGTTTTCTGAACAGAACTAAGTGTAATTGGGAGAAATCTGAGCATTCCAGCTGCTAAAAGAAAACAGTGGGTAGGCAGGTGACAACTTCACCCATCTTAAAAGGTTATGTAGGTTAGGTTGGCTGTTAATACATAAAAGCTGGATCGTAATGACAACCCCCCCCCCACAGTGTTCGTTCACTCATTCACTTAGCTGGGTGCCTCCATGTGTTCTTCTTCTCCTCAACCTGCAGCTTAATGGATCCTCTGAAGTATGTCAAGTTGAGATAATGCCGCCAGGAGCTAGACATAAACCGTTCGTTTTTGTACCTCATTGTCGAAGTTCACCCTGTATGGAAATGGAAGTTTGTTTTGTGAGCTCCCTTAATGATTTCATCCTCCTTCCACCTCATCCCTCATACACCATTGCTCGGCATGGCGTCTCGTTCCTGAATGTCAGGCTCACATTTGATGATGACACACTTTGAGGTTTTGCTTCCTTCATCCTTCCTAACTTTTAAACAACCTGGACCAAATCCCATTGAGAAAAACCCATCGAAAAAAATGGCATCAGCTGTGCCGTGTAAATAATTCACCATACTATTCTTTTTGATTGCATTATGCAGAGAGAGGGATCTAATTTATCCGACATGGCCATTAAATATTTCATGAATGCTATCATACAGTTGTAAAATCAAATGTCCTCCTATCTCATTTCTCAGTGAGTCTGGCAGTCAGGAATAATTACCTGTGCTTTCAAGGGCCAGCACGGCCATATGTTTGCACCTTCTCCATCACATCCACATTGTTCTACCCAAATTAGCATCCTCGTAACCATAAGCCCTTAAAGGCTGAGGCAGTCAACAAAATTAGCACTGATTTCCCTTAACCTTATATATTTAGATGGAAGGCCCTTCCTCAGTATATAATGATTGATGCAGAACTCCATGAGGGATCATGTCCCCCAGCCTAGACTGGATCTCAATACAAGGTCTGTAAACACTTACCAGTCTGTGACCAAATCTTAGCCAGCCAATCTATACACTATACAGTATCTAGTAGGGGTGCAGAAACTTAGACCAGGTCACCAAATCTGGCCTTCTGAGGTTCCCCAATTGGCCACACCCCTTCCCCTAGCCATGCCACCTATTCCCCCAACCACCAATTGTAGTGGCTGTTTCCCAGCTTTTGTAAAGTCCCCCCACCCCAATTCTAAAAGGTTGAAATGCTTCTCCTGCCATTTAAGGGCTTTTAAGGTGAAATAGGCTGGTATCTTTTGCATTGGTGTTTTGGGTATTTTGGTCCCATTCCCTTTGGCCCCACCCACTACTGGAATGTAATCCCTGAATGCTTCCCCAAAATGGAATTTGGTCCGTGGCCTGAAAGAGGTTCTTCATCCTTGCTATACAGAAAAGGGAAAGAATCATCGTGTGAAATTGCAGCTCTGGTTCAAAGTTATTTTGGTTTATGGGTGAAAGACTTGTGAAAGTGGTTTTGGGTTATAGTAAAAAAAATTAAAAAGGTCACAATAAGTGGGTAGGAAGTGGATATTGAAAGGCAGCAAAGAAGTATCTTAAAAAAGTAAATAATAAGCCCTTGATCTACAATTCCTTCTGAGAAGTAAGACCAGTCCTGCTGTAGCTATGAAGCCAGTGTGGTGTAGTAGCTAAAGTGTTGGACTGGAAATCGGGAGATCTGGGTTCTAGTCCCCACTTGGCCATGGAAACCCACTGGGTGACTTTGGGCCAGTCACAGACTCTCAGCCCAACCTACCTCACAGGGTTGTTGTTGTGAGGATAGAAATAGAGAGGAGGATTATGTACTCCACCGTGGGTTCCTTGGAGGAAAAAAGGCAGGATATAAATGCAACAACAACAATTATACAGATAGCCAGCTGCCTGCTCCTGCTTGTCATGCACACCAAGCCTTCGGGCAATCTATAGGCAACTGGCAAGTGGCAGCTTCATCCTTCACGAAGCCACCATCTTGCACAAATATGGCAGCTTGTACTTTTTACATAAAGTGCCTTTTGCACAATGGCAACCGTAAAGCAGCCATTTTCACAAGATTACAGGCATAAGTGGTCCTTTGGCCCAAGGGCCTCCCTTCTCACCCTCCCACCAACCTTCTCTATCTGATGGAGTTGACCCCAGAACAGAGAGAGAGAGAGAGAACAGTTGTGCATGGTGACAGAAAAGCAGGAGGGGAACCTGGAATGGGCACATATCCTGGGACAGGCAAGTTCCCAGATTCCGGGGAAGGGGTTCCAGCTTGGCCCAGAAGGGAAAGCCAAGCTGGGGCAGAGTGAGAATCTGATGGGCCCTAAAAGGGCTGGATTCCCATGCAACAAACATCCCTATCTCCAAGCAAATAGAGTTCCCCCATTTGCTTCCTTTTATGAGAATCAGTGTGCTGTAGTGGTTAAAGTGTTGGACTAGGACTCAGGAGACCTGGTTCTAGTCCCAACTTGGCCATGAAGCCCACTGAGTAACTTTGAGCCAGTCACTGACTCTCAGCCTAACCTACCTCACAGGGTTGTTGTGTGGACAGAATGGAAAGGAGGAGAATCATGCACATCTGGGAGGAAAAAGTGGGATTTAGATGTAGCAAATTCATAAACAAATAAAAAGAAATTTCTCACTATTACACTATTCCTCCTCCCTCTATAGCCAACATGTGTATCAGGAGAGGAGGATTATGTATTCCCTTCATTCATCCCCTTTACACTTTTGCCTCTTCCTTACTTCCATGCAGCAACCAGCTCACACTGCTGACCTGCCACCACTGGGTGCTTTACCTCCACACCACTAAGAACATTTGAAGCAGCCTGGAGACAGACCACATTGCAAGGACTCATCCATGACCTCACAGCAACCATATGTTGTGGGAAGCATACTAATGCCGCTGCTATTCTGGAATTTGTCTTCATGGAATAATCAAGGCTAGCTCATACTTCTTCTCTAGATCCAAGAATTCCTTTCTTTCTTGGCTTTTTTTTATCAAGAAGTTAGCACTGAGAAGTTCGGTGATGGTGTATTTGACCCTGTGCTGACCCATCCATTCGCATTGCCCATGCTTGTTTTGCAGTAATCCACCACATTTTAGTTTCATGATCACAGTCATTCATGCCTACCTTTGAGAGGTATGGCTTTCCTTCCATGTGTGTGACAAGTTAATTCACACTTTCCAAACATCTCTCATCCATAGGAATTTCTTTCTTTCAAGAACTGCAAACTGAAAGCTGAGAAATCCTTTGCTATAGGACAGGGGGCTGCAGCCTCTGGCTTGTGGGCCTAATCTGGCCTGCAGAGAGTTGGGCACCCTCTTCAGGCCCCTCCTCTCCTCAAGCCCCTGGCCTGGGGAGGTAACAATTCCCCTTCAAAGTAAAGTGAGGACCACCGACAGCTATCATCTTTATTCCCTGTGAAGGCCTTTAGGCCATGTGAGGCTCAGAGACATTTTTAGGAAACAAAGATGGTGGGTGGCTGCAGGCTGATGCTTTTCTTTTCAGCATTCCCAGCTACCAAGGAAAAGAAAGGAAAAGAAAAAAGAAAAGGTGAATCTTGGCACTTCTTTCTGGTAAGCTGGCTCGGTGGGGGTTGTCCTAAAGAGGGCAACAGGGAGCTGGGGAGTGCATCAGTAAGCCAACTGGTGGGTCAGGGAAGCCAGCAGGAAGGAAATAGGGAGAGCAGCAGGAAACCAGCAGAGATACAGGGAGCCAGCTGGGAGCAACCTGCAGGTCTGAATACATGGGAGATGTGTGAGAAAGAGAGAAGAAGAGAGACAGGGTTTACAGGGGTATTTTGGAGAGATCCTGGAAAAAGTGAGTGGGGACTTTCATGTGCTTCCAGTGAAGAGAAGGAAGGGGTGGTGTGTGTGGGTGTGTTTGTGTACATTTTCAAACATGCATGATGAATACGTAAGATGCATGTGTGAATGAGAGAGTCTATGGGTGATGAGCTGGGGTGAGAGAGGAAGACATAGGAGAGGGAAAGAAAAAGAGCTTACCTTCTGTGAAATAGAATTCTCTTGGCACTGACAGCTGGGTTCAAAGGAGTTGGTTAGTGTGTTGGGGCTCAGATCCCACTTGTGACGTGTACTCAGTCTTTTGGGCAGGTTATTTGTCATTTATTAGATTTTTTATACCATCCAACAAGCAAACGACCAAACAAAAAATACAATGATACAAGTATCAAAGTGTGATTTGTGGTTTTAATGTTAACTCTAAAATTATTCTTTAAAAAAACATTAAGGAGCAAGCAGTAAAATTTGTAAGCAGAGCAACTGATTAAAGATTCAGTTCCTGCTGGAAGATGAAGGTCTTAACCTGGAATCTAAAGAAACAATCCTATGCATGTTTAAGTAGAAAAAAGGTCCTACAACTACCAGCATGGCCCAACCAGCTAGCTGGGGAATGCTGGGAGTTGTAGGGCTTTTTTCTGTCTAAACATGCATACCATTGTGCTCTAAATGTATTCAGTGAAGATGTGAAATGGATCTCCTTGGGAAGGGAATTCCATAGACTAGAGTCCACTAAAGAAGTCTACTTGTGACTAACCACACCTCCCATGGCAGCCATTTTGTGGTGGTACCCAGGACAGTTTCTCAAATTGCCAGAAGTGTCCACTGGTTCAAAAAAAGGCTGCTTACCCCTACTCTAGTCTGTTTTTATTCTGCTTAATTGGTTGCTGTATTCTGTTATGGTTATTTGCTGTTTATTTTTTCCCTTTATTTTGTATTTATCTATTGGTATGAATGGTTTTGTTCACACTTTTGTACACCACCCTGGAGAGCAGTTAAGAAATATTTAAAATAAAATGCATAATGCAATATTTTTTTCCAATTAGATTGTAATGCGTGCAGGGGTTTAGAACAAATATCTGAATGCAAAGAAATTTAAAGTGAATTATACCCATTACAGAAGAAACGATGATTATCTTCCAAATAGATTCAGATTCTGACTGCATGAGCATGTGGAGATCGGCAATTTAAATTGTGACAATCAGTCCTTCCACTCCAATTACATTTCAATAAGCTAGGCATTAAACAGGTTCCGATTTTGGCATGAGACTGAAACATGCAGGCCTGTGAGTAGCCATGTCTGGCTATGGTGAGCAGTGGCAGCCATCGGATACATGCCCCACTTGCAGTGAATAGGTGATGCACAGAGCATATCCATGTACAAGAAATGTGGCAGCAGGGACATGTGCAATGGCCCCAGGAGATTCCACTAGGAATTAAAACACTTGTGTCTTCCTGGGAAATTCCTCAGGAGTTTCGCCTAAGGAGGTATGCCCACATACACTTCGAATTTTACTTCGGAAGCAATCTTAGAACAGCTTTATTCACAAATTGCGGAAGTCCACATCAAACTACGTGATGTGTACATTAAAATCAAATGGATGACATTAAGGGTGCATGCTAAAATCCACTGGAGCAGAAATCTGTTGTGCATGATTTAAAACTTGTCATCAATGTAGGCTCTTTCTTTTTCCTTCCTTGTGTGGCCAACACAGGCAGCTGTAGCGCCTACGAAGCCTAATAACTGAAAGGAAAGGCAATTTGAATTCCAATCCAGTCAAGAGCAACTGACTCACTCTGTAACCTTGGGAAGTTACTGATGATATTTTGCCTCAGGCAGTCAAGTTGTAAACTAGAAAACGGAGAGAAGGGAGGTTTTTTGTTTGAGAGGGGAGAAAAAAAGAATTTTAAAAGTCTTAACATTACATCAGAATGTAAGCTTCTGAGATAAATACATCTCAAAATGCAGTTGAGCCATATCCCCAAATGACATGAATCAGTAACATTACATTGATTTTAAAATTGTTTTATAGCATATCAACATTTGTATTCCAGCCAGCCGGGTGAATTTAGCAGACTTTCTTCTGAGCATTGCTAAGAAATTATTTCCCTGTGTACATGGCCAATCAGCTCATTGGATAAATGAGATGGGCCTGGACCCCAAAGGGGCAAAAGCTGTCGTAGCTTCTCAGAAATCAACAGTGAAGACAAGGGACAGAAATGATGAACCAATGGCAAGAGCAATGGTCCCCAGTTGTGGAATAATTTGCCACTGGACATTAGACAGGTTCCTACTGTCAATTGTTTTAAATGCCTCTGTAAGGCATTTTTACTTTCACAAGAGTTTGGGAGAGGGGTGGTTTAAATTTTAATGTGGGTTGAGGGTTTTTAATGGAAATTGTTTTTTTTTGTTTTGTTTTGTTTATTGTAAAGTGCCACGATGCCAGAAATGGCAAAGTGGTGCTATAAAAATGTTTTTAAATAAAATAAGAGGCAGGGGACAGCTCCTACCTGGGAAGAAGGCACCCACTCCATTCTATGCACCAAGACCATAGGGGAACATTGTTTCTGTTTGCAGAACACTCAAGCATGCCCCGTTTGCAATTCCAAACATGGATGTGAGCAGGGGACTGCTTTTTCTGAAAATACTCACACATTCTTGAGCACACAATAGCGTTTGAAAAATGTGCACTTTTTAATGATTTCACACTTCGGTCTACAGGGGAAAGTTGTGCAATTTGGGAAAACAGGCAGGAATCTTGTGCAATTTTCCCATTCACATAAAATGTAAATGAACTGAGGTCCATGGACTGGTGATTTCTTGCCAGGCTTCAAACCCCAACCAGGTACCAGTGCCTTCCCAAACCATTACACCACTGGCTGCCTCCAATGTGGAAGTTGATCTCTCCACCACTCGCACCACAAAATTAGTCTCTGTTGGAGTTAAATTATATATTATTTCAAACAGCCATTCCAGCCCCTACCCCAAGCTCATGCCTGCCTGTGATATATTTACCCAAGGAAAAAGACTGGTAATGGCTTAATGGTTGCTGATTTCATCCTAAATGTTCAGCAGCCAAGTAAAAGCAGCCATCACAAAGATGTGCTGTAACTACAGATGGATGATTCTCTTAATTTCAGTTTCTCTCGGTTTATTTTTCCAGTCTTAAGTACAGTTTGACCTAAACTTTGAGATTTTTATCAATCTTCAATTCAGTTCATCTCAAACATTGACTTTTTTTAACTTTTCCATGATTTCTTCTAATACATGCATTTTGTGTGCTTTTTTTGCCTAATGTACATTTTTTTCACAAGCTATGTTCCCAATATAATGCATTTTTACATTATTGTCACTAGTATTTTGTCTGTGTGTTCCCCCTAATATATGTATTTTGTATACTTTTTTGTTTTACTGGAAAACTCTATTGAAACATTTGGGGAAGTGCAGATTTCAAAGATAACTGAGTTTTGATTCACGAGTTGGTTTGAAAGTACAAAATGAGGGATGTTTGTATTAAAATGTGAACTGAATGAATTTCTCTGCCATCCCTAGCTGTGGCAATGCGTAACTGTGCAATGACCAAACAGTTCAGCATGAGGCTTCATACTGTTGGAGAACCTGCCCAATCTTCAATGGCCAGGAGTACACACACACACACACACATACACGGAACATAGGAAGCTGCCTTATACTGAGTCAGGCAGGGATGAAGAGGGAAAGTCCATTGGTCCAACTAGCCCAGGATTGTCCACACTGACTGACAGCAGCTTTCCATGGTTTCAGGCAAGATCCTTTCCTCGCCCTAACTGGAGAAGCCAGGGATAGAACCTGGGACCTTCCACACGCAAAGCAGGTGCTCTATCACACTGAGCAATGGCCTCTCCAACATACACAACCTTTTTCTTATTCAAAGGAAATAAAGTTTATTGAGACCGCTAATGACTGACTGGAACTTTGTTCTTAACGAAATGCCTTGACAACTGCAGGCAAACTCAACTGCCTTCCTCCTTCCACCATCTGTTTCCATTCCGCCACCCCCAGCCCAGTCCCTGCTCCATGGTGACTTTCTAGCTTGAGGCCTGCACTTATAGAACACCATTGCCTCACATCTAATCAAGCTTGAGACAACATTAATATGCAAGAAAAAGTATACACAAACCCTCCTATGTAATTCCTATCAAACCTCACTCCCGTCGCTACTCAGCCATAACTAATGTGTCTCCCGGGCAAAGGAGACACATTAACACCTAATGAAATATCAGTGAGATGCCAAAACTGCCAGCCAACTTCGAAGTGCCCCTGTAGAAAATGTTTGTTCTCACTCCGCAGCTTTCCATCCAAGGGACTGAGGTAATGTGCGTTGTGTCTCTTATTCCGTTAACACTGCATAATTCTAAGCACAACCTTGAGATCAAAACAGGGAGGCAAGAAGCTGGAATGTTTCCCAGACAGGTCTCTGAAGGAAACCCATCCTACTTAGCAATTGCTTAGCAAGTAACATATAACTGCTGTGGGTTTTAGAACCAGGAGACGCATAGAGCAATATCCCTCCCCTCCCCACCCTCCCTCTCTCTCTCTCTCTCTCTCTCTCTCTCTCTCTCTCTCTGTAGCTATATTTCCCCTCACAAAGAGCTGACTGTGACTCAAAAGGTGTTGCACCATGTATATTTAACATACATTTTAACAAGGGTAGAAGCTGAAACTTTTAGCTCAAAATATATATATTTAAAATAAACTTTTTTCTAGTCTTTTTTATCTTTAAAATAAATATGTCAAGGTACCACAAGTGCCTCTTTTTATTTAATTAAAGTTAGCTGACAGAGAACCAGACATGTTATGTTAAAGACATAGCTAGCAATAATATGACTTTTTCTTTACACTTTTTAGGGGGTCTGATGTTTTGGGGGAGAACCCTATCCATGCAGGGACAGGAAATTTAATAGTTCCCACCCCAACTGCTATTTTACCTGCAATACCCCCCACCCTCACACATGCAGTTGTAGGACTTCCCCCCAAAAAGCTGTGTGTGTTTGTGTATACATACATACATACTTTGGAATCCTATAAGCTTTTTGCTTTAACACATGTTTCCTGTGACAGAAAAGAAATATGTTTTTAGTTTCCCTTACCTTATGCTGAATATACATACTTAACTTGGATGAGATTCTCCTATAAAAGGGTGGGTGCACATGCACGTGCTCTAAGCATTACAAACATTTTAAGTGCACTATATATTTACATGGACACTGCAGTTATAGTAATGTAGTTATAGGCAGTGAGTAAATATAGCATTACACCATTACAAAGCCGTAATTGGGGTTGGGTCATTCTGACGTTCATAAAATGGAAAATATTTCACCAATCTTGCTGAAATTTACTTGTGCCAGAAAGAAATGCTGGTTTTAGATATCCTGAAGATTTCAAGAAGATCGGCGGAAGATTGAGGGAAGGATAGCAGTTTGAAGTACAAAAGGAAAAAACCCTCTCTGAGTCAAAATGACACTGAAAAACAGGGGTGGTGACCTTTTTTGCACATGAAATTCACTGAATTGGGACCCTTACCCTGCAATCCAGTGGTAGGGTCCTCTTCTCCTGTCCTTCTAGTTGGTGGAGTGGCTTTTCTTTTTTTTAAATTCACTTCCGTTGATTTTTAATGAATATTTCTTTGCCCCATTAAAGTGAATACAGACTCATAACTCCTAAATGGAGCGTGCTCAGTAGCGTTGCTCTCCCCCCTCCCTCCTGTCTCAGATAGATTGGAATGTTGGAAATAAAATGGCCACCTGGCTCTTGTAGCAGCCATTTCCTTCTGGTTGCTTGGGTTTGCTTTAACCACTAAGAAGTCTGGTTTCACACCTTAACACAAGGAAGGTATGGAATTGAATGGGATTCAAATTTTAGTTCATAAGCAGCCCTGGCTTGCCTCCCTTTTGAGAGAAGAAGAGTTCTTCTCCCCTACCCCCCCCTCCTTATACATACACAGTGTTCCTTTCCTTTTTTTCTAAGAGTTTGATCAATACTGTTATAAAGTTGAAAGCTTCAAACACTTCATTAAATTAGATTGGGCCAGTGTAAGTTTTTAAGTACAATTTTGAAACCTTTCAAAGTGCTTCTGGGCCTGCAACATTGGTTTCGGCCTACTCTGTTTTTCTCATAAGCTTTAGTAAACAGTTAAACTGTAGTGTGTTTTGCAAAGTGTACACAGGTATTTTCTTTCTAATCATTGCAGTCTAGAGTGGCTCTTGATGTGTTTTTGGAAGCAGACAAAACCATTTTTGTTCCAGCAGGCCTTGGCCAAATAATCTGGACCTCTGTCTCTTTTCAATCGCAGCTTTTAAAGCTCAGCTAAAAACTTTTCTTTTTCCTAAAGCTTTTAAAACTTGATTTTGCTCTGACTTAGGGTGACCATATTTGGGAAACCAAAAAAGAGGACACCTAGTGTGTGTGTGGGGAAGCAGCTTTCTGAGTCCTGCAGAAAGTACGTTATTCCCCCGCCACCTTAAAGAACCCGATTGGAGTGGAGGAGGGGAAAGGATTTCATTCTGCACCACCACCATCCACTCCAATGGGGGCCTTTTCTATAATGTCCACGAATGACCCACTTTCCCCTTTAAGACCTCAATTGGAGCTCGGGGTGGGGGAATGACGTGCCTCAAGAAAGCATGTCATTCCCTCCTGCCATGCTAATGGCAGCCTTAAAGGGGAAGGTGTGTCATTCCAGGACATTATTGAAAATTATAGAAAATCCCCCCTGACACCATGGAAAGAACAAAAACCAGGACAAATCCGGGGAAATCCTGACAGTTGGTCACCCTACTCTGACTTTTATACTGCCTGTTTGGTGCATTCTCTTCCCCTCCTTATTGTTTTATTTGATTTTAGTAGAATGTAAGCCTATGCGGCAGGGTCTTGCTATTTATTGTTTTACTCTGTACAGCACCATGTACATTGATGGTGCTATATAAATAAATAAATAAATAAATAAATAAATAAATAAATAATAATACCCTGAACTTTTAAATAGTTATATATATTTTTAAAAAAATAAATGCTTTAATATTGAAATGTATTTAATAATGTTTTTAACTTTTGTATATTTCTATTTTTAGGCTTTAGCTGTATAAGTTTTCATTTTGTAAGGCCGCCTTGAGGCCTAGCATTGGGCAAAAGGCAGGATACAAATAAATATAATAATAGTAGTAGTAGTAGTAATAATAATAATAATAATAATAATAATAATAATAATAACAACAACAACAACAACAGTAATGTTTCACATTTCACTTCTGTATTCTATGTTCTTTTGCATTTTTCTTTATAAACCATTCATGTCTTAAGATTTCTTGTGTGGCATGTTTTCATTAGTTTAACAAGTTAAAAGCGGTATTCACTGTTTCCTGCTTGTGTTATAAAATCTATTTCCAACTTCAAGGGTAACAGAGTTGGGGGGAAATCCTCAATCTCTGCAATCTGAGGCACTGAGTAAGGGATCCCTGAAGATAATTTAGACTGACCCCAACCACATAATACTATTCCCCCTTCTGAAGAGGTCTGGATCACAGACTATTAAAGACAAACAAAGTAGCAGACCATAATAACAGTTTTCATGTGGCCATTTGCTTTATGAGGCAGGTGCTCCTGCGGGCTACCAAACGGAGGGACTAACAGGCCATAAAATTGCCTGGCTGGGTCTGTCAGAAATCCAGCTTCAACATTCCTGGAAGGTCCATGTTCTACAGCACCAGCTCTCAGATGGAATCCCACCATCCACCCCTGGGTTTAATTTACTGGCCTCCCCTGGCTGTGCTTTGCAGGAAACTATAGGGACAGTCAGAGCAGGCAATCATAGCACACATACGGCTCATCTACACCAAGCAGGATATTGCACTATGAAAGCGGTATGTAAAAGGCAGGAGAAACACTACTGCTTTATGGTGGTATTGAAGTGCACTGACAACTGTTGGGGCCAATTGACATATTCCATATACTGCTTTCATACTGCTTTCATAGTGCTATATCCCACTTGGTGTAGATGTGTCATGGGCCCCAACACTTGTCAGTGCACTTCAGTACCACTATAAAGCAGTAGCATATATCCTGCAATGCACTTCAATACCACTATAAAGCAGTAGTGTGTCTCCTACCTTTTATATACCGCTTTCATACCACTTTCATAGTGGAATATCCTGCTGGTGTAGATGAGCCCATAGAGTGCTGAGACTGGCAAATCTAAAAGCAAGTATGTTGCTTTTTAAGAACCAAGGAAATTCAATGGGTCTTACTTTGAGTAAATATCTAGGGATGGAAATAAAGCCTGTGCAAGAATTGAACCATGCCAAGTTGGAAACAGATCAGTTCATGCCTGATCTGCTTCCAACTTGGCATACCTAAAGCCCTACTTAAGAGCTACCATGCTGCCAAGTTTCATATCTTTATCTTTAATTTCATTTTTTTTAAAAAAACAACTTATACTGCTCAAGATCCTAGACCCCAAAGAGGAGATTTCTGTTTTAACTTTTTAAAAATTCTAAAAATCCAGACATGAACAGATCTGATTCAAACTTGCCACAGCTACCATGCTGCCAAGTTTCAGCTCTTCATCTTTAAAAATGAAGGCGATGCAAGCACTTTGATTAATTAATTAATTTGAAAAGTGAGTTCAACACATAACACTAGCTTTGATTTAATATTGGATGTCAACATGGTGTAATATCATGGCTGATTCTGGTTTAGTTGTCAACTGTATAATATCTGGTCATCCGTTACACAAAGCCATGAATTTCAATAAACCAAAAACCTACAGTTTACAAAACAACGTTAAGACTCTACAGTTTTCAACCAAGCACCAAAAAGCAGGGAAATTGGGAGTTAAGCCTCACAAGGCTTAACGCCACATCCTCCCTAAGGAGGCAGAAAGTGCCAGTGAAATTCTCATTCTCCCAAAGCAGATAAACCATGAGGACAGGATGGAGAATAGAATATGCAGAGGTGACTGTGGGGTTGTGGAAAACTGTTGACGAACAACTTAGGGCCACCTACTTCTCTTTTTTTGTTTAGAGCAGCCCTTCCCAAACCTGGTGCCCTCCAAAGGTGTTGGACTACAACTCCCATCATTGCAAGTCAGTATGCTGGGACAGCAGGATGGGGAACACTGTTCTGTATTGTTTCCAAATACAGGGGCTGGCCAATATTTTTCTCTCACACACATCTCGCATATAGCAGCATGATTGCTAACAAAAGGGACACTATTTGTTGCAGATGTAGAACCACAGCATGTGCTGGCACTGTCAACTTATGTTCAATACCCTGCCCTTCAAAGAATCTAATTTTTTCTTAAACTGTGTTTATACAAAATATACTGTTCACTCCCCACAATCCCTCCACAATACATCATCTCATCAGACTGACAGAGGAACAGAAAAGGGTTAGTTTGGCTGTCTTGAACTCCTTTCAGATGAGATTAGTTTGCAATCCTATACCACTTGGGAGGAAACCCTAGTAAACTCAGCAGCACTGACTTCTGAGAAGACATGTATAGGATCCAAGTGTAAACCAGCTTTCTCCAGCCTGGTACTCTCCAGATGTGTTGCACTGGGAGTTGTAGTCCAACACCCTTGGAGGGCACCAAGTTGGGGAAGGGCTGCTCTAAACAAAAAAAGATAAGTAGGTTGCCCTAAGTTGTTCATCATCAGTTTTCCACAACCCCACAGTCACCTCTGCATATCCTATTCTCCATCCTGTCCTCATGGTTTATCTGCTTTGGGAGAATGAGAATTTCACTGGCACTTTCTTCCTCCTTAGGGAGGATGTGGCGTTACAGGCCTGTGAGCCTTAACTCCCAATTTCCCTGCTTTTTGGTGCTTGGTTGAAGCTGTAGAGCCTTAACATTGTTTTGTAAATTGTAGGTTTTTTGTTTATTGAAATATATATATATATATATATATATATATATATATATACACACACACACACGCACACACACACACACACTTGGATTATTGTTTGCAGATCACCATGCAGTGCATTTTCTTAATATTTTCTCGTAAGCTGATACATTTAGCCAACTGGCTGCAATGGCAAGTCATATGGATCTCCATCATTTTGGAAATGAGCTTCCCAGAAAAGCTTGTATAACTGGACATAAAAGAATGGCTTTCGCTTCCTTAGTCCATAATGTAATCATTTCTTCATAAACAAGCCAGTCTTGCGTTCCATTGTATTCAGTTCTGGTGTATCATAATATTAAACTTTTATTTAGATTAAACCTTTGCTTGGATTGTCCCAAAGACTCAGTGCCTCTCTCTATATATTTTCCTGTCATCTGGTGTATGTTTGCAAACCTCCCAACTTTATCTTTACCTCTATTCTTAATTAAAATGCTGTTTAGTTCTCCTCACAGATCATTAATAAAGATGCTCGCAGAAACCTGACCTAATGCTTATCACTGTGACCCTCTGTTGGACTCTGTCTCATGCAATCCAGAGCTTTCCTACTCCTCAATATGCAGAGAAACTAGTCCATGTTACCTAGTAGGAATCTACACTGATGTTATTCTAACGTTTTGAATGGGTTACTGTGACGCACAATGTCATGTGACCCTGGGTCGCCAACGCTGTAAATGAGTTGTACTTACCGGTTCTATTTCTTAGTTGCAGCGCGGCTACAGATTCATGTGCCTCCTTCTACTGGTAATTTTCCTCTTCCTCTTCTCTGAGAGTAGCAGAGCTGCTGGGTTTGCTCCGCCCACTTCCTGTTCTCCTTCCTTCGCCCCGTTTGCTATCTTATCTGCTACAGCAGATAAATCACACCAGCCTTATACTGTGCAGTCACTGACAATTGTATACAAAGGACTCAGAAGTTTTCCACCTTAGAATCTGCTTTTATTGTGAAGTACTCCCATGCATCCTGCCTTAATTGTGCTCCTTTTGCAAAAGATTCGCCCGAGCTGCTGCTGTGGGCACAGGAGCAGGATTTTAAACAAATGCTTACATCTGCGTAAGCTTTATAGCTAAAGACACCAAAATTGGCACAGTAATTCAAATACCAAATTTTAATTGAATTGGGTCATCGGTTGATTTTTTTATGATTTTTTTTTAACATTTCCCCCCTCTTTGCAAAGGAGCTGAGGAGCGCTCAAAAGAGCACTGTAGCTCCATGCAGGAAAATAAACAAGGGTCTCTGCTCCCAGTCCAAAACTCATGACCAGCGGGGCTTAAATGGTGTGTTTGAAATAATTTCAACAGATGGGGCTGCTGCTAAAACTTTTCAACTTGGTCACCCATCCAAACCCAGCCCATCTTAGCTTCAGCAAAGTGGCTAGCTCCTATGCATTCAGGCTATTCCTGGGGACTTGTATTAAGATGTTTTGGGAGGGACTTTGTGTGTGCTTATGACTATTGCTGGCTAGGAACGAGGCAGGAAGTGGGTGGAGCAAACCGAGCAGCTCTGCTTACTCTCAGGGAAGAGGAAGAACAGAAAAGATTGAACAATGTGCCCTGAAGTACCGTTGCAGCTAAACGTAAGTAACACTAGTGTGCCCCGTGATACAGAGAACCAATACAGAGAACCACATTGGAAAGGGACACTAGCAATGTTATAAGACTAGTGTAGATCCGGCCCTAGTTATACATAAGTTATGCTTCCCATTATTAAGCCAGTTTTAACCTTGCATCCAAACCATCACCCAGATGAAATAATCCTTTCAAAATTCTACCCACATGAACTGACTGAGGAGAGGAACATGTGTGGTTCAAGCAAACAGAACCACACATCAGGTAAAAACAGATACAACAGCACAACACATGTCCAAATTGTTGTGATATCCACTGTATTCATATACTTAGAGCCAATGCACAATTTTTACATGGCACTATGAATACACTGGTATTTTCCCTACACTGGTAGAGATATGAATGTGAAGGAAAGTTGCATGACCCTTAGGACCTGAGGGCATGTAAACATACATTTGAGAACCATGACTGGTCACAGCTCTCCAGGGTTTCACGCAGGAGTTTTCCAGCCCTACCTGGAAACAGAACCTGGGACCTTATGCCTGCAAGCATTGGAATAGTTATTCTCACCTTGATAACCTCCCATTTGGATTATTGCAATGCATTACACCTGAGGATGCCTTTGAAAATGGTCTGGAAACTTCATGCAGTCCAGAAAAGAGGGAAGCAAGATTGTTAATCAGGACTGTTAACATATTTATTAACAATAAAACCATATTTGACTACTACTTTGGAGGGTGGCCATGTCCAATTCTGGTTTAAAAGAGAAAGAACCATAATGAGTGTTGCCCATCAACCCTTAACAGATGCACAACAGACTGAACAGGCGGGCACACAGGTCACCTGTATACAGTCTTTCACATTATAGGCATAGCTAGACGGGGCGATATCCTGGGGATCATCCCGGGATCGTCCCTGTGCATTCACATGACGCACAGAGGATCTCAGGATCAGGGAGGGATGATCCCTCCCTTGGCCTGGGAGACTGCCTTATACTTCTGTTGTGGTTTTTCCGTGGTCTCAGGATGATCAGTTGGCCAAGAGTGAGATGGGGAAACATGATAGGGATGTACAAACTTATGCATGGTATGGAGAATGTGGATAGGGAGACATTTTTCTCCCTTTCTCAAAATACTAGAACCTGGGGTCATCCCATGAAGCTGATTGGTGAAAGATCCAGGACAAATAACAGGAAGTATTTCTTCACACAGCGCATAGTTAAATTATGGAACTCACTACCACAAGATGTAGTTATGGCCACCAATGTGGATGACTTTAAAAGGGGGTTGGATAAATCCCTGGAAGCAAAGGCTATCAATGGCTACTAGCCCTTATGGTTGTGTGCTATCTCCAGTATTTGAGGCGGTGGGACTGTGTGCACCAGTTGCTAGGGAGCATGGGTGGGAGGGTGCTGTTGCACCATGTCCTGCTTGTTCATCCCTGGCCGACCGCTGGCGGGCCACTGTGGGAACAGAGTGCTGGACTAGATGGACCCCTGGTCTGATCCAGCAGGGCTCTTCTTATGTCCTTAAGATAAAAGAATAGTAGAACATTCTAAAACAAATTAAAACAGCCACAGAATAATAAAAAATAAAACTGAAGAGGACAACAGCAGCGTAAATCCCTGACACATGCTTAAAACTGAAAGAAAAAGAGCCTAGAAGAATAAATAAATCTCTTTTCTTGGTACTGAAAAATCCACAATGCAGGCACCAAGTCAATAACTTTTTTATTCTTCCAGGGTTTTGAATCCCTGAGTTTTAAAAACGTGTTGGTGCTTTTGCGATCTTTATACTGGTGTTGACCTATTTTGTTGATTTTATTTGTGGCTGTTTACATTTGTTTTTATTTTATGTTATAGTTGTTTAAAATATATATTGTGAAATGGTAAAAAAAAAGTCAACTGGACTTCATGGATTTTAGACAAAGATGTCTGAAGGTTCTGAAGATGATCTGCTGAGGAGCTTTCTGGAAAAGCTGCATAAAAATGTTTCAATAAATCTAATAAATATGACTTATTTGGGTCACATCTCATGTTCCACTGAAGCCAACTGTGATCTTCTAAAAGAAAAGCTGACTATAAATCAAATAGAAGTTTTTGAATGTTCAATAGAAGCTGCTTGAAGAGAGCAAATGCTATCGTAAAAAAAAGTGGGAAGTGCAATGCTAACTCCCTCAGGCAGCCATCTAAGGGGGTTAGGATGAACTGAAGTCCCCCTCTGCTGGCAAAGAAGAATGATCAGGGGTCTGGAAACAAAGCCCTATGAGGAGAGACTGAAAGAATTGAGCATGTTTGGCCTGGAGAAGAGAAGAGTGAGGGGAGACACGATAGCACCCTTCAAGTCCTTGAAAGGTTGTCGCACAGAGCAGGGCCAGGATCTCTTCTCGATCCTCCCAGGGTGTAGGACACAAAATAATGGGCTCAAGTTACAGGAAGCCAGATTTTGGCTGGACATCAGGAAAAACTTCCTGACTGTTAGAGCAATACAACAATGGAACCAGTTACCTAGGGAGGTTGTGGGCTCTCCCACTCTAGAGGCCTTCAAGAGGCAGCTGGACAGCCATCTCTCAGGGAAGCTTTAAGGTGGATTCCTGCATTGAGCAGGGGGTTGGACTCGATGGCCTTATAGGACCCTTCCAACTCTATTATTCAATGATTCTATAACTCTGTCACTGGTGGTGGGGGGCAAGTGCACTGATGAGGCCCCTGGTATGCCTGCAGAAACCTTAGATCTGCCTAGATCCTCAAAAGACCCTAGGATCAGGCCCATCAACTATGACAACCTGGAAGTGACACCATTAATTTTTTTCCCATTGACTGTGGGATTTTTTAAAGAACAGATATCCACCAGGCTTTTTTGTGGGATAACCCACTGCCCACCCACACCACTCTGGCCAGATTGAGCTACCACAGATTTGGAGCTGTTTGATCATGTGACACTTTAATTACCTGATTTAGGATTGCTGTCCTCACTATCATGTATGCTTTAGCAGGAAGTCCTTATGAGGAACATATCTGTTGAAGAACATGTAAACCATGGTTGAGTACTATAACTGAGTACGCATTGCTCACAGTTATCCCTTGATAACCTGAATGTGTGATATTTATCTTTATCTTAAACACTCCAGTTATCAGAATGTGTTTTTTGCATTCCTATCGGCTTGGATTCCCAGATATTTTACATGAGTGGAAAAGCACTTCCAGTTGCACAATAAAGCCCCACCAAACTCTCCCAATTTCTTCTCCTGCTGGATTTATTTATTTACTTATTTATTTATTAATATCCTGCCTTTCTGCCATATCACTTCCCATGCCAGAGGGTTCCTGGTTGATTGACTGATTGATTTGATTTGATTTGATCCTCTGACTCTCTACAAGGAAAATGGCACTTGAAGTGGCTAACATAGGAACTAAACAAGGAAGAAGAAAAGAAGAAACTTGGTTAAAAACAATAGTAAACTCAGAACTGATGTAAAAGCAATGACAAGAGAAATACATAAAAACACAGTTAAGAAGCACTATTAATAAAAGAAGGCTCCCTTGACCCTGAGAAGCAGCTAGAGGAGGGTACACTGAGTAGAGGTGTGCAAAGTGGGCCTTCTCTGCCTTGAAATCTGATCTGGAGCTCCGTAGAGGTGATTCTCTGCCTCGATTTTAGAGCCCCTCCCCCTCTCTCCACCTCATCGAATTACCCTCGAAGAACTGTTCAGTATTCATGTAACTAGTATTAACATATTATTATTATTATTATTATTATTATTATTATTATTATTATTTTATTTATATAGCACCATCAATGTACATGGTGCTGTACAGAGTAAAACAGTAAATAGCAAGGCCCTGCCGCATAGGCTTACAATCTAATAAAATCATAGTAAAACAATAAGGAGGGGAAGAGAATGCAAACAGGCACAGGGTAGGGTAAGCAGGCACAGGGTAGGGTAAAACTAACAGTATAAAGTCCGAACAACATCAAGTTTTAAAAGCTTTAGGAAAAAGAAAAGTTTTTAGTTGAGCTTTAAAAGCTGCGATTGAACTTGTAGTTCTCAAATGTTCTGGAAGAGCGTTCCAGGCGTAAGGGGCAGCAGAAGAAAATGGACGAAGCCGAGCAAGGGAAGTAGAGGCCCTTGGGCAGGCGAGAAACATGGCATCAGAGGAGCGAAGAGCACGAGCAGGGCAATAGTGTGAGATGAGAGAGGAGAGATAGGAAGGAGCTAGACCGTGAAAAGCTTTGAAGGTTAACAGGAGAAGTTTATATTGGATTCTGAAGTGAATTGGAAGCCAATGAAGAGATTTCAGAAGCGGAGTAACATGGTCAGAGCGGCGAGCCAAGAAGATGATCTTTGCGGCAGAGTGGTGGACAGAAACCAACGGACTGATGTGAGAAGAAGAAAGGCCAGAGAGAAGAAGGTTGCAGTAGTCCAACCGTGAAATAACCAGCGCATGAACAAGCATCTTGGCAGAAGAGACAGACAAAAATGATCGAATCCTGGCAATATTATACAGGAAAAAACGACAAGATTTCGCTACTGCCTCAATATGAGGAATAAAGGAGAGCGAGGAGTCAAATATAAAGCCAAGGCTACGAGCTTCCTTGACCGGAGTAAGCGTAACATCATTGACAGTAAGAGAGAATGAGAGATGAGGAGAAGGTTTAGGAGGAAAAACAAGCAATTCAGTCTTTGCCATATTAATTTTCAAACGACGATGAAGCAGCCAAGCTGAGATATCTGAAAAACATGCCGAGATACGATCGTGAACATCAGGAGAAAGTTCCGGAGATGACAGATATAGTTGTGTATCATCGGCGTACAGATGATATTGGAGGCCATGAGATTGAATAAGCTTGCCCAAGGGCAACATGTATAAGGAAAACAACAACGGGCCAAACACTGAGCCTTGCGGAACCCCTACTGAAAGGGGAAAGGAGGAAGACGAGCTGCCATTAGCCAACACGCTGAAAGAGCGACCCGCTAGATAGGAGGCAAACCAGTTATAGACAGAGCCACAAAATCCAAGGTCATGAAGGGAATCTAAGAGAAGATCATGATCAACCGTGTCAAAGGCTGCAGTTAGATCAAGGAGAATAAGAACGGAATAATGGCCTTTAGACTTGGCAGTAAGGAGATCATTGGTGATCTTAGTAAGGGCTGTTTCGGTGGAATGCAGAGGACGGAATCCAGATTAAAAAGGATCCAAAGCAGAGTTACTAGAAAGAAAGTCAAGACAGCGAGAGTAGACCGCACGCTCCAGGATCTTTGAAACAAACGGCAACAAAGAGACAGGTCGGTAGTTAGACAGAGATAGCCTATCAAGAGTAGGTTTCTTGAGAATGGGAGAGACTATAGCATGTTTAAAAGCAGAAGGAAATGAACCAGAGGACAGAGAAAGATTAATAATATGTAGCAAGGCAGGGAGGATAGCAGGAATAAGATTAATAAAGACGCGAGAAGGAATCGGATCACGAGAACAAGTGGAAGGCTTCGAAGAGCGCAGTATTGTAGACAGTTCATCCGCTGAGACCGAAGGAAATGCAGAGAAATTTGCAGGAGGAACTGACAGATGAGGAACAGGAACTGGAAGAGGAGCAGAGCTGGCCAGATCAGAGCGGATAGTTTGGATTTTAGCATTGAAAAAAGAGGCAAAGTTATTAGCAGACAGAGAGGCGGGGAGAGATGGCGGATTAGGCTTCAGAAGAGAATTGAAGGACGCAAAGAGCCGCTGAGGATGCCTAGCGTTTGACTGGATCAGCGTTGAGTAGTACTGCTGTTTGGCCAATGAAATAGCAGAAGAGAAAGAGGAGAGTACAAATTTGTAATGGACAAAGTCCGCCCAGTCCCTGGTCTTACGCCAAATATTCTTATAGCTCCCTCATTTTTAAAGATAAAGAGATAAAACTAGGCACAGTGATAGCTCTTAAGGGGGCTTTAGCTCCACCAAGTTTGAATAAGATGGTTTATGTCTCGATTTTTTAGGATTTTTTTAAAAAAATCCCCACTCAATCCTTCTCCATCCTAGTGCCCTCCAGATCTATTGGATGGACGCTACCCCCCTGCACCCAGCCACTGAAATAAAGGGCCTGCCACACTTTCTCACTCACCAGCCAGCCTAGCAGCACCTTCACACTGTGGAAATGTGGATGATTGACTTCTACATTTCTGAGCAGAAACACGCTCCCTCTCTCTTCACCCCCCAGCCAGAATCATCAGCCAGTTAGTGTTTCTCACTTCCCTGAACACTGCGATTGGAGGAGAATCGCTGTGGCTATTCCTATTGGTTAGCCACAGAAGTCAATATCAAAGTTACCCCTCACCCCACTCAACGACTTCCAAATATATATATATATATATATATATATATATATATATATATATATGAGAGAGAGAGAGAGAGAGAGAGAGAGAGAGAGAGAGAGAGAATTCTGGAGACTTTAGAAACCACCCAGAGAGCTATGGCTATTGGGCGGTATAGAAATGCAATAAATAAATAAATAAATAAATAAGCTCTGATTGGGCACGTCTCTGTTGTGATATTAATTGATAGATTTAGAAGCAGCTAATCTCTGCTCTAGAATATCAAATGCTTACCAGATAATTCTGGGGCAGAGTGCACACCCCTAGCAGTGAGGGGAAGGAGCCAGGAAAGTTCTGTTGCATGACTGGAGATCCAGTGGTCAATCTCTGCATCCCTGTCTCTGTTAATTTTACCTCTCACCTTATAAATCAACTTACTTCCCATTGTGTCTCAGCTCATGTGATTAGATGCCCACTACCATCTCGTCTCCTTTTACATCTGACGAAGCCGCCATGGCCTATGAAAACTGATGGCAAATCAACCCATTAGCCTGGCTAATGCCACAACACTTCAGGAGATGGATTGTTAGGAACGTTTATCACATGATCAGTCATCACAGACCATTGCCTCTTACCATGACAAGCAGTCCCCTAACAATGATATATAACAAGCTAATCACATGAATGGTTTGTGCTCGTGACCTTCCCCTTCATAGGGTTGAATCTTAAATCTGTGACGGTGCTGAGCAAACATTTCCCGATGCAGCAAAGCAGCTGAACGTGGACGTAAGACTGAGCAGGTAACGGCATTTTCAATTTTGATAGTTTGATGAGAAAAACAAGTGCCTACATTCAGTCTAAAAAAAACCAACCAACAACAATCCCTCTTATTTTCTGAAATGTAAAAGCTTCTGACATTATCGTTTCACTGGTTTAGTGAAGTCTACACATTAGCCGTCTAAAGATGAATGGAATAAACTGAAAACTTGCTATGCGAGACTTCTTTAAAAAGGGAACAATCCTATGCATGTTTAAACAGAAAAGAAGTCCTACAACTCCCAGCATTTCCCAGCCAGCTGTAGGACATTTTCTGTCTAAAGATTGGATTGCACCTAAGAATCCCTTCTATGTCCTATTGTACAAATGCCTTCAGATTACAGCAACAGACTTTCAACTAAGGAGAAACCATGTATAATAGGGGTGGGCAACTTCCGGTGGGCAACTTTTGGCCCCTGGCATTGGCCAGTCTGCAGGGCACCACAGGACGCATTGAGGAAAAGGCTGAAATCTATACTTGGCTGCCAAAATATGGTAGCAAACCACTCACTCGTGCTACAGAGTGCTACAGTGATTACGCCTAGCTTGTTTCCAAGCTAAACAAACCCATTTGGGTGCTTCATAGTGGTGATGGAGCGGCCAGAGGGCCAAATTTACCGTCTAAACAAGCTAAATTTGGCTATTTGGGTGCTCCTTATTTTATACATACCCAGGCGACCTTTAAGATCAGCAGAGGAGATCTTGCTGGTCATTCCAAAATGAATTGTTGCCAATGAAATAGCCAGATGGTGGGCCTTCTCCATAGCAGCACCCACCATCCAGGAAACCTCAGCTGATGGGTGCTGCTATAGAGAAGGCCAACTACAGAGAAGGACCTCCCTCGTGTAGTTCAGGAAACAAGAAATATGGCATCTTTTAAACACATCCAGAAGACACATTTGTTCAACCAGGCTTTCCCTGCGCCATAAGTAAACTAATGATGCCACTTCATTTTACTGCTACATTTTACTATTCCTTTACTGTAGTTGGATATATTTTATGCTGTGTTTTACTATTGTGTTTTTAATACTGGATTTTAATGTTGTGCACCATTGACAGATTCTATTATATTCTGATGTATAGAAATATTAGAAATAAAAAAATAATAAAAAATCCTTTAAAAAAAAGTGGGGGTGACAATGGGAAGTGGCCGGGGTTAGCCAGGGGAGCAAATTGGGGGGGGGGCATGCAGCCTGCACGCCACATGTTGCTCACCCCTGATGTTTCAGGACTGGAGCAGCCTTCTCAAACCTGGTGCCCTCCAGATATGGTGGATTACAACTCCCAGCAGACACAAGGTTGCGGAGGGCTGGGCTACAGCCTAAAATCCTATTTTGCCACATGATAACATTAGTGTTAATGGAGTTAGGATAAAAAGACTTTCTCTTATCTAGCACCTAAGTCCTTCTTTTCATTTTTACTCTAGAGAAGGCACAGTGGGCCGGATCTGGATTGGGACCTTAGTGTGGAAGTGGGGCGGGGCAGGCTGTTAGGATCTTGTCTAGAGGTCCTACACCTACTATAGAGTAATACAGGTTTCAAGTAGTGGATTTAAAGTAATGTCTGTTTTGGATCTTAGTATCCTATGGTTATGTTTTACATAGACAATAGCTAGCTTGAAGTTCATTAATAGGGAAAAGTAGCAGACAGATGGCAGCACTGGGTGGGGGGGGGGGGGAGAAAGAAATAAAAAAACACTAAGGCACAAGCTGGTACCAAATAAGAATATTTATTCTTGAAGAGATACAAAAAGGCAAATATATTTTGATTGTTTTTAAGAAAAAAAGCATTAATGGCAATTCATTCTGATGACTTTTTCTTCCATCCTCTCTCAAGAAGATGGTCTCTTGAAAATATAATAAACCTCCTAGATAAATCTTCTGGAGGGAATGACAGAAACTGCCAATTTTGTCCAATCCATTTCCCGTCTGTTAAATTTTTATCAAAATATGACAGGCCTTTTACAACTCTTCAGCAATAAATGTTCTGATATGGCTCCAGTTTGAGATCCATCTCTCTCATTGGCTGGGTTCAGACATCACCAGAAATCATGCTTCCCTACTATGTAAACAATCCAGGAGCCTCAGTATTGTGTGCATCCCATTGTCCGGGACTGGATTTCCATTATCCACAGTTTTAGACTCACCCACTGAAGAAAAGCATTGCAGAAGATTGCTTGAGACAGTTAAATGTCAAGGTCAATTACTTGGGTTTTGGCAGGCCATTTCATGGAATGATCTAATTGCCAATCAGTGGCTAAAGTGGTTGTACAGATAGTATAATGTATATAAGTCCAGTGTTAAAAATGTATTCTTACTTCTCTCCTGTGTATATGCTGTTGCTGTTGCTGTGAGTATTATGTTACGTGCTGTGTATGCTGTATATATTTTTGATCAACCTAAGTTTAAAAGCCTCAGTAAATGTTATTGAAGAATTCTTGTCTGCTGTGGTCTGTCTCTGGCTGTGTCTCCGCACTTCAATCTTCCAGCTGTCTTCTCTCTAGCCAGAGAGAAACTTAGCTACCCGTCACCCATTTCCCTCTGCTCTTTTGTGAGCCAGAGAATGGAGACTGATACTTTGCCCTTTCAGATTTAAACTAACTGTATCAAACAATTGATGTCCAATCTCAGAGAACAGTGGTTTCTTTGAACTATGGTTTGGACCTGGCAAGTTATCATTACCCATAGTTTAAACAAAACACAGTTTTCAGAGTTTGGACATCACAGTGAACAGGGCGTGGTTTAAAATTGAAAGCTTTATCTCTTCCTCATGGCCATGGGATGTGACAGCCAAATATTCATTCATATAGTGGAAAACATGCTTTTGCATTATGTCTGAACCAAGCCATGGGGGGATGTTGGAGGGGTTGTAGTGAGAAGTTAAGACTATTCATAATTACTAGCAAAGTCAATTAGTGTCTAGTTGCAGATGCAGCCAGCATGAGAAAGGATTCCTACAGGACTGAGGTGGACAAAATAAACATGCAATTAAGATATAAAATGGCATAAATTTATTTATATATTTATTGCATTTTTATACTGCCCAATAGCCGAAGCTCCCCAACCAGTCTTCCCCAACCTGGTGCCCTCCATATATTTAGACTTCAGTTCCCAGCAGCCCCAGGCAGCATGGCCACTGGTAAAAAATGCTGGGAGTTGTCATTCAAAACATTTGGAGGACACCAAGTTGGGGACAACTGGCATGTATCTTTTATTTCAAGTAGTGGAAGACCAGTTGGCCAAGAGTGAGATGGGGAGACATGATAGAGATGTACAAAATTATGCATGATATGGAGAATGTGGATGGGGAGACATTTTTCTCCCTCTCTCAAAATATTAGAAATCGGGGTCATCCCATGAAGCTGATTGGTGGGAGATCCAGGACAAATAACAGGAAGTACTTCTTCACACAGCACATAGTTAAATTATGGAACTCACTACCACAAGATGTAGTGATGGCCACCAATTTAGATGGCTTTAAAAGGGGGTTGGATAAATTCCTGGAGGTGAAGGCTATCAATGGCTACTAGCCCTTATGGTTGTGTGCTATCTCCAGTATTTGAGGAAGTAAGCCTGTGTGCACCAGTTGCTGGGGAACATGGGTGGGAGGGTGCTGTTGCACCATGTCCTGCTTGTTTGTCCCTGGCCGACCGCTGGCGGGCCACTGTGTGAACACAGTGCTGGATTAGATGGACCCTTGGTCTGATCCAGCATCAGGGCGCTTCTTATGTTCTTATGTTCTTATCAGAAAGAGAGAGTGGAATTTGATTGAGCTGACACTAACGAGCTAGAAGAAAATGGGAGGAAAAAAGTAGGCACATCTTACATGCACATTAACCTACAGCCAGGTCATACTAAAGATCTCCATATTTGTCTCATATTCATAGGTTACTTATTTTTATTAAAATTATTTTATCGCACCTTTCAGCTCCACAATGGAGCTCCGAAGGGAGCTAGCAATTTCATCAGAAAATATGAAGAACAATTATCATAAAAGAGCAACACACAAAAGCAGCGACATACCGATATATTTTAAAACAGCAGTAAGCATTTTAGCCACAAATACAAATTATGCCTTTCATCATTGGAAGGCATGTCAAAATAAGAAAGGCACCCCACCATAGAGCATGTTATAGTACTCTAATTATACATTAGATTAAATAATTTAATTGGTATTTACTGTTTACCACACAGTGTGCACTTATTCTTAATCAATAAATATAACACAGGTAATATGAAAATGCCAAGTCCATAGTACACTGCCAAAGCTAAGTAGCTATTCTGTCTGCAGGCAGCATTTATTGTATTCTACAGAAATTTGGCATTGGTAAGACTGGGGGAATTAAATGGCATGAAATGCCAAGCATTTCTCGATATTTCATTTCAACCGTGCCACAAACATTTTTAAAAATATATCATTTAATTAATTATTTACTAGATTTTCTAGATTTGCCATTGAACTTATTGCAAAATATCTGTAAAAATGTCTGAAAACAACTGGCTCAGAATGTTGTTCATGGGAAACACTAGAGACACCAGTCACCTTTGAAAATTATGGTCTTTCTAATTAAGGCATGAACACTTGCCAGTTTTGAAAGAATAAGTACAGTGCATCTGATTTAAATCACCCTTTCTAATACTTGATCCATGGTGGGTTGACCTGAGCCTTCCTCTACACTAATTAGACAAAATCAAGAACTTATTTGAAAGGAGACTTGTGACGAATAATGGGCAGAGAACATCACAGCCTTTGCAAGCAGCACATTCTTTGAACCATCTGTTGCCCCAGAGCAATGCTGTCAAATGTCACATTGTGCAGTTATTCTCACAGGAGGTCTTAAGCGGAGGCTAGACAGCCATCTGTTGGGTATGCTCAAGCTCTGGATTTCCTGCATCAAGCATGGAGTCAGACTAGATGGTCCTCCATATTATGATACTATCGTTTATTTTATCCTGGTTGTGCTTTTATATTGTATTTTATATCATGTATTTTATACTGTTCGTTTTATACTTTGAATGGTTTTAATTTTTGTGAACCACCCAGGTAACTTCGGCTATTGGGCAGTATAAAAATGCAATAAATAAATAAATAAATAAAATATTTGATTTAAAAAAACTTGATAGACAAAGATTGGCAATGAACTCTAAAGGGCATTCATATGCAAGGTGTTTGGAGAAAACTGAAGGTAGGAGCAAGCAGTTCTTGCAATGGAGGGAAGTAAGCAGTTCGATCTCCATGGCTCTATATTGGACCAGTACTACTTAACTTCTTTATAAATTTTCTGTGGTTGACAGTGACCAACTTCATCAATGCCATCATAATATTTGGGATTGTGAAAATCCAAGCAGACTGCAAAGAGATCCAAAAGGATCTCTCCAAACTCGGTGAATGGGAACAAAATGGCAAATGCAGTTTATTTATTTATTTAATAGATTTATATGACACTGTCCATATTTAAAAATATCTCTAAGCGGTTCAATGTAAATAGGTACAAATGATGCAGACCAGGGCAAAATACTTACTTCACCTGGGCTAGATCTACCCTTCTGTTTTAGAGTGCTATTGAAGGGCAGTGATCACTGTTGGGGCACATTACCCATTCCAATACCACTTTCATAGGCCCTTTCTATGGGCATGTCTACACGAGAGACTATCCCAGGAATCGCCCCGGGATCACCCCTGTTCCTCCAAATGACGCACAGGGGATCCCAAGGGCAGGGAGGGATGCTCCCTCCCTTTCCCTGGGATAACCGGGATGGCTTTAATCCCAAATTTTCCCACAGTCTCGGGATCATTCCGAGACCACAGGATGTGTGGGCGCCCATCCCAGTTTTGTCCCAGCTCCTCACGAGTAAACGCGAGGAGCCAGGAACCATTGGGGGTGGGGAGGGGAGCAGGAGCAGGTTTTTAAAATTTTATTTACCTTTCTATTTCATAGAATCATAGAATCATAGAATAGCAGAGTTGGAAGGGGCCTACAAGGCCATCGAGTCCAACCCCCTGCTCAATGCAGGAATCCACCCTAAAGCATCCCTGACAGATGGTTGTCCAGCTGCCTCTTGAAGGCCTCTAGTGTGGGAGAGCCCACAACCTCCCTAGGTAGCTGATTCCATTGTCGCACTGCTCTAACAGTCAGGAAGTTTTTCCTGATGTCCAGCTGGAATCTGGCTTCCTTTAACTTGAGCCCGTTATTCCGTGTCCTGCACTCTGGGAGGATCGAGAAGAGATCCTGGCCCTCCTCTGTGTGACAACCTTTTAAGTATTTGAAGAGTGCTATCATGTCTCCCCTCAATCTTCTCTTCTCCAGGCTAAACATGCCCAGTTCTTTCAGTCTCTCTTCATAGGGCTTTGTTTCTAGACCTCTGATCATCCTGGTTGCCCTCTTCTGAACACGCTCCAGCTTGTCTGCATCCTTCTTGAATTGTGGAGCCCAGAACTGGACGCAATACTCTAGATGAGGCCTAACCAGGGCCAAATAGAGAGGAACCAGTACCTCACGTGATTTGGAAGCTATACTTCTATTAATGCAGCCCAAAATAGCATTGGCCTTTCTTGCAGCCATATCGCACTGTTGGCTCATATTCAGCTTGTGATCTACAACAATTCCAAGATCTTTCTCGTTTGTAGTATTGCTGAGCCAAGTGTCCCCCATCTTGTAACTGTGCATTTGGTTTCTATTCCCTAAATGTAGAACTTGGCATTTATCCCTATTAAATTTCATTCTGTTGTTTTCAGCCCAGCACTCCAGCCTATCAAGATCACTTTGAAGTTTGTTTCTGTCATCCAGGGTATTAGCTATCCCACCCAATTTTGTGTCATCTGCAAATTTGATCAGCGTTCCCTGCACCTCCTCGTCCAAATCATTAATAAAAATGTTGAAGAGCACTGGGCCCAGGACTGAGCCCTGCGGCACCCCACTCGTTGCCTCTCCCCAGTTTGAGAAGGTTCCATTGATAAGTACTCTTTGAGTCCGATTCTGTAGCCAACTGTGGATCCACCTAATAGTTGTTCCATCTAGCCCACTTTTAGCTAGTTTGTTAATCAGAATGTCATGTGGTACTTTTTGCTGGAGTGCTCGCACACTCTAGCTCTTCTTTCTTTTTTAAAAAAATAGCTGCCCTGACAGGCACAACGCCCAGGATGTTGCGCGGCCACATGTGGACTAAGGGAGAGGATCTCGCAATCATAAAATTGAGAGATCCTCCCCCCCTCCATCCCAGAACACCGGGAGGTCTAGATATGGCCTACACCTAAGGATTATCCCAGGAAAATGGAGGGATCATCCCTGCCTGCTTCCGGGATCCCCTGTGTGTCATTTGGATGCACAGGGATCCCGGGATGGATCCCGGGATGATCCCAGGGGGAAAGGCAGGTGTAGAAACAGCCATAGTGTCATTTCCTGCTTTTTATTCCACATTACCCAAAATACTGCAAAAATGTCATTGTATCTCCCATGAGATATAAATGCACAAGAGGGATATAGAGTATCATCACACGGGGGAAATTGTGTTTCCTTACCATCACTTCTCTGCTCCTGCTTTTGTCCCTCATTACTTCCTCTTTCTTCCTAGAAGGAAAAGAGGAAATAAGCAAAGACCACATGACCCATTCAGGGGCCATTTTTATTGCACTGCTTTTCCTGCACACAGCAGGAGATTCCACATTCCTTTAAAAAAAAAACGGATTAAAAGGGGTCCATTTGCTACAGAAAAACAAACTGAAGGAGTGGAATGTTCGCAGGAGGCGGATGATGAGATCTAAAGGACACGTACACATCCGTAAGTGGGCAGTAGCGAGCATGCAATAAAACACTCATCAGATGAACCTCATAGAGTTACTGTAATGATTTGACCCAAGGTATAGATCAGGCCATATACACTGATGGGACCAGGAAAGAGATCTTAAGAGGGAAATGCTAAAGAAAATGACATTTTTGGAATTTATAGTGTACTCCTCTATATGTCTGTACCACTTTAAACTTGCCTGGTAGCAAATCAATAGGACTTATTTTTTGAGTAGACACATACAGAGGTTATAATTAGAGAATAAAGACACTGGTTTTCTCTTCATGATTTATTTGAGAACTTAATTTTTTATACTTGAACTGCGATTATTAAATTGAGGGAAAATACATTTGCAATTATTGTACAGCAAATTATTTTTGCTCTCGTACTCTTATTTCTACTTACTACAGACATATGAATGTCAATGCTTTTAGTGCAAATGTTAATAGTCCTTCAGGTATTATGCCAAATTAGATATGATGGGGAGAAAACTACTATTTGGTTCAGCCTCCTATCATTTTCTAGCAAACTATGGCATTAAAATGCATGTTTATTTTCATGTTTTGATGCAAACATGAAAAGGGCAGATTTAGAGGCAAACATGAAAGAGGCATAAGAAGATTGTTCATCAGAAGAGCTAAAGCCCAGAACTGAATGAATGTTAAAAATAAAAAAATAAAAAAAGACTCTTCAATTGGTTATTCCTGGAGTTTTGCTTGGAGGGAGTTGTTGCTGCAGTGAAGAGTTTTAGAAGCTTTGATAAGGCCTGGCCTGAATGAAATGCTGTGAATGTTTGATTTCTTGTATTCAACCAAATAGAATGAACAAAAAAAATAAAAATAAAGTCAGTCCCCTGATGTACTCTGTTTTCCCTCATGCTCTCCTACGTTCTAATCCGCTGCCTTAGCAGAAGACCAATGTCAGTCAATGACCAAAAAAATGTGCACAACGAACTATGCCACCATTTTTATTGAGGGAAATCAATACACAAGCCTTCCCCAACCTGTGCCCTCCAGACGTGGGATATTAGAAGAGTTGTAGTCCAACACACCTGGAGCGCACCAGGTTGAGGATGACTGCACTATACCATGAGAAAAAGATGGTTTATAAAGATATAGGCAAGAAACCAGGGGTTAAACTTAAAGGTCTGCACACTCTTCAGACACCCACTGTGAACAGTAAGTTGCAAGCCAGCCAAATCTATAGGCAATTATTTCATTAATTATCTCTGTCCTTATATTCATGCCCTTTGAACTCAGGCAGGAAGTCATTTTTCCTCTCTTTTTGCTCAGGTTCTGAATTGCAGGTTCAGAATGGGGCTGCCTTTAGGTTTTTCCAGGGGAAAGGGTGGCTCAGGGTTCAATCCCATATTTACTTACCTTGCTCAGAGTAAGCCCCATTGAATACAACTACACCTACTTCCAAGTAGGATGCATGTGTGCCCTGTCAACATTAGTGATATTCTATCTGCTTATTTTAAATCAGTCCTCCCCAACCTAGCATCTTTGAGTTGTTGGACTACAACTCCCATCATCCACAGCCAGCATGGCCCATGTTGTAATCCAACACAGATGGAGGGCTGGGGAAGATGGCACAAAGCTGTTTGCAAAAAAAATCTACAACCCTTTCACACCAAGAGTTGACAGGTCTGTGAGCCAACCGATTTTATCTCCACATTCTCAACCAATGTCTGATGCCTTCTTCTTTCGATGCATGCTTGGAGCATAAAGGATGGAGCCACTAGAAGGTTTAGAATCTTATCAAACTTTTAACTTTGGAGATGTGGCGGCGGCAGTGGCACACTTGCTGCGTTAAAGGCTAGGTAAATTATTTATTCTATATTTTAGTATAAATAACTATAGGACAGAAGATGCCACTGGTGGTTCTGGGAGCCACCTACAAATCAGTGTACGCAATACTGGGCTAGATGGACCAATGGTGTAACTGTTGTTTTTATACTGTTTTTATGTGTGTGTGTGTGTGTGTTTTTAAATTGTATACTTTTAATGTTTACTATTTTTAAATGTTGTAAACCGCCCAGAGAGCTTCGGCTGTGGGGCGGTATATAAATGTAATTAAATAAATAAATAATAAATAAATAAACTTGGTATTCAATACTTGGGCATGTCTAGATGGGGCATCGGGGCAATATCCCAGGGATCATCCCAGGATCATCCCCACATGATGCACAGGGGATCCCGGGAGCAGGGAGAGATGATCCCTCCCTTTCCCCAGGATATTGCCCTACCTTTTAATCCCAGTTTTTCCCCACAGTCTCAGGATGATCCCGAGACCATGGAACGTGTGGCTGGCCGGCCCAGTTTGTACCAGCTCCTTGCGAGTAACCGCAAGGAGACGGGAACTGGGCACAGGGTACAGAGCTCCTCAGGAGCTCTGTACCCATTAAGGGTGGGGTGGGGGAAACAGGATTTTTTTAAAAGTACCTTTGTTCAGGAGCACCCCTGTGCTCATTTGCGATAAAAAACAATGGCGGGCACGACATCCTCCGTCCCCCTGGATGTCGCGTGCCGCATGTAGACAGAGGGGGAGGATCCCACAATCACCATGTTGTGAGATCCTCCCCCCTCCCTCCAGGAAAGCCGGGAGGTCTAGACATGCCCTAAGTTACAGCCTGAAGGCAGGAAGAGAGAAGGGAATCCAGGCAGGCAGGCAGGCAGGCAGGCAGGCAGGCAGGCAGGCAGGCAGGCAGATAGTACATTTAAACTAAGGTGCTTTATTTGCAGTCAAGAAAGCAGAGTGACAACTACCAAGGAGTCCACTGCATTAACAAGAGAGATAAGGGAAGATCTGTAGTCTTATGGTAGCAATTACCAATCAGCATGGAGCATGGAGTCATCTGACCATCTTTTAGATCACTGCTTGGGTTAGATTGAGAATTTACTCTTGCAGCTTCCCTGAGAGACAGAACCAACTGCAAGAGACCCAAACATCAACTTTTGTTTGTTTTACTGCCTCATTCACAGAATTTTAAGGACATCCTGTAATTTTAACCACACACAAAAAAGTGCTATGTGCCACCTCCACACTTGTGGAGAATATGAACAGGAAGATGTTATCGCATTCATGTCCTACTTGTGAATTTCCCACAGGCAGCTGATTGGCAACTTTATGAACAGAATGTTGGATCAGATGGACCCTTAGCCTTATCCAGCATGGTTCTTCTTATGTTCTTATGACATTATGGTTTCCATCACTTCTTCTATCTTTTTTCTTACCAGGAAAGGAGGGAGATACTCGCTGAGTTCACATTTTATTGCAAATTTACCTAATTTTGCACTTTTGAACCACTATGCAAAATGAAACTCAGTTATATTTTGAAATTTGAAGTTCACTGAATTTTGCAATGGAGCTCCAATTAAAACTGTGCAGATTCCGCAAATAACATTAAAAATGTATCTTATTGGAAAATTGCTTGCAAAAAAATATATATTAGGCAAGGATGCCTGCAAAAAAAATGCATGTATCAGGAGAAATGTGCAGGGGAAAATGCTTTTGAACTTCCATGTAACCTTTTCCTTATTTCTCAAAATTCAAGACCAACCAAACTTAAGAATGGAGAAATTCTCGAAGTTCAAGACAAATCAAACTTAAATAGGAAAAATGAGAAACTGAGAGAAAGCGAAATTGATGGGTTCATCCATAGCTATTTCCTATTAGGGGGGGATGGAATCCGTTGAGAGAAAAAAAGACAGAATAGCTTCAAAATGCCTTTTGAGTGTCAGCTCTCCATCTAGAAACACCCCTGATATATAATCAACAGGGGGCAGATCTATACCAAGCAGGGTAGGACACTTTGAAAACGTTTTGAAAACTGTATATGGAGTGTGTCCATGGCCCCAACAGTTGTCACTACTGTTATAAACCATTTTAAAGCAGTAGTGTAGATCCTGCCAGACCATAGCTAAGACTGGAAGAAACACTGTTTTTAAGGAGGAGGTATCAATGCAAATATAGTGATTTCTCACTTCACATATCCCAGACTTTTAAAGCATGTTTTTAGGGCATGTCTACATCATGCATATATCCCGAAGTCATCTCTAGGTCATCCCTGTGTGTCCCAATGATGCACAGGGGATCACAGGGTCAAGCAGGGACAACCAGAGACTTTCCCTGGGAGCACTGGGACCAGCAATTTCCCAGTTTGTCTGTGGTCCTGGGACACCCCCAAGAGCCGCGAGTGGTGTGGCACCAACTCCCGGGGTTGTCCCTCCTTCAACGCGAGTAGTGGGACCCTGCGACCGGCCATGGAGCTCTGTGAGGGGGCTCCGTGCCTATCGGGGGTGAGGGGGAGTTGTTTTGCCATCGCAGCGATGGCTCTCAGGTTTGGTTTGGTTTTTTAATCTACTTACTTTTTGGCACAGGATCACACCCGCGTTGCTGCTCAAGTCTCCTTCAAAAAACAAAACAAAAACGACATGCCAGATGTCCCTCTTTCCTTCTGGGACATCACTCTGGCATTTGGACCTTGGGGGAGGATCCCGTAAGCGGAAAAGCCCAGGATCCTCCCCCCCATCCTCGATAGCCGGTCAGTATAGATGAGCCCTTACACTCAATTCTTCTCAGAAGATGTAGCTCTCATTAAGCCTTAGCACTACAACCTGTTCCTCCAGTTATTATCACACAATGTGAGTGATAGATGTTAGTCAGTTGTGTTCTCCAAGTAACAAATAAAGATTTCCCATAGGAAACAAAACTATTTCAGTGTCTGCTAATGTATATCAGATATGCATGTAGATATTTAATAAACCTATTATTGTGTGTTAATTAAGCTTAAATTGGTGCTTAAGTTCCACTTACTGTGGTTTAGTAGCTATATGATTTACATAATTTCAAATTACACAACCAATAAAGCACTAATTACAGTACTTTTCTACTATATTGAAATTTGCAGCAAAATATCCAAGGCTTTAATTGGTTTGGGATGAAATTAAGTTGCTATTTTTAAACAAGCACTAATTACAAGAGAAGAATTACACTACAAAGCGTTTGGCTTGCAGTTGATCTTGTATCAGCGAGAGTTTTTTCAACTCTGCCTTTGTAGCTATGCAGGTAGGATTAATTGCAAAAGCATATAAAGCGTACATTTTGAGAGTAATTTATGAGCCAATTGGACTAAATTTCCACTATAAGTGAGGAAGCAAAAGAAGAGTTTATCTAGTTTCTGCATATACTATGGCCCTCTTTGTGCCTTCTCTCAAATGTGTAAGGGCTAAAATAGGGGATGGGGTGGTGCACATGGCCCGTGCCCCCAATATCCTCATGTATGCTGCTCCCTCCCTCGCATCCCTGACTTGTCTGTGTTAAGCAACAAGGTCTGCAGGGACATTCCACTCATGTCCACTTGAACATGTGTAGAACTCTCCATATGATCAGGGACTCTGCTTTACCTCTACAGACATGGCAAAGTGAGGAATCTGAGGTGGGCAGGCCCAGGATGCAGTGACAGAAGTAGTCACCAGTTAATGAGTCTAGTAAGGGGTTTTACCTGCACACCAATTGGCAAAGACTGTGCAGATTTTATTTATTTATTTATTTATTTATTGCCTTCTCCACTGCAAGATTATTTCCCTTGTAAATAAGTTGATCTGGACTATCTGTCAATTCTTTGTGAATGCTTCATTGTATAACATTTGTCACAACTTATGTAGGGGTCATAGGCATTGGGCTGGTTCCATTGGTGACGGGTGTGGGTTTGGGCTCCCTGCTCCCCCACGGTGATGATTCCCATAAGGGATTTTGGGGACATTGCACAAAGACCAGACCAACATGGGGGCTGTAAACTGACCCTGTCCATGGTGATGGAAAGGGGTTCATATTAGTGGTCTGTGTCATGGTGTACCCTGGCCCTTCCAACCATCACCAGTGCTTCTGGCATGTGGGTAAGAAAAGGGAATCGGTCAGCAGGCTGGAGAGCTGATTATATCCATGCCCTATGCTACCGCCAAGCATATTCAAGTGAGTCAATAAAGTTGTGGCCAATTTATTATCAAGCTATCCCTGTATGTTTATTTGCTCTCGTCCCTTCGCCAACTGGACTGAATTAAGCACTGCCCACACAATATGTGCCACACTCCCCACATGAAACTAGCTTGAAAAAACATCCAGAGGGAGAGGTCACATGATCTCCAATAGCATTCACTTAGAATTGCGGGGCTCCTCCAAATGCCAAGAGAAGTGGGGGTGGGTTGTTGTTTCTTGAAAAACTAAAAAAAATAAGAAGCCCCCTCAGCATCCGGATACACTTAAAAAGGGTATGTGGAAACCCTGGCCCTCTCCCCAAGGAGAAAATTCTCTGAATTTCCCCCACTCCCTGTGAAAGAGGCAGAAAAAACAATGCCTTTTTTGCATGGAGAGAGAAAGTTCACAAAAATAGGGGGCAGGATTCAGCCCAGAACTATTAGAGTAACCATATGAAAAGAAGGTCAGTTGTATTGAAAGGGGAATTTCAGCAGGTGTCATTTGTATGCATGCAGCACCTGGTGAAATTCCCTCTTCATCACAACAGTTAAAGCTGCAGGAGCAACCAGATACAAAAGACGGCAGGGCTCTTGCAGCTTTAACTGTTGTGATGAAAAGGGAATTTCACCTGGTGCTGCATGAATACAAATGACACCTGCTGAAATTCCCTTTTCTATGCAATTGTTAAAGATACAGAAGCCCTGTCCTCCTTTTCATATGGTCACAATAAGCACAATTACTTTTTCTTCCACGCCACTTCTAAAATCTAATTTACCATGTGGTTTCTCCAGATCTCCACATCACTGCTACTGTGAACCGCCCCCAAGAGCTTCAGCTATTGGGCGGTATAAAAATGTAATAAATAAATAAATAAAATCCTTCTAGTTAGTAAAGCTAACAAAATATTACCTAAACTATGGAACTTTGGCCCCTATTCACATGCACATGCTTGAGTTCCAATTCTTCAAGCTGCTACATAGATCTTTCAACCACATGCGTGAATCACCCATTCAAGAGGGAAGTCAAGGTGAGAGAGTCCTGTGCAATTGGCCCCACCCATATGGGTGCTTCATTCACACATGCTCCTGAACAAGGAGCCTTTTACCCAGCAAAAGTAATTCTCATTTTGGTTTGGGCATGTGAGAATGGGAACCATTGTGTCCATGGAAAAACTGTTCATGACATAAATGATACTTGAAGCAGACATAAGACTTACCATAAGATTCACTATTTCTATTATTATGCTTGGGGGGAAATCCATCACCATAGCAGCAGGTTGTCTTAACATAATCATTGCTTGCAATAATTGAATCTTATGCTCAATGGCTACAAAAACAATTCTGTGGATGCAGAAGAAAGGTTGTAATGGAATTGATTTGTTAGCGTTCACTTTATTGCAAAGATTCTGCCTTGTGACAAGCAAGAAGGGAACACATATTAGCTCCAAACATCCGAAATTGTATGTTGCAACAATGGCAACCATCTCCCCAAGAACTAGGTACAAATGAAAAATATCATTTTTGTCTTTCTTGATTAATTTGGCAAAAGAACTGGAAAAAATCTTTTTAAAAGAGGGAATATTTCATGCCCACAATCAAGAATTAAGGGTTCACTAGTACAATAGGAATTTAAAGAATGTAAAGCAGAAACTCAAGTTGAAATACTAAATAAGGAAGGGAATCTAAGGAACTAAGGCTAACAGTGGTGACAAAAGATGACAAAACATTGGGTCCTGCCAGCATCCGTCCTAGAGTTCTTAAGAAACTCAGGCCTTAGCTAGACCTAAGGTTTATCCTGGGATTGTCCCAGGGTCATCCCTGTTCATGTAAATGACACACAGGATATCCTGGGAGCAGTCAGGGACGATCCCGGGATAAACCTTAGGTCTAGCTAAGGCCTCAAATGGAAAATTACTGATTTAACCAAAATATGTAACATGTACCTAAGATCAGTATATGTACCAGAGGAGTGGAAATTAGCCAACTTAATGCCATTTTTAAAAAAGGACCCAGGAGAGAGTCAGGCAATTACAGCCCATTTGACTTAATTGGCAAATTGGTGGAAAACATTATTAAATAAAAAATTATCAAACATATAGAAGAACAAGTCCTGTTGAAACAGAATCAATATGGCTTCAACAAACATATGTTGTGTCTCACTAACTTTTTAGAGTTCTTTGAGAGTGTCAATAACAATGAACATAAGAACATAAGAAGTGTTATGCTGGATGAGACCAAGGGTTCTTCTAGTCCAGCACTCTGTTCACCCAGTGGCCAACCACCTGTCGACTAGGGACCCACAAAGCAGGACAAGGTGCAACAGCACCCACCCACCCGTGTTCCCCAGCAACTTGTGTATACAGGCTTACTGCCTCTGATCCTGGAGGTTTCACATAGCCATCAGGACTAGTAGCCATTGATAGCTGCTGCCTCCACGAATTTATCCAACCCCCTTCTAAAGTCATCTAAATTGGTGGCCATCACCACATCTTGTGGTAGTGAATTCCATAGTTTAAGTATGCACTATGCGAAGAAGTACTTCCTTTTATCTGTCCTGAATCTCCCACCAATCACTCCATGGTCATTGTTTACTTGGACTTCCAAAAGGCTTTCACAAAGTCCCTCATCATAAACTCCTGAGTAAACCTAGTAATAATAGAATAAGAGGAGAGGTTTTCTTATGGATCAGTAAGTGGTTAAAGAATAGAAAGCAGAAAGTAGGAATAAATGTTCAATAGTTGCAATTAAAGAATGTAATTGCAGTTCAGTAAAAGGAGGTGTAAAGTGATGTACTTTGGGGCACAAAAAGAAATTCCAACTTCACATATACACTGATGAGATCCAAGCAGATGGTAACTGACCGATGAAAATGTTTATACAGCGTGTAGCTGCTGGCAGAACAATTAGCAAAGGAATTGAAAATAAAACAACCAATATCATACTGCCCTTATACAAATCTATGATATGCCCACACTTGGAATACTGTGTACAATTCTGATCACCATACCTCAAAAAGGATATTGTGGAATTGGAAAAGTTGCAGAAAGGGACAACCAAAATGAGGAAAAGTTACAACTTTGGGACATAGTTTACCTTAGAAAAAAGGTGTGTATGGGGAGAGATGATAGAACTGTACAGAATTATGTATGGTGTGGTGAAAGTGGATTGGGAAAGGTTTTTCTCCTGTTCTCATAATAACAAAACCCAGGGTCATCCTATGAAGCTGAACAGTGGGAGGTTTAGGACAGATAAAGGGGAGTACTTTGTCACACCTTGCATATTTAAACTATGGAATTCACAGCTACCACAACAGATTTAAAAGGGGATTAGACAAATTCATGAAAGATACATCTATAATGGCTACTAGTCATGATGGTTATATATTACCACTAGTGTCAGAGGCAGTATGCCTCTGTACACCAATTACTTGGGAACATGAATGGGGTGGGAGGGTGCTATTGCATTCATGTCCTACTTGTGAGTTTTCCACAGGCAATAATTTGACCACTGTAGGAACAGAAGGCTCAACAAGATAGGCTTTTGTTCTGATTCAGCATGGCTCTTCTTACGTTGTCAAGTTGATTTTTCTGGACAATGAGCATCATCAGATGAGCGCTTTATTGCACACTCACTACTGCCCACTTATGGATGTGCACACATCCTTTAGATGAGGGCATCTGCCTTCTGCTCACCTCCCGTGCCTTCCATTCATTTTTCCATTGAAAAACAGACCCCTTTTAGTCCGACTTTTTTAAAAAACAGAATGTGCTGTGATCTCTTGCAATGTGCAGGAAAAGTGGTGTGATAAAAACAGCTCCTAAATGGGCCACATAGTCTTTGTATACTTCCTCTTTCCTCTCTGGAAAGAAAGAGGAAGTAATGAAGGACAAAAGAGGAAGTGAAGAAGCAACAGTAAGGAAACACAATTTTCCCCCATGTGGCGACGCTCAATGTCTGAATACTGCTGTGGCTGAAATTTTTTGGCATAAAACCATCTCATCATCCATACTTCAAGCAATGTCTCTGTACCCTACAATATTCATGACTCATCCATATAATTAACTATGGACCATGGAGGTGAAAACACCAAAGACATTGTCATGATTTCAGTCCCAAAGTCCTAATAAGGTATAATCAGGAGAAAGAAAGAAAGAAAGAAAGAAAGAAAGAAAGAAAGAAAGAAAGAAAGAAAGAAAGAAAGAAAGAGATCAGCTGGCTGGGCAAGTGAAAGATCTCAGGGTGACATCCAATGAAGGATAATGCTAGCTACACCTGCAGTTAGAACTTGGCCTGCTCTCTTCTGCTTCGGTAGTTACCACTGTTAAAAAGAAACACTTCCATTAAATTGAGAAAAGCTTCTACATGAAAACTTTTGGGTTGGCCCTATCATTCAGCAGAGTTAGGAGGCTACCTCAGATAGACGTGGGAATACTGGGAGAGAAATGAGAAATGCCATAAAACAATGAAATTCTGGTTCTCATTAAGTTTCACATTTTCCCACTAGTATTCTCATTCTGTCTTTGTCCCACATTGAATTGTGAGGCCCTTCCCACCCCCGTCTCACATGGAAACTGGTGTGTACTTGTGTTTGCATTTTTTAAAAAATGTGCATTTAATGCATTTTCTATTGTATGCACTTTCCTGTTGATTAAAGCATATCTGTGTGCATTTTTGAACTGTATGCATTTTTAGTGCATTTAGCAAATGTGCACACGGGTTTGGCCATGTTTTGTTTCTCCAAAATGGATCACAAGTTCTGTTCCACTGACAGTCTTGTGAGGTGCAAAATGGGTATTTCCTCAATGAAATATGAACCCAATTAATTTCCTGCTCATCCCTAAACTCAGGTAACAGATGCTGGGAGGTGGGGAGTTACACAGTGTTGAAGGACAAAACTGCATGTCATGTAGCCTCCCCTGCCTTCCCTTAAGTTAGCCTGCTGTCCTCAGGTGTAGCAGAAGATGCTGTGTCATCAATATTGAAGTAAGAGTCAACTGCTGGTTGGACAGCCTCTATATGTGGGATGGGGGAGTGGGGACAGGACTGGAATGCCATCTTTTTCTTTGGGCTCATCTACACCAAGCAGGATATCCCACTATGAAAGTGGTATGAAAGTGGTATATAAAAGGCAGGAGCCACACTACTGCTTTATAGCAGTATTAATGTGCATTGCAGGATTTACACTACTCCTTTATAGCGGTACTGAAGTACACTGACAACTGTTAGGGCCCATTGACATATCTACACCAAGCAGGGTAGAGCACTATGAAAGCGGTATGAAAGCAGTATATGGTATGTGTCAATGGGCCCCAACAGTTGTCAGTGCACTTCAATACTACTATAAAGCAGTAGTGTTGCTCCTGCCTCTTATATGTATACCGCATTCATACCGCTTTCATAGTGGAATATCTTGCTTGGTGTAGATTAGGCCTTCTCCTCAGACAGGCTTATATGAAATGGAAAAAAAAATAACATGAAGCAGGGGGTCCCATGAGATATCTCCCACACCAGAGATATCTCCCACACCAGCCCCAAAGAATTGTTGGCAATAGCATAAAAACCTCCCACAGATTTGCTTATTTTACATTATCCCAAATTTCATATTGCAACAGGGGACCCAACCGTGCAGAAGTGGCAACTACATTGACCTCTATGAATCAGCCCTTACAATATAGCTTATTCACATTTGTATAGTCATCCATTTAATCTCTTCCCATCTTCCTTATATGATTTATTATATTTTCCCTTCAGTCTGCATAGTTGCAGTTTGGCAAATCAATTTTCATTTTGTTATTTCATGTACGTTTTGTGGGATAATTTGTATTTTTCCCCTAAACCCTTGTTGCTGTTCCAAAAAGCTGTCAGTGTAAATTTACCTACAGATTTAATTGAGGTACTCCTTAATCTCACTTCTAAATAATTAATGACAGTGCTTTACAATGAAGCAGTTATAGAAAACCTGAAGTTTGCTCTATAGTTGCCTTGTTTCCAAGTAAATAGATTCTAAAACCAATATAAATCACAACGACACAAAATTCAGCATGCTTGCATATCTTTTGGTTCTTCACATTTGTTTGAGTGTGTCTCTCTGTGTATGTGTTATGCCCACCAACATAAATTCCCATATTTTCAAGGAATGGGCAAAGTATAATACTTACGCAGTTGAAATCAGTCAAAACTTGGAGAGAGTTGACATTGGTCTTTTACATTTTGGGGGGCGAATGTTAGCATGGAAAAGGATTATTGGCATTCATTGGTAACTGTTGACAAGCTCCAGTTTCTAACTTACAGATAGCAATTGTACTCAAACCTGGTGGCATTTTAAACAAAACTATTTTAAAAGAGGGCCAGTGTAGTGCAGTGGTTACAGTACTAGATTAGGACTCAGGAGATCTGGGTTCTAGTCCCACTCAGCAAACTCCTGGAAGAATGGTGAAAGAGAGGGGAAAATAACTTCCAAAATACCAGAGTTATGAGAATTCATAAGTCATCTAGACCAGTTAAAGACATATTATCTTAAATCAAGCAATCACAAGACATATAACACTCAATATAGAAATTCCAAAGTAAAATCATGATGAAAGAAATGTGTTATAAAATTCATATATATATATATATATATATATATATATATATATATATATATATTATTAATAAGAGCACATGTGGTTCTACTTATATTACTATGAAAAGAAGAAGAGCCATGGTGGCTCAGTCCAAAGGCCTATCTTGCTGAGCCTTCTGTTCACACAAGTGACCAACCAGATACCTATAGGAAGACATGAACTCTTCTGCTCATGTCCCCACATAATATTGGGCTATGAAGTAGGGCTGTGCTCCGCTCCATTTCAGGTCGTAGATGCAGGAGCAAAGCGACCCACTTTCCCTCCACCAAAGGTGGAGGCGAATTGGGTCAGGGGGCAGTGGAGTGACACGGAGCAGTTCTCTCATTTGTGGAGTGCTCTGCATCTTTTTGGAGCTCCATCCGCCATTTTGGGTGACTTTTTCCATAGGATTGCATTGGGCGAAAATAAACGCTTATAACATCTTTGTTTTTAAAGCTAGATCCTTGAAACTTACTGTGCTTAGAGATTGATCATTGGGGGTCATTTGTGTAGATTTTCAGAATTTTTCATCATGCAGTTTGCTTGCAATTAATTTTTATTGAATGGGTAAAGTGGAAGGGGGGAACCTTTTTCCCCCCAGCATTGATAGACAGGTTCATCTTCCAATCGTGTTGATAAGTGTCACCTGATGTGAAGCAGCCTCCAATCCCAATGTTGGAGGGGGGACTAAACCAGAGGCATACAGAGACACTTTTCTCCCTGTGTTCATTTTTGAAGTGGTTAACCTGAGAAGAAGATTCTTATTTAGGTTTATCTTTAAATATTCCTCAAAAATCAGGGCATGATCTGATTTCCTTCAAAATAGGAATGAATAAGGATCTATGTGGAAGCTCTCATGGTGCCCTGTTGCATGTGTGTATCTGAAAAAATGACGGAGATAACTGCATTTCTATAAATGGGGGGAATCTTTTAAATATTCCCCCAAAATCAGGGCATGATTGGATTTCCTTCAAAATGGGCATGATTAAGGATCTATTTAGAAGCTATCATGGTGCCCATTTTGATGTTTCTAACTTGAAGACTAAAAAAGTTATAGGTGTTTTACATTTTCAATGCAAGTCTATGGGGGAAAGCGGAGCGGAACGGAGGTGGGTTGTCCCAAAGCAGAGTGGACCCAATCCAAAAGTTTCAGATTGGGATCCAGAGTGGATCAGGGGGTCTGTGCACAGCCCTACTATGAAGTACTGCTCAAATCTCTTTGAATCCATGGAATATACACGTGACAAGCCTATTCCACATGACCATCTATTCTATAAGTACACCTCAGGGAGAAGGCATAGCTCAGTTATCAAATGCATTCTTTGCATGAGGAAAGACACTATTGTGATAGGTAGTCCATTAAAGGAGCACAGGTGCCCCTCCAGTTGTGCCTTCAGTTGAAACAGCCCACATATGCCTTCAACTTCATCCCAAGACAGTTAACTACACTGCAAGCAATTGTAAGTATTAAAACCAGCACAAACTATGCACTCTGAAAAGCAGGGATTGCACCTTCCAAAACAGTACTTGATATGCTTTACACTTCTAGGTTATCTTACAAGCTCCAAAGATAGTGGACAAGACAAGGCCCTCTTGTTCTTAATATCTCTGCTTTTAATTCATTACATTCTCAGCATTAGTTGAGAGCTGCTTTTAGGGATGGAAAAATCTGTGAGCTTCGCTTTCTCCTGCTTTTAGTCTTTTAAAAAATTAATTTCTTTCCATCTCGAATATGAAGAAATATTATTATTATTCAATTTATGTCCTGCCTATATGCAGAATACCCTAGGAGGCATACAAAGTTAAAACAATTTAAATAAGATAAAAGCAATCAATAAAATGCCATAGGTAGCAGAAAAAAAATGTTAAAAACAATTTAAAAAGATAAAGTAATCAATAAAACCATACAGCATAAACGCAATATATAATGGTCAGCAATAAGATTCTAAAAATGGAAGACCTATCAGAATAACAGTCTTTAATGCCCATTTAAACACATTCCATGAAGAAGCAGGCGCATTTCCTCTGGCAGATCATTCTTTTGCTGACAGGCAGCAAAGGAAAAATCCTCTGGCATGTGGCTGCCAATGTCACATAAGGCAGTCGTAGCAGATCCCTCCCCCCACACCCACCCCAAGGTCCTTAAGTGGCAGGCTGGAACAGAGGGGAAGAGGCACTCCCTAAGGTACATTCTCATTTTAAAATAACAAACCAAATGGAATTCTCAACCATCCGCAGCAGCCACATTTAATAGGTACACAAAGAGAACTATTTTGTACCTGCCTACCATGTAACTGTTAAAGATGAGGAGCCTGTCAGGAAAAAGATCCTAATTCGTGGCTGACTATACAACTATTCAATTGCAGACTTTTAAGAGCTAAGAACTCCCAGCCCTCGGGCTGGTCAGATGAACCTGTCAGTTTTGGTTTCTACCACATTTGAACATTTAAATCTCAAGCTATTTCCATCCTGAAGATGAAGAAATGTGGTAAATTCTTATCAAAACAAGGGAAGAATTGTTGAAAGAAGGACATACGTGTCAATGGTTTTCTTATGCACAAATTTTGGAAAGATTTAAAATAGACCAAAAAAAATCATGGATTTGAACAAACAAAATCTGAATTTGAAATATCATAGAATCATAGAATCATAGAATAGCAGAGTTGGAAGGGGCCTACAAGGCCATCGAGTCCAACCCCCTGCTCAATGCAGGAATCCACCCTAAAGCATCCCTGACAGATGCTTGTCCAGCTGCCTCTTGAAGGCCTCTAGTGTGGGAGAGCCCACAACCTCCCTAGGTAACTGATTCCACCGTCGCACTGCTCTAACAGTCAAGAAGTTTTTCTTGATGTCCAGCCAGAATCTGGCTTCCTTTAACTTGAGCCCGTTATTCCGTGTCCTGCACTCTGGGAGGATCGAGAAGAGATCCTGGCCCTCCTCTGTGTGACAACCTTTTAAGTATTTGAAGAGTGCAATCATGTCTCCCCTCAATCTTCTCTTCTCCAGGCTAAACATGCCCAGTTCTTTCAGTCTCTCTTCATAGGGCTTTGTTTCTAGACCTCTGATCATCCTGGTTGCCCTCTTCTGAACACGCTCCAGCTTGTCTGCATCCTTCTTGAATTGTGGAGCCCAGAACTGGACACAATACTCTAGATGAGGCCTAACCAGGGCCGAATAGAGAGGAACCAGTACCTCACGTGATTTGGAAGCTATACTTCTATTAATGCAGCCCAAAATAGCATTGGCCTTTCTTGCAGCCATATCGCACTGTTGGCTCATATTCAGCTTGCAATCTACAACAATTCCAAGATACTTCTCATTTGTAGTATTGCTGAGCCAAGTGTCCCCCATCTTGTAACTGTGCCTTTGGTTTCTATTCCCTAAATGTAGAACTTGGCATTTATCCCTATTAAATTTCATTCTGTTGTTTTCAGCCCAGCACTCCAGCCTATCAAGATCCCTTTGAAGTTTGTTTCTGTCTTCCAGGGTATTAGCTATCCCACCCAATTTGGTGTCATCTGCAAATTTGATCAGCGTTTGTACATATTGTACATATCATTATGTACAAATGATGAACATGTTGTTGCAAAGATGTATAAATTGTTGTTAAGACATGAGATGGAAGATGAACAAGTAAAAAATGGTATGATAAAATGGGCACAGAATATTGGACATAACATGTTAATAGAAGAATGGGAAAATATGTGGGGAAAGGGTTTAAAATTTACATTATGTGCAAAGCTTAAAGAGAATTTTTATAAAATGATGTATAGATGGTATATGTCACCTCTAAAATTAGCAAAAATGTTTAAAGGGGCTTCAAGTAAGTGTTGGAAGTGTAAAAAAGAAGAAGGAACCTTTTATCATCTTTGGTGGACTTGTGAAAAAGCGAAGACATTCTGGACTCAGACACACTCTTTAATTCAAAAAATATTAAAGACAAACATAGAAATGAAACTGGAAGCTTTCTTACTTGGACTAATGGACAAACAAACAAAAGAGAAGGGGGAACCCTGTTTTTGTATATGGTGATGGCAGCAAGATTACTATTTGCACAGAATTGGAAAGATCCAGCAATACCGACAATGGAGGAATGGATGTTGAAGGTTATGGAACTTGCAGAGATGGCAAAACTTACAGCGATAATGAAAGAAAGGTCAATAGTTATGTTTATGTTGGAATGAAAACTGATAGAATATTTGAAAGAGACAGAGAAAAATGATGTATTTGTTTGTGGATTTTAGATTAAGAGGGGGAAAGGGAAAAGAAGCATAATTCTGTGAATCTAATGTATGTAAATTAGGTAGAAGGGTAATTAAGAAACTAAGGGGCATTTCTGGCATGAAGAGGGCAAAAGAAAAATGTATCCTAACCTTATGCCTAAATGTTTTTAGTGTAATTGTAGTTGCTATAATGCCTTATGTGTGTGTATGTATTATGTGTGATGTTTGTTTAGATGTTGTTGGAAAAATAAAAATGATGAAATTCAAAACCGAACTGAAACAAAATTCTCACCCACCCCTAGTTGCTTTCTCCTCAGTGAGCTTCTATATCAGGGGAGGAGCACCTCTTTCAGCCCAAGGTCTGAATTCAATTTCAAGGAAATTCTTGGGGACCACATTCTAGCATATTTTAGCTAAAAGCGTTTACTATTTCATGGGATTTGCCTGCTTTAAAATAGCAGCAGGAGGGATGCAAAAGCCATAAAACCACCAAACGATTGGTGGTTGGGGAAAGGGGGCTGTTGCCATGTGGAGAACCTCAAGGGGCCAGATTGGGACTCCAAGAGAGCCAAATTTGGCCCTCGGGCCTGAGGTTCCCCACCAGTGCTCTATACTGCGGATCCTGCAAAAGCTTTCTAAAGGGATCATCCAGGGTTCGCTCCTGCCTGAGCACTGGATCCCTGTGTGTCACCTGGATGAACAGGTTTGACCCCTGGACGATCCAGGGATAAACCTTAGGTCTAGCTATGGCCAAAGTCTCAGTGAACACTTTTCCCCCCAACCCTACCACTCAAGCTCTTTTAACTGTAGATTAAACCAAGGGCCTTCTACATACAAAGCATCTGTTTTGCCATTGAGCTTCAGTCACTGCTTCAAGCGATTGTTGGTTTGATACACACTCAAGGTACCATTGTTTCAGTGCTGAGAACCTTAACGGTCGGTGCTTCCCGTTTTTATTCCATTGCAAGAAACCTTATTAAAAGATCCATTTCCAGCAAAGTGCTCCCATGCTGTAGCAAGCACCTTTACGGCATTGCAATTCAGAAAGGAGATCTGTCGAGCTTTGATTTAATCAAGCCAAAGCTTTAAGAACAAGTGTCAGGCTGATAAAATTGCCTGTGGCACCAAGTGAGTTAAGGGGAGATGTGCATAGGTTCAGATTGCTGTTCTCCTATAAATTTCCTGCTGTGCTAGTAGCTTTCCCAAAATGATATTGAAGACAGGAAAACAAAGGAGTGTAACTATAGTACATCAACTTTGTGGGAATCGATTTTTTCTCTCTCCCACATACTAGTAAAAGTTGATTCTGGTGACCTTGGATACATTAGACCATTTATCCTGGTGTAGTGCTGTTGACTTCATGGGACTACTCTAAACCAAACAAAATGAGAACTGCTGGTTTATTATTCATTACACATGTGTTCCACACTTCCTCCAAGAAGCTCAAGGCACCATACTATGAGTTATCCCATTTCATCCATACAACAACCCAAGGAAATAGCTCATGCTGAGAGATAAGATTGTTTCACACATCCATGCTCGTTACAGGAGGACAGCAACATCAAATGATAACTTGCAGTTGTGAATGGGACACTGCAGATATAACACCACAGATAGAATTTTCATATTACCTCAGGTGTGGTGTTTTTCAGTGGAGTCAGTTTACCTGTTTAAGGCCAAGGTGAATGATGCCCTTACCATAGTGTGGGAGCAAAAGGACACCTTCCCTCTTTGCCCACCAACTTTGATCTCTGAAGAAGCTGTCCACCTGCCTGTCCAGTTTGCCTTCTGGGAAATGAGTGTTTTGTGACCACCGCTGCCCATCATGACAGCCATTTTATGAATGGGCAAGCCCCCCCCCCCCCCTTTGTGAAATCACCGACAACACTCTCAACATTTCAACTGTGTCCACTAAGCCAAAAAGGATGGGGACCTCTGGTACACAGTACTGAAGTGTAGAAAAATTATTACATGCATATATGAACCACCAAGGCCATCCAGCAAGCTTTGAACACAGCTCTCCCCATGCTAAGTCCAACACTCTCCCCACTATACCACACGAGCTTTCTTTGCAACTCTGACTGCTATAATAACTATTCATATTTAAGATATTAGCTCACAGAAATGTGTCGCTTTTCCTTTTCCTTTTTCTAATCCTCAAAGGCCAGCTAGACCTCATGCAATCCCTCTCCAGTGAATGAAAGAAGCCAAATGAAGGCAAATGTCTTTGAGGCAAGCTTATGCCTTACAGTCTACATTTGATATGAAAAGTTCATTCAAATAATCATTCATTCGTTCATGGAAATATTTTTATTTCCACATCACTAACTATGAAGCTCAAAGAGCAAATTTACAATCAATCTTGCAATGCATTTCAAACTTGATAGCACACTCTTCTTTCCCCATGATAGACATTTTTTCTCTCTCTCCTTAAGTAACAAAGTGGAAGATTCAATGAATGATAGATTCATCCAGAATCAGAGTCAGCTGTCCTCCCTAGGTGGGTATGCCACATTTCCAGCTGGAGTTTCAAGGAGGTGAAAAGAAAATCAGAGATTCCTCATCATCAATATCATCATCTATAACCCTGTTGCCAAGACGTTAGTGTTTATGTGTATTTTAATATGTATGATGAACTGTCAGTTCAGACATGGATTAAGTTGAATAAGACCAATCATTTTTAAGTTCAGAAGTTATTTCCAACTTAAAATGAACATATACTGCATGGCTAGGTGTGTATTATATATGCATCTTCGAGCAGCACCTACATTTGTGTGAAGTCTGGGTGTGTTTTCATGCTCTTCCAGTGTTAACTGATCATGAACAAATATGCATTTAAGACACTGTGATGGAGAGTATGGCAAGGTACTTAAAACACCACAGGGATAAAGTAAAGCACATATATTTTTCAAGATCTCCTTAACTTTCTCCTTATTCTCTTTCAGCAACCTTCCTTAGTCACAATCACATAAATATAAGAACCTAAGAGCCTTGCTGGATCAGACCAAGCCCCATTGAGTCCAACATTCTGTTTACACAGCGACCAACTAACTGCCTGAAGGGAACCCACAAATAGGTCATGAGTGAAACAGCACCCTCATGCTCGCATTTCCCAGCAGCAAGAAACATATAATCACCATGACTAGTAACCAGCCTTGCTAGACCTGGCTTTGAAAAGACAAGTGGTGAAAATGCTGGTAGTTCTAATGACTGATATCACTATAACCCAGAGAGAGCTTGGGGAAAACCCCATCTTAGAATCATAGGCCTTAGCTAGACCTACCTGCTATTCCTGGACGGAGGAGGGGAGATCTTGCATTGTGTTTAACGCAAGATCCCTCCTCTGTCTACACGTCACACGCGACAACCTCAGCAGGAGAGGCTTCGCGTCCACCATTTTTTAAAAAATTAAAGGACCAGCAGCACATGAACGTTCATGTGCTAAAGGTAAGTCCTTTTTAAAATTTAAATTATTTTCCCCACTCCCCCCCCCACTCTACCACTGCATGTGGCTCCCGACTCCTTGCGAGGAATCGTGCGGAGCCAGGTCAACCCGTGGCACCTGGCCACACATTCCACGGTCTCGGGCTCAGCCCGGGACCACAGAAAAACCAGGGCCAAAGGGGAGGGCTATATCCCAGGGCAAGGGAGGGATGATCTGTCCCTGATCCCGGGATCCCCTGTGTGTCATGTGGATGCACAGGGATGATCCCAGGGTTTGCCCTGGGATAAAGCCCCGTCTAGCTAAGTCCATAGAATCATAGAATAGAAGAGTTGGAATGGGCCTATAAGGCCATCAAGTCCAACCCCTTGCTCATTCCCATGGTCTGCAGGTCCAAACTGACTGATCTCCTGACATTTTTCTTTTTACCACCAAAGGGGAGCTCTGAATTTGAGCCAATGGTAGGGGGGACATTCCCCCAAACTAAATCAGCGCTCTTCCACAAAGCTCTATTAGTTCATAAGGAGAAAAAAAACTGGCATCTGTTCAGCCAACCCATGTTGCCTGTGGCAGAATATGAGATTCTCCTCCTCCTCCCCCTCCCCCTAATTCCATGCACATAAACTGACTGGACTGGCAGTAGAATCTTACTTCAGCACTGATGATGGGGCAATGTCATCCACTATATCAGAGAACAGCAGACTAGCTTAAAGGGCATAGAGTGGGGCATGTAATACACGCAGCTCTGTCCTCCAACACAACACAGCCACTCCCCCACCCCCTGGCTAGCATCTATCACCTGAGGTGGTCTCTTCACTCTGCTTAATGGTAGGACTGACTCTGAAACTTTTTCTCAGGCCACTAGCACACACACAATGGTCAGCAGCCAGGGCCCATTTTCATCAAACCTTAGATATGAAGACTATAAGGTACCCTTACTTTGATTCTACTCTTTTGTGCTTGAAGTTTGTGATTTGGTTTCCAGATTGGCTTATTGTTACCAAATGTCTTCATTCACATGTGTGCCAAATGGACCCAGAAATATAGGGACCTGTTGCAGAGGTATGGTGCATCCCTAGCTGATCATGCACTATATCTCAACAAAATGGGAAATTTCACTTACTGGTAAGATTACAAAGAAATAACACAACTTTATTTTACCATGAGCTTAGATGGGGAGGGGAAAGCATTTTTGATTACTATTCCAGCCTCTGGGCATTAGACTGACAGACTGTTCCTTTTGGCAATAATAGAGATAGGAAAAGACAGAGGCAGGGAATTGGAGTTCACCAATTAAGGGATGGGGGGGACACAATGGAAATGGTGAAGCAAGAGTTTGAATTTTGGTGACACAGAATGGGTCACAAGGAGGGGCAGCATGGATAGATTTACAGCAACTTTAGAAGAAAGAGGAAGAAATAGACCTTCTCATAGTAGAGAGAATACAGAGGACCTCATTTCCTGGATGGTTACAGATACTTGGAAACTCACTGGTCTACAGGCTTTGGGTCACAAATCCAAAATGGGGTAATCACTCTAGTAACTGAGTATCACGCTCTCTAGGAACAGGCAAAAACAGCTGATATGTCCCAAGATGGTTCTCAAACAATAGGTGATGGTTCATGGAGACTGAACCGTTATTAGGACCCCAAAGACAAATCATTTCACCAAAAATAGCATTTAGGATGGAGCCTAAAAATAAGTCGCTCTTTGGACTCTGAGTAATCCAAGGAAAATAACAAACATGGAAAGAGGCAAGGGAACTGAGGAAGCAAAATACGGAAGAGGGTGGAAATATGGTTGTGTTTAACTCAAGGCTCTAAAACTCCTCAGCACAATACCTTGGCTCCAGCTTCACCATAGAATGAGTCCACCTCCAGGCTGAATAAGCAACTTATAAGCAGTGGGGCTGCTTTCTCTTTCGCTGAACTGGTTCGCACCCAGAGTATGATTCGATTATGGGTTGTCATAGAATCATGGGTTGTCATTACATGTAAACTCTGCACTATGGTTGTCAATCATGAACATCCCAGAGACTACAACCCAACAACAACCCATGGATTCTCTTCCTGGGTTGTTTGTGGTTCACAACCTATAGTTAAACCATAGTGCAGGTTTGCACAACAACTTACAATTCAACAACAACCCGCAATTCAACGACAATCCATACTGAGCCTATACTCAACCCATACTCTGGGTTGCCATTATGTATGAACCAGGCCACTGTATAGCATGACTCTTTGGGATTTTGCAAGGGCGAGTGATCCCAAGCTTGTTCATCTGGCACATTGACATACTTTGGAATGACATATATTTAACTATGGATCTGGTCCACAACCAACTTAAGTTCAAATATTTGAAAAGACAATTTGATCCCATTGAACTCAGACATATATGTCTACTCATAGGTAATCCCCATTAAATTCAATGGTGCTTACTCCCAGGTAAGTATGAATAGGATTACACCCTAAATTGTCTCAAACCTAAACACTCTGATCTAAACTGACTAGAATGTTATATTTGCCTTAGAATGTTATATTCGTTGTCTAGAATGTTATATTCACCTTAAATCTGAATATTGGGTTATGGCTTACTATGGGTTTTATTCAATGGTGGCTTTGTGCTAGTGTGAAGGGCTTCCACTCACACAAGGCGGTACATTTTATTTTTCCCTTCTGCAAACCTCCATAATATATTCATACTGTTCCAGAAAACTACCCCCTCCCTCAGGAGAAGCTTTTGGGGGGCGACATAGAAGGGATCACTGTCAAAAACTGGGTGCCCTACTTTGTGAAAGCAGAAGTGCTTTCTGCTAGTACAAGCTAGTATGGGATACAACCCTATGTGATTTAAATGTATGACATTTCTATTTAATCATCTCCAATTTTAATACTACTTCATTTAAGACATATTATTTCACCAGCTTTAGGCATGCAAATCCCATTATCACTGAGCAGAAATTATGTTTTTAGCTCCCCAATGAACTTTTGAAAATCCCACATTATAGAGCTAGTTAAATATTCAATATAATCTACTTCTTTAATAGTGAATTACTTCCAATAGAAGCAATTCTGAACTAAAGAAGACATTTTTCATTAAAATACAAGTCATTACTACAATGTCAAAGATGCACATTTACAGATATTAGGCAATGTTATTTGATACATTTGCACAGCCAGAGGAAGGCTGTATTCCCTGGAACTCAAAAGCTTGCATATTGCATTTTGAGAAGTAGTTGATCCTAAAAACTCATAATCATAGCAGCTGCAGGAAGGGGGCTGGGGACATGATTGGCTACCCATGTCATAAATAGTTCTAAACATTATGGGTAAAATCCAAGAATATCCTGCCTAGAAATGACCTATTGAAAGGAGTGGGACTTACATTAGTCATGGGTCTTCTCTAAATAGGACTTGTTTGTGTGTTTTAATCAATATTTTTATTGTAAGTTTCAGCAAAACAATAAAACAAAAAATAAAAATACAATTGTATCTGCATACTTTAAAGGCCTCAATTTCAAATATTATAACATTCTTAAAAAATTAAAAATGAGGAAAAAACACACAAACTTCAGTAAAGACAGACCAAATATCCAAATATAATTTCAAATATAAGTAGGACTTAATGCTGGATTTTACCCTATGTATTGTATCCAATGTTAGTCCTGCTTAGAATAGACTCTTTGAAATAAATGGGACTGAAGATAGGCTCACATTGGATACAACCCTCTGACAAGGGGTTTTTGAATCAGCCATGGAACCATTTTCATCAGGATCCCTATAGGAAATATTATATGCGTTCCACTTCTCTCGGGAACCTTTGCCCTCTCCTGTTCTGCAAAGTAACTGTCAGTTCTGAAAAATCAGACGGAAGGGGAGGACTCAAGAGGGATGAGCAGATTTGACATGGCCATTTTTGTGTGATGTTTTGCAAGAGAAACAGAATCTTCTTGAGGCAGTAGCAAACTATAACCAACACCTCGGATTGATTTAGTGAAAGCTCTCTGTGGAAGTGCAGCTGGCTGTGATAGCCAGGAATGCCTTTCAACAGCTGAGGCTGCTGCTCCAGCTGCAGCCTTATCTGTATGTGGCGGATCGTGTCTCAGTGATGGAGGCTGTGGTTGCATCCAGACTAGACAACTGTGATGAGCTTTACATGGGTCTGCCTTTGAAGACTTTTTGGAAACTTCAGCTAGTGCAGAATGCAGTGATCCAGAAGCTGGTGGGGGCAAGACAACTGAATCATGTTACATCTATTTTGTGCCAGGTGCACTGTTTACCTGTACTCTTTCAAGCTGAATTTAAAGTGCTGGTATAATCTATATTTGTTTAAAAACTGTGGACTAGAGGGCATTTCTGCACATGTACAATTCAGAAGTGACATGTGGGACACCCACCACTATGGGCAAGGAGTGAAGAGTAAAAAGGAAAGTAGTCTTCACCCTCAGTGTAGTTAGGAGCTGGTGATTAAAGGAGAAGGTGCTCCTGGCTTTGGGAAAGTATGAGTGCCAATTATGAACCATCAAAATAAGAAAGAATGCATCCCCCACCCCCAAAGACGCAGACACAAAAGAAGACAGCAATGATCATGCAGAGGTTCATTTCATCTGGGTACCCTGAAGGAAATCAGCCAATTTTTTTGGTTGAGTGGCACATGAGCATTCAACACACATATCCAGGTCCAATAATGAAGCCAGCAGTACAAGCAGATGAAAACTAATAAGGAAGCATGGTAGCAACCAGAACAGTGGCACACCATCCTAGAGAAGACCAAGGAGGAGGCAAGTGAGAGTGAGGCAGTAATGCAAAGCACAAATGGGAGGAGCTGTGGAGATTGTGAGGCTCAGTGAACTCTACCCTCCTCCCAGAAGGATCCCTACTCTACATCGAGGAGTAATGAAAACTGCTCCATGCCATTTTTTTTAGTCCATGAAATCTAAAACTATTAGGTAAAAAGAAAGGTCTTTGCCTGCCACTGTAGGTGCCAGGCAAATACTGTCGGTGCCAGGTGAGCTGCTTTTGGGAAGACATTCCATAAATGGGGCACCATATCTGAGAAGGACCTTTCTCTTGTAGTCACCAGTTTAATTCCCTTTGGTGGGGGGATGTCTGGAAGAAGGCCTCCAAAGAAGACCTTAGGGCCCAAGCAGCTTATGGGAAATGACCTTCTTTTAGATACTCTGCCCCTAAGCCATAGTCTTTTCTCCAATGTTATAGTTTCTGATTCTATGACTTGCTTTTTTATATCAGTAGATGACATTTCCCTGATGCATGTTCTCTCCACCATTGCCCTCATGGTGTCTCAAGTTGTAGCAAAATCCAATTAATCGGTGATGTTTGTCTCAAATAATTGTTTTATGTTTTCTCTCAAAATGTTCATAGTATGTTGTCTTTCCAGTAAGTTGTGATTTAATGTTCAAGAGAATGGTGTTTGTTGTTTTTCCAATATCTGTCATTGTACATTCTATGGTAGATGTTCCTATAGTCTGAACAATAGGTTCAGATATTAATATGCAGTGTATGTTGGTGTACATATTGTACCTAGGTGAATGCTGTGAATCATCATTTTCTTGCAGACAAATTTGTCTCCAAGTATATGTCAGATCAATGAATGTAGTAACGATTTCAGTCCTGTGGTTTTTATCATCTCTATACATCTAAGCAGTCCTCTTTTATCTAATTTATAATCCCTGATTAAATTTACGTTCCCACCAATTATCAATTCCCCTTTTAAAATTGATTACATTTTTGCAGTTGTTGTTTCTTTTCTCCCCCCCCTTTTTTTTTTTAAACACACACACACACACACCTGTTTGTTGTTCTTGTTATAGATGGATCCTATTGTGAGGTCTTGACCCACTGTATTTCCCTTAGTGAATTTATATCATCCTTTGGGATCTCCCAAAATTTCATCAATTGTCATGTTAAAGTTCCTTACCAAAAGAATTGCCATTCTTCTAAAGTTTAAACTCCCTGTTACTGTGAAATAATCCCCAAGTCATGAGTAGCCTTAATAATTTATCTTTTTCTTCTTTTGATGCAGAGTCTCTTCTAACAGAATTATATCAGGCTTCCTAGTTTGATAATACCTTGTATTCTTTTTCTTTTGATTGGCGTTCCCAAGCCTCAAACATTAAAAGAGAATACTTCTCTATATGTCATTGTTTTGTTGTCAGTTTAGCTAAAGCACTGCCTAATAATTGGAGTAATTGGTTTAATAGTAGCTTTATATTTGTTTCTGTTAACCGTTGTGCATTTATCTTCCATGAAGCGTAACATATAACCCAAAATGAGACCCTCAGGCTCTGCTGGGTGGGAAATCCCACTGTTGAGTCTCTCTGTTCAGTTTTTTCATATTCTTGTCCCTGCAAGTCTGAACATGGGAGTTTAGGTCTAGCCCTTCTTTCACTTCCTTTCCACCACAGCCCTTTATTATTTTATTTCAAACAATAAACAGCTTGAGACCTGGGTACCTTAAGGCTAGCTTTCATCCATATGTTGCTCTCTATATGTTCCAGTCATGATCAGAGGCACTATTTCTGATTCCGCAGTCTAGGATGACCATATGGAAAGGAGGACAGGACCCCTGCAGCTTTAACTGTTGTGATGAGGGAATTTCACCAGGTGCTGCATGCATACAAATGACACCTGCTGGTGTTCCTTTTTCTATACCACTGTTAAAGATATAGGAGCTCTGTCCTCCTTTTCGTATGGTCACCCTACCCCAGTCTATGAAACCAGACAGGCAGCCAACCATTCTAGAACCTTCTCTGTGGTTGCAACCACCTTGTAGAATGCTCTGCCAAGAGGCACCAACAACTGTTCTGGTTTCAGGAGTATGTAAAAAGGCAGTATGGACTGGTTTATTGTATTGGTTTAGACTGGTTTTACGGAGGCATTTGGTTATAAAATTTTAATAGCCCTTAGCTGGGCACTATTAAACTGCTGATTATTGTTACTGCTGTTCTTATTACTGATGTTTATTAATTTGGTTTTTAAAGACTGTTCTAAATATTTCTGATTTGGCTGTTCACTACCATAAATAAATGAATAAAGATCTGTGAAATGCAAGACTGGTCACAGCAGGCCTTCATAGATTCCATCCGCTGATTCTGTGGGTGAATATACAAAAGATTCTTCATCACATGAAACAGGTCTGCTGGCTGTCACTGGCTGACGCAGTGGTGACAGAGAAGTTAGACTCCAGATGTCATTCTCATGCGCCAGATGTCTTTTTCATTTTGCTAAAATTGTTTAAAGATAGGCTTGATTTTGCTATGGAGATTCTGGCAGATTATTGTTGCTTGCATTTTTAATCAGAGGCAACAAAAGAATTTTATTTTAATCAGCATCTGATCTGAAAGTGATTGCCCCTACCTGCCCATGAGTTATTGTATAATATTATTTCCATTGTCTTGGGAAATGGTTGCTTTTTATAACTTTTCAAATAATGATAACATGTGATGCTTTGTCAATGAGGTCCCTTTCCCAGCGGTACTAAATTCTAATGAATATTTGGGGTGAAGAGACACCTCATGGTGACTCTTTTACCTCAGAAACAGTTGTGTTAACTGGCCTCTGTGATAGAGAGTATTAAAGAGCATTTTTTTCATGTCCTCCTCCCCCATCCCCATGCCCACTCTACATGAAGAGTGCTTGGTGTGTTTTTTAATTGGTTTGCATTTTTTATTAAGTCTCCTGAGTTCAATAATAAAAATGTATGTAAAACACTGAAATGGTCGTGATAGGTCCAATGAGGCAGTAAAGCAACTGCATCGGCCAGGATTTTGCCAGGGATTATTGATAGCTTAGAGACTAGTAATGCCTGAGAATTCCAAGCAATATATCTGAAGGATTTAGGAAGAATGACATATCTCCTCAATCATCGAGTCAGCTTCTGACCTCACTCCAGTTTTCAATTAATTTCTTTAAAGTGCTAGGTGAGGAGAAGGTGGTTGACTGATAGTGTTTCCAGGGGGTTTGTGGGTGTTTCTATTGTTCCGCTATTTGGAAACATAAGCAACTGTAGAGTTAAGTTTACCACGACGCACGTAAATGGTTCCCATCAGCACACCATGGGCAACTTGCCTGAAATAAAGTCACTTACAGTGCAATCCTACGCATGTCCAGGGTGGCCATATGAAAAAGGAGGACAGGGCTCCTGTATCTTTAACAGTTTATTTTTTCATTTTATTTATTTATTTATTACATTTTTATAACGCCCAATACCCGAAGCTCTCTGGGTGGTTCACAAAAATTTAAATCATAATAAAACAACCAACAGTTTAAAAACACAAATACAAAATACAGTATAAAAAGCACAACCAGGATAAAACCATGCAGCAAAAATTGATATAAGATTAAAATACAGAGTTAGAACAGTAAAATTTAAATTTAAGTTAAAATTAAGTGTTAAAATACTGAGAGAATAAAAAGGTCTTCAGCTGGCGACGAAAGGAGTACAGTGTAGGCGCCAAACGAACCTCTCCGGGGAGCTCATTCCACAGCTGGGGTGCCACAGGGGAGAAAGCCCTCCTCCTAGTAGCCACCTGCCTCACTTCCTTTGGAAGGGGCTCATAGTGAAGGGCCCCTGTAGATGATCTTAAGGTCCGGGCAGGTACATATGGGAGAAGGTGTTCCTTCAACTAACCTGGCCCCAAACTGTTTAGGGCTTTGAATGTCAATACCAGCACTTTGAATTGGGCCCGGACCTGGACTGGCAGCCAATGAAGCTGGAAAAGGACTGGCGTAATGTGATCTCGCCGGCCGGTCCCTGTTAGTAAACAGGGTGCCCTGTTTAGTACTAGCTGAAGTTTCCGGACCATTTTCAAAGGCAGCCCCATGTATAACGCATTGCAGTAATCCAAACGAGAGGTTATCAGAGCATGGATAACTGTAGGTAGGCTATCTCTATCCAGATAAGGGCGTAGTTGGTATATTAACCTAAGCTGATAAAAGGTGCTCTTTGCCACTGAGTTCACCTGTGCCTCAAGTGACAGTTCTGGATCCAAGAGCACCCCTAAACTACAGACCCAATCCTTTAAGGAGAGTGTGCCATGACACAGGCTCTGAACAACAGACCCAGCCGCAGCTACTTCCTGCTCAAGCCAAGCACCACCGCTTGATACGCCTGAGGCAAGGGATAAAACCCACCTTCCTCCAAACTATGTGGAGAAAGGGGTTTAAATGGAGAAGGATTTTAATATATAAAATAAAACACTGTGAGTTATATGTGCTGAGGTGAATGATTGTCAGAGTGGGTGTTAAATAAGTAAACTTTTAATGATAAATGCCAAACAGACACGTGGGATTTTTGTGGTAGTTTAAAAACAAAACAATCAAAATTTATTTTCAAAAGTCTACAAGATTTGTTTCAAATAAACCATTTAAAAACCTTTTTGAAACCTGTCATACAATCCTTTTACTCACTCACATACGCGCTTTCCTTTTTCTCACACAATCAATCTTGAACTTTATTTATTATCAGTATTGATTAATATACATCAACTACGTGCACGCCACACTCCAAAGACACCACTCCCTACACTGACCCTCAAATTTCCCAGAACTTGAGTACCCTAAACACAGAGAGCACTAAAGACTCTAAGAGTACCTAACAAGTCCCTCTCAATCCCCTCAGTCATTCCCTTATATATCACTCCTCCCCCTCCCCAAACATTCTAACTCCGCCCACTCAGGCCAACATTCTAAAACCCACAGACTTACAAACTGCAGGCATACATTTGGGAACTGACTTGTGGGGTGTAACGCCACAGAGTGCAACCCCGTCCAGGGTTTGTATTGAAAAGAGAATTTCAGCAGGTATCATTTGTATGCACGCAGCACCTGGTGAAATTCCGTCTTCATCACAACAGTGAAGGCTGCAGGAGCCCTGCCCTCTTTTGTATCTGATCACTCTAGCTATACTTTAGCAGCTTTAACTGTTGTGATGAAGAGGGGATTCCACCAGGTGCAGCATGCATACAAATAACACTTGCTGAAATTTATTTTTCTATACAACTGTTAAAGATACAGGAGCCCTGTCCTCCTTTCCATATGGTTACTCTATGCATGTCTACAAAGAAGCAAGTCCCACTGTATTAAAAAAGCTTACTCCCAAGTAAGTATTCACAGGATTGCATCCTGAGGACTTGAGCACAAGTCCCATAAAACACAATCTAGGTTCTACTTAGAGTAGACCCATTTAAGTGAATGGAACTTCAAGTTAGTCATGAGTTACTTAAGACCCATTTATTTATCTAAGTAGGACTTAAGATGGATTTTACCCACCAGGATTTTTACTTTTGAATACATATGCTTAGGAATATGCTGTTGAAGTCAGTTTCTGGCCATTTCAGGCCATTTTAACAGCATTTTCTTCAGAAGTAAGGTGAAGGAAAACTGGAGAAAATATAATGAGATTTTAACCAAATGAACATTTTCAGATCTAATGCCTAAAATGTGTCCATTTCTTAAAGGTTGCAGGACTCTGGTGCAGAAATGGTGTTTTCCTTCCATAAGTATCATGCCCATTCGTTTCAACAGAGGAGAACAGATCCATATGTGTTGATTTTCTGCCTCCACTGAACTTCATGGGGCAATTCACACATGCAACAGCTCTGGGCACCTGCTGGAGCACAGGTATGGAGTAAACATTAGGGAGGCAACAACCACAGCTTGTAATTTTTAAAACCCAGAAGAAATGAATTCAAGATAAGGGAGGTATGGATGTAGCTCAGCTTCTCTTTTAAGGCTAGAAGACAGTTTTTTGGGTATGTGGAACCACTCAGGTGCATACCTGGGGCAATTACTGTGTGTTCCAAGTGAATGAGAAAGTAGAAAATTACAAGCCCTATGGCTGAATTGTGTTTTCATAGAATATCAACTATTTTGTTCGCAGACATGCTTTTTGCTTGTTATAAAGCCAGTCAGATCTCTGTCATGTGGAGACTTCAACATCTTTCTTATCATTTCTCTGCAATCTACAACAAGGTGAAATGAAAGTTCACCTCAGAATGAAAAAATGGGGTTGCTTTACATTCTCAGATATATAGATCGAGGACTTTTCTTGGCTATATTCCCTGCGTTACTTTGAGCAAACCATATAGGGCTGATTTAGAGAGCATGTCTATGTATGATTATTTAGCAGTATAAAAATGTAACAAATAAATAAAATCATAAAATCAATAACTCACTTGTATGATCAGATAATGTCATGTCATTCAGTGAGAAAAAGGTGAAGATACAAAGTTAATCACTGGTTTTCCCCTTTTCATGGAACAACTGAGGCCTTAGCTAGACCTAAGGTTTATCCCGAGATCGTCCCAGGGTCATCCCTGTTCATGTAAATGACACACAGGATATCCCGGGAGCAGGTAGGGATGACCCCGGGATGATCCCAGGATAAACCTTAGGTCTAGCTAAGGCCTGAGTCTAAAATACTTGTCAAAGGCACACTGCTGCATGTCACAGAGACACACACTCACTAAAAGTCATAACACAAAACCAAATCCAAGTTCAATGTTCCTTTTCATTTAGATATCCCCCAGCTGTGGATCATGAAGACTTTGCTGATGATTTGCAGTGAGGCTTCTGGTGTGACAGAGTTGGCTCCTCTTCCTTGCTTCCAGCTGAGAGTAACAGAACAGATGGGAGGGTGAAATGAAAGGAACAGGAGAAGTAGACGGTGTGATTAACTATTTTTCAAACACGATAGAACACTAATCCCACTAAAGTCTGCTAGAAATCAATACACTTTCTATGAAAGCAATTGCAGCAACACTGACAGCCATTTTATGGGATTGTGAATGGGAAGTTAAGAGGTTTATGAGATCATGAATGGGAACAGGACCAATGCTGTTTATGACAAACTAGATAAATGCCTAGGCCACCCGATCTGTGATGTTTGACTGTCCGGAAAGTCGGGCATAGAGATGGAGCAGTGGATGTCAGCACACTTAGCTTTCACTGCAAGGTGCACATTGTTAGAAAGTGAGGCAACAGCTTCTTCATTTCTACCCTTCAAACCTCAGAAATTGTAGCCCAGTACAGTTCCCAGTTCAATGTATTTCCATTTCTGGTATTTCTCAATTTTTCCTAAAGTTCAGTTTGACTCAGACATTGAGAATTTTCTTTTTGAAAAATACTCACGTAAACATTCATCAACATTTTTGTGCATGTTTCTCCTAATGTATGCATTTTTGTGAGACATTTTCCTAATATAATGCATTATAATGTCATTTCCTGAACATACACAGTTTTGTACCATTTTTATTATTATTATTTGTGGACTACATTCCAAAATTCAGAGAAGTGTGAATTTTGAAGGATAAATGGGTTTCAGTTCACATAGTGGTTTGAAAGTGAAAAATTAGATATGTTCACAATGAAATGCAAACTGAACACTTTGCCTCAGTTCTAAGGATAATGCAGCCTGGCAACTCTTTGTAGGCAGCTGGTTCCAACACTGCCGTCCCCCCACTGAGAAGCCTTTACCACTGAGAAGGGCAGCGCCTCCGAGCAAATCTCAAACAATGGGAAAGCGTGTGTTTTTCTAGCTTGTCCCTAAAAGCTGTATCAACTGCAGTGATGGAAGTGGATTTGTCCACCCCCTTCTTTCCTACAGCAGTACCCTGAAAATGTTACACAGAAAGTCAGGAGATCCTGCTGAATGGGGTAAACTGTGTTGTACTGGGAGAGGATGATCCCCCCAAATCAGGCAGAGAGGCCTTTCATTAGCAGAGGGGCCATTCTACCACGCCCAGCACAGCCTGGGTGTGGGGAAGCATTTGTGAGCGGGGGCAGAATGGAGACATGCCCTGCCACTATTGGTTATGTGCAGATGGCGCCACCAAGTGGGAAGGGGTATAATAAGGGCCTACAAAAAGAGGCACTTACCCCTCCCAGCTTCCATTCTTGCTCACGTGGCTCCCTCCTTCCCTCCCTGTATGCAGTGTGAGTTCTCTGTACACTGATGGTGCTATATAAATAAATAATAATAAAATAATAATAATAATAACATTCGGGGCTGAGTGGGAATTTTTTGCTCATGTTCTAAATTGTTCATGAGTTTTTTTCACCTACTCCACACTGTAAGACAGCCTGGGAGTATAAATAGGTTGATTTGGCGTTGCTTATTAATTTGGTCACATTTGATGATAGGCAGGAAGGAACGGGCATCCAGAGGGATTTTGTAATGCCCATTCACAGGCACTGTTGGGGTGACTGGTAATTCCTGAGGGCTCCCAGCGTTGAGCCCCACAGCCAGGCTGGGAGATAAGGGTTACCTCTGAGGCCGACCTTTCTCACCCACCTTGAGCCTTGTGGCCTGGGTTGGGGGTGACACCAGGAGGTCTCCCTACCCCAAAAGGGGCAGCCTGTGGGAGGGCAAATTGTACAGCACCAACCCACAGGACATGAATAGCTCAGCCTACTCAGAAAGGCCTGAAAACCAGGCCAGACTGGATGCCCCTTTAGGTTCCCCCTTTGCAGGTTTTAAATAAATGTGGCCCTGTTTAAACCCAAAGTTCTGTGTGTTGTCTCTTTATTTATTGACCTCCATCTCACAAACCTCCTCTCATGGAAGGCAGCTTCTTGATCCAACTATAAGCCCACAAACCACCAGCTAGATAAAAAAAATCTCAAATTTGCAGAGTCTCTAACAATCTTTTTTGCAGAAGCGATTGATATACAAAGAACCATTTGCACCCTTTGTAGCTAGGTATTTGCAACATTAAATAGCATTGATTCATCTGACACAGGTTGGTACAATTAAATACGCTTGAGGAATTCAAACTTTGTGAATTCCAATACAAACTGACCTGATGCAGTCCTATACACACTTACTTGGGAGTGGGCCCAGTTTGAACTCAGGGGGCCTTACTTCTAAGTAGACATGCCTAGGATTGTACGGTTATTATCCACCAAGATCTTGCACATCCCAAATTTCCAACATAGTTCTTGGCTCAAAGAAACAAATACAAACATATTTAAAATGCACATTTGAACAGAAAATACATCTTAAAATGCATATTTAAATACATATTTAGATGTGGATTGTCATGCAGATTTATTTAAAGATGTTCATATTTATTTAAAGATGTTTTTCCTGTATAATATTGCCAGGATTCGATCATTTTTGTCTGTCTCTTCTGCCAAGACGCTTGTTCATGCACTGGTTATTTCACGGTTGGACTACTGCAACCTTCTTCTCTCTGGCCTTCCTTCTTCTCACATCAGTCCGTTGGTTTCTGTTCACCACTCTGCCGCAAAGATCATCTTCTTGGCTCGCCGCTCCGACCATGTTACTCCGCTTCTGAAATCTCTTCATTGGCTTCCAATTCACTTCAGAATCCAATATAAACTTCTCCTGTTAACCTTCAAAGCTTTTCACGGTCTAGCTCCTTCCTATCTCTCCTCTCTCATCTCACACTATTGCCCCGCTCGTGCTCTTCGCTCCTCTGATGCCATGTTTCTCGCCTGCCCAAGGGCCTCTACTTCCCTTGCTCGGCTTCGTCCATTTTCGTCTGCTGCCCCTTACGCCTGGAACGCTCTTCCAGAACATTTGAGAACTACAAGTTCAACCACAGCTTTTAAAGCTCAACTAAAAACTTTTCTTTTTCCTAAAGCTTTTAAAACTTGATGTTGTGCAGACTTCTACTGTTACTTTCTACTGTTAGTTTTTCCCTACCCAGTGCCTGCTTACCCTACCCTGTACCTGTTTGCATTCTCTTCCCCTCCTTATTGTTTTACTATGATTTTATTAGACTGTAAGCCTATGCGGCAGGGTCTTGCTATTTACTGTTTTACTCTGTACAGCACCATGTACATTGATGGTGCTATATAAATAAATAATAATAATAATAATAATAATTCATAGATTAATGCTGAGGAAATAATCTTACGAGGGAAAACCTACCAACTGGCATGGACCTGAAAAAGGCTGATCCATGCATTCCTAGTTAAGATAAACTTGGCACCCTGTCCAAGGCCACCCAAGGGTGTTCAGGAAAAGGCAAGGCTTTAATTTAGTTCCCCATGATTTATTTTATGTATTTATTCCCCAAGTTTTAAATTCTTTATATTCCACCCAGGCCCTTTTAAAGTCTCTGAGAGGCCCAGAGTTTGAATATGCATGTGAGTAACCACGCCACTGTCCCCAAGCTTCCTTCTCACCTCACCATATGTCAAAGTCATTTCCCCCCTCAACTGGAAAAAAAACTTTCCTAAGGATGCGTTTAACCCCTTTAAGAGATATAGATATAGGCCATAGCTAGACCTAAGGTTTATCCCTGGATCATCCAGGGGTCAAACCTGTTCATCTAGGTGGTACACAGGGGATCCAGTGCTCAGGCAGGGGCAAACCCTGGATGATCCCAGGATAAACCTTAGATCTAGCTGTGGCCATAGATATGTGACATCAGAAGGAGTACATCAGCTGCCAATGACAGTATGGGAAATATGGTGTCTAGAGAGTAGGGCAGGACAAATGTAAAAGTAGTTCTACCACACTATCCAGAAGGTCTGTTCAGAAAGACCAAGCCCAGTTCCAACCTCAGTTTCTGTGCTGCTATATCCCAGATCCAGGCTAGATGCAGGTTCAAATGAAACATTTGGTCAAACAAATCATACAGCTATGCTTGTGAGCTGTGTCTACTGTCTTGTAACCACACATGGCCCCAGTTCAGGTCAGGAAATTGTTGCTGCAAGAGAGGAGGATTTAAACTCTCCCCACCCACTCAGTATTTTTCCAAAATTCCACCCTACCCCCCAAAGGCGGGTAAAAAGAAAAAAAAGGGAAAGCCTCCACTGACTCCATTGAACTGGAGTGTGGTCTAAACCTAATTGGTGATGTACCAGCCACCACCTACTGGCTGATTGATTTTGTTAATTCATGGCGAAAGAAAATGCATATTTGGACAGGGAATGCATCTTAAAATGTGTATTTAAATACATATTTGAATGTAGATTTTCATGCAGACTTTTTTAAAGAAGACATTCACATGGTAGAGTATGCTTTGCAATTTTCTCATTAGATTTATGGAGCTCAATTTAGTGGGATGGGAGTGGGTGGGTTAGAAATGGCAACAATATGGCATTCCCTATCTGTCCATGTTATTGTGCCTTCTCCTTGGGTGAGGCTTGGGGTAATTGCTCCCCACCCACCCCAAAATAAAAGTACAAACCCATCTCTTGATGTTAATTTCCAAGGCGGCTTTTGAGATCATAGTAAAATCTATACTAGAAATAATATCAATAAAACTAAAACAATGAAAAATGAAAAGCAGCCAAAGAAAAGCACCATAAGAACAGTAAAAACAGAACAGCACAAACATATTTCAAATACTTGAAATGTATCAGAAAGTACCTGAAAAGTTCACATTTCTCACCCCAGAAACATCCTCTAGTAAAGTTGCCAACATAGAATTTCAAGAATAAAAGGTGTTCCAAAGCAGTGGTGTCTGAAATAAGATGCTTTCAATCTGTTCTTTCAGGCTGAGGTGATAATAAAGTTCATCTATTCTTTCATGTGAGCCTTGTGTCAGGGTCAACTATGCTATTTGGCTGCCTGAAAGAAAACCCACATATTATGATGCGCACTGCCAGTGCCAATATCCTGCCTATTTTGCCATGCTCTCACCTGTGCACCTTTCTGTTGTTTCAGCAATCCATTATGATCAGGAAATTATTTTGCATTCCAAACGCCTTTTCATATTTGCTTCAGAAGGGCCTCCTTGACATTTTCTCATCCTCATTAGATGAGACAGTCAACTCAAGGCCTTATCAAAACCTTGGGCGCTAAGCACATATTTGTTATATCTCACTTCTGCACATGAACCACAGAAGCAATATATCTCCTCTTCAAAAGTGTGGCACTGTTTTGTTTTGTTCAAATCCATAGCTTGCTTCCTTTTTCCGACTTTCTGCTCTTAATGCTGCCAAAGAAACTACGGAATTGTCATCAAAGAAACGCCAAAGCAGTTCATTCTTTCGACAATGTATTGTTTTCTCAGTATCCAAACAGGACTAGATTCATATCCAATTCTGAGGGAGGAAGGGTGTCCCTGAATTAGGAAGATCACTTTTTTTCCTCAGTTGGGTTGCGCAATTTGTTAGCTCCAAAGATTATGATAGCCAACCAATAGGGAGGCCAGACTGGAGGCATTCCAAAACCTTTAGTTCTAGAGGTAGGGGGGCTTATGTTGTCACATGGTTGCCAATTCTTGAAAGACAAACAGCTCTGGTGCTGGCAAGGCCCCATGGGGAAAGGGAGGGCTAGGCATGAAAAGAAGTAATGCCAGATTTGTGATGGGTGGTAGAAATGAGGCCAAATCATGTGGTAAATGGAGGCAGGTTAATTTTGGAGTAATATTTTTCCCTCATTTTTCCCGTGGGAATTTGGAGTGAACATAGAAAAACCTCTGATACAACTTTTGTTTTTCAGAATGGAAAGTGCCCTGTTTTTATTTATTTATTTATTTATTTATTTTTACTTACAATATTTACTTACTGCTTGCCATCCAAAAGATTTTGGAGTGGTGAACAACAAACAGAATAAAATATTTTTTTAAAAAAAAACCACCATATTACAAATATAATTTTTAAAAGAACAAAGTTCTGATAAAACCGCAGTACTGGTAAAACCATGGCCAGTCATTCACAGAAAACTTCCTGAAACAACTGCATTTTCAGGAGATGCTGGAAGCAATACAACATCTGTCTGACCTCCAAAGCAGGGAATTCCATAGAAAGATGGGCACCAAACTGAAGGCTCTTCTTCTGGTGGGACTCCAATCAGACCATAGATTTTAAAGACCCACAACATGCAAAAAAAGCTCATATTTATGTTATTAATTAAAAATTTGGCCACTTGGAATGAAGCAGTAGATCTGTTGCACATCCCAAGCCCTGCCGGTTCACACCAGCCAAGGTGGGAGATGGGGGTGTTTACTCCCTCTCAGAAGTGTGGGTTTTGTGTTATTTTTTGTTTTCCCTTCCATTGTTTACAACAGGACTACAAGTTGTTCAGGCTCTCCAATAGAACTACTTAGTTGCTGGCTGCTCTCTTAGCACCGTTGTTTTGAGTTTGTTAGGCCTTGTACAGGAGATTGCTAAACATTCGTTATCCAGCCTTCACATCTCTGACATGTGCCAGCTCTCCAGAAAGTGCAAAGTCACTCTCTAATTTATTACTTCAAAACACAGAGCTTAAACAACACCAAAAGCTACCTAATCCACAACTAAAGCTACTCAGAACATGCCCCTCTGGAATAGCTTGAGCTAGCATGGCAAGGTACGCTGCATGTTAAAGACGCTCTTGAAATTCAGAATGCAGCAGCTAACCCCGTAGAACAGACACCTCAATGCTGTGCAGGGCTCCTTATCTTTAAAAATCACGTTGCTGACACACCACCTCAAGGTCAGGTTTTAGCTCAGGCACCTACATCAACCAACAATTCTGCAGCTGCCACACCAGGGATCTCTGGGTGCATGTGGTAGCTTTGCGGGGTCCTCAGACACTAGGATTGCCAGATTCAATACTGGGTAGAGTTCCCAAGATTTAATAGGAAGGTAGAAGGCAGGGCCAACTCAAGAAATTTTGCTGCCTGAGCCCACTGCCTCACTCTGCCTACTGGTAGGGCTGGCCCTGGTAGAAGGGTCAATTTTGGCAAATACATAGGATGGCCACTTAAGAATCAGCAAAATAAAAAAAAAAGAGAAGTGCTTCATCAGCAAACGAGGACAAAAAAGGACAGTGATTTGCGTAAACTTTGCATATGCGTATATAGATAGATAGATGCACATTTATTTAATATTTAATTTTTAAATAATTATTATAATTATTTAAACATTATAATTTTAACAGAAATAGAGCACATCTCACCATAGTGTGGAGGACTGTGACTGGGTGACCCACGTGCCGGCCTGCTCAAGTCTGCTGTTCAGCTGCTAACTGCTGAGGATCAACTGTTCTTATGGCTCTTCATCTTTAAACCAGAATTGAATTGGACAGTCTTTCAAATTGAGAATGCTTTGACATAGAAGACAATCCTCTGGCAGCCATTCAAAAAGAGGGCTGTCTTCTGTGAAAGATGACTGTAACATACGCAGATTCATGTATGTTTGTGTTTGAGTTGCAGGATTTTTCCAGGCAAGTTAGAGTTAATGGAATGTTGTTGTTCGATTGACAGGTGGGAGGGGTATGTGAGTGAGGGGTATTCGAAGGGTTTTAAAGGGAGAGTGCTGATATTTTAACAGTCATAGGGATTGGGCCTGTTCAAACAACATGATAAACCACGGTTAGGCCACTAACCCTTTTGCAGCAAATAGTGAGTGTGTTTAAACCATGGTTATGTTGCCACCATGGTTAGGGATAGTTCACATGACACACTAAGTCATGGTTCACACAACATGCTAAGCCCAAAACATGTTTAGCTGAAAAGGCTTAACCATTGTGTTTTAGCGTGTTGACTGAACAGAGTCAATGAGAGTGATTTGTATAATGGGCTTAGAAGGGGTGGGTAGGTAGGTAGGTAGGTTAGGACTATATATAAGATTATTAAATCTTTACGTCTTTTGCATTTGACATGCACATTTTTTAAAACTCACTCGACTAGATACAAAAGAGGCAGGGCTCCTGCAGCTTTAACTACTGTGATGAAGAGGGAATTTCACCAGGTGCTGCATGCATACAAATGACACTTGCTGAAATTCCCATTTCTATACAACCTTGAAAGATACAAGAGCCCTGTCCTCCTTTCCATATGGTCACCCTAGGATTGTTGTACAACATGCTCCTTAATCTCTGGCAATAAGGTCTTGCACAAAGTTATTATTATTATTATTATTATTATTATTATTATTATTATTATTAATTTATTTATTTATATAGCACCAACGATGTACTTGGTGCTGTACAAAATATACAAATAAAACAGCGATACCTTGCCTAGAGGCTTACAATCTAAAATCACATTAAAACATATGAAGGGGGGAAAGGGGTTCACAAAGCAGAAATAAGAGAAAAATCATAGTAATAAGAACAGTAAATCAAACTAAAATACCAAAAGCTATTGAAAACAAATGAGTTTTCAAATGCATTTTAAAATCTACAATGGAACTCGTGGTACATAGTTGCTCTGGAAGAGCAACTAGTTGCAAGGTGGGTGCTTGTGCTAAGTCTTGCACAACCATTTGCAAAACAGTATCCACAACCAGTGGAGGCTGGTGCTGTCAGGAATGTTCCGAGCATAGCAACATACTTGACAGGTGTCTCCGATGTCAAGAGCTACCCAAGGTGCTGAACCTATTTGGAGATGGGGATTCAGCACCAGAGTCAGCAGCTTGGATAGCTCCCTTAGAGTTGTGCTGGTTCTGACTGAACCCCAGAGTGGATTCACAGCCCTACTGGCATTGGACCCACCAGTCCTCACTGCCCACAACCTTTTTTTTTTTTTCCCTTATGCATTTCTGGAACCAACCCACAGGTTTCACTTCCACCCCAAGAGATGGGTGCTCTCTGAGATGAGAGAATGTCCCACATCCAAAGCTTTTCATGGACAACAAAAACCAGTGTTATTTCCCTCAACGTCTATGGAAATGTATGGCTACTCTAGTCACAAACAGCAATGCAGGTTTAATACCAAATTGATCCTGCAGACTTAAAAGCGGAAGGTCCTACTGTGTGTGTTTCTCGCCACGGAGCCGGAATGATTCATCCCCAGAGCTACCTGAACTGGAATGATGGTTGTCTAGAAATACAGAAAGTGACCATGGAATAAATCAGCTGTCCCCTCAGGATATCAGCATGGATGAAAACCTGCAGACTTCTTTGGCTTCTGCCTCTGACAGAGATAACATTGACGTTACAGAATGCCAAAGCGAGCCTGTTCAAACAGAGATGTCCTCTGCATGCCCCGTTCCTATACCTTTTAAAATATGCAATCTTTATAATGTCCTGCTATTATTCATTTCCTGTTCATGTTTGCTGCTCTGTGTTTCCTATGATAACAGAGGAAAAAGGGTAATTACTATATCATGTCTTCAGATTTTTATTTTTATTTTTAAAGGAATATAGCTTCTCTCTCTATACGGGTGTGAAGGAAGCGGAACATGCCTATCATGATCTGAAAACTCCAGAATAGTTAATCCCAGGTGGAGTTTGTGTTGAAAATACCCAAATTCTAATGGATTTGTCTCAGCCAAAGTTAAATATTTTAAAGTCCCACCAATGTCTTTGGAAAAGTTAAGCACTCATTTCCAATGTAGTGTATAGCTCCATTGATCCTCCAGTGTGGGGTTCCACAGGGGTCAATTCTATCCTGATTCTGTTTCCTGACTTGGAGCTGAGCAGAAGCAGGGAAGAGCAGCTGGCCCAGCTCAAGTAGAAGCTAGAAAAGTAAGCCAGTTCCCAGAGAGCGAGCGAACAGAGAGCGAGCGAACAGGAAGGGCAAACAGGAGTTTGACAGGGGGAGTGTAGGGGAAGAGGAGACCAAGGAAAGAGGAAGAAGAGAAGCCTCAAGGAAATCCAGGAGGCTGCCAATTCAAAGAGGCTGTGTGCTTGCCATGTGCTCCTGAGTGCTGAGTGAAGAGGGTCAGTGTGGAGAGTTGCTGCAGGACCTGAAGGGGGTGTGGCCTGATTGCTGATTGTACTCTGTACTCAACAATCAGTGGCCTGATTGCTGTTGATTGTTGTTGGCCTCCCAGTGACCTCATTCTGTTTCCTGACTTGAAGCTGAGCAGAAGCAGGGAAGAGCAGCTGGCCCAGCTCAAGTAGAAGCTAGGAAAGTAAGCCAGTTCCCAGAGAGTGAGCGAACAGAGAGCAAGCAAACAGGAAGAGCAAATAAGAGTTTGACAGGGGGAGTTCGGCAGGAGAGGTCAAGGGGGAGGCCTCTGAGAAGAAGAAAAAGAGGGGGGACAAAGAAAAACATAAAGAGAAACCACCACCACCCACAAAACCAAAAAAAAAAAAAACCAACCAAAAAATCTTATTTTCCCTTAAGACATACTCATATAGTTGTGTACCTTCAGAGAGCACAGGACAAAGCAAAGGCAATTCCACTATAATCAGAAAGGAAAATACAAAGCAGAAATAAACAATATGGATGGAAAGGAGCCTGCAAAGGGTGTGCAATGTTCGTGTTTCTGCCTGAGCTCAACATGGCGGATACCTGCAACAAGTGCAAGCTGGTGCCACTTTTGGAAGAAAAAGTGAGAGGACTTGAGCGGCAAGTGTCCACCCTCCAAAGAATAAGAGAAGACGAGGAGTTCTTAGACCGAACGGTGGAACTGCAACAGCAACAAGAAGCACACGAGGTTGAAGAGCAACAGCCAGCTGAAGCAGAAGTGGAGTATGCTGAGGGGAGGAAAGCCAATGAAGAGGAAACTCTCTGGAAAAGAGTGACAGGAGCAGAAGAACTAGAAGGCATTCTGCACCGGTGGAACCATTAGAGTTAAGCAACCGCTTTCAGCTTCTGGAGGATGAGTCTGAAGGACAGTTTGCAGGGGAAGAAGTACAGGAGACACCGTGCAACAATGAACAAGAGGCAGAAGGTAGGTCAACCAAGAAGAAGAGAAGAGTAGTTATTGTGGGAGACTCCCTGCTGCGTGGGATTGAAACCCAAGTATGTCGTGAAGACCCATGGACTCGCCAGGTGTACTGTCTCCCTGGAGCACAGATTAGAGATGTGACTGAAGGGTTACCAAAGCTCATAAAGCCCACAGACACATACCCCTTTCTTCTCATCCATGTGGGAACAAATGATGTCGCCAAGCAGAGCTATGAAGAAATCATTTCAGACTTTGAAGCTCTGGGAAGGAAACTGAAGAACTTTGGGGCCCAGGTAGTTTTCTCATCCATCCTCCCGGTTCTTGGAAGAGGATTAGAAAGGGAAAGAAAAATACTCCGGATGAACAACTGGCTACGAAGGTGGTGCCGACGTGAGAGTTTTGGATTCTGGGACCACGGGCTACGCTACTTGGAACATGGACTGCTGGGAAGAGATGGGTTGCACCTCACAAGGGCTGGAAAGAATGTGTTCGGCCACAGCATGAAGAACTTGATCAGGAGGGCTTTAAACTGAATCTTACGGGGGCGGGAGACGTAAACCTCGAGGCAACAATGGATGAAGGCCAATGCACCACAGTACAGAGAATAGCTCCAATAGTGCCCCAAAATAGTGTCTGCAACAAGGTAGGAACAAAGCCAGACTATAAAACACATGGTCTTCGATGTCTATATACTAATGCCCAGAGCATGGGAAACAAACAGAACGAACTTGAACTCTTATTACATGAAGGCAAATACGACTTGATAGGTATAACTGAAACTTGGTGGAATGACTCCCATGACTGGAATATAGCAATTGAAGGATATAACTTGTTCAAAAAGAACAGAAGAAATAGAAAGGGAGGTGGAGTTGCACTATATGTTAAAAATACCTATCCCTGCACAGAAATACAGGCGGATCAGACTGGGAGCCCCATCGAGAGCATCTGGATTAAAATAAATGGGGCAAGGAATAAAAAGAACATGATAATCAGAGTCTACTACCGGCCACCCAATCAAGGAGAAGACGAGGATGAAACTTTTGAGAAACAAATTGCCAGTGTTTCAAGGAAGTGTGATGTAGTAGTGATGGGGGACTTCAATTACCGTGATATCTGTTGGGAGACCAATACTGCCAAAAGTGGCCCTTCCAAGAAATTCCTGACATGTGTGGGTGATAACTTTCTCCTACAGAAAGTGGAGGAAGGAACTAGAGGATCAGCAATCCTTGACTTGATATTGACCAATAGGGATGACTTAGTGGATAAAGTGGCAGTTACGGGAAATCTGGGGAAAAGTGACCACGCCATACTTGAATTCTTGATTTTGAAGGAGACAAAAGTTGAGTGTAGGCATAAACGTACTCTGGATTTTAGGAAAGCTGATTTTAATAAACTCAGAACTATGATAAGTAAGGTCCCGTGGCAAATGAGCCTAGTGAGAAAAGGAGTGCAGGATGGGTGGGAGTATTTAAAAAAGGAAATTTTAAAGGCACAGTTACAAACAATTCCAACAAGGAGAAAAGATAGAAGACAACAGAGGAAACCAATGTGGCTCCACAAAAAGCTTAGAGATGACCTGAAAACAAAAAGGGATACATATAGGAAGTGGAAGGAAGGCCAGGCTACAAAAGAAGAGTACAGACAAGTGGTGCAGAAGTGCCGAAATGGCGTCAGGAAGGCTAAAGCTCAGAATGAGCTGAGGTTAGCGAGGGATGCTTAAAGCAATAAAAAGGCTTTCTTCAGATATATGAGTAGTAAAAGACAGAGGAAAGAAATGGTGGTTCAACTGCTTAATGAGGATGGCAAATTGATAACAGATGACAAAGAAAAGGCTGAAGTGCTCAATTCCTACTTTGCCTCAGTCTTCTCCCAAAAGCGGGTCTATGACCCCCCTGGAGAAAGTGAAGCAGAAGTTGAGGGGGCAGGATTGCAGTTTGAGATTGATAAACAAATGGTCAAAGAACACCTAATTTCCTTGAATGAGTTCAAATCTCCAGGGCCCGATGAACTGCATCCTAGAGTAATGAAGGAGCTAACAAAAGAACTCTCAGAACCTCTGTCTATTATCTTTGCAAAATCATGGAAGACGGGTGAGGTGCCGGATGACTGGAGGAGGGCTAACGTTGTCCCTATCTTCAAAAAGGGCAAAAAGGAGGAACCTGGGAACTACAGACCAGTCAGTCTGACATCCATCCCTGGGAAAATTCTGGAGCAGATTATAAAGAAGTCAATCTGTAAACACCTTGAAATCAGTGCGGTGATCACTAGAAGCCAACATGGATTTGTCAAGAACAAGTCCTGTCAGACAAATTTGATCTCATTTTTTGATAAGGTAACCTCCCTTGTGGACCGTGGGAATGCTGTGGACGTCATATATCTTGACTTCAGCAAAGCTTTTGACAAAGTACCACATGACATTCTGATTTAACAAACTAGCTAAAAGTGGGGTAGATGGAACATCTATTAGGTGGATTCACAGTTGGCTACAGAATCAGACTCAAAGAGTACTTATCAATGGAACCTTCTCAAACTGGAGAGAGACAACGAGTGGGGTACCTCAGGGCTCAGTCCTGGGCCCAGTGCTCTTCAACAATTTTATTAATGATCTGGATGAGGAGGTGCAGGGAACGCTGATCAAATTTGCAGATGACACAAAATTGGGTGGGATAGCTAATACCCTGGAAGACAGAAACAAACTTCAAAGTGATCTTGATAGGCTGGAGTGCTGGGCTGAAAACAACAGGATGAAATTTAATAGGGATAAATGCCAAGTTCTACATTTAGGAAATAGAAACCAAATGCACAGTTACAAGATGGGGGATACTTGGCTTAGCAATACTACAAATGAGAAGGATCTTGGAATTGTTGTAGATTGCAAGCTGAATATGAGCCAACAGTGCGATATGGCTGCAAGAAAGGCCAATGCTATTTTGGGCTGCATTAATAGAAGTATAGCTTCCAAATCACGTGAGGTACTGGTTCCTCTCTATTCGGCCCTGGTTAGGCCTCATCTAGAGTATTGCGTCCAGTTCTGGGCTCCACAATTCAAGAAGGACACAGACAAGCTGGAGCGTGTTCAGAGGAGGGCAACCAGGATGATCAGGGGTCTGGAAACAAAGCCCTATGAAGAGAGACTGAAAGAACTGGGCATGTTTAGCCTGGAGAAGAGAAGATTGAGGGGAGACATGATAGCACTCTTCAAATACTTAAAAGGTTATCACACAGAGGAGGGCCAGGATCTCTTCTCGATCCCCCCAGAGTGCAGGACATGGAATAACAGGCTCAAGTTACAGGAAGCCAGATTCCAGCTGGACATCAGGAAAAACTTCATGACTGTTAGAGCAGTGCAACAATGGAATCAGTTACCTAGGGAGGTTGTGGGCTCTCCCACACTAGAGGCATTCAAGAGGCAGCTGGACAAGCATCTGTCAGGGATGCTTTAGGGTGGATTCCTGCATTGAGCAGGGGGTTGGACTCGATGGCCTTGTAGGCCCCTTCCAACTCTGCTATTCTATGATTCTATGATTCTATGATCCCCCATGTTGTTTAACATCTACATGAAACTGATGTGTTTGGGGAGTTGTCATCAGAATGCTGACACCACACAACTCTGTTTCTCCTTTTCATCTCAAGTAGGTGTTGTGCTCGGTAATGACCAGATGCGAGGCAATAAACTGAGGCTCTATCCAGACAAGTTTCAGACTCTGTTGGTGGATGGATCCTCTGTCTGGATGGGAGTGCAACAGGCTCTGGATGGGGTCACACTCCTCTTGAAGAAGCAGGTGCGCAGCTTGAGGGTACTCTTGGATTCATCATTGTTATTGGGGGATCATGTGGCCTCCATGGTGTGGAGTGCCATCTACCAGCTTCAGTTGGTAATCCAGTTGCAACCCTATCTGGATGGGGTCTATGCTCTGGTAACCTGAGGGTTAGATTACTACAATGCACTGTGCATTGGGTTGCCTTTGAAAATGGTTCGAGAAACTGCAACTAGTTCAGAATTCAGAAGTCAAGTTTTTGACTGGGACTAGGTGATGTGAACATATAAGCCCAGTTCTGACTCACTTGCACTGGTTGCCAATTTGTTTCCAGGCCAAATTCAAAGTGCTGGTTTTAACTATAAAGCCCTGCATGGCTCAGAAGCCCAATACCTAAATGACCACCTCTGCTCATATGAACCTCCCAGTTCCTGAAGTCAGCTTTAGGGGCCCTTTTCTGTGTGCCCCACCATGAGCCTAGAATGAACAGTTTGGGAATGATCCTATCCTCTGATAGCCCCATGGAACATGCTCCCCCAGTAAGTTCATCTGATGCGGTTATCTTTTTGGCTCCATGCAAAGACATATTTATAACTAATTTAGTCATTAGTTGTGGTCCAATTTGAGAGGCTGCTTTTGTAATGTTCATTCTAGGCTGAGGGCAGAATCCAATGGAGCACTTGTGCAGAGCCCTAGTTGTAAAGGATGGGATGGGGGGATGGGGGGGAGGACGGACATGTTAGTTGTGCAGCTTCACAACTGAAGTTATACAGATGGCCATCAAAGGAGGCCCACTACAATACCAAGAAGTCCAGGGTCTCAAACTACCAAGCTGCACCACTGCTTTTGTAGAAGTGTGAATTTCAGTAAAGTGTAGCTTGCATGACAACCCCAAGGCGACTTTAAATATGAAGGGAATAAAAAGACCATTAAAAAGGCACAATTTTGATGCCTCCAGTTCATACATAAGATGCACCAGTTAGCCTGCTTTATCCATCATAGACTTGCCCTGGGAAAAGTGTTAGAACCCGGCTTGTCTTTCCTTTTATAAGAAATTTCTCTTTAGAAGATAATCACATCTGGGACTAATAGGGCTTGGTGTCAAAAGATAGATCTGCCTTGAGAAACTCTCACCTGTTTATTTCATTCTTCATCTAACCTTTAATTAAACCTCGATGAACCCTCCCTGGTGTCGCTCCTGCAGTCTTCCTTCATCCGTTGCCCAGAGGAAAAGATCAACCTAATCTGAGCTGATGCAGAGTCAGTATTGTGGACACAGATGTGTGCCATGTTTCATTAGGCCTGTCATGAATTTGGTGGAAGAAGAAAAATATTTTCTTTCTGCTGATGTCAAAGTAATTAAAGCTAACAAAGAGTTTCTCTCAGAGGGTTAGACATGTAGACAATAGACATGGTTTCAGGGCTGCTTCAAATGCCACAAATTCCCCAAATGGGAAGACCTTCTGAATGGGGGTAAAAAGGGGCCAAATCATGTGTAAATTGTGATGGTCACACAGGCTTCAGTATCACTGTGGATACACACTGAGTCCATTATTATTCTAATGTGGCAGTGGGTTAGAATCTTAAAGGATAGTGTATTTTCTGTATGAAGCAGAACGAGTAATGTTACTTTTGTAAACCACCCAGAGAGCTTCGGCTATGGGGCAGCATATAAATTTAATTAATAAATAAATAACGTTTTGTTGCTATTATTTCACCAACACTGATTTTTACATATTTCTGCTTCACCATTTCAACTCAATTTCCTGTGATGTATCTGGCCTTGCTTCTAGCCTGCATTCTGCCCCACACCTGCCTCACATTATTTCTCCCTTATACATTAGCTTTTAACTACCTTGCTTATAACTCTGCACAAAGTCCACCTTACCTCAACACAATTGCTATGACTCTTTATCACTTCTTGTCTTAGAGGACCTGTTCATGTTAGCCCTCATTACCGCTGTCCAATCCTGTGAGAACTGTTTGCACAGTGCGCCCAGAAGCATCACTTCCGCAACACTCCAGAGTCTTTCTCTGGTCATATAGCATTTGGCAATCTCCTGCATTCCTTACACATCACTTCTCACAGAGACCCTTGATATAAGAAACCTAGTCAGAACCATAGCAAAATCCGTTGTTGGTCCTATGGGGGTGGGAAAGAGAATGAAAGAATCCCACTGAACACAGCTCTTATTTGGACAAAATATATCCAAAACAAAACAAGCCACTGTTCTATGCTAAATCTGATATTAACCTAATAAAGCTGTGCATCTTTTTAAAATCACACAGAGGCATAAGAAGACGTAACCCATACCAGAATATTTATGTGTATAGATGCGGTGAATACCCCTATTCCTAGATACCTAATTTAGGAACAAATATTATTATTCTGTGCACTTTCCTGTGCCAAAATTGATGGATTAGCTTTTCAGTGAAAACACAAAGTCATTCAACAACAGACTGACAGAGGACATTTGCTTAAAGAAAAGCATGCAGGGAGCCAGCATTTTGGACATTACTGCCACAAATAAATCAACTCAAATGCTCTCTGTCACTTTCCTAAATAATAATATTTTGTTAAAACTTCAGAGCACCATGTTAAAAGCCACATTGATGAAACACTGTGCTTGAGCTTGTAGACTGAAGGTTGCTTTGGGGGAAGTGACAAACCAGAATGCTGGAGGGATACGTGCCAACCTCCTTGGGTCTATTATCAGGGCTGGTGCTACCATTGAGGCCACTCAGGCGGACGCCTAGAGCGCCAAGATAAGAGAGGCAGCCGGCACAGTGCAGCACTCATGCGCATTGGCTGTGAGCTGGGCTGGCCCAAGGATTCAGCTGGGCCTGGGCAGGCGAGATGGTGCCCCGCGCCCGCCCAGCCAAAGCGAACCCAGGGACGCTGGAATGGGGCGGCTCCACATTCAGACTTCCAGAATGCGCCTGGAAGAGAGAGAGAGAGAGAAAGTATGGGTGAATGGGGTGCATGGGGTCTTTGAGTGAATGCATGTGTTCATGCGTGTGTTTGTTTGGGGTGAGTGATGCTGAGTGTGTGTGTGTGCGTGCGTGTGTGAGTTGGGGAATGATTTGGAGGTGATATTCCTATTAAATAATGCATTTTATACCCATAGATGTTCCTTTCCAATTTGTTTGCTATAATTGGCATGACATATTTCTTGCACTTTAAAATAAATTTAGCAGTTTCAAGTTTTGTGCTTCTTATTTTTTCCAGGAAACATATGTTCTTAAAAATCAAAGTTGGCATTTTTTTTGCGGGTGTGTGTGAAAGTAGCTCACCTTACCTAGGGCAGAAAATAGTCTGGCACCAGCCCTGTCTATTACATTCACTTGCTTTGAAGGACTTAGCAATTACGTCACCTTTGCTACACAAGACAAAAGGGGAGCTTCCTGGAATCACTTGGCATGGAAGAGCTGCTCTTAAGGAAAACATAGTGCTGCTGTCTTAGTCATACTTTCCTGGAAGCCCCATTGAACACAGTTCTGAGTAACCACCATTCATAGGCTCAAATTAGCCCTTCTCAGGGAAGAGGGGATGTAATAGTCACAGTGCAGTTATTTGTTTGTTTTGCAGGAACCCAGACTACCCCGTATTAGAAATGGGTGCAAATTTTGTTTCAGTGCAGTTTTGATAAGTATTTAGCAAAAATTTGTAAAGTTCTCCATATTCAGAATAAAAGGAACTTGATATTTAAACAATTTCAATGTTTAACATCACCATTCCAAATTATTCGAGTCTACGATCCCTTTATTCATTGGTTACATTTATACCCCACCTTTCCATTAAAAAAATGCCCAAGGCTGTTGATAATTAAAACTGCAATTTAAAACACACACAAAAACACTAATCCACAAACAAGTACAAAATATCACTGAAAATTTAGATAAGAGCAGATTTTAAAAGGTAGCAGTTAAAAACATTCAGTTGGATTAGAAATACAGATTAAAACAAAGAAACAAGCAAAACCAAGCCAGTCAGCCAGTCCAGAAGGTCAAATGCCTGGCCCCAGAAAGTCTCACTGAAGCAGTATCATGGTTGGATGAGACTGCGGGAGTTCTAGCCATTTTCAACTCTTTTGCAATGCTAATGGGTCTTAATTGCTCACTCAAGGCCAACCCAACCAAATACTTTCCATTACAACACGGATAGCTAACAACAATATTTTGTTGCTGGGAAACTCCATCCCCCCACCCACCCCGCACCTCCCAGCTACTTGTGGGGATAAGCTAAGCCCAGGAAGAACAGGGAGGTCTGAGGGGATGCAGATGACATCATTGTCCCTGTAATCAAGAAGTCCCTGTGAGCCTGGGCTCCACTACACCATTCAGGAAGCCTAGTCCCAGCCCATTTAGGTCTGTTTTGAGTCCCACTGGGTACATCTAAACCTACTGGATAGAATACCAAGGAAGGACTTCCTGTGTTTTTAACACCAGGCCTTGTTGTTGTTGTTGTTGTTGTTGTTGTTGTTGTTGTTGTTGTTGTCGTTGGCATTGTCTACCCTAGAGATAGGCGACCCTTTTAAACTCATGGGCATATAAGACAAGTTTGGGGAGGGCTGAGGGCACATTTTATATATCTATTTTCAGGCCTGCAGGCACATTTTCTTGGCCCCACTTCCTGGATTCCCCAAATTCTCCATTTTCTTGCCCCTCTTTTCTCCTTCTCTTGATTACCTTTCCATTTCCCTGAACTGCCACCACCATCTCTGCTTCCTTTTTCTTTCTCCTCGCCCAACTTATGCTATCACGTGCCACCACTTTTACGATCGCCTCCTCCAGATTTCCTCCCCACTACTGCTGCCTGCCTCCAGATTTCCTCCCCCCTCCCCACCACTGCCAAGGAAGGATGAAATTGGCAGATCAGGGGATAAGTCTCCCATTCTGCTAACTTCCTGCTTCCCCACTGCTGAGCACAAAAGCGGTGGTGAAAGCAGGGTTGGGGTGAGGAAGGAGTCTGTTGGACACAGTCTATGATCTTGGCAGGTTCCACTGTTCCCAAGGGTGCTGCATTGCCAACCCCTAGTCTACCCTGAGTTACTCTATTTTACCTTCAGACTACTCACTCCTTAATCCATCTAGCAGCTATTACTACAAATTCAAATCACCAGTTTCACAGTGAAACATGAATGGTCTGCCTTGAAAACTGTTATACATTTACATTCATCATTGTTTGAAGGTAGCCTCACAATACACAAAAGCTCTGTCTGGAGGTTTATCTATAGTGGCTGTTTCACATGTGCGCATCTGCCACTTGGTGTTCCATCATTGACATCCATCCATGTGTGGGCTGGCCATCCATGTGTGAACTTGCCCTTAGATTCTTCTCCACACTTGTTATCTCTCTGTAGATAAGCACTTAACTTCCCTGCCCAGCTTTGATGCATTTCTGGACCAATGATGCCTTCAGCATATCAGGAACTTAAAGCCAATATCAAACTCTCAACTTGCTTTGCCTCATATTACAAGGTTCAAGTATCATGCAAGCACTTCTTATTTAATCACCTGTAAGCAGTCTGGTCTTTTCAACAGGAAACCCATCTCCATTTCCAAATTACCATGCCAAGTGCCCCTGAGGGAGGCATCAGCTTTTGCGATCTGTGGTCTGTAATGTATCAAACGCAATTTGCACAAGGATCTAATTTGGAGAAGCTATTCTTTTCTCCTCTCTCTTTTTTTTAAAAAAAAATATATATTTTTTTGAAAAATGTTTCTATCTTCAACTTTGCGCTAATGGCTCGTAGTGCTACCGCAGTCCCAGGAACCTTTGCTGTTGAGCCTGAGCAAATGTAATGGGCTGAAACAAACTCTCATGGCAAAACTATGCAAATAGTGATGTACACTGTGTCAAGCTAATAGGCAGACTTCACGCCAAACTGCCAAATAATTCACTTCATGCTTCTGGATATTGGCTTCACTTTGAGCACACAGCATCTTAAGCAGGACAAATCGACCGCCACTCCAATTAGTGATGCAAGTGCAAATATGCTTTAGCCAAGCACAGGTGTGTGGCAGTTTCTTGTGGGTCATTCAGAAGTTTCAGTAGAAAGTCCGTTTTGTTTCTGTTAACTAATGACCAATAAGCTTGATCATCTTGGTTATCTTGAGAAATCTCAGTCTACGCCATCAGGTTTCTTGTAATACATATATACCACTTCATATAATAAAATCTCTATGTGGTTTACATACAAAAATATAAAATCACTGTTTAAAATACATATGTAATCCAATATAACACTAAACAATTTAAACTCACAACAACAAAGATAAGGTGTTTTTTAAAAAAAATAATGAGAAGAAACAAGGAAGTGGAGCAGCATTATGATAATCAATTATAAGCCAGGGAAAACTTCTTTGACATTTTCAGGAGGCCTTGAAAATATACATTTTCTGAAAATACACATTTTGAAACAAATATTCAAGAACCCTGAAGGGTTGGGATGATTTATTGTTTGATGGAACACTTGGAGAATCTCTTAGCTACCTTGTCCCCGTCTTCCCAAAAAAGCACGCTGGACTAGACAGACCTTTGTGAAAAGGGTAGGACTGTGCACGGACCCCCCTGATCCGCTCTGCACCCGATCTGCAACTTTCGGATCAGGTCCGCTCTACCCTGTGTCGATCCGCCTATGGTCCACTCCGCTCCACTGCGGAGCTCTGGATCCAAATTGGAGCTCCACAGTGGCAGCGGCACCGCCAGGTAAGGCCCCCCTGTCTACTCCCCCCTTACCTGGCTCCGTCGCGGTCTGGCGGCTGTTTGAACTGAGCCCGAGGACTCAAACACGAAGACCAGGCCGCAGCCACAGCTGCAGCCTGGTCTTCTGGTTTGAGTCCTCGGGCTCAGTTGAAGCCGCTGCCAGAACGTGACGGACTCAGGTAGGACCCTTCCCCCCTGCCCCCTTACCTGGCTCTGCTGCTGTTGCCGCACAGACCACGGTGGCAGCGCCGGCGCCAGGTAAGGCCCCCCTCCCTCCTCCCCCCTTACCTGCATCCGTGGCATTCCGGCAGCAGCTTCACCTAAGGCCGAGGCTCAAAGCGGAAGGGCAGGCCGCAGTTGTGGCCTGGTCTTCTGGTTTGAGCCTCAGCCTCAGTTGAAGCTGCTGCCGGACCACAACAGAGGCAGGTAAGCCCCCCTCCCCTCTGTCCCCTTACCTGGCTCTGCCGCCATCGCCCCACTTGTCCGGATTGAGGCGAAGGATCCACTTGATCTCAATCCTCTTTGCTTCGGTCCGCAGCCCCCCCGACCCACTTCGTCTCCACCTTTGTCAGAGGCAAATCAGGCCACCTCGCTATTGCTTCTATGCGCTGAAGCAGAGCACAGCCCTAGAAAAGAGCCACGCTGGACTAGACAGACCTTTGGTCTGATCCAGCATGGCTTTTCTTGTGTTCTTCTTATCCTCTGCTCTTCCCACACACTTCTTTCCACATACTTTTCCCCTGCTCTTCCCTGTCTTTAATACAATCTTGGCTTTGAGATATGAACTTTAAAGTTTCGCAGAACTCTGAGTCAATCAGTAGGGGGGGGGGGGGAACCTGATACGGTGTGGAGCCTTTGCACAGTTTATTTTTGGGGGGTTTTATTTAAAATGTTTATAGACCATTTACAATCCAAGGTCTAAAAGCAGTTAGAAAACAAATAAAAACAAAATTAACATCATATTAAACACAAATTAAACATGAAAAACACTTAAAATCCAAGCAGTACAATCCAGCATTTTTAGTGATCGGGAGATAATGCAATGAGTAGCAAGGCAGTGTTCTCTCAGTAGTTCTGGAGAATAATTTTTTAGAACTGATCGTAGCTGTTCAAATTTGTAAAATTTCTGGACAGCTCATCATTATACGATGGTATTATCACACTGACATCAGAACCCATGGCAGTATTGTGTGGAAGTGATTGGATAATGCAGTGAACCTGCCAGTGTTTATAGCAGTAGAAGTTAGGAGCCAGGCTTGGCTACAAAAGAGCCTGGCTTTTTCAGGCTTGATCCAGCTACAACCATTCCTGGATGGGGGATAGTTTGGCCACAGTGGTGGAGACAACCATCAAGACTGGATTACTGTGATGTGCTCAATGAGGGACTGCCCTTGAGGTGGGTCCAAAAGCTGCAGCTAGTGCACAATGAGGCTGCCTGACTCATTGGAGGTTGTGGGCTCTCCCACACTAGAGGCCTTCAAGAGGCAGCTGGACAACCATCTGTCAGGTATGCTTTAGGGTTGATTCCTGCATTGAGCAGGGAGTTGGACTCGATCGCCTTATAGGCCCCTTCCAATTCTACTGTTCTATGATTCTATGACTGCTGCTAGGTGTCACTCCATATCAGCATATAACACCTCTGCTGAAAGCTCTGCACTGCCTGCCCATCTGCTACTAGCCAGTTTAAGGTCCTTGTACTAGTTTATAAAGCCTTGAATAGCTTTGAACCAGGATACTTGAAAACACACCTTTTTCCCTTATCATCCTGCCCAATCACTGTGGTCTTCTAAATTGTCCCATATGAGTCACAGAATGACTTGGGAACCACCAGGAGCATGGTCTTACATGTGCTGGCTCCCCCTCCCCCGAACAATCTTCCAAGTGAGATGAGAGATGCACCTACCTTATTTTGTTTTTTTGGTATTTGCTGGAGTCTTTTCTTTTCAGGCAGGTCTTTTCTGACTAATGAGTAAATTCCAGCCCCTGTTTGATTCAACTATTTGCTTTTACTGTATTTTCTGTTTTAATTTCTTGTGCACTGCTCTGATATTTCTCGATGTGGAGTGATTTATCAATGAATAAATAAAAGCAATGGCTGTAAAGGAAGTCACAACTAGGGGTGTGCACGGACCCCCCGCTCTGCTTCTCTTCCAGATCCGTGATTTGCGGATCGGGCTGCTCCGCTCCGCCCCCGCTCTGCCTATGTCCGCTCCGCTGTGGAGCTCCGGATCCGGATCGGAGCTCTGTTTTTTTCCCCATAGGCTTGCATTGAAAGATAAAAAAGTATACAACTTTTTTTCTGTTAAAGTTAGAAACCTCAAGTTTGGTACCATGACACCTCATGGACGTATACACACGCACGCCAAGTTTCAAGCCAATCCCATCATCCCCTGATTTTTGGGGAATTTTTGAAAATCGGGCACCCCATTCACACCCCTTTCGATAGCTCCATCAATTTGCACGTTAGAAACCTCAAACTCGGCACCATGATAGCTTATCCAGGGATACACATGCATGCCAAGATTCAAGGCAATCCCATCATCCCCTGATTTTTGGCAGGGCTCTAACCTTTTAACTCACCCCAAATCAAGTCCCATTTTACAACTACGTCAATTTGCACATCAGAAACCTCACCTTCGGTCCCATGACAGCTTACCCATGTGTCCACATGGACGCCAAGTTTCAAGCCAATCCCATCATCCCGGATTTTTGGGGAATTTATGAAAGTTGGACACCTCAGTATCTGCAGACAGCTCAATGGGCCCATTTCAAAGGAAATCCCAACATGCCATGAACTGGGGAGGAGAGATAAACCTAAATATGAATCTTCTTCCACACTTGAAAAATTGATTTGGAACTTGAGCACAGGAAGGACTTCTCCCCTGAGTCAAAGCAAGACACACAAAAACCAAACCATCCCTGCGAGGTGGGCAGGGGAGGAGGGAGGGAAGGCAGGCAGGCAGCAGACATTTCTAGGGGCACAAGGAAGTGAGCCAAGGATAGTTTCAAAGCCAGTAATGCATATAAAATGGAATAAATAAATAAATAAACAAAGGAGGGGTGGAATTAAAAGCAGCAGTGTTGCTGAATAAACAACAAGAAGAATTTTTTTAAAAAGGCTATATCTGTCTTTTACCAGTAAGAGGGGAGTGGATGTGCCCAAGGGGAGGGGGAATCATCTGCCAATTTGACTGGTCCTGTCTAGGTGCCAGTCTTTAAGAAGCAAATGATCACTTCAACTCATGATAGGCATTCACTCCAGTGATTTACCTTTGGAGGGCTCTGATGGCCCTCCAAGGACAGGAGAGTGCACAGGGCACGTCCTTGCCCTAGGGGAGCTCATCCCCTTGCACCACATCTATTCAGTTGTTCCCCAAAGTTAGGGTGGGTAGCAGTGCTGTACTTTTTCTATCTCTTATTATTGGCTTAGTATATGATTTCAGGTTGTATTTGTGCATTTGGTGGGGCTACTGTTTTAAAAAACACTGGGAAAAGTCCGTTCAGACTAAGAAAGAGAAGTTCCCAGAATCCCAAGTTACCCGTTTTGCCTATCCCCTCCTCCAACTTTGGGATCATGTGATCATGACCGGGAGTTGACTCTGCCCCTCAGCCCTTCGAAAAAGGTATTTTCCCGCTGTTTTACCCGATTTTTCCAAAAATTCTAGCAAGCGAACCGCAGCACGCAGAGAGCTGAGAGTAGGCTCAAAATGACCCCCAGCCACGACTCTCTAAGCACACGAACTTTCAGAAAGATAGCTTTAAAAACAACACAGTTATCCCCTATTCTTTTCCGCAATGCAATCCTATGGGCGAAATTTTTCAAAATGGCGATCGGATCGGTCCACGAAAAGAGAAGTGCTCCGCGTATGGCCACTTCTCTTCGCCGTGCTTCTACGGGTCCCCGGTCCACTTCTACTCCGCCTCTGGGCAAGGCGGAGCAGGCCAATTCGCTTCTGATTCTCCGCTTCTAATTGGAGCGGAGCACATCCCTAGTCACAACACCCATGGGAGAGAGTTAATTCAATGCAATCTGGAGAGGATTCAAAGGACCAAGATGTGACTGAGAATCCAGGCAGATAGTGTGGCATCTCATTTCAGGCTAGCACTGAGGTAAGAAATGAGGGAAATGCTACCACACCAGTTCTGACAAGGTCACTAAAGGTGCTCTGCCAAAATAGCTACTTCCTCCCAAACTCCCAAAATATTATTTCTTCATTCAATCATTTGTTCAATCAAAGCATCTCAGGCTTCTTTTTCAAACATGCTCCAAGTGGCTTGCACCGATTAAAAATATTGTTAAAAATGGAGCACCAGAATAGAGCTGAAGGCAAGCGATAGCTCACCATGGAGATCTGACAAATCTGAGCTTGAATTAATATGTTTTACAACCTTTCCAAAAGGTGGACATTTTCTAGGCTTGCCATGGTTCTCTGTAGTTTGTAATTAGTTCATATATCTAGCTTTGATGACCGCCACCCCCAGCCTGATACCCTACAGACTTTGGCCTTAGCTAGACCTAAGGTTTATCTCGGGATTGTCCTGGGGTCATCCCTCATCATGTAAATGACACACACGATATCCCTGGAGCAGGCAGGGATGATCCCAGGATAAACCTTAGGTCTATCTAAGGCCTTTGATTCCCATCCACCCTCCAGCAGCATGGTCAACGGTTAGGAGTGCTGGGAGTTGTAATCCAAAACATCTGAAGGACACCAGTTGGGGAAGGCTAGTTTAGGGTATACAGTAAATTAGAACTATTTCGACCTGAACTATTTATGTAGTGTTCTCCAATGACATCAATCTATTTCTCCCTTCCTGTCCCAGTTCATTCTGTCAAAATTAACCCAGCAAGAGGCAGAAAGCAAATTAAGCCAGACAATGGACTGGATGAGGGCTAATAAACTGAAGCTCAATCCAGACAAGACTGAGATGCTGCTGGTGGGTGGTTCCTCTGATCGGATGGGGGGTGTTCAACCGGTTCTGGATGGGGTTGCACTCCCCCTGAAGGAGCAGGTTCGTAGCTTGGGGGTTCTCCTAGAACCATCTTTGTCACTTGAGGCTCAGGTGGCCTCGGTGGCACGGAGTGCTTTCTACCAACTTCGGTTGGTGGCCCAGCTACGCCCCTATCTGGACAGGGATAACCTAGCTTCAGTTGTCCATACTCTGGTAACTTCCAAATTAGATTACTGCAATGCCCTCTACATGGGGCTGCCTTTGAAGACGGTCCGGAAGCTGCAGCTTGTGCAAAATGCGGCGGCCAGATTGATAGCTGGAACAGGGAGGTTTGAGCATGTAACACCGATTCTGGCCCGCTTGCATTGGCTGCCTATATGTTTCCGAGCCCAATTCAAGGTGCTGGTCTTAACCTATAAAGCCCTACATGGCTTGGGACCACAATACCTGATGGAACGCCTCTCCCGACATGAACCTACCCGTACACTGCGCTCAACATCTAAGGTCCTCCTCCGAGTGCCTACTCCAAGGGAAGCTCGGAGGATGGCAACAAGGGAGAGGGCCTTTTCAGTGGTGGCCCCCCGACTGTGGAATGATCTCCCCGATGAGGCTCGCCTGGCGCCAACATTGTTATCTTTTCGGCGCCAGGTCAAGACTTTTCTCTTCTCCCAGGCATTTTTAACAGCTTTTTAACAGCATTTAACAACGTTAAGTTTGTTTTTAATGGACCCCACAATTGTTGTTTTTAAATGGATACTGTTGTTTTTATACTGTTTTTATGTGTGTGTGTGTGTTTTTAAATTGTATACTTTTAATGTTTACTATTTTTAAATGTTGTAAACCGCCCAGAGAGCTTCGGCTGTGGGGCGGTATATAAATGTAATTAAATAAATAAATAAATAAATAAACCCAGCAAATCGCAGCAAAGAAAAGTAAAAGAATGCTGAGTCTTGGGATCACCAAAAAAATGGCTCATAGATAGAGTATGCAAAGTAGCAGGATGCAGCTATGTTCAGTTTGAGTCATTGTGTTGGGGAGGATTTAAAAGAGATATGAAAGTAAAGCAAATTTCTTAACTGAAAAGTGAACCCAGACAGCTAAGTCTGATGCTTCCACCCATGCTAGAACTCAGAGGAGCAAGAAGATCTGGGCTGCAATCCTATATGTACACTTACTTTGGAAGCAAATGCCATTGAGCTCAATGGAACCTACTTTTGAGTAAACATCCACAGGACAGATATAAAAGTAAATAAATCTTATGCATGTTTAAAGAGAAAAATAGTCCTTCAATTCCTAGTATTCCCCAGCCATTAAGTCCCACAGACCTGCCCAATGAGAATAGAAATGGACTTGAGATCTACTCTTTTGACTGATAGATCCCAGTCCCAAGCAAGCTTCAATAAAGGTTATTGAACATAGAAAAGAAAATCCATGCATACAAGTACAGAAAGCAAAAGAAGATAGTAATAGAATTACAATCATAGAAGACAAAGCAATCAATTACTACTAGTCCTGATGGTTATATGCTACCTCCAGTATCAGAGGCAGTATGCCCTATGTCCACCAGTTGCTAGGGAACATGGGCAGTTATGTCCTGCTTGTGGGTTCCCCATGGGCAGCTAAGATGGCTGCTATGTGAACAGACTGCTGGACTAGATGGACTCTTGGTCTGATCCAGCATGGCTCTTCTTACATTCTTTAAGCAGCAAGTAGCAATATCTGTTGATGGAAGACTGAGGCCTACACCTACAGCCCTTTTGCAAAGGAGGAAGGGTGGCTGCGAGTTTTCCTGCTTCTGGGATCGGCATTCAGGGGACACACGTGTGGGAAGTTTTCTGTATTTTCAGGAGTGCTGTTGCGAGAGGACATGTGCCCTGTGACGGCTCTTCCACATGTGGATCGGGAGAAGTGGGCATGGATAGGTAGATTATGTGGCTATGGGGAATGGTTTTTTCATGACTTGTCAGAGATGCTAACAGCTAACAAATGCTAACAAGATGCTAACAGTTAACAAACAGCTAACAAATGCACAGCTACACATGGGGTGGATAGTAGGGATGTGCTCCGCTTCTCCTCGGACCGGAGAAGCAGGAGCGGATCGGGGGGCTTCGCCTCCCCTTAAGGCGGAGACAAAGAGGATTGGGGGAGCCGCGGAGCGTTGCGGAGTGGATCGAGGTGAAGGCGGATCCTTCGCCTCGATCCGGAGCTCCACAAAAAAGGTAAGTGGGGTTTACTTGGCCCTGCCACTGTCGCTGCCGCCCATGTGGCGATGGTGGCAGGGCCAGGTAAACCCCCCCTCCCTCCTCTCCCTTACCTGCGTCCGTCTGCGGTCCCGCGGCTGCTTCAATTGAGCCCGAGGACTCCGCTAGTTTTCCTGGTTGAGTCCTCGGGCTCAATTGAAGCAGCTGTGGGACCGCAGACAGACACAGGTAAGGGAGAGGAGGGAGGGGGGTTTACCTGGCCTTGCCACCACCGCCACCCGTGCGGTGACGGCGGTAGAGCCAGGTAAGGGGTCAAGGGGGAGGGGGGTCTTACAGTTGTCTGTCGCGGCCCGTCCCAGCTTTACTAGAGCCCGCGGCTCAACCAGGAAGTGTAGGCCGGGGGCCTACAGTTCCTGGATAAGCTGCGTGCTCTAGTGAAGCTGGGATGGGCCGCGACAGACACAGGTAAGGGGGAGGAGGGAGGGGGCCTTACCTGACTCCACTCCCCGCCACTGCGGAGCTCCAATTCGGAGCCGGAGCTCCGCAGTGGAGCGGAGTGGCCCCCAGGCGGATCGAGGCAGGGCAGAGCGGGCCCAATCCGCAATTTGCAGATCGGGCGCAAAGAGGATCGGGGGGTCTGTGCACACCCCTAGTGGATAGGGAGTCCCTCTAATGTGCAACGCTGCACAGAGATATGTTTGTGTTAAAAAAAAAAAATGCACTCTCGCCACGACAACACACCAATATGCATCCAAAACATGTGATGAAAATGGTGGCTGTGTCCACTCCCACACACTTCCGTAATGCCTGCACACACTCCTGACAGCAAGTTGGCTGTTTGGTGAGCCAGGAACTCACACTGAACAGCAACAGCTTTGCAAAGGGGGTGCACACCAGCCGCAGACTTTGGAATTGTACCGAGATAGCCAAAACAACAACCAAAAATTGACAAAAGCAATCAGCAATAATCCAGAAAAACTGAGGGGTGGACCCAAGATCACTGCAGGACAAGCTGTGCATGATGTGGCCTGGTAGGGACAACTTCAATATTATTCTGGAATAAATGGCTGGTATAGACAAGGCCTCAGGCAGCCATGGTGTACCCACCAGGTATTGGGATCAAAGGCAGGCCTAGAAGCTTGGGCACATTTTTTTTATGCTCTAGGACTTTTGTTAGCCTCTAAAGCTAAAAATGGCAATATTATAACTTAAGCTCCCTTATTGGTTGTTAGTTTCCCTCAAGTTTATGCCCCCATGTTCAAAGCTTTGCCCTACTTTCATCAGTTGATTCTTCAGTTTTCATCAGTTCATTCTTTTATCTTTGATCGTTCTGGGCCAACTTATGACATATCAATGTCTAGGTTTCTTGCAAACATTGTGTGGGGTGGGGGGGGCGTGGGAGCAGGTTTCCTATCTAGATAAGTGCTTTTGCTTAGCTAGATGTTAATTGCAGACGCTCCACTGAAGGCCTTAAAACTGATAAAGGTGCTATTTGGCATACCTGTCCAGCCTTACGAAGGATTGATAAACTTGGTGATCATCTGGCTTTGCTGTTTGTCATTGCTATATGGATGAGCATCTAGGATTAAGCTTTAACAAATTTCAGGATAAAGTAAAACCACGAAGATTAGCCAAAGTCAATGCAGGAATTCACAATGACTGAAACTCCAAAATTGGTAGATACACCATGCTGACTGGGCACGGAGCAACACCTGCCAATAACAGCGTCTTATACTTAGCAAGTGAAGCAAGTCCAGCTGGCTTCACTGCTGAGCAATTTCAATCCCATTATAAAAATCACTGAAACACATGAGCCAAGGTTTGCATCAACATAGCTGGTTCTGTATTGCTGAAATGCTTTTGGAGAGAACGTGGGTGCATATATCCAAGTTGTACTCCCATCCAGCACTGATCTACATTATAGTGCTTATGTGACACCTTGGCTTGGTTCACAGCATAGACTCATAGGCAGGATCTACACTACTGTTTTAAAACGGTTTATAACAGTAGTGACAACTATTGGGTCCCAGGACACACTCCAGATACAATTTTCAAAACGTTTTCAAAGTGTTATATCCTGCTCAGTGTAGATCTGGCCATAGTGAGCAGGCCCATTTAAATGTGGGCAACTCCACAACAAAAACCAGTGGTGAGGAAACATGGGAGTTGTAAGCCAAAGCATCTGGTGGGTCACAAGTTCCCTACTCCTGGTGTCTGGGTGTATGCCAATGTACCAACTCCACATGGTAAATTAATTTATACATGATGAGTATGTGTGTGTGTGTATAAGGAACACTCATACAGGCAAGCACTTTTTCCTTGGCTGCTGTCACAGGGACTTCAGCCCTGGAATGAATGTATAGAAGAGCTTTGGAAGGAAGTCAAGGACTACAGCTGCACTATTTTGCTGGGTCAGTCCACACATTTCAAATGGGCTCCTTGCAATGGCCTCCAGGTATGCTGTGGGATGCATTCACATACATGGAGTATCACTGGGTGTGAATGAATCAAGCCCATCAAAGATAAAATTGCATCTTTCAGCAACTATTTGTGTGATTGTACTGGCACACTTTCCAACAGCTACAATAGTACCAGGGATGCTGTACCTGTATGGGTAAAGGTGGGCTGAAACAAGCAGTGGTGGCAACCACAGCTTTTAAATTGTGGTCTTTCTATAACTAGCAGTTCCACAGTGGGGTCTGCCATCTTTTTCCCCCAACAATGCCTGTGAAAGATGCTATGATCTGAGACAGAGTTATCTGAAGCATTGAGAAGAATAGTGGCCAACTACAAGCAAAGGGGCAGCAAAGCTAGGGCTGTATGAGAAATTTGATTTTGTTCACAAGACATGGAAGCATCCCCTATTCAAAGCCCAGAACATCATCCCAAGCAAGTGTCCACTGAAAATGTTCACAAATTGCCAGACACGTGTTCCTGCTCAATTTGCGCATCTTTCCCCAGTTTGATTTTGTGGAAATTTCCTGATTTGTACAAATTTCCATTGCAGACTAAATCAGCCCTACTTTCATCGATGGTGCAAATTCGGGGAAATCTGTCCACATTCAATCGCTGCTGGATTTGTACAAGTTTTCCCGTCGGTGCAGCATAAACAGCAATCGCAAACATGAGCAGGAATCAGGGACAAGACGAGCAGCGAAATGATACTCGAAGGATCCTGGCAATCTCAAACATTGTTCGTCCATCCATCCCTAAGCAGAGCTGTGAGTAAGAAAGGACGCAGTGAAAAAATGCTGCTCTCACCCCTTATTTATTTGTGACATTTATATACTGCCGACTCTAAGAAAATCTCTCAGCAGTTCACAGTATTAAATTTATTGATGTAAGCCCCACTCTGGACTGAAGATATTTAGAATTTCTATTCCTCCTGCTTCTTTTGCCATCTTGTTCTCCCTGCTGCCTCCCTTTGTTTTTCAGAGAGAAAAAATGAGGTTGCTTCCAGACCGAGGGGCAAGGGGCGGCATGGGTGGCACCTGGCAAGGGCCCACATGCCAGCAGGGGCCCATTGACCAGAGCCCCCTGGGCTTGCTCCTCCTCTTCACCACGGCAACCTGCTTGTATCCCTCTGGCCCAGACAACAATGGTGGCGAGAAGGAGGAGCAGTAGATCCCACTGCCGCCTTGCTCACTGGCTCTCTGCCTGCCAAGCAAGTGTCAGCAGTAATGAGAAAAGGAGGAGGAATGACAGCAGCTGATGACCCCCAGAGAGCTCCGGCTATTGGACGGTATAGAAATGTAATTAATAAATAAATAAAATAAAAATGACAATGGCAATCAGAAATAGACTAACTGAGGGAAGTGACCCTCTGAGGGTGTCTTGCCCAAGGGCCCTCAAAAACCTGGTGTTGGCACTGCCAATCAAAAGGCAGCTATTCTGCCATTTCCTCCTTAACAATTCTTTTTTTGTGTGTGGAAAAGAAAAAGATGAAATAAGTGGTGGGAAAACCCGAAAGGGATACAAGTGGAAATTGATAGCGCCTGGACACAGTCCCATCCATAAAATTCAATGGTTGAGGCAGGAAGACTGCACAATGAAAGCCTCATCTACTTTGGAACTATCCTTAGGCTCAGCTCTAGAATGTGTTCCTGAGGACAGCTGAATTGTGTACATCTCCTGGACACAATGTGTACAATCTCATTTGTGCATCTCGTGTATCTTTTGCAATGGGCAAATTGTCCCAGCCAAAGGGATGAATCTAAGACCCGTGCAGCATTCAAATCTTCAGTTAAGATATAATATTAACCATTTAATTGTAAATCTTTCTCATTAGCCACAGCCAGGAAGTCAACTTTAATTTAAGTTATAAAACCTAACGATAGATAGTGACTATGGTTTATCCCCTGGGTTTCATAAGAGGGCTATTAATTTTTCTCTTATCTGTGATCTAGTAAATAGCCATGCAAACACAAGTAAGGGTAAATTAGGCTAATTAAGAGTATTTGTGGCTCAAGAGATGAGAGACAATGACTTTTGCTAAGTTAATATGCAGTAGTTATCACTCCCCAGGATAGATATAACTCTAAGCATCATCAAACACAGAAAATTTATTAACAAAATGGCTTCGATGCCTTGCATACAGATTTTGTCTAAATGGCTGCAGTCATACTGCAGAGCATAAAAGATAGTCTCTTGTGCACAATGCACTACAGTCAGTAGATTCCTGACATTTACGGCGGATGGTAACACAATTCAGGAAATGATATACAAATGTTCTGCTGTTTTTGTGTCAGCGTGCCATACAGTTCAACATTTTCTTCATCATAAACTGCAATTTATTTTTTTAAGCCAGTTCAGGAGTACCTCTAATACTTTTAGGTTTCTTCCTATGGCCACACTGTTATATCTGTTTTAAGTGACAGTCCAAGACCAGTTAGTTCAGTCCTAGCTTCAACAACTCCACCACATTTTTTTTCCTTCTGAATTCTGCCATTTTGGACCTTCTCGTGCATTTGTAACCACCTTGGATTTGTCGTGCAGAAATACTATAGTTGTGGTGCAACCTAAGTACTATGGTTGTACTGCAAGCATAAATTAAGGTACGTTGGCACAACGCTATTATTCGAAATACATCAGCTACAACAAAGCTGCCTGATCAAGATTGTCACACGCTAAGTGAGAATTGTAATAGAAGGTTAAAATCCCAGAATTCAAGTTTGTCTTGTCCTTTAAGATTTACATTTTTACAATGTTGCCTGACCTAGGCCAGAATGTGTGGTGGGAGGAGCGTAAGTCTCTAGTGCTATAGACCAAAAATGTCTATCCATAAGGCTTCATTGAGTAAGATTTTCCTTTAAAATGTTTAACATATTATATTCCACAGTTTCATTCACATATAGAACCACACTCCCTACTGTACAACCAGTTTTGTCTTTTTTGTAGATTTAGTATCCAGTATAACTATAGCTATTATTATCTTCTTATTATTATTATTATTATTATTATTATTATTAGTATTAGTATTCCAGGGTGCTTTTTTTTAAAAAAAAAAAAAAAAGTACTTCCCAATAGTCGAAGCTCTCTGGGTGGTTTACAAAAGTTAAAACCATAAAACCATTCAAAATATAAAACTGTATAAAAGCATAATATAAAATACAATATAATGACACAACCAGGATAAAATAAAGCAGCAATGCAGAAATGTTGTCTAAATGGCTGCAGTCATACTGCAGAGCATAAAAGATATTCCCACTATCAGTCAAAGTTAAGCACTTTTAAGACTGATTCATTTCAATGGTAGAGTTAACTATGTGTTTAGGGCTGCAATCCTGTGCATATTTACTAGGGAGTAAGCCCCACTGAATCCAGTGGGACTTACTTTTTATTTATTATTTTATTTTATTTATTACATTTTTATACCGCCCAATAGCCGAAGCTTTTCAGTAAACATCTTCAGGATTGTGCTATAAATCCCTTTCATTGAGATCACCTGGACCTTAAAACGCTTGCATTTTGTTTGACTGCCATACATATCCATGACCTATTTTGGTACCTGGCATTCCAATTAATCTACTTGTCTTTCAGGATTTCAGCATTAGCATTTAACCTGTATGTTTTGTTTTCTCTTTAGAAGTCTTTTTAAATATAATTTTTCTTGACATTTCCCATTGTTCTGTGTTTCTTGTCAACTTACGTTACATCAACAACTAAAGAACAACACACACACACATCCCAAAAATCAGATTTTATTGCTAAAACAGAAATATTCAACTAGCCTAAGCCAGTTCACCCATCGGTAAATCCAGCAATCACCTCCAATGTATTATGGGTTAAATGGAATGCACCAAATTCCTGCAGTCTTTCCACATGAAGAACAGGATACGAGGAATCCAGGGACTGGATATATCACATGTTTGGGTGTTTGTTCATGTTACAGATTATATCATGCATACAGTGGTAGGTGAGAAAGGGGGCTTATATCCAGCTTCACTTAGGGAATTTGCTTACTAACACATGATCAGTCCTCAGTGGTAAAGCAATTATACTCTCTTCTGGCTCAGATTAAGTCTTCCCCATTCATTTCAGTGGAAGGGGAAGCTTTACTCTTAGTTCCCTCGGCTTTCCTCCATCCATTTTTTCTATTCCTGTGCCAAAACACATATAAAAAGTCCATTAGTCTGTGTAGAAGATTTGATGGACATCCCTCTGTAGATCATGGCCAGTAAGTGTCAACACTCCAGCAAATGCACTTGAAACCGTACAAAGCACTTTGTGAGCTTATACATCCAAGCTCATTTCCATTCACTTACACCAGTGGAATGCTGGCTTTTCTACTCGGCAGTAATTAACTTCTGAGATTTAGGGCTGTCCTTTAAGTGGATGACTTACAAATTAGCTGTACAAAATAAAGTTGGATAGCACAGTAACAATTCTAGGCTTGTCAGGGTGATAAAAAAAAGAGTAGCATTTTGATTAACATTGTGAGTTAATGTTCAGGCTGGAATAAGGCCCTAGAGAGGTCCTGTAATCATGAAAGTTCAGTGTGTCATTACAGAGAGCATGAAAAGCGCACCAGTTGGTCATATGAAGGGTAGACATAAAGAGAAACAACTGAACATCTGATACACAAAGGAAGAGCAGCAAGTTAATGAGGTTTTGCTAGTGACAACCATTATGAAAAGTTCATAAGATAATGAGACAAGGCAAAAAAAAAGGAGGGTTATAGAAAAACATGAAAGCATGTTGTTCTGTTGCCAAAAGTTTGGATCTATTATATAACATGGCTGCTAGAAGCAGCTGGAAAGAGGACAGAGGATTTATACCTCTTCCCAAATTACAAATCTGAATGGCAATGTAAGAGGAAAGAAAGCAACTCACAGTTAATTTTAAACGATACAGCAAATGTGATATGCATCCCATGCACCTGTCCAAGAGCCATAGGAATACGTACTTTTCCATGACTCATCAGCAATGGGTAAAGAGACTCTTGTAAACATCATAAAGCAGAGTTTTATTCATGCCAAACTACACACTTGGGAGCTGAGTGGACGGCTGCTAAAATTCTTCAAGCAGCGGTCTGGAAAATGATGCTAGCGAACAACCTACCTTTGTGGCCTGACGCAGTCACTGAATATAACCATAAGTTTCAGCAGACTGTGCATCAATGGGCTATCAGTGGGTGCCTGTGATGCATGGCAAGGACCAAACCAGACGGCCAAGTGCCTCCATCCATCCAGGAAGAGCACCTGTAGCCTACTAAAGTATACCCTGGCTGAACCAATTGCTATTACACCATGGCTCATGAATTCAAATTTCAGAAACTATTTTTCAAAACTTCAGAGGGGGCTGTGCAAGCTGTAGCACCATGAATTTTTTTTGTGAATATGTCTATGACAAAAACATCACAAACACAAGGGGAGGCTAGTTTTAGCATATGACTGGTCTTTGGGGCAGAGCAGATCTTCTCACTTCCCCTGAAATTATCTGCCCCCCCCCTTTTTTTAAAATCTTTTTACGAAGCTAGAGCCTGCTTTAGGCATAGCCTTCAAGTAACTAAGCAGTGTGCCTTTTTTTTCCTCTTCTCAGATGGCAATTTCTTAACATGAAACATTTACTTTGCTATCACCAAAGGTTATGAGGGTGAAATTGTGATGGCTTTGGAGATTTTTTTCCCCTGACCGAATCCTCTGATTTCTGTTCTTTAATTTAGAATAAGAGATAAAGAGTGTTACTGCATGTCCTCTTCTACACATTTCTTACCATGCACATGTATCTAAACGATACATGTGCATAATAAGAGCTGCAAGCCTCAGTAGGAATTGGGCTGCAAGCCTTAGTAGGAATTAGGATCCCCAGGTGAAGAATGAACAGGACAACACACGTCCCAGAGTTTAGAATTTTAAAATGCAATTTATTTCAAGATTAGGATAAGTTAATTCTATACTTGGTCGAAGAGCTGGAAGGATCAAAAAGAGCAAGAGATTTGAGACAGAACAGTGTGTTTTGAGAGGGAGTGGGGCGAAGAAAGTGCTTCGTAACAAGGAGCAAGAAGTTAGATAGACACGTAAAAGGACTAACAGGTGGAGATAGGAATCTAATTCTAGAGAACCCAACTCATTGGAGTATACACAATGGTGCAGTTAAGTAATTTTTGACTTTGGATTTAATGGCCTTATTGGAGGAGGGAGGGCTTTCTAGATGATGATGATGATGATGATGATGATGATGATGATGATGATGATGTGTATTACTTCAGTTACTTTAAAATCATACAATTATAGGGTTGGGAGAGGCCACTTAGGCCATCAAGTCCAATCTCCTGTTCAGTACCAGTTCAAAGCAACCCTGGCAGATGGCTGCCCAGTCTCTGCTTGAATACCTCCGGCAACAGAGAGACCACCACCTCCCTAGGAAAATGGTTCCATCGTCTGACTGCTCAGATTGTTAGGAAGTTTTTTCTGATGTTCAAACAAAATTTGCTTTCCTGTAATTTAAGCCCGTTATTTCATGTGCGAAAATCTTGGATGAGAGAGAATCTATGGCTGGCGGGCTCCCTTTGGTGTGACAACCCTTTAGGTACTTAAAAAGAGCTATCACACACACACACACACACCCCTCCCAGCCTTCTCTTCTCAAGGCTAAACATACACTGTTCCTTCAATCTATCCTCATAGGACTTCGTTTCTAGTCCCCTCGTCATCTTTGTTGCCCTTCTCTGGACTCATTGCAATTTATCTGAATCCTTCTAAAAGTATGGAATCCAGAACTGGATAGAGTACTGGTGAGATCTGACCAGCCAGAGTTGAGTGCAACTATTAGGATCACATGGGGGCTACACCAATGTTAAACCCATTGGCCCCGCTCTCTCCATCACATTCTCAACACCCATGTCTGCAGCCTTCCACTTTTTGGGTGGCTGAATGTTTGCAGACAGGACCCACCTCTACCCCTGTGTAGGCTCCCTGCACAGTTTAGAACCCTGCAAAATCAGAGTTGTCAGTCATGCCAGGAGCCTCCACAAGTAGAGAATGCACCCCACAGCAGAAGTTACTCCTCCAGTTCATGCAGATCGATGGGGATGAGTGATGAGGATACAATAGGAGGGGGTTGGAGCCCACGGACCTGACCCCGCTGCCACCTGACACAACTTCTGAATAGGGCTCATTCATCTGCCTAATAAATTGCCAGGTTTCTCAGCATCTGTAAGATAAAACTACCCTATTTAACAGTGTTTAGATCCCTGGGAACTCAGAGACATTTTTGTCAGTTGCTAATTAGAGCAGGCTAGTTGCCCTGTGCATGAGATGCAGAGAGTAGCTCTATATCACCCTAGCACCAATCAGCGGTACTGCTAAGGCTGGACTTTGGGGGTGAGATTCCAGTGGGGGGCCAAAATAGCATCCAGGGAGTAGCAGATATTGAAAGCAGCAGAAACAAGCTCCAATTTATTCCTAGGACCATGATGTTGCTATGAATTAACAGAGTTTAAAATGTGATGCTGTGCATGCTCAGAGTATTAAAAACAATAACAGGGCTGGCAAACATTTCTTTAGTTGCTGGGATTTTTTTTCAGAATAGTCCTAACATAACATGAATGTAGAAGCAGTTTTAAAGCATGGAAATGCAGTTTGGGGAAGAAGAGAAATGTTAGTTGTATACATCACAACTGAAGTAATAGTTGTGGCTGTCTAAAGGTGGGGAAGATAAGATTATTAAGGGCACAATCTTATGCATGTTTAGACAGAAAAAAGGGCCTATATCTCCCAGCATGCCCTAGTCAGTTATGCTGGGAGCGATAGGCCTTTTTTCTGTCTAAACATGCATAGGATTGAGCCTTAAGTCCAAGATCTAAGATTACCTAGCTGCACCCCTGGTTCTAATGATGCATTTCCTACCAGTATAGAAGAAATGTCTTCCTTGCATTCACACACATATGAGCATCCATGAGTTCACAGTCTGCTATACATTTTCAGCAGGCTCCCTCTTACTCCTGAAATCTGCAGTTGCACAGAGAACACCACATATATGGAGCACATTTCAAAGCATTTTGCAAACAAAGCTTGTACATTTGAAAAATGCTACTATAAATTTGCTGTAGTAACCCTTACAAAAGTCCTGCAAAGTAGACCTGTATGGTTGTATCCACAAAGCATTGTCTTTCCAGTTTGCACCTCATACTCTTCACCACTGCGCAACACTCAATCTCTGGTAAAGTGTTCACCCGGCCACTCATACAGGCAAGAAAATTGGGACCAGTGCCAAATCTACACCTTGTGTCAAATCATTATAATCCCATCATGGTAACACTATGGCCTCATCTACACCATGCAGGATATTGCACTATGAAAGCGGTATATAAAATGCAGGAGCCACACCAAGCAGGATTTATGAAAGTGTTATATGTTATATGTCAATGGGCCCCAACAGTTGTCAGTGCACTTCAATACCACTATAAAGCAGTAGTGTGGCTCCTTCTGCTTCCCTACCACTTTCATAGTGCAATATCCTGCTTGGTGTAGATGACCCTCTTATCCCTCTTCTGCCTTTATACCTCGTAGGACACGCAATGACATTTGTTGTGATATTTTGGATAATGTGGAATAAAACGCAGGAAATAACACCATGAAAGCACTATATGAGTCTCATCAGGCAGGGAGAAAACCATGTTTCCCTACCACCACTTTTCCTTCTGCTCCTGTCCCACGATAAGGATGAACAGCTTCCTCTTCCGTCACTTGCAGAGGAAAGAGGAAGCAAGCAATGACCACATGGCCCATTCAGTGGGAGTTTTTTTCATGCTGCTTCTCCTGCACACAGCAGGAAATGGCAGCAAGTTTCATCACAGCCAAAAGAATTGGATTTTCTGGGTCTTTTTTGTGATGGATAAACAAGCTGAAGGAAAGGGGGAGTATGCCATACTTTTAGTGCTTATGCGCCACTGAGCGTAGCTAAGAACAATTGAAGCCAACCATAAAATACAGTCACAGTAATCATGTTCAGATCTCCAGGGGATATGACAGCAGCACAGATACCAGGATGTATGGACTCTCCTCAGTGGGGAAACCCTGGATAATTTGACTAAGGGCTTTATCTGTAGCATACTTAGCACAATGGTTATTTGACACTATAGAGAGTATTGACAGAATGCCTACCAGGAGAAGCACATGGTTTTAGCTAATGAGATGAAAACAGAGCCAGAGGACAATGTGGACTAAAAAGCTGCTGCTGTTTGGCTTGTGATTTTGACCACAGTGCTATTTTTTGCTGAAACCCTAAAATGGTCCTCTGTGTGCATTGTATATATTTGCTGCTGCTGCTGCCAATTCATCTGTGCTCAGGGCAATGAGCCAAACTGTGTGAAGAACACTGTTAAAGAAAACAAGGTCTTATTCTCTGAGGAGTTAAAAATCCTAAACTTCACTAAATTCCAAACCATTTCAAACAACTAGAAATAACAGGGTGTAAACTTTAAAACCTGGGGAAACAAAACAAAGACACATAAAAAGATAGCTGGACATCCTGGCAAAAACATAGCTGCTGAATGAGACTAAAAGTTCATCTCTTCAAACTAGCTGCTTCCCCCAGTGGCCAACCAGATGCCCTGGGATGCTTACAAGTCAGGTTTAAAAGACAAGATTATTATTATTATTATTATTATTATTATTATTATTATTATTATTAATTGGCCGCCTTTCAGAGTAGAAGCCCTCCCAAGGTGGCTTACAACAATAAAATACATAAAAACAGTTTAAAACATCAAAAGCAATTAAAACCTACACAGTAAAATAGCAGTTAAAATAATAAAAACTAATAATTAAATCATCAAGAACAAGGACCATAGCAGCAGCCACTAGTATTCAGAGGCATATTGCTCCTGAAGCTGGATGTTCTATCCAGACGTCAAGGCAATGGTCTTGATAGATGTTTCCTTCACAAAATTGCACCATTTCACTGGCACTTTTATTTAGCAGGGATGCCGACATCGACTAGGGGCCCGTCTACACTTGTCTAGATGAAACGTAACAAGTTGGCAGAGATGACGTCAGCAGTCACGTGATGCTGTTGCTGTTACGTTTCTTCTGACTTTTAAAACCGTTCCACTTTCTGTTAAAATCGTTTTAAAACTAACAATGTGCCCCAACCTTTCGTTGTTTTCAATGCCGTCTTTCAAAGTCATATCTCGTGACCATGGTCTTTGCTTCCTGATTAGGACGACTTCCGGTAGGTGCCAAAAGCAGTTGTTTTCTCCTCAGCATGAGTGTGTGTGTGTGAGAGAGAGAACATAAACTACCCCAATCATAGAATCATAGAATAGCAGAGTTGAGATTCCGTTCTCCAGCCATTACATCTCTCAGTGCAACCACCAAAGCAAGAAGTCCTCCAAAAATCCCACCTGAAATCATTTCAAATGGGGAGGATGCGAATTGCAAACGGCCAAAGGCAGAGGCGCACAAGTGAGGGCTTTTCTAGACGAGGGGAGGGAGAGCTGGCACAACGCGACGAGGGGGAGGGGAGGGGAGGGAGGGCAGTGAAAGAGGGGACAGAGGCTTAATTTTTTTAAAAAACCGCTTATCTTTTGGGGTGCACGTGGCCCCTTTAAGACACTGCAGGGCTTCCCTCGTCCCTACGCGTCGCCCCGCCTCCCTGCCGGCTTATCCCAGCAGGTCTAGCTCAGAGTCACCGGAAGAAGGAGGTTTACTTCAGAGCCAGTATGAGCATAATGAAGAACGTTCTAAAGAAGAGTGTGCCAGGGTAAAACAATAGAAGAAAAGGTATTTCGATTGACTGGGCTCAAGTTGCATTTTGTAACGTAGCAAGGGAGGAAGCAACAATGCACTTAAACAACGGTGTAATGAATAGTGTAGATCCTGCCCAAGTTCACATGATCCTTAAGTTTCAAACTACAGCATAAAACCGCACAACAGTGCAAAGATTTATAATGCAGGAACATATTTGAAAACAGAAATTATGTTATGATGAAATGGACTTATTTCCATTTAAATTATAATTACTATTTCTAAATTTGCATCTATTTATACAAATTAGCACATGCAAATTCTATGCAAATCGCAGTCATCTTTTTTGAGGAAGGGGATGCACTTCCTCTTTGGGGGGCAATTTGTAAGTTGCCGCCATATATTTCAGCAGGAGAGCAACAACACATCAGGAAAAGGAGTAGATTAGAAAGGCCTGTTCTTTGATATGTTCAAAACTGCCTTGCACACGCATGCAGAAAAATACTCAGCATTGCCTTCCCTCCCACACACACCCCATTTTGTCCCTCGATTGCAACCTCTCAAAAACTGGCTGACTCAGCCTGGAGCAGCACAACTGAAAGACAGCTGGGACCGATCAAAAACAGGGCCTGTGGACACCCCACCTCCAAGACTGTATGCAGGGATTGCAAGCGCTGAAATGATGATTCCAATCCTGTATTTAAGAGCTGGAATGGCAGTGTAAATGCCCAAAGTAGAGAATATGTTAGGATCAATATAATTAGGATCAAGACAGGCAGACAAATTGTCACACCTGAAATGTTAACAAAAACTGTCTCAGATCTCCTCCCAGCTGGAGATGTTCCCTGAAAACAATAATTTGGTAGAGAAAATGAGTGATGGAGCAGGTAATTTCCAGTGACAGTTTTCCCCAGTGAGAAGGAAAAAGAAGTTCTTCCTTGCAGTACAAAGGTGGGCTATCTGATCTCTCTCTCTCACCCACACTCACACATACATACATATATTCACATACACACAAGGAAATATTGCAAACTTAGTTTCTGACAGCCATTCTATGTTTAACAGTAGTTCATATCTTCATCAGACAGAAGAAGTGAGCTCTGACTCATGCATATAGATCCATGACTTTAAAATGAATAAAAGACAGAAAGGGCTTCCCTTGGAGCATCCTAAGAGAGTGCCCTGAGCCTTCAAATCTCTCATCAGCCTGCAGCAAGTGCAAACACTTCTGAATCTTAGGACTGATTCACACATCACATTTTAGATGTTTATCTAAGATATATATACATCTAAAAAAGGGACAAGCCTATATTTGCAAACGCACCTATAACTTCAATCCAGATGTGATCAATCCAGTTAGACCATTGAAATTAGACGTACATTACACTTGTTTAGCTTGTCTTACTGAGTTCAGTGGGTCTACTCTAAGCAACCAGACCTCTATTCAACGGGGATCCCTTACATTAGCAATATCAATACTTACTTCCTGTTTATAAAATGTCAGCATTCAAATGGCCCATTTGTAGTTGCTAAAGGTTAGTAGTAGTAGTAGTAGTGTGTGTGAGTGAGTGTGAGAGAGAGAGAGAGATGATTACATAGTGTCACATGTGTCTTTTTATATTAATATAACATTTTAAAGTCAGATTTTAGGTTTTACCATATATGCAACACATGTGTTTGGGGTACAATGTTTTTAATATTTTCACTTTTTAACATTAAATCATTTTAATTGTGTATACTTTTGCACCTTAACTTTGTTTTTTGTCAATAAGTCTGGGTCCAACCAGTCCTCTATTCAATGGTAAGTCCATACATTAGCAAGATCCATACTTTGTTTCCTGCTCATAAATGTCAGAATTCAATTTGCATTGTTCTACAGCACAGGAACATCCAGCACTGCCTTCTCCTGAGTCAGACCACTGGTCCACCATACTCAGCACTGTTTACATCTAGGGTGCACAACCTTTTCAGCTCTGAGGACTGGATCAGGTGTCTGCTGGGGTGGTAGGAGCCATGCATGCATGCCAACATTCAACATACAACTCACATACCACCCCCTCGCTCAAATCCACTGCTCCCACAAACCTCAAGCCACCAATTTATCCAGGAATCCTGGTGCCTAACCTTTCTCCCTCCTCTTTTCTACTCTCATCATCATCACCATCACAATTTATTCCTTACCCACCTCTCCGTTTGGATTGAGGTGGGGAACAACAATAAGTATAAAATACATAAAACTGAATTAGAAACATAGTATACACTATTAAAACATCCTAAAAATATCCTAAAATTCCACTTGATATAATAAATAATAATCCTCCTTGCTGAAGGATCCTGACATCCCACATGATGTTACCTGGAACATTTTCAGGAAAACAGCCTCTAGCAACAGCCTCTATGGTTCCTGGTATAGAAATGCTAGAGCATCCTAGAAAGCAGATGAGAGCCTTCGAGCAATGCTTGCAAGGATGCTCTGGCAATGCTCTAGGCAGGAACCATAGAGCCTTTTTCCCCTGGCTTTTCTTTCTGGGAATGTGGGGAGCTAACAGACAGGGCTTGGGAGGCTGCCTGAAGGCTACACATTTTGCACCCCTCATCTACACCACCAGGCAGTGGCTCTCTGAGAGCTGAGCCAACATTTCTCAGAAGATATTTTTCTGAGAGAACTTCTGATAAGATGTTATTGTACTCAAACCCACTCTGTGCCCACTCAAACAGAATTCAGTGCAGTATCCAGTTTCACATCCTACTTAACAATTGTAAAAGAATTGGGGAAAGAGATACATTTCTAAATCTCTGCAATGTTCTAAAATTTTAATTCCCACTATGCAAAATCAGAGAGGGAGGGAGAGAGAGAGAGAGAGAGAGAGAGAGAGAGAGAGAGAGAGAGAGAGAGAGAGAGAGAGAAGCCACATTCAGGTGTTCAGTCAGTGGAGCCTAATGGCTTCAGTGTCAGTGGGAAGGTGAATCTGCTCCAAGTTTCAGTCAGAAACAATCAGTACTCTAACTCCTGTAGAGTTCTGACTGACTGTGACTGAAACCCGGACCAATTTCACCTCCCCACTGACATCGGAGTCACCAGCCTCCACTTCTATCACTCTGTGTAGAAAATAGAGATGTGAGGCGAGGGAGCAATCTGGCCCCGCCCTCTCCTCACACATTTCCTTCGCCCTCATGGAGGGTGACCCTCTGCATCCTTGCAGGCTGTCCTCTTCCAATCACTGCCCTCCACAAGTACAGGGGCAATAGAAATGCATGAGGACGGGGTGGGGCTAGTGTGCTCCTTCTCCTCCCAACTAACCACCTACACAGATTGAACACCTGGATGGGGATGGGTGGGCAGATATCTCAGAAATCCCATCAGCCCACCACTGCTGTGCTTTGCTTACTAGGGAAGCCAAGCAGCAGGTTCACTAGGGTGACCATATGAAAAGGAGGTCAGGGCTCCTGTATCTTTAACAGTTGTATTGAAAAGTAAATTTCGGCAGGTGTCATTTGTATATATGGGGAACCTGGTGAAATTTCCTCTTCTTCACAACAGTTAAAGCTGCAGGTGCGCTGCCCTCTTTTAAATCTGGTCACTCTAGTATAGCTCCTGCACCTTTAACTGTCGTGATAAGGAGGGAATTTCAGCAGATTCTCCATATATACAAATGACACCTGCTGAAATTCCCTTTTCTATGCAACTGCTAGTTACAGGAACCCTGTCCTCCTTTTCATATGGTCACCCTAGGTTTATTCTTTCCTGCCAGCTGGCGATTACAGCCTGCTTTTGCTAATACAATTGAAGCCCTCGTTGTGCCCTGTTTTAAGTTTTTCACGCTGAGACTATCATATGTTTTGAAAGGTTTGTAATATGCAATTTTGCCCAGCTGGAAGCTCAAATGCTATGATTTTCCCACCAGGAATCGCATAGGAGACGCCATCCTTTAGAAATTCACCTGCCGTGCTTCAGACAGCAGGGCCCTGATGCTGGATGACCTACCAGGCTGCCCTGCCAGGGGGTTGTCCTGAGCATTTACTTTGATGAAGGTTTGTGGGTAGAACCAAAATGGAACTCTTTAGCTCTTTCTCGACCACAATTTGGTACCTGTTTTCATTTTTTTTTCTACTATCACAGCAGTGGAGGCTGGTGGCTCCGATGTCAATGGGGCAGTAAATCTCCACTGGATTTCAGGAAGAACTAGTGAGAACTCTAAGGGAGATATCCAAGCTGCTGAACTCCGTGCTATAACTTTATCCCCCAAAGAGGTTCAGCAATTAGGACAGCTCCTTTAGCGTTCTGACTGACACCCATAGCGGATACACAGCCCCACTGACATTGCAGCCACCAGCCTCCACTGTGTTAGAGCATTGCTCACAGGTTTTTGTCAGGGCTGGCCTAGATACCCTGATTTATTACATCCAACCCTCATCAAGCTACATACTGATATCCCTGCCTAGGGATTTCATGGGATCAGCAATGTTTATATTTTGGCAAATCAAAATGGACTTGAACCAGGAGCTTCTATTTGTTTATTTAAAAAACAAACAAACAAAAACTGAAATCCTACTTTTTTCCCCTCAAAAAGAAAATCAAAGTAGCTTCAACAGTAAAATTTACATATAATGAAACCAAATCTATTAAATGCCTTAAATGTATCAGATGATAGTATTAGAAAATGCAAACATAAATTTTAACCCCTTTATTAAATGCCAACACTTTTCTATTTCTGATGGATTTTCAGTCTGAAAAATAGTACAGAAGAGGCTGACATGGCTCCACTTCTCCAGTAACTTACTTGTGTGCACAGGCAATAAATATTTCTAGGCCAAACCCTGATCTCTGCTGTCAATGGCTACTTTATGGTCTTGCCTGTATGGTTCCCTTCCTAGTCTCATTTCATATTTGCTTGCCAGCCATCTTTCTATTTACCCTCTGGTCTCTCTGCCTTACTGCTTCTCTTACAGTCTTCTTCGCTCTTTATCTGCCCAACTTCTCTTCCACTCTGGCCCAATTTCCTTGAGACACTTTTCTTAGGTTGGACCCCATCCTGTAATTGGACCCTGCTTTGCTAGACTCATTGGGGAACAAGTCCAGGACCCCACAGTGCTAATGCTGAGGACCGGTCTCAATGAAACACCCTGATCCTTTACTCCTCCCAGCCCAACCCTGGACCATCTGGGCTGCTGCCAATCTCTCAGCAAATCTGCCACTGGGATTTTAACATGAAAACGGGGAAAATGCACTTTAAAATCCAGCAGTGCAGCTCCAAGTTACATTTTTACAGAGATCTCAGCAGCAGCAACCTAGTGGCTGCCATTTTAAAAATGGACTTGAGAGAGGAAGTGGGAAAGGAACTATATAGTGTACATTTATCAGAAGACCCTCAAGTTGGAGATGTACAGTATAGTAGATTTCCTGCTTTAGCCTGAGACATTTCTTTTGAAAATGGCTTCCTATTATAATTCACTGCTACCTTTTTAATGACTGAGAAACAAGAAGAGCCATCACACAAGGGAAAGTCACGTTCGCTTACCATTGTTTCTCCACTGGCCAGTTTGTCCCTCATTACTTGCTGTTTTGAAAGAGGAAGTAAACAACATCCATGGGGCCCATTCAGTGGGCCTTTTTGATCACCCTGCTTTTCCTGCACACAGCAGGAGATAGCGGCAACTTCCATCTTTAAAAATATGTTGGACTTACCGGAGTGGGGGTTTTTGTCACACGAAGAAGGCTAGAAGGGGTGGGAGGTGCAGATGATGTCATGAAAGGGACGTGCGAAAATCCGTGAGTTCCCAGTAACGAGAATGCAATTAAACGCCATCTGATGGAGTTCAGGCAGGCAAGTATGAACAAGAGAAACAAGGAGGGGATCTACACTAGTACATGAAACATTGTTTTTACAGTCATTGAACGTTTTGTTTTTGAATGATTTAAAATGTAGCAGTTTTTAAAACGTTTACTTACTTTTCTCTTTCCTTGGGAATGCATTCCTTTTGGCCACACTAAGAAAACAAATCCGTTTGTTCTTTTTTTACCCCGTCTGCCAATTTCCCCTCCCACTTCCTTTTCTCTCCACTGGCAAACAAACCAGGAAGCAGCCTCTCAAAACTGAGACTAAAAAAAGGCTGAAAAAAAAGAGGCTTGGGGAAAAAACGGCTCCAACTTTGGGCACGGAAATTACATAAACATGCCCCCAGGAATGCGATTGGCTAATTAAGAATTACAGGGAACTCATTTAATACAATGAAATCGGCCACATCATACCAAATAGAATGACTTATTTCAGAGAAGTTCAAAATAAAAAACGGAGAACAGACAACAATAAAATGTCTCAAACTGAACGTCATGTGGTGAAATACTACCAAATCCTCACTTAAAAACGGTAAGACATGTTCTAACTTGACTAGTGTAGATCCCTTCAAGGAGGCAAGTAAAAACGAAAGCAAATTTTAGCATTTTTTTCCTCTGAAACAACTTCTAGCTTTTAAAATGTAACTCCTCTGGATGTAACCATTTTGAAACTACAAATATATGCATTTGTGGCGAAACGTTCTAGTTCTTCGTCTTTCTCCCCAAAAAATATTTCTTTATCTTGAGGCCCTGCCGGAATCAAGAGCATCTGCAGAATATGCATCTAATCTATTTCACGACACAGTGGAAAGATTGCCAAAATTGGCATTTAGAAATATAGCAAGCTATGATATTCAAGTCTGATTCTGAGTCATAAAAAGGGTATTTATATGAGGGAAAACTTAATAATATAGTTCTGTAGAATGTCAGTTTCCGATCCAAAATATTATCTTTATTGTATTTAATCAAAATGCCCGTAAGTGTTTTAGTACTTAGTTTCTGGGGAAGAATGATCTGCCTTGCATTACTTCCGTTCTGCATGAAATTCCATGTGAAGAAAAAGGTCTACCCTCACAATTTACCTGAAAGATTTGGGCTATAAGTCAATTTAAAATGTGTGCTGGAGCCAGAAATAAGTAGGTGACAGTCATGGAACATTGCTATCTAATTCTTTTACTTTACAAAGTCAACAATCCTTGTGCTTTAAGGGTAATATGAGAGAAATTCTGGATTTTGAAAAATCTGTTGTTCTGTGAATATATATGTAGCTCAAGCACAAAGAGATTTTGTACATGAGTTAACTAAGAAAGATATAGGGCCTTCCTAGACGAGGCCTTAGCGCGCCTTCTGTCCCGGCTTCCCTGCTGTGCGTCCAGATGACGCACAGGGGAATCCGGAGACAGGCCGCGCTGAGGCCTCCTCCAACGCGCCATAAGCGAATTCGCTTATGGCGCGCCTTTTCCCCAGCTCCGGCCTCAGGCCGGAGCTGGGGAACGTCTAGGGACTTCCGCAGCTTTTCGCGGCTCCTCGCTTACTCGTGAGGAGCCACGAAAAGCCGCGGACCTGGCACAGCGCCTATAGTAGCGCTGTGCCCATCGGTGGGGGGGGCGAAGGCTGGGAGGGTGGGTGCCAGGGTGGGTGGCACGGGGGGAGGGCGGGTGCGATCGCGCCGCGTGCCGCCCAAGCCCGGGCAATGCATTGCCCGGGCTTGGGCGGCGCGCAGCGCGATCGCACCCGCCCTCCCCCCGTGCCACCCACCCTGGCACCCACCCTCCCAGCCTTGCCCCCCCCCGGTAAAAAAAAACCCCAAAAAACCCACTTACCTCTCCGGAGTCTTCGGGCCGCACCCGGCCCCTTTAAAATTAAAAAAAAAATGGCGGACGCCGCAGGGACGCGACGTCCCTGCGCATCGTGCGTCTAGTAGCCTGGGGGAGGCGCGCTAACTTCAGCGCGCCTCGGCCCCGCCTCCCTGCCGGCGTAAGCCGGCAGGTCTAGCAAGGCCCATAGTCTCATGTCTATTCCTCAAAATCCACTGAGAAGTGATTCCATAATTTGGATGAGTTTTTACCACATGAACTGTGGTAAATTCCCAAACATTCTCCTCAAAATTCTCCTCCATGGATTTTGATAGGACATATTTTCCATATATTCTCTGCTATTCAAGTACTCATCATTAAATATTCTCCAGATATATGCCTTTCAGTATCATCACTTGCAACAGAGTTCAGTATTGTATTGTACATGACAGCTAGCATGCAATAACAATCAATATTTTGGGAATGGGAGGGGAACAATGCTTACATAGCCATCTATTTTTAATATTTAACAGCTGACCTGCAGCAGTAGTTAGGATTTAACAGGAACTGACAGCTAATATGCAAAAGCAATTGGTATCTGCAGGTATCTTGACACCTGGCATGCAGCAGCAATCTATATTTGACAGTAGCAGTCAACCTTTGGCAATATCTCACAGGTGACATGTATTAGCAATCAGTGTTTGACATCATCAGACAGATGACTCAAAACAGAATTTAGTAAGTTTTATGTTAATTTCATTCATTGCTTAATTAAAAGAGTAAAACATTGATATCAAACATACATTCCATAATTCAGGTGAATTTAAAGGTAAAATTAAGACAGCAAAATCTGAATTTTGCAAAGTTGCAGGATTTTGAACATTCCCAAAATGTTTACATCAGCTCTGTTACAAAGTAACTCTCCTGTGAGTGAGCAGTACTGACTCCATTTTGAGGCAGCCAAAAAGCCAAGGCATCTTCATCCCCCATCTCCAGCAGAGATGGGACAAAGGCACAGGAATGGGGCTGAGAGCAATCACTTAAGGCTAGATCAGACAATTCAGTTTCTAATGTTGTTTATTCGTTCAATCGCTTCCAACTCTTCGTGACTTCATGGACCAGCCCACGCCAGAGCTTTCTGTCAGCCGTTGCCACCCCTAGCTCCCCCAAGGTCAAGTCTGTCACCTCCAGAATATCATCCATCTATCTTGCCCTCGGTCGGCCCCTCTTCCTTTTGCCTTCCACTTTCCCTAGCATCAGCCTCTTCTCCATGGTATCCTGTCTTCTCATTATGTGGCCAAAGTACTTCAGTTTTGCCTTTAATACCATTCCCTCAAGTGAGCAGTCTGGCTTTATTTCCTGGAGTATGGACTGGTTTGATCTTCTTGCAGTCCAAGGCACTCTCAGAATTTTCCTCCAACACCACAGTTCAAAAGCATCTATCTTCCTTCGCTCAGCTTTCCTTATGATCCAGCTAAAGTGTCACACTGCTGCTGAAATTGCTGAGTCTCGCCTCCCAGAGGAAAGGCTCTTGCTCTTTCCTTTCTCTTCACTGAGACCAGGAGCTGCAATGCATGCTAGTTGCTGACTACACAAAAGGGCTTCAGCCCAGGGAAAGGTATTTGGTTTTAGAGATTCTCTCCCCTCTTTCCCCTGGAGTGTGTGTGTGTGTGTGTGTGTGTGTGTGTGTGTGTGCGTGCATGTGCGCGCTATAAGTCTCAAGAAGACTCCTCACAGTCTTGAAACTATGTTTAAGGCTCCATTTGCTCAGCTAATTCCCCCAAACTAGCTTGTGCATTTGAATTTGTGTAAACATCAATAAATATGTCATTGTGGCGTTATCCTCTTCAACGGTGTGGATCTCTTTGGGCGGGAATTGCCTTACTTAGCTACAAATGCCCTATTGCCACTGTCTAAAAATTCCTTATCAGCAGGTGTGTAGGTTTTGTTAGAATGTGTGCAAGTTTGTACATGGGCCTAACTAAAGCACATCACATAACAGCTCTATGATGAGATCTTACTGTTCCTCCAGTTTCATAACTCTGCCTAGGTTATTCTGTACATAGGTGGGATTGAAATAATAATAATAATAATAATAATAATAATAACAACAACAACAACAACAACAACAACAACAACAACAACAACAACCGCCCAGAGAGCTTCAGCTATTGGGTGGTATAAACATGTAATAAATAAATAAATAAAAATCACAACAACAACAACAACAACAACAAATTTCTTGTTTAGATATCATAGTCACCAATTGCTTCCTAGATTCTGTGAACCTGGTGCCCAATGTGTTATGAATGTAAGAGAACATTAATATGTAATATGTGTTATCGGTTGTTCAGCTCAGTATAGAAGGAGAGTGTTGCTTTCCTAGTCTATGCATTGATGCTTAGAGAGATCCACCACAAGATTGGAAGGATGCATAGACAAGGAGCACTTGTTTGAATCAGCTGCCTTTACTTGTATACAGAGCGTTCAGCACATGTGGCAACTCATTAAGAGGATTACCAGCAAATCAACTCTACATAAAGGAATACAATGTAGCCTATGAGCCGAGGACATTGCAGGAGACACATCTTGGGAAGCCAGCAGTGGCTAGAGGGAGAGAAATACCTCCAAGACTGCTTTTGAGCAGATTTGGATTTTTAAATCAAAGATGCAAATGGACTTCATTTGGTACCGCTGAGGTCTTAACAAAAGGCTTCATTTTTATAGTGCAGGATTACAATAATTCCCATTGGCAACAACTCCCCAGTTCCATGTGAAGGGGTAAGCCGGCTATGAGAGAAGAGATTCGGTGTAGACTTCCCCCTCACCCCAGGCATCATCATCATCATCATCATCATCATCATCATATTTCTTGCCCGCTTCTCCATTTTGATCGAGGCAGGGAACAACAATAAACAATAAAATACATAATAATTAAAACATAATATACATTGTTAAAATCTTCCTTAAAAAATCCTAAAAACATTTTAAAAACATCTTAAAATTCCACTGGATAGGCCTGCTGGAAGAGATCAGTCTTTATAGCTTTCTTGAATGCTAGTATACTGTTAAGTTGACGAGTCTCCTCCAGCAGGCCATTCCACAGTCTGGGAGTAGAAGAAGAGAAGGTCCTCTGGGTAACAATTGTTAATCTAGTTTCTGCTAGCTGAAGTAGATTTTTCCCAGAGGACCTGAGTGTGCAGGGCAGATTGTATGGGAGAAGGCGATCCCACAGGTAGCCTGGACCCAAACCATGTAGGGCTTTAAAGGTGATAACCAACACTTTATACTTTGCTCGGAAACTAATTGGCAGCCAGTGAAGAGATTTTAAAACTGGTGTAACGTGGTCACCCCTAGGTGTACCGGTGACCAGCCTGGCTGCCATATTTTGAACTAGTTGAAGTTTCCAGACTAGGCACAAAGGTAGCCCTATATAGAGCACATTGCAGAAGTCGAGCCTTGAAGTCACCAGCGTGTGCACTACCATCTTTAGGTCTTCTAACGCTAGGAAGGGGCGCAGCTGGTGTATCAGCCGAAGCTGATAGTAGGCACTCCTGGCCATTGCATCTATCTGAGCTGTCATTTGGAGTGACAGATCCAGAAGCACCCCCAAGCTGTGAGCACAGTCTTTCAGGGGGAGTGAACCGGTTGACACACCTCCAAACCCAGGTTGTGGCCTTTGACAGCAAGCACCTCCGTCTTGTCTGGATTCAGCTTCAGTGCAGTACACTTCCTCATCCAGTGTACACCTTCCCCGCTCATCCAGCTAGCTCATCAGTTTGTTTGGTGTATATGCCCATGAGGACTCTTCTGGCATAACTCACACAGTCATAAGGGACTTTATTATTTAGGGTACCAGCCTTTTGAATCAGTTATATTTGTCTATTCACTTTGAATATTCTGCTCAGCTCTGCAGCAGAGTAATCCCTGTTGTAGCAGAAACTCTCCCCCCCCCCCATTCATTTGAAACCTTGACATTTGTGACTGATCAGGAGTCTACAGACTCGTATTCATTCTTCTTTTATTACTAGACATATGGCTTGTATAACTGCAGCCAATGATGTGGGCTCCTACACACACACACAAGCAAAAAGCTCCCCAAGGTTAATAGAAACAGTCATAGACAATGCATGCCAATAAAGGCATTATTATCCAAGCAACAAGAAATACATACATCAAAGACTTAAGCCTCACCCCCTGCACCCCTTGATTTGAAAAGCCATTTAATTGTGGTCTTGTGAGTATTTATTAAGTTTAGACATGCTGGTTAACAAACAGCATTAACCATGCCTTTCTGTAATTTATTTATTTATTTATTTATTTATTTATTATATTTATATACCGCTCCCCATTGAAAAATTTCAGAGCGGTGTACAAGGTAAAATGAAAATAAAAACAGAATAAAACAGTTAAAACAAAATTTAAAAAGAAGCAAAAACATTTCATGTAATTTCAAGTAATTCCTCCTTAACACCGGTGATAATGCTAAAGAATTCTCCTGAAAATTTAAAGAATAGACTAAGTGAAGTTTTAAAAGAAAAAAATAAAATGAAGTTAAGAGAATGGTTAAGGGGGATGAATACAAGAGAGAGGTTGGAAGAAGTTTTAAAAGATTTGAAATTAACGTGGTTAAACTATGGGCAATTGGAACAATGGACTAGAAATTGGGTAAGAGAAAATGGAGAGTGTGGAGAGAGGACGAAATTTGAGGAATTAATCGAGAAAAAAGAGATGGACAAGGGACAAAATATAGGGACAAAAGGGTTAATGAGTCAACTATATAATATATTAGCTGAGAAAGGAGTGTTGGATAGTGTCGGGAAAGTGGTTTGGGAGACCGATTTGAAGATACAAATAGGACAGCAGAGATGGGAAGGACTATGGAGACAGAGAGTGTTGAGAAATATGTCAGTAAGAATAAAGGAGAATTACTATAAACTTGTATGGAGGTGGTACTTAACTCCGGTCAGATTAATTAAGATTAATAAGCAGCTTTCAGCAGATTGTTGGAGGGGTTGTGGTGAAAAAGGAACGTATTTACATATGTGGTGGGATTGTAAACATGTGCAAAAGTTGTGGAAGATGGTGTTCTTTGAGATTGAGCAGATTGTGGGATTTAAAGTAGAGGTTACACCAAGGATTGCATTACTCTCACTGCAAGAAGAACTTAAATGTAATAAAGAAGCGAAAGAACTGATAACTAACCTGCTGACGGCTGCGAGGTTGATTGTAGCTAGGAACTGGAAGATTCAAGGAGACTATTGTATTGAAGAATGGTATAAAGAAGTGTGGGACATTGCTATAAATGATAAATTGACATGTAATATTAAAATGAAAAGAGGCATAGTAAAAACGAACGATTTTGAGGGTATATGGAAAAAGTTCCTAGAGTTTGTGTTCTTTAAAGGAAGTGGGAAACCACCAATAGATGAAACTATGAGTTTTTGGAAACAGGAATGAGATCCCGTGGTGGGGGGAGCACTGTTATGTTTAGTATAAATATGTTTAATAGGTTAAATTTGAATATACGATATTAAGGAAATTTAATGTTTATGTATTAAGTTATTTTATTTGTTGTTTTTGTGTTTGTTGTATATTGTTTAATAATAAAAATTAAAAAAGAAGAAGCAAAAACAGAAATCCAAGGCTGCATGTTAAAGAAAGGCTTCTTGGAATAAAGATGTTTTCAGGAGGTGCCGAAAGGAGTACAAGGTTGGCGCCTGCCTGTCCTCCAGAGGCAGAGAATTCCACAGGAGGGACGCCACCAGACTGAAGGCTCTTCCCCTGGTGGATTCCAAACGGAGGATGGATCTATGTGGAACCACCAGGAGCAGGCCCTCGGATGACCTCAGTGACTGGGCAGGTTGGTAAGGGAGAAGGCACTCTCTCAGCTATCCTGGTCCCAAGTTGTTAATTAAGGGATGCATAGTTATTTGCCACACATTTTCTACTAGTATCACCATTTCCTAGAATAAAGTTTTTTAAAAAACTAGTATGAAGGTAAATCAGGTCACATAATAACGTATACATATGCAATCAGACAAATCAAGTATGCACGCTTTTCTAGGACTGATTCACAGAAAGAAACTTAACAAAAAGGCATGGGAAACATAATCATTTCTTGAAGGTATTCTTTAAGGCTTTATGCCTAGGGCCATGTAGATCACCTAGCACAACCCCTAGTGGCATGTAGGTCAACTAATGCTAATGCAAGACTCTCTGGGGTGGCCACTCTGTGGACCTAAATACATTGAGGAGTTCTCATGGCTTTGGAGGGGGGGGAAACTTATTTGTGGAAGGCTGAAGTAATACTTTTGTACTTCTGATGCAAATACTGATAGAGATACTGATCCTTGTAGCATGAAGTCACATGTAGAGCAATTCCCAATCAGACGGACGGTGAAATACAAATTGTAGTAAATGAAAAGGAGCTAGCAACACTTGAAGATGCCCATCCCATACATTATGAGACAATGATTGTCAACATTTTAATTCTGTTTTGGACTGTGTATTGCTACTTATATATTGTTTTCATTTATTTAATTTCATTTGTAACCCCAAATTCTGTTATAAGGGGATCCTAATAATAGCTAAGACCTTGTTCAGTATCCCCATTATTGCTGCAAGTGCTAAATTAATCAAGGGCATTCTTTTGGCTGTTTATTGATCATTTAGTACATAAGAGTACCTTGGGGCTGTTGCTCCAATTTGTCAGTTTGGAACAAAAGCTGGGAAACCTGAGGGTTACCTGTACCAATAGCATTTTTCCAACTATTTGCAACCAGCCAGGTAGTGTAGTCCTTTGGGTTTCCCTATTCCAATTCAGAATCCAGGTAATTATGAGCACTGATGCTGTATTTTTTTCTCCTTGTTTTCTAAATTCATTTTCATCCCCCACCCCCACCCCTGCAACACTAGAGCTGCTTTTGGCCCATACCCTCCCAATCTCCTGCTTTAACATCTATAGCATTACCTTCCTTGTTTGGCAAATGCTAATTTCCTCCATCTTTGTCTTTTTCGATCTCTTACTTAGGCCTACTAGAACTAGTATACCGGTCCATCTGCTAGGGAGGTAGTATACGAACCAAGCCATTTTTCTTTTCTGTGATGTGTACATTCTGAGAACAAATGCAATCAAGTTAAGACCATGCTTTTGGATTTTAATGAACATTTGAGTTAATTTCCCCATTTTAGAAGTAGTTATTTCCCACTTTGCCAAGAGCTTTGGGCATAAATTTGTTGTGTGTGCACCACACCTCTGTTTAAAGGCTCCCTTAGACCCACATCAGTCATTACGCATGTATACTTGCAAGTGCATATGTGCGTATGAATGAGGAAATGTGGCAGCAGGGGCAACTCTTTCTAATTTAATCACTAGAGGACACACATTGGTCAATAAAGTGATAACTCTTCTGCTACTATCTTGGACGCTCTCATTCTTGGTAGCCTTCAAGACTGTGAGTGGGTACTTCTGTCCAGATCCTAAGGCAGAGTTGGGCAACTGGAGGCATTTTCACCCTTGGACCTCCACCACCCCCAGGCTGCACTGTTAAAAAAAATACTGTTAATCTTTAAAAAAGTGATTGGGTGCTGAAATTCTGCTAAAAGCTAAAATTCACCCTTTTAGTGCTCCACAGCGACTACATAACACTGTGGTTTTTCAAAATTTGGAGGGGTGATAGGGCTGTGTGTTGCCTACCCCTGTGTTAAGGTGATGCCAGTAAAAATACAAAAGAAAAACTACACATCATGGCTGAAATGCTCTGTAACACGGCTAACACTGGAAACATTAACCAAAGCATATTTATTCATAAACTTCACACCAATCAGAGGTTGTGGTGTGACCCATGCATATATGAGACTTCCACTTGTGCGCTCATCCAGTCCTTCCATCACTTACATTGGAGCAAAGTTTATAATAAACAGTAGCAGTACCCAGAATATTTTATTCCTCTATCAGGAACTTCCATTGCACTCTTTCTACATGGGCATAAGAGGGCAAAAAAACCATTTGTACTGCACATCAATAGGATAAGGCACAATACTGATGACATATAACCTCTAGTCAACATCAATCAAAATAGCCATCCTAAAGCCTGATCACAATTAGGCCATTGGTCATATCTTCACATTGTCCTAAGGTTTGGCTCAGGCACAAAAAGATGGTACTTGACATGACTGAGTGAATCATAATGTAGAATAATAATGTCAACAGATTCATTGCATTGGCTGTCTCATTGCATCACAATGTTGACAATACAGGATTAAGCTAATGTAAGCATAGAATGTGCTGCATCCATTCTCTGTATACCCCACACAGCTACTATCAAATGTCTCTCTGTTGTCATTTAAGCAGACATCACATTAACTCAGCAGCTAATTCCCTATGACAGTGGCCTTGACTCCCATGAGGCAGAAAGGTGTGTGGCGAATTAGTCTACACCGTTAACTTGACATGGAGAAAGTAAACAGACATCAAAGGGCAAATGTTCTCCGAAGCAGATTCATTGTGATTTCAGGAGCTCAGCTCCACAGAAGACTAAGTACACAGAATGTAGCACAGAGAGCAGATAATCTGTCCTGACGAATTGCCGCTTATTAGAATTGAGGTTCAGGAAGTCACCACTACAGTGATTCAGCACAATTGAAGATGACTCCAGTGGCCTGTGTATTAGTACAGATTGCCTTTTGAACACTCTGTGAAAGAGCTTTGTCCTAGGTCAAGTGTTTCATCACAAAGAGAACCACCATGCCAAGTCTAATTGGGACAGGCCGCAAAGGAATGTAGTAGATAAATGCCCTTTAGAAAAGTGCTGGGTGCTAATAATCTCTCATTATTTATGGGTGCTTCTGCAGATGTCAGCAAGAGATCAAGACGTGTTCTCATCTTTGGGATTCACTGAGGTGAAAACAAAGGGATCAGCCATGGATTTCTGATTAATTTGCTTCTGAATAATATACTTAATTTACTTAATATACTTAATAATATACTTAATTTAAACAACTCTTCTTTTTTATCCATTGGCTTCCTTCCTCGCACACAATTGTGGCCATACTTTCTGAATGATATAAGCATTCCAATGGCGAAAGTCGTGATCAAAATATTTCTGTAGAATTTAGATGACTGAGCTACATATTTCAGAAATAAGCCCTCCAGTCCTAATTGGTCTTCTGTCCTGTCTCCCAGTTCCTGGTTTCTGACTCCCTCCAGACTTTTTCACTCCACAGTCCAGTCCTGACATAGGGCCAGGGTCGTTGCCAGAACATCCTGTATTTCACCTCCATTTTTCCTTGATGTAGGGGTAGAAAAAAACATCCAGAGGAAACATCTCGCCAGATGTATGCTATGTGCTAATAGTGGACCCATTCTCTGAATACTGACCCATGTGTAACCAACATGCTACAATCCATGCACAAGAGGGTGGTATCAGCAGGTATGAGGAAACCCAAAGCTTTTCAGAACTATACACACATACACACACAAACACATACACGAGAAAAAAAATAGAGGGTACAGAAATAATATTGAAAGGGTGCACGTTTAGTGAGTGGGAATATATTTATGTGTTTTATATATCTATAGATGAAGAGGTGCGTTTATAATTTTCATAGTGACTTTATTTATAAAACTGGTAGATAGACAGAACATTATAATTCAAATGGATAAAAAGAAGAAAGCAGGTTTGTTCAAATGGTTTTCAGTACAATTATAAAATGTTTCAGGCACATCCAATGAGGTTCATTTAGTATGCTGATTGGAAGGCTTTTTTGGCAAAGAGAACAAGGCCCTTAACGCACAAGTTAGTATTTTATATACCTCTTATATGTATATCTCTGAGGAGCATTTAGACATTAAAGCTGTGATATTAATGCAAATGAGTGTAGATGCGGCTGCTTAATTAGGCTTTTCGACGGTAAAATTTCTCATTTTCACAGACCACATACAAAATACGAATTTTGTGTATACCTCTCTTGTGACACATTAGGCAAATTTTAGGGCTGATCTACACATTCCACAAAAAGCATGGGATACAGCCATCTTGGGACTATACCACTTCAGAATGCAGGTGTTGGGATCATACAGTGCCCCTTCCCAGTTCAAAAAAACCCTCTCTACAATAATATGTCTAGTCCAATTTAAAAGCAGCAATGTGCAAGCTCACAAAATTTAATTCCATAATACCCAAACCAAACAAAATACAAAATAGAAGACAGTTTAGTTCCTTCATACCTGATGACGTACGTGCCTGCTTAATCTTCAGTCCAAGAGGTATCTGTTGATGGCTACTTCAAAGCTCTTGCTCTCCCTTCTTGTGGGCCTAGAGGACTGTCCTCTGTAAAGTAGGACACATGGCCACCCTAAAATAACAAACAAGTAAAAGTGAAGGAGAAACAGAAGAAAGTGAGGGTGGGGAACATAAGACATCCGACAAACCAAAGGCCTGTTGTATACAGACTTACTGCCTCTGATAAAGGAGGTTGCACATAGCCATCAGGACTAGTAGCCATTGATAGCCTTCTCCTCCAGGAATTTATACACCCCACTTTTACAGACATCCAAATTGGTGGCCATCACTACATCTTGAGGTAGTGAATGTGCTGTGTGAAGAAGTACTTCCATTCATCTGTCCTGAATCTCCCAACAATCAGCTTCATGGGATGACTATGGATTCTAGTATTATGGGAATTAGAGAAAAATGTCTCCTTATCCACATTCTCCACACCATGAATAATTTCGTAAACCTCTATCATGTCTCACCTTAGCCTTCTTTTTTCCAAGCAGAACAATCCCAGCTGTTGTAACTTTCCCTCATAAGGGAGATGGCTGCCACACCTGTACAGCTAGCAAATAACTCAGTAGCTGAGTATGAGTTCTGCATGCAGAAGGTCCCAGATTCAGTCCTTAGCATCTCCAGGCAGGGCCAAGAAAGAGCCTTGTCTGAAATCCTGGGAAGCCATTGCCACTCAATGTGGATAATACTGGGCTGGATAGACCAGCAGCCTGACTCAGAGTATAAGGCAGCTTCCTATGTTCCTTTGAGTCATGACCTGGATGTAGGACACGTTGGCATGTGAATGCTACACATAGAAGAACCAGCAACCTGATTTAATGGTACCCTGCCTACACTGGAGAGTTGTTTTTTAGTTTACGTGCCCAGTATTATTTTTACATTTTCCTTGGCACACTAGTTTTCTATAGGCAGGAAGCTCTTGATGGTCCAGTGCACTATAGAGCCTCTTACATACTCCTTTGGATACAGGAATATGTAGAAATGTGTGAATCAACAAAAATCAACTCATCCAAGTTTTTTGAATACCATTCAAAGTTTGTTCCTACTCCTGTCCATATCACATCTCAAGTTTTGTTTATTTTTCTTTCCACATAAAAACATGTGCCTATTTTTGTGCATATTTTTTTTTCAAATGTGCATCAATTGTGAGCATTTTTAATGCATGTATGATTCTCCCATGTACTAAGGCATATATATCCACATTTTTCAAGAACATGCATTTTTATGTGTTTTTTCAGATGTCCTCATTTTTCAAACATTTTTTCTCTCCCCTCCACCCACCCAGCCATCAAATCACAAGCTTGGAAAGGTACAGACATTAGCCGCAGCTTGAATTCGGGTCCACGTTCTGTTCTGAGAGATGCAAACTGGGTAAATTCTGCTAAAAAATGAAAGGAACCGAATTCCTCATACATCCGTAGGACCATGTAAGCAATGATGGTGGTCAATGTCCTGGTGGCTTCTCATTGCGACCACTTCATCAGCAGACATTGGCCAGCACATCTTCATGCAGTACTGAACACATTGCGTCTCCTTGTGCAACGCCAGTGCAATCGTCGCAATCAGAAGACAAATGGCCGCTTTGGCAGGAAGAATGAAATACTTTTAAGCTTTAAAGGTCTGTCAGGTCGCACACTCCGAAGTAATTAATAGGGCAACATGAATAGTCATAAAACTGAAAGATGAAGAGGTATTCTCCTTCACTTGGGGGCAAATGTACACTCTGCAATATATTGTACCATTTTAAATCGCTCAGATTCCCACCTTTTCCCCTCTAGAGGCCACACTGTAACTCAGGAGAGCTTCCTGCAAGGAAATAAGAAAGTTTTCCTTTTGTTCATCTTTAAGCCATTACTGCCTTTGCCTGCTTGAAATAACATGCCAGACTTCTTCCTTTTACTCTTGTAGTACTTTATTTAATTTTTTTTCCCAGCCACTCATTATCCTCTGTATTAAAGCAACCGGCTTCCTCAAGGCAATCTTTTCATTACTTCATCAAATTGGAAATGTCTATAGCAAAGTCCTGACAGAAACATTTCAACATTATTTGCAGGTCACCGAATTTAAAGGGGGACGATGCAAGTTTAATACTCTAGATAGCACTGAGTTTATAGTCCTGTCTAGTAAAATGTTTCCAAATAGACCTGTATTAGAGTAGAAAATGTGGGCGGTGGGTAGTGAAGAAGAGAACCAACTTGGTGACAAAGGAGCAAAACCCACAAGGATGCAGGAGAATGTATATTTCATATGTAAAACGTAATGTTATAACAACTTCATTTGGCTTGGAGTTTATGAGGCAATAAAGTGTTTGCAAGTGTTCAGACTTGCATCCTCATTCTCCTGGGCTCCGGCCCTGGCATTTATTTGAAGGAACAGTTTATGGTCTCATAAACCAAAAAGCAACTGAACCACTACAATAAAAATATTTCTTGCTATGTATAAAAGTTGCGGGATTACTTACAGTTATTTACTGGATGGTGTTCCCATTTTTATTTTTATTTCTATTTTTCCCACTCCTTATCATTTGTAGCAAATATGGAATGGAGATGTGAAACAAATGAAATCTAGAACCTGCATGGATAAGGTGCTGAATAAATTGATGTATTGGTTACACATGAGGTACAGTGGACACCACATTGGATTTGAGGGTGGAAAACCTAGGATCAAAAGCATACTCAACCATGAATAACAAAGTGGCTCATCAGACGAGTGTTTTATCACACACTCGCTACTACCCACTTAAGGATGTGTGCATGTACTTTAGACATTGTTGTCTGCCTCCTGCAGACTTCCCGTTCCTTCCGCTCATTTTTCTATTGCAAAATGTACCCCCTTTTAATCTGACTTTTTTTAAAAAAAAAAAAAACCCGGAATGTACCACGATCTCCTGCTGTGTGCAAGAAAAGCGGTGCGATACAAGTGGCCCCTGAATGGACCACGTGGTCTTTGTTTACTTCCTCTTTCCCCTCCAGAAGTAATGAGGGACAAAAGTGGAGTCCAAAAATCGACAGTAAGGAAACGCAATTTCCCCCCCATGTGATGATGCTCAAAGAGCTTTGAAGCACTTTAAAGGCTAACACATTTATTCTGGCAGAAATATTCATGGAACAACGTCCATTTTCCCATGATACATGAAGAATTATCCACATAGGTGTATAAGTAAATGTAAACTGAATTAAAAATGGCCAAAAAAATGCAAAATGTACAGTTGACAACAATTCAGTTAAAGCTTAAACGTTTGCAAAATAAGCATAATGGCCATTCACAACAACAACCCTAATTAGTATGAAGTAAATTAATACCAATAGTGAGTCAGGAAAATGTGAATGCCACTGGATAGTTTTCTACATATTGCTGTAGCCATATTCAGGTCTATAAAATGAGCAGAAAGGGAACGCATGAAATGGAAGAGCAGGGATGGGCCATCAGTAGGCTCAGCTTCACAGCTCTTCTTGTGTTGCTGGGTGAACTTCTGCAATGAGACCCCAGAATACAGAAGTTGTTTTAAAAGGATATTATTGTTTTTATGCTTTTGATTGTTTTAAATTTTGTATATTTGTTTTTAATATTCACTGTTTTAAACTTTTGTAAACTGCCCAGAGAGCTTCGGCTATGGGGCGGTATATGAATGTAATAAACAAATAAATGTGGAGCCTGCTGTGCTCAAGTAGTCTCCACATGTAATTTCAAACTCCGACTGTGCATGGTTCTAAATCATGGGGGGGGGGTAGGTAGCCAATCCAAATACACTAGGCTCACTGTTGCAGGAATCCACCAGCCGCTGCAGAGCTGAGCATATGAGAAATATTTTTAAGAAGGATGAACAATTAACAGAAATTTTTACAAAACATACATCATGCCAATTCTATCAAACAAATTGGAGAGGAAGGTCTATGGCTCAAAATGCATTTTTCAATAGGAATATCACCTCCAAATCATCCCAACTGACACACAGAAAATATCACCTCCAAATCATCCCCCCAACTGACACTTACACACACACATCCATTCACTCAAACAACCACATATCCCATTCAGACACCAATGCACACACACAGCCAACACACACACTCAGGATCACCCACACATACACACACATCCATTCACTCAAACAACCACATATCCCATTCAGATATCAATACACACACATACTGACAACACACACACTCAGGATCACACACATGCACCCACACATCCATTCACACAAAAAAACAGGCACCCTATTCACCCATTCTCTCTCTCTCTCTCTCTCTCTCTCTCTCTCTCTCTCTCTCACACACACACACACACACACACACACACCTTATTCTTACCTGCTCCTTGCTCTTCCCTTTCCTCTTCCCCTTCCTCCTTCTGCAGCTGCTGCTGTTGCTGGGCTGGCGACCGTGATGGCTCTGGGAAGTGTGGGAAATGCATCCTCCAGCCCCTCCCCCTCAGTGATCCCACACTTTTTCTGGGCCAGTGCCATTGCGCAGGCCCAGAACAAGCCCCAGATGGCTCTGAGAAGGGCTGGAAGCTGCATACCTGCACTTCCGGGAATGCATCCTCTCGCTTTCCCCAGGGCTGATCTTAGTCTTGTCCGCAGCCTTCTACTGGGCTGGTGCAATCGCACCACCCCAGCAGTAGGCTAGATCGGCACAGGGGAGGGCTGAAGGATGCATTCCGGAAGCACTGGAAGCACATCCTTTGAGCTCCTCCCCCATACTGATCCGGGCATTTTCTTGAAGAAAAAAAGACACAGTATCCCAGACATTTGTATTAATTAAGAAATTTTCCCCCAGACTCTGGATTGGGGCCCCATTTCCAGACTTGTCCGGGGGGATCCGGACATATGGTCACCCTAGGACAGACCTCTATAAGGGATGATACATGGCCACCCTACCTTATGTGTTCTCCATCACCTGATTTTAAATGCCTGAATAGGGCTTCTCTCTTTGCCTTATATTCCTTACATCCTTACTATGGAGATAAATTAAATTAGTGTGTGTAAACTGTATGGAAACTGTCAGGATATATGAGGGTGTATACTGGAGAGCAATTTGCCTCTCAGGGTGTCTAGGAAACAGAAACTGCTGGAGCACTGAGAGACAGCTGGCTATATCGCAGTGGACAGAGCCTTCAGGCCTAGCTGTATGTCTGTAACAAAATAAACTCAATTTGTCCTTGTACTTCTCACCTGGCCAAGTCTTTTCCTGTAAAGCCAAAGGACATCCCAAACAATCCATTACCAAAAGTGGCAATGAAGCCAGAATGAACTCTGTGAGACTTTCTGAAAGCCTTCTAGGACCAAAGTTTGCAGAAATGTAAAGCTTGATCTGTTACAAAATTGATTCCCTTCTGGTGGAAGAGGGGTTTTTTATTTTTTTGGAATGATCTGGCCAGTTTCCTGTTAAATCCAACTCTTTAACTAGTTTCTGCTGGCCAAGGGAGTGCCAATTGAGTCTAAATGGAGGACTATATTCCTGTCTTTAGTATAGCAAAGCTATACTAAAGTATAAGTTATAAGTATAGCTTATCTTGCTTGAAGATAACCTTCTAGCCATGTTATTTGATTCACTGAAGCAGCACTATGAGCCCAAGAACAGAAAGCTGATTCATATAGTCTTGATAGTGTGATGGAAACAACAACATGCAACAGAATATGTGGCAATGTGCATGGTTTATTTAAAGAATCTGGCAGTAAGTTGGCAGAGCAATTGAGTTTTGGTCTCTCTACTTGTGTCTGCACTTATAAATTAGCAGATGCAGATATGTGCAAATATATATCCTCTCTTGCCCTCTTTTTCATTAAGTGGTTCCTCCTTTTTTGGGCAATGCTGAATGGCCACCCTGCTACTTACTAGGCCTGCACCTTCCTGTGTATGTTTGCTAAGAAACAGCAATATATGTTGTGTGGTTGACCAGCCAAAAAGGTGGAGAACTACTTTACAGGATACCAAAAACTAAGGCAGGATCTACACAACTGCTTTAAAGTGCTTTATAACAGTTTTGACAACTGTTGGGGCCCAGGACACACTCCATATGCAGTTGTCAAAACTGTTATAAAGCACTTTAAAGCACTTTAAAGAGTAGTGTAGATCCAGCAAGCCAGTAGGTGCTGTTAAGTTATCGCTCTGTAGGCTGTATGTCACCATTTTGTTCTATTCTGAATCTGGAAGTTCAGCAATGGCCTAGAACACATGCTACTGGGCAGTGAATTGAATTAACAAAGCTTGTTTCTTTGAACAAGTATTACAGTACTTACTACTCCCACTGATAGGTGGGGCGCAGCATACATCCATTACAAAATGTTGTGGGATGGACAGAGTTGAGCACATGGTATTGGTATAAGATCCTCATTCTATTTGATATTCCTCTTTCCACCTCCACCTGGACTCTATCTTCTTTATTTATCTGTTCTTGCCTCGTTGCCCTTGGCTTTCTCCCTGATGCAGTGTTCATATTCCAGGTTTCCCCCTGGCAGATATCATGCATTAGAACAGAGCAATAATCCATAAAATATATGTTTCTGAGTACACAGTCATTCTCAATGTGATCCATGAGCTGATTAAACCAAAGTGCTTGGATTTAAGTTCATGTAGACCAAGCAGAATTTCAGGACCAAGCGTGAGTCGTGGTTTGGGAAGCTAAAGAGAGACAATATTCCATTCTCAAAGGGAATAAATTACATCCTCCATTCCCAACTTATTTCCCACATCATGTCTGCTCTACCAAAATGTTGATGGGATAAACTTTCCAAGAATATGTTTTTAATCATCTCTCTTGAAAATTGATTGAAAACATACGTTTTTGAACATTTTCAGATTTGAAAATATCACATGGGTTGCCTATTTAACTGCTTTTCTCTCCTCTATCCCCATGTGCTTTTTTATATTTGTTGACAGAGCTGAACTAGAAATAAGTCAGAACTGACTTATTATTATCACACTAATGATACGCTTGCCTTACTTCCAGCAATCACCTGGCAATATCCAGAATATTATCATCTACATTCTGAATCCCTCCTTTTATTGTTTACCGAAATATCTTTACTTGGGGATGTTCCAAGAACAAAATTCTTTATTCCACTGTGTTTTTAAAGTATAAGGCCGGGCCACCCTGAGGAGGTAGAGGCAATTGCAGTGGGAGTTACAAAACTCACCCCACTTGTCTAATCTTATGCTCTGGTCCAGAAGGTAGGCCTGTTACAGTCAGTTATGGGAACCATTATGCCAATGCCATCTTCTTCTTTTCTTCATGGTCCCTCCTTTAGTTATGCTATATTCCTTTTTCACTACTCATTCCATACCAGGAATGACATTCAGATCTACGGAGGTTGTATGTTTATTTGTTTACATGACTCCGTATTTTGCTTCCAGTTTGGCATGGAAAGTTTTACCCTTTAAAAAAGGATACCTAACATTTTACTTAAAGTGGCTGTGGATGCTGTGCTGACATTACACTGACATGTGGGCAGCAATTCTGCCAAGGACACACACACCTGCCTTCCATGTTTCTGGGTTAAAGGGGAGGCTCTCCTTCCAGATCATCCCTGTATCTACCCATGGAGGAGATGTGCTCCCTTCCCAGATATTACACTAGATGTGTGAGCAACAGATGCCGAGTGACTCAGTTTTTACTGCTTCCAAATAATGTCCAGACCTGCTGTCAGAGTGGCTCATTTCTTTGCATGGTCCTGCTTTAATGTTCCTCATTTTTTTTCCCCTGTGAAAGAGCAGGAAGCGCCTGTCCAGCCACCAAATTCCAAAGTTTCTCTTCCTTGCCAGTGCAAATTAACAGCAAGCTGTACTGCTCAACAATGCATGTCGTTAGGATTGTGCCCAGTCAGGCATCATGCTTTCACAAATGTCCATAGAAAGTTTGCCCAGGAAAAAAAAAATGTGGAGCGCAAAAACAAAAAGTTTAAAAAGCATGCATGCTTTATCTGACTGCAGGGTTTCAGATGTAGACATTTAGATTTCAAATGCTCGCAACTTTTTCAAATGAATGCTGCTCTTTGTTTTCCCTTTGCTGAAATCCAGGTCCAGGTCTCACTTCACTAACCTCAGTGTTCATAGGATGTACAACAATGCACATGGCACAGTTGTCCAGAAAAAGGTGAAGTGGCAATCTTCTTCTCATACATCTGGATTTCAGAGATGTTATTTATGAAAAGGGATTGTCCATATTTGCATGTAAATAGAACAAAGACTGTAAGCAAACAACCAGAAGCAGATCTATGACCTGGCCATCCTGTAGCCAAAAAGACTCATGTCAGCCCTGCCATTTTTACCCTTTCCACAAATTAATGGGAATGCAAAATATACCACAATTGCTAAAACACTAAGGGCGTCGCTAGACGAGGCCTTAGCGTGCCTTCCAACCCAGTTTCCCTGCTGTGCGTCCAGATGACGCACAGGGGAATCCGGCGGCAGGCCGCAGTGAGGCCTCCTCCAATGCGCCATAAGCGAATTTGCTTATGGCGCACTTTTTCCCCAGCTCCGGCCTCAGGCCGGAGCTGGGGAACGTCTAGCCACTTCCGCGGCTTTTTGTGGCTACTCGCTCACGAGTAGCCACGAAAAGCCACGGACCTGCCTGGCACAGCGCTCGTATGAGTGCTGTGCCCATCAGCCCGGGGGAGGGGGGGAAAGAGAGGGGATGGGGAAGGATGGCAGGGTGGGTGGCAAGGGGGGAGGGCGGGTGACAGAGGGAGCAAGCGGCGCTCGCCTGCTTGCTCAGGTGGCGGCGGCACGCGGCGCTCCCTCTGTCACCCACCCTCCCCCCTTGCCACCCACCCTGCCATCCTTCCCCCCCCCCCGTTTTTTAAAAAAACACCCCTTACCTTGCTGCAGTCTTTGGGCCACCCGCGGCCCCTTTAAACAAAACAAAAATGGCGGACGCCGCAGGGCTTGTGTCCTCCCTGCGACTCCGCTGTCTGGAAGCCTGGGCGAGGCGCACTAACGTTAGCGCGCCTTGGCCCCGCCTCCCTGACGGCGTAAGTCGGCAGGTCTAGCAAAGCCCTAAGTATGTCAATAGGATGCAATGGGTACTTACACCCCCGCCAATTCTCTTGCACTCTGCAGATTCTGTTGTGCAAGTGGTGGGTCCCACCAATTCCATCACCCATTGATTGCATAACAGAGATTTAATGGTTCCCAGAGGAAGCCCCAAAACAAGCAGAAATGCTCATTTCTGGATCAGGACAGGTTGGCAGAGCTCCCTTATGTGAAGTCTGCTGTCCTGCCCCATTCCAAAAATGGGTGTTTTTGCTCTTTTCTGACCACCCCTGGAAGTGCTAAATCCCCATTCCACAAGCTGTGGGCAATGCTCGAGGATGGGAATTGACAGACTACAAGAGAATCAGTGGGTGCATAAGCGCCACATTAGATTCTTCCCAGTGCCTTTATAAGCAGTTTGATTTTGTCCTGATTCAACTTCTATTCTCTGGATTTCAATTAGGGCTGTGCACAACTCCCCCTATTCACCTCTGAGGCTGATTTGTCCCAATTGGACTCAGAACGCCTCGGTACCACCCTGTCCCCTTTGAATTCGGTTCCAAATCCAAAGAAGGCCAGCTGTTGCAGTTTCTCAGGCATGAGGCCAACCAGGAGTCCATAGGACTCCCCACTCTCTTGTCCCCTGAACCCGGCGAGCTGTTGTAAACGATGCCAATCTGTGGCAGGCCAGGGCAGCTGTCCTGGAGGATGGGCGGGTCGCCAGTGTGTGCAGAGGTTTCAAGTAAGTCTCATGGGACAGCAGCTCGCCTTTGGCCCAAAGAACCTCAACTGCTTCTGGTGAAGTGGCAAAATCTAGTCCCAAATTGAGGCAAAGCAGACCCCTAATTTCAACACAGCTATGAAAATTAGGGATGTATGAACATCCTTGTAATCACCCCAACTGTTTAAAAAGGGTCCGTGTGAATGTATGCAAAATGCCCAGAAGTGCTCACAGCATTCATCACTGCCTCCTTCTCTGGCCCCCCAGAAACCACAAACTTTACCTGGGGCAGGAGAAGGGGGAGGCAGTGGGGGGGAGGGGCTTTGCCAAAGAAGGAATACAGACTACAGGGTCTGAACATCCCTGCAGGATAATTATGCTCTATGCATTAATTTCCTCCTGGAAGCAAGCCTGCTCATCTCCTACATGTGTGCCAGTATTTGAACAAGGCTGTTTGCATTTCTGAATGTTTGTGACATCCCTAATTAAAATCCTCATTAACACACAAGCAAAACAGTCACACCTGGTGCAGAATTTCCTGAGCTATACCTTTTCAGACTTGCAGGTACAGGACTTCATTTTCTGAGTGATTGGTTTATTTATTTATTTTTAAAATAATCTTCTCTATGCATACACAATTAGTATTACTGGAAGAAGATTAGGTCAGTACCCCCTTTGTCTGACATACTCATTTTATACACACTTCACTGGGGACTTCCTAATTTAACAGGCATGTCTTTTAGCTTCCCCTCTCCTGCCTCCATGCTCCTTTTGAGGATTTCCATGCAACTGCTCTGCCCTGCAAGGTTTGCCTCCTTCTACTTTGGCTTCGGCTTCCTTCCCTCCTCCTGGCTGACTCAAGTCTTTCTTCCTGTTGCCTCTGGCTCTTTCTCAGTTCACTTCAACCCATTTTACATTGTCTCCCTCTCCACCTCCTGTCTTAACTGCTTCCTCATTTCCACTCCTCCACCTTCACTGTTCTTCCTTCTCTTCTCACCATCCATCTTCCCTTCCTTCCTCCACAACCTGAGGGTAATGCCACAGCAAGCTTCAGAGGTTTACTATATCATACCAAAGAGGGGTATTGTGGGACTGACATTCTTCAAGGCAGGGCCTATGGGCACATTTGGCAATTTGAGAAACTGTCCTGGGTGCCACCACAAAATGGAGACACTGCAGATGAAAGCATTGGCCTGCAGCCATCTGCATTTCCTAAGAATGTCTATGAGCCCCATGTATGGCCAAGAGGCATTTATGGGGAAGGAAGATTGGTGCAGCCTGAGATTTGAAATGATGTCAGCTGCCATATAGTACCAAGAGAAGTGTCCAAGGAAACACTGGTGTCCATGGGCACATGTTGACTACCTCTGCTTTAAAGGAATGTCCTTAAGAGTTTCCACATGCAATATTAATCCCAGAAGAGTTCCTCAAGCAAAGGGGATGAGATAAAATGCCCAGAGAGGCTGGGTTAGAGGTTGTAAGTAGGGTTCTTTGTCATGAAATGCCCCCTTTCCAATTACAGTCAGACCAGGAATTTTTCATAGAATAACTAGTTGCCCATTCTTTGTCTGGGTGTTTTCCATGTTTGCTATGCTGAATTCGATACACCGCAGCCATTATTTTATTTTATTTGTTTATCAGGTATGGTGTTTTCCTCCCTTCAATACCCTAGAACCATCAAGATAGGGGAATACTTGAGTGACCAATACATTTGGATAAGAAATGATTGGCAAGCATAAAAATAAACCCGACTGGTTATTTTACTGTTCAATAAACGCAGACTCAATTAATATATCGTAATATTTTTCACAGTCAACTGATAAAATCTATTAAGGGTCGGAGCTATTTCAGCAAGGTTTAAATGAAGGAGGAGATGATGGCACAATCAATCTATTCGGTATATTCAGCTAGGATTTATGAACGTTACACAAGTAATTTTCTTCGTATCTTACAGAGAGCACTCTGAAAAGTATTCCAGTTTATTACAAACAAGACGCTGTCAAAATAAACCCTCCCAGTCTCTGGAAAAAGTGGGTATGGAAATGCAGAGATATAGGAAATGGATCTTAATTACCCTCATAACAGTATACAGTCTGAATGTCTCCACACCAAAACCAACAACATGATGGTGTTTCTAGAGTCCATGCTCTTTTAGTGCACATCAAATGCAGATTCAATGATATAACCATAAAAACCGGGAACAAAGAAATACTTTGGGGCATTGGCCATGGGAAAGACTCTGTACTTCTCAACATCAAATTCAAAACAACAGAAACAGCAATATAAGCAGCAACAGCAGTATTGTAAACCAGATTGAAAAGACTTACAGTTCGATTTCACTAGAGTCTTTAATGCTGTCTCATGGCTCATCTACACCAGCAGGATATACCACTATGAACAGGATGACCATATGAAAAGGAGGACAGGGCTCCTGTATCTTTAACAGTTGCATAGAAAAGGGAATTTCAGCTGGTGTTATTTGTATATAGAGAGAGGACCTGATGAAATTTCCTCTTTATCACAACAGTTAAAGGTGCAGGAGCTATACTAGAGTGACCAGATTTAAAAGAGGGCAGAGCACCTGCAGCTTTAACTGTTGTGATAAAGAGGAAATTTCATCAGGTTCTCTATATATACAAATGGCACCTGCTGAAATTCCCTTTTCTATGGAACTGTTAAAGATACAGTTATGGGGCTAGATAGACCTTCAGCCTGATCCAGCATGGTTCTTCTTCTGTTGTTCCTGCCTTACTGGCACAAAAGGACACAGCTTTCTTAAAGTGGTAGCTGTATTCCTTCATATACCAGTTGCTAGGAAATACAATTAGGAAGATGCTATTGCTCTCATGTCCCACTTGTGGGCTTGCCACAAGCAGCTGGTTGGCCACCATGTGAAAAGAATGATGGACTGGATGGATCTTTTGACCAAGTAGGGAATTCATATATGCAGATGAACTGGGTTGGAGCTGTGGAAGGGAGAAGTCATAAACTATCCCCTCTCTGCCTATTTATTTCCTGCTCATTAGGAGCCACTTCAGGAATGTCACTTGCTGCATCAATGTGGTCACCAACCAGAAACCCCACCAATCAGATGGTTCCCCTACCAACTCAGCTTTTCCTGGTGCAAAATTTGAGTTACCATTGTGGTAACTGCAGCAGCTGCATTTACAGCACCCAGGTGGAAGTGATGGTTTACATAAGTGGTGCTGCATTTGAGTGCAGCCCCGCCATGAAACCAGCAGCCCTGTGCATTTCTAAGAAGAGATGTTATGTGAATTGGTGCATAGTATAACCATGGTATCTGAAAACAGCTAGCTATATATTTACTTTACCTATCCCCGTTCACAAGGCCATGGTCACACCACCTTGTAAACATGGGAAGGGTGACTCTGGGCACAAAAACGTCCAGGGGTGAAAAGGTTATGCAGCCTCTTGTTTCTATTCATCCTTCTGCCATGCTGTCTTACAAGCCTGCCCAAGCTGATTTTGGTAGGTTAAAAAGAGAGAGAACAGGGCAGGAAGACAACGCTCAATTCTGTGTAACTTGTAGTTTGAGCCAAACAGAGGATAAATTCCATTTGAGTATGTAAAGGGTTGAAACAACACCACAATAGAATATTAGAATTAACAATCCCTTTGAGCCAAAGCACCGAAGGCAGATTCTCCTCTTCAAAGACAAATGAAAGGATTTCATCAATCACCAAGGCACTGCAAAATGGGCTTCTGCAAGGCAAAGTGCTGTTGAAAAGGCTGCTGTGGAATTCAAATTAAAATGTTGCTGTAAAAATGAAAAAGACCCATAGCTGATCCTGCTAAATCCACTGAATGTCACTGAACCACTGCCAAAAGTCAAAGTATATCACAAAAAGGATTTGGGACCCTTTGGGACCCACTAATGGGCTTAAAGTGGTGCGTATGGTTGAATGCCTTACTGAAGCAAGCTCTCTAACATGGGCAAACCATGATAATGAAGAATAATAGCCACACTCACTTCCAGGAACAGGGCTGTTCAGTGCCATATCAAGGCAAACATGAAGCTAGGCTAACATTGCAGTGCCATTATGTAGGGATTGCAGGCAACCATTCCTTTTACAAATATATAAATTTGGGATGTTTTCATGTCATATATCCCTGAATGTATTGTGACCACCTGGTGCAGTATAAATTTTGGTTCCTTATTAGGACCCCACATCTGGGTTCTATTACAGGTTAATGACCTGTTTGGGATATGACACTAAGAACATGAGAAGAGCCATACTGGATCTGATTCAGGTTTTATCTCCAGCATTTTCTTCACACACTGGCCAAACAGCTGTCCACATGAAACCACAACCAGAACAAGAGTGCAAAAGCATCCTTCTGCCTATATTCCCCAGCAACTGGTGTACATAGGCAAACTGCGTCTCATACCGAAGGTAGCATATAACCATCAGGACTAGCAGTTGTTGACACAAATATCCCCCATGAATTTGTCATGTCCGCCTTTAAAGCCATCCAAATTGGTGGGCATTACTACATCTTGTGGAATTCCGTGGCTTAAATATGTGCTTTTATCTGTCCTGAACCTCCCACCAATCAGCTTCATGGGCCGACTTCGGGCTCTAGTAGTATGAGAGAGGGAGAAAAAAGGACTTCCAAGCCACTTTCTCCACACTATGCATAACTTTGTACTCCTCTATCATCGATCACCCCTTACTTGCCTTTAAACAATCCCAGCTGTTGTAACATTTACTTATAGGGGAGTTATTCCAGCCCCTTGATCATTTTAGTTGCTCTTTTCTGCACTTTTTTTTTCAACTCTACAATAACCTATTTTAGGTGCTGTAACCAAAACTGTACACAGTATCCTAAGTGTGGTTGCACCATAGATTTGTAAGGGGAGGGTGATCTTGGCAGTTTTATTTCACATTCCTTTCCAAATTATTATCAACATGAAATTTCCCTTTTTCATAGACACCACACACTGAATCAACATCTTCATTGAGCTATCCACTACAACCCCAAAATCCTTTTCTTGGTCAGTCACTGCTGTCTCAGATCCCATCAGCTTATACTTGAAGTTGAGGGAGGGGGTTGCCCCAATTTTGCCCCAATCCAAAATTCCAGTCAGAAGAGCCCATGTGCAGCATGCCTCCAGAGGCCCAGACAATGATGGATCCAAACAGGAAGGAGTTTCAGGCAATGCAGACAAGATGTTCCTAGCAAAGTCTCCTCACCTTTGCATCGGCTTAAAAAGGGATGCATTACTGTTAGACTCCTCTTCTTCTGGGCCACTTGACAGACAAAGCTTTTGGCCTTTCAGCAAGGCCCCTGTCCAAAAAGGGTGTCACTGCTCAGCCCTCCAGATTGATGCTTCAATCTGAGTAACTCTTCTGCAAACTCCTCCACAACTCTGTCAAGTTCTCATGGAGAGCTCCCAGCCTCTCAAGGCTGAACCAGGGGGAGTAAAGCATCACCCCCTGCTCTGTTCTGAAAACACTGAAGGAGATAAGCTCACACAGGCTAATAGGCCCAAACCTTCCCAGACTAATTCTAATTAAATCTTAGCTACAAACTACAAGGCCCACTGCAGTGCTGAAACTATTCCTGACAGATGGATACGATAGTTGACGGTATCAAAAGCTGCCAAGAGATCCAAGAGAATCAACAGGATCACATTCCCCCTGTCCCTCCCTCACCAAAGGTGATCCCACAGAATGATGAAGGCAGTTTCCAGTCCAAAACAAGGCCTGAAGCCTGATTGAAATGGGTCTTGATAATCAGTTTCATTTATGAGTGCCAGGAGTTGACCAGCAACCATACACTTAAGCTCCTTGCCCAGGAAGGGGTGTTGGCTAATGGCTTATAGTTGTTAACATCATCCGAGGCCAGGTTTGGCTTTTTCAGGAGTGTCTCAATGACAGCCTCCTTTAAGGAGTCCAGTACCACCCTCTCTTTCAAGAAGGAATTTACAACCACCTGGACTCATCCTCTCCCTATTAGATGTAATAAGCCATGAAGGTAAAGGGTCAAGCACACAGGTGGTCAGACAGACTTGGCTAAGCAACATGTCTGCATCCTCTGGCGTCAACAACTGAAACTCATCCAATAAAACTGAGCCAGATGGTGCTCTGCATGTTTTTACTAATGGACCTGCATTAAATGTGGTGTCCAAGTTGTGAAGAATTTGAGCAGCTTTGTTCTCAAAATACTGCACAAACTTGTCACAACATGCTGCCAAGGGTTCCACCATCTATCTTCCTGGCCCAGATGGTAGCAGGCCATGAACCACATAGAAAAGGTCCATTGGACAACACTGAGAAGGTGGTGGAAAAGAACTGCCTTTTTACCACTGCCACCATCACACAGTTGGCTTGTACGGTCAGACTCTGCAGAAGTTTTCCTTGACCTGTGTTCTAGCCATCTTCCCTCTTGTTTCATTGCCCTCAGCTCAGGTGTATACCAAGGCTTTGCTCAGAGGGAAAATGCACTTGGGCGCAATCATGTCAACTGCCCGCGTTTTCTCTGCATTCCACCGAATGACCTGGGCTTTGAAAGAAGCACCAGCTATACAGGCAGGAAAATTCCCGCCCCTGCCCCCCGAGCCCTCCAGAATCCACTGGAATCTATTAGCCTCCATGGCGGACCATTTTAATAGGTCCCCCACCCTAGCAGAGGGAAAAGGTTTCTGAGAATCTAACCCTCAATAGAAAGTGATCTGACAATGGGAGTGATGTTAATTCCCCCACTTTCAGACCACCATCCTCTGCGCAGTCGAGAAAACCAAATCAAGTGTGTGTTCTTTTACATGCATTGGACCAATGACATCTTGAGACAGCTACAAGATTATTGTGGCGTTACACCCCACAAGTCAGTTCCCTAATGTATGTCTAGGATTTGTAAGTCCATTATGTTTAGAATGTTGACCTGAGTGGGTGGAGATTGAATATCTTATATGGGGGGAGGAGGATAGATAAGGGAATAACTGAGGTGATAGGGTTGTTTTTAAAGTACTTTGGTAGGAGGGAGAATTAGAGGATCAGGGTAAATTTATTTATTTATTTATTTATTTATTTATTTATTTATTTATTAGATTTTTATACCGCCCAATAGCCGAAGCTCTCTGGGCGGTTCACAAAAATTAAAACCACAATAAAACACCCAACAGGTTAAAAACACAATTACGAAATACAGTATAAAAAGCGCAACCAGGATAAAATCACACAGCAAAATTGATATAAGATTAAAATACAGAGTTAAAACAGTAAAATTTAAATTTAAGTTAAAATTAAGTGTTAAAATACTGAGTGAATAAAAAGGTCTTCAGCTGGCGACGAAAGCAGTACAGTGTAGGCGCCAGGCGCACCTCTCTGGGGAGCTCGTTCCACAACCGGGGTGCCACAGCGGAGAAAGCCCTCCTCCTAGTAGCCTTCCTCGGAGGTGGGAGGTGGGTAAAGAGGTTGTCTTTTGAGTGTAGTGTGCAGACAGTCAGTTGGGGTATATTAAACAATCCTGATAATAAAGAAACTTCAAGAGTGAAGGTGTGAGAAAAAGGAAAGAGAGAAAGGATTGGATGGGAGGTTTTAACAAGGGTCTGAAAAGTTTTATTATGAAACAAATTTTGTGAACGTTGAAATAAATTTTTATTCAGTTTGGTTAACTACCACAAAAATCCCACGTGTCTCTTTGGCATTTATCATCTGCAGTTATATACATATAACACCCGTTCTGACATTAATTCACCATCAGCACATATAATTCACAGCGCATTATTTTATTCCTGAAATTATTCCTGTTTAACCCCTTTCTCCACATAGTTTGTAGAAAGGTGGTGTTGTCCCTCACCTCAGGCTCATAAAGTGGTGGCGCTTAGCTTGAGCAGGGAGTGTCTGTGGACAGGCCTGTTGTAAAGAGCCTGTGTTGTGGCAATTATCACTGTGGCCATGAAGTCAGGAACTGCCCCAGATCCAGTAGCCTCAGCAAGGAAGTTGAAATCTTCCGGTACTATCACTCTAGGATCCTCAACACCAAATCCAAACTACCTATATCAGCTCAGGCAGGGAGTAAGAAGGATAGTATAATGGGCAGTACACCAGCAGCATCCCTAATCATTCCTGGATACCCTATACAAGGTACTAACACTCAAAATTGGCACTCAAATGGACAGGAAGCCTGGAGAGGGAGATAGAATTCGTATAGACCACAGCAACCCCACCACCCAACCCTCAAGTCAATGTTGGTGCAAAGAGGAGACTGGAAGCATCTGCTTCTGCTCCAGCTAACTGCAGTTTGTCATTATGTCAAGACCGGGAACAGAAGTTAGTTTTAACTATGGTTTATTGGAACAAGCCAGAAGCAGAAACTATAAGCAAACCATGGCCTTAGCTAGACCTAAGGTTTATCCCAGGATCATCCCAGGGTCGTCCCTGCCTGCTCCCAGGATATCCTGTCTGTCATTTACATGAACAGGGATGACCCCAGGATGATCTCCGGATTAACCTTGGGTCTAGATAAGGCCCATGTTTAAAGCTAACCACAGTTTATCCTAGTTTGGTCATAACAACAAACCGCAGTTCATTGAAAATTGAAACAAATGCTTCAGATCTCCTCCTCATGGCCACACTGGAAGAGGAGAAGGGAGGGTGAGTGCATAAGCCTAAGGTTAATTGTAGAAGATTAAACAATCATTTAATGTTACATCTGAAACCTTCCAATAACCCATTCCAGACATGTTCCCTAGAATAGGCAAGACTATGTGCGATTTTAAGCAACGTGTTGCAGTTTTGCCCTGAAGTAAACTTTAAACCATGACTTCATATCCTGGTTTGTTTGGATGCTGATAATTATAGCTTCCTGGTTTGTATGGTTAACTACAGCTTGTTTCCCCTCTCATGTGAAGCAGCTGCACAAAAGTGCAGGAGGTTCATTCAAATTTTGGCTTATTAAGCCAAGAATTGATCGTCTGAATGGGGGCATTGAGATGACAAACCAAAATGGAAAGTTGCAATGCTGAATGCAAACAGACGCATTCAAAACTTATAAATAGCTTGAAGCCCTCCAGCTTGGTCTAGAAGGCAATCTAGTGATACCTGCAGAAGTATTCTTGTACAACTAAATTGTACTTCCTGTTTTCATTTCTTTCGTTTCATTTGCTAGGGGGAGGGGGAGGGGAGCAGCTTTCATCTCCATGCAGATTTTGGCATCTGAAATGAGTGTACACTCATAGATTTATTCCAGATATTGAAACTACCAGGATTGCAAACTGTTGGCTGATTGTAAACATCCCCTCTTCGGCAAGCTGCTTGAGCACGTGGTGACCAGGCAACTTCAGGTGCACTCGAAGGGTCATCTGGATCCACTTCAATCAAAGAGGTCTGACTATGGCGTGGGAAGTGTTTAAAAAATATCTCCCCCATCTAACGCACTCAAGCCCTCATGCAGCCCATATGATTTGGGGGCCCAATCAAGCTGCTGGTTGCCTGTCCCTAATAAAAACCTTCCTGTACCTCCGCCTTTAGAAGAAAAAATGCACAGTCTGATTTTGGAGTGGGGGGACTGGGATGGAAATTAAGGAATGATTTATTAGGCAATCAAATTTCCCATCATTGGAGGGGGAGCACTGGCGTTTAATGCAACCCTCACAAAGGTTCATTCATTTCAAAGGCTTACTTTTGCTAATGAAAGACAATTTAAATTTTAATGTGATCGCCTTATAAATATGCAGCTGTGAAATGTTATTTATTGCTGAAATTAATGTTGCAACCATATTTATTTTGATAAATTCTTCCAGGAAGTGGAAATCTGCCGCATTTACCATAAAGCAAATTAAAATGGTGACATTTATATGGCGTGCTAATTAACGAGGAGTTTGAGTGGAATTCTCATGCAAATACTGTACATATTGTATGACAACGAGATTAATACCAGAGGATTTCATTGTGATTAGAGTTGTTATGCTGAGCATTAAATAAATTAACAATAATGAGACACATTCTCACACGGCCTTTAATGGATAGTTTTCTTCTTGGTTAAGACTGGTCAAATGTTATGTGTGCATATTTTAACTATCATTGGTCCCAGTTCAGCAAATGGTGAGAATCACAGAGGCTAATCCCGACTGCTGCACTTATGGTTCTATCTAAGCATTTAGACTTGGGGGGCATACAGGACTTCCTTTCAAAGCCCTAATAATGAGTTCTCAGGTGGACTGGAAACTAAAAGAAGAGGATTCATAGACTGTTGGTCCAAAATTAGATCAACAGATAAAAGTACTTGCACTGCCAATCTTGTATGCCATGGCACAAAAATACAAAGTGAGGGAGGACAATACGAAGTCAGAATCCAAAATCCAAAACAAACCAGGCAGGCCTTGCGCAAATAGATTTTCCGAGCCCTTATGACAGCTAAAAGACTTATACTATCACATTGGAAGGGTACAATAATTGCTCACCTCCCATAATGCAATGGACTGAGGACTTAACAACGTTATCAACATTTGAACAGGTGTTAAATAGATGTCACTTGCGAGTGAATAAGTACATGGATATTTGGTGTGCTTTTCTTGAAACCTTTGCACCTCTCTCTCTCTCTCTCTTTTCTATGAATGGTATCTGATAGAAAAGACCCAATGTTATTCCTATGTATGTAATGTTTCTTTGTTTTTCTTTTTCACAACCTATTTTGTGAACCACCCAGGGAGCTTCGGCTATTGGGTGGTATAAAAATGCAATAAATAAATAAATAATAAAATTTTCGTTATGTTTTGTTAAATTCACAATAAAAAGGGGGAAATTTTTTTTAAAAAAAAAAAAACAAATCAGTGACACACCCCCGCCCCACAAAAAAGGTGCTTAATTCATTATACAGCAATCATATTGCTCAGAACCTTTTGGGTTTGCCTCCCTGTTGGTCTGAGGGGAATGCTGATACTGTTAACATCCCCCAGTAACAACTGCTTTCAATCATTCTTATACCAATCAGGGATGTATAATGCTCAAAGGAAAAGGTAAGGAATAGAGCTATGTCTATCAAGGTATTAATGAAGAAGACCCTACAAACAATGGGCTGGAACCAGATTGACCCTTTGCGAACAGAAGGGCTTTTTCCATTCACAGAGGGAACTGGAGTCCATCAGAGGCTTCTTGTCAGTAGAATGGGTGGGAGGGCAATTTTTGTTGATCCCCCCCTTTCCCCTTCAGCCCTTAGTGCCATTTCCCATGTTGCTCCAGAAGTCACACACACACCCAACGCTCTGGAACAACTGTGGACTGCAGGCGGAGGAGGGAATTGGCAAAAATTACAGCTCCATCTACTTCAGCCGAACTCTGCTAACCATAGGTCTGCTAACCATTGGAGCCATCTCTAGCATCTTCACTCCAACCAAGGGGGAGCAGTTTAATGGGGAAGAAGAAGGGGGCAAGTTAGCATTTTGCCTTCTGGTCCAACCAAGGGTTGCTTAATTTGAAGAAATGCTTTTGTCTCCCTTAGCAACCACCTCTTTCCTCCTTAAGCTGGCTCATGGAGGGCACTCCTGAGAAAGAAAAAAACAGTTAAGATTTCTCTCAGTGCCTACTTGAAGGGACAGTGACGTTACCACACAATACAACATTCTGAAGATAAATGTTTGAGCTAGAGGGATTCCCCAGGTATAATAATGAAGAAATGTGAAGAAAAGAAATGGCTGCTGGTTATGTAATCTAAAGATTACTTTGGGGAGATGAATTCTCGGTTCTCCTTATCTCCATCTTTATATATTCCAGGAGGCGTATATCATTCAAATCACTCTGCAAATCTGAAGTCATTGTTCCCTGCAGGACTCCTTCTGAAGACAATCCTCGGCATAATATTCATGCATTACTGTGATGTAGTGAAGATTAAGGCTGTGCATTAGCTTTCTCTACACATTATCTGTCATTAGGCCTCAGTGCTGGGCTGGGAGGGGGTGGAGAATCCTTTGGTCTGGGGGTTTGCTGCTCACACAGGCAGTTAATATCATGGCCTCTGCTACCAGCACCACATTTTTGCATGTAAAGCATGCTCAGGATGCAAGCGCAGATTGAAAAAGGTGATGCATAAAGAACATAGTGGGCTCATCTACAGCAAGCAGGATATTCCACTATGAAAGTGGTATGAAAGCGGTATATAAAAGGCAGGTGCCACACTACTGCTTTATAGTGGTATTGAAGTGCACTGCAGGGTCTACACTACTGCTTTATAGTGGTAATAAAGTGCACTGACAACTGGTGGGGCCCATGACACAACTGCACCAAGCAGGACATAACACTATGAAAGTGGTATGAAAGTGGTATATGGTATGTGCCACTGGGCCCCAACAGTTGTCAGTGCACTTCAATACCATTATAAAGCAGTGGCGTGGCTCCTGCCTTTTATATACCACTTTCATACCACTTTCATAGTGGGATAACCTGCTTGGTGTAGATGAGTCCAGTGTCTCTACAGTGGCACAAGCAAAGGAGGGCAGTTGAAGCTACAAGGCAGGAGTCATAGCTCGGGGGGGGGGGGGGGCTGCTAGAGCTTTGCACTTGCCTTGAGTATCCAGGTTTCACACTCCTAGCAAAGATGCATTGCAAGTGCATGCTACTTTTAGCAAGATAGAGATAGATAGATAGATAGATAGATAGATGGATGGATGGATGGATGGATGGATGGATGGATGGATGGATGGATGGATGGATGGATAGACGGATAGACAGATAGACAGATAGACAGACAGACAGACAGACAGACAGACAGACAGACAGACAGACAGATAGATGTAGATGCCATAGACAGACTTAGAGAGACAGACAGAAGCCATGTCCCTTTCGCATGGGTAAGGCAGAATTGTGCTGGTGATGTGGGCATGCATGTAAGCCCCACCCCACAACAACCCAACATGTTCAGCTGTATTTAGCTCCATGCATGTTCAGTGCAAAGATTTGAATAGAGCTTTGTACCCACATTCAACTGAACATGGCCCGATCTACACCAAGCAGGATATAACACTTTTAAAATGTTATGAAAATGGTATATGTAATGTGTCCTGGGCCTGAACAGTTTTCATAACCATTATAAACCATTATATGCAGTAGTGTAGATCCTGCCCATGTTTTGAGAGTTCCCACGAGTTACAGGGCCCTATTCAGATCTTTGCACTGAACACACAAAGAGCTATGCTGTAGCCAGGGGGAGGGAGGGGGAGGAATGTTTGGGGTCAAGGTATGCATGCTCACCCAAGTCCCCAACACAGTGTAGCCTTACATGTCTTGCAGGCAATGCCTGCATAGGGCTAGAGAGATAGAAGCTAATCTGGTGGGAAATATCACTCCTGCATTTTGCTTGCTACCATCCTTTTGATGTTCAGCTTTTGTGGTTTTTAGTGTAGCTATTTTTGCAGATCTACCCACCCTCATTCCCTGATTTTCAGCAGTGACTCTTGACACACCTCAGAAAGTGTAAGCAGATGCCACTTTTGCCTGTGCAAGATTAACCACTGTCTTTTCCCGTACGGCCGTCTCTGTGCCATCCTTCAGAGTGGCCAAGGGAGTGTGCCTTTTCACTCAGGAGGTCTCACGGGCACCATCACTGCAGAGGCCTCAGTTGTCATGGGAGAAGGGGTCAGCAAACTCCTCAACCTACCTGACAGAGATCTATGGCAGAAGACAGTTCAGTTTGTTGGAATGCTAGCTGGAACTCGGAGTCGGGACTCAGCAGAAACTACTCAGTGGTTTGTGAGCACAAGGTTTACCTGTTGAATGTGATCTCCATTTCTAAAGAAGAAAAAAACTTGATTCTTTGGCTGTTTCAGCATGCACAGATGGCAACTCCTGTTCCCACCTGCACCCCCTTTAGTCACGCATACCGGATACTAGCTTAAGCACCATAAACTCTTACTAAGCTTTTCCCGTGCAGCAAGGTCTTTTACATGCACCACTGGTACCAGACACAATATGCCTTCAATTGCATTTATCTCATATCTGTGGTACGCGAAGGTTTATCAAAACACATTTTATGCTATAATGATGATGATTTGAGCCATGAAAGAAATATTATTAGTGCTGTCATTTTCTATTCCGTAACAGAGAATGAACACTCATCAGTATTGCCTCCCAGTCCTTGCTCTAAGATGCTTAGTGCCTTCAGGAAGTGTCTGTTAAATGATACATACCGGAAGATTGGAGTCATTTATCCAACCCACTATGAATCCCAGACTCCAGTTTGTTTCATTACATATAAATAAGGAGGCCAGTTCAGATGACAGCATCAGCTAATGCTTTAGCAATTTATGTGTGTGTGTTTTAGTTCCAGCCTGTCCCAGCCTTTTGGTCATGCCCAATATTTGATGTCTCTGGAGATTAATGTCATTTTTGTATTGTACAATTCAGCAGCAAAAGTTGCTGAATAGTTAGGGGCGAGCACAGTATATATTTCATTTGAGTCAACCCTTTCACCCTCATTCAGCCTCAGTGCACTTAAGAACATATTGTAGATAAAGTCTCACACTATGTATTAGTTTGGTTTAATTATTTTAGTTTACTTTAATAGTTCATTGTTTGAATGCACTCAGTATACCACCCTGTGATTTTGTAATAAAGAGCAGCATATAAATATGTGTGTGTGAGAGAGAGAGGGGGGATGGATCAGGGGTTTATGATACGGTGGAAAATGACTAGACAATATTATACCAAACACTGGAATATGTTTTAAGTTTCTGAGTTTCCATTCTGTTCAAATATAAACATTCTTCTGTCTGCAATGAGGTCTCATTACTTTCAAAGGTCTAAAAGTGATCCTTGTTAGAACCCTTGCCCAAACTCAACCACCAATAAGATCTTGTACTCACTGATTCTACAAATTCATACAAACATGGAGCGCTCCAGTTCAGTCCCTAGTGTGCGCACTGTTACTGTTTGTCCCACATTACACGTGTATGTAAATGCACATCTGTACACATGTTCTTGACTGACATGGAAACACCAGGATCTTGGGTAAAGGCATGGTATGAACATTGCAGATTGTATGCTGGTCTAGAAACAGTGAGGAAATGTAATCAAGAACACTGACAAAGTGTGAAGAATTTTTTTTTTTAACACAAATATTTACCAGGGAGCGGAGATGGAGAAGGTGGTTAGTAAAACAACCCTAATACTGGAGCAGCAGATTATTCCCTTATGATTTCTAATAGCATCAACAAAGCAAGAAAAGTCAGAGTCAGGGAGTTATGGTTTGCTAAATAAGAGTGGGGAAGGCCATAGGGTAATGGCAGGACAGTAATTTGAGGCCTGTTTGCAATGGGGAACACTGGAACTTTAATGAACATCAGAAGAGCCACACTAGACCAGACAGAGGGTCCATCTAGTCCAGCACTCTGTTCACACAGTGGCCAAGCAACTGTTGACCAGGGACCCACAAGCATGACATGGTGCAACAGCACCCTCCTACCCATGTTCCCCAGCAACTGGTGTCTACAGACTTACTGCTTCTGATACTGGAGGTAGCTAGCACATAGCCATCAGGACTAGTAGCCATTGCTAGCCTTCTCCTCCAGGAAGAAGATGTGAACCTCCTTTTAAAGACATCCAAATTAGTGGCCATCACCACATCTTGTGGTAGTGAATTCCATAGTTTAACTATGAAGAAGTACTTCCTTTTATCTGTCCTGAATGGCTCAGGTTTGGCCACATGAGGGGCAGTACTGAGGGTTTCTGACTGATACCAGGAGAAAGAAGGGGGCAGATGGACCTCCCAGAGCAGGAAGTTCCAAATACTGAGGGCAGCAACACAGAAAGGTCTTTCCAGCTTTTATACAGTACCTCATGGCTTTATTCCACAGCAAGTGAGAGAGGGGGCTGGCTTAAGGGAATCTTTGAAGGAATGAGAGGAAAGGTACAAAATCTATATGCTTTCTTGCTGCATCTGATAATTTCAAGGTACTGGACAGATTTCCAGGCTGTATGGTGGCCACCAGGATTCTATGGGCCATTGTCTCAGCACAACAGCTTAAAAAATAGGTTAATCGATTGTACAAAATCCCTGGTAGACTTTATTTTATTTTTATCAGTGCCTTCTAAACATGGATTTCCTCCCCTTAGTCAAGCCTGAGTTCATGAAGCATTGCAATATATTTTTATTTCCATCTCTGAAAACAAGATTTAAACCATTTATATTTGTGTGTGTGTTAATGCCCCCATGAAATCCTGTACTTTTGAGAATTGGTCCTTATTACTTAGCAGATTCTAAATTCATGCATGCCATTATTCAACATTTACATTCCAGGACATGAATGTAATCGCATTTTATTTCAGCATGTGGCTTTTACGAAAGTTATCATTCCCAAAGACATTCACACATTAAATGCTATCAAAAAGCGCTTCAGTGGGATCCTCCCCTCTGTATCTTTTTCATCAGCATTACTAATTTCTCTTTAATAGCTTTCCTTTCTGTTCGCTACAAAAATATTACAAATATATTTAACACCAGAATTACCAAGCAAAGCTGAAAGGTTTTCTTGCTTCTGTAAATAAAAGTCACATTTCATTTCAATGTCCTTGATATTTAATTGGGGGGCAAAGTAGATGGGATGCTTTAAGTGAGAGGTCTGGAATAAAACCAATATGTTCTCAAAAACACTTTTTAAGTCACAGAAATTATGCCATGTTTCTCTCTCCTTCTGCCTCACCATCTAGTTTAGAAAACTGCTATTGCTACTTGTATTGTATATTTCAGGCTTATTGGGGGCTTTTCAGCCTATATTCTAAAAAGAAAATGTTTTTTAAAAAAAAAATAGGAAAGAACAGATCTCCCTTTCGCATTTAATGATCTATTGGTTTTAAACAGGCTTGGAGCAATGCCTAAATAAATCTGATACGTTACAGCACATTAAGTCACACTGGTTAATCTGAGATGCTTTTTACGTGATAACTACTATTGTCTCAATTTCACACCAAAAAGGATGCTGGTTATATGATCCAAAGTCATTTTTATAATGATTTTTGTATAGTGCTGTAAGTGTCAATGGAGCCTCAGTGAGGAATATGATTCAAAAATGGCTCCCTGTTCTGGAGGTGCTTATAGTCAAAGTTTCAGTGGTGATGGAAGACAACAGAGGAAGAAGGAAATGGAAAAGTAGCATAAAAGGGGAGAGAAATGAGGTTGGTGGCCCCGGAGACAAGGCCTTTTCAGTGGTGGTGCACTGATTGTAGAATGTTCTTCTCAGAGACTGTCTGCCAATACCTACTTTGTTGTCTTTTCAGTGCCAGGTGAAAACTAGTGGAGACTTGTAGCTCTGTCAGTGGGGCAGCAAATCCGCTCTGGGTTTCAGTCAGAATGCTAAAGGAGCTATCCAAGGTGTGAAAGTACCTTGGATAGCTCCTTTAGAGTTCTGACTGGTTCTGACTGAAACCTAGAGAGGATTTACTGCCCCATTGACATATCAAGGAACACATTGTTGGCACCTGCCTGTCCTCCAGGGGCAAGGAATTCCAAAGAAAAGGTCCACACTTAAGGCTCTTCTCCTGATGGGCTCCAGTCAGGCCATAGGTGCATGTGGAACCACCAGGAGCATACCCTCCTGTTGACCTAAGCGACCAGGCAGATTGGCAAAGGAGAAGGTGCTCTCTCTCAGGTATCCTGGTCCCATGTTGTTTAGGGATTTGTACACTTGTACTAAAACCTTAAACCCGGCCCAGTAGCGACTGGGCAGCCAGTGCAGTTCCCTCAGCAAAGGAGTAACATGCTGAAAAGGCACAGCCTGGCCTGCTGCATTCTTCACCAGCTCTAGCTTCCGGATCAGCCCCGCATAGAGTACGTTGCAGTAATCCAGTCTTGAGACTACCCTAGACAATTCTGTCCAGGCTTACAATCAAAAAAATACAACACATAAGGAACAGGTCAGGCGGAGAGAAGAAGAAAAAAGCAATCGCAGCCATCAGTTCTCATAATGACCAGATGGAATGGCAACATATCAGGGGTTCTCACCTTGGAGCGATCCTTTAAAGTTCTGACTGAAACTCGGAGCGGATTCACCGCTCCACTGACATCAGAGCTGCCAGCATCCACGGGTGAAAACCGTGTTATTCTCCAGGCCTTTTAAGAAATAATCTTATTTCTGCCCTTTCTTGTTTCTTATTCCCACTTTTACTTCTGTTCTTAGCTGCTGTTATGGCTTCTGGGCATTTTAATGTTAATTGATTGGTTTTTGTAATGTGTTTTTGAATTGTTAGCCAGCCTGGAAGCTTTGGCTGAAAGAGAGGCTAGTGATCTTTCCAAGAGTAGAAGAGGCAATTGTCAAACGGATGAAGGCAAGAAGTTAAACAAACCTAGGATTCATTCCAGCTAGGGATTTGGGCCAAGGGGGATTTTTTTAAAAATATATTTTTATGATTGTCTTTCTTAGATCTTGCTCTTGTGTTTTCTTCATTGCCCTCTTTCCAGTAAAATTAGGCTGGTCACTTACACATTACCCCAAAAAAGGAGAAACGAGTCATCAAAACAGAGGATAGCACTTTTCACTTCAGTGTCTTTGGGTTTGTGCAGTCAGTAATCAGGGAAAAGCTAAAGGAACAATCCGGCAATTGAGACACTGGAGCTTAACCAACTTGTGACAATTCACAGCATGGCTCAGAATTACTCCACAAAAGAAATAAATGAACAGATTTGATCCATGTCAAATCTTATGGACACTTTGTTCTCTGCCTGGGAGCTTAATTTTGTTCATTTGTTTCCCAAATGTGCTTGATTTTTTTCTAATCATTTATGAGTCCAGCATGCAGTATATTAATAATATGTTTTTGAAATTTATTTTGTGAAGCTAATTAAGCCTCAGAGCCTTTGCCAGAGAGCTACAGGACTGGCACACATAACAAAGGAGTATAAAGGGAGACTGCCTATTTTTGAATTTGTGTATACGATTGCATTCTTTTTGTACTCAAATACTATCTTACGCATGAGAAATATCAAGATTCTTCTGTCCAACTATACCTGGACTGAGTTTTTGGGAGGTAATTGATGGCTCTATTTGGGCTGAGCAATTTTTTCCCCAGCCCAACATGTCTAATTATGAAGCGGTTTCTTTTGCTTTCCCTGGCATTAACGCCCAGCTTTTGAGTTGCTTAGAACCTGCTTCCCTGCAGTCATCTTGGTAGAGTTGCTCTTTGGTGCTCTGTGGGAATTGGGTTGGTCTGTTTCCTTCAATCTTTATTCCTCTGGTGACACTTCCTTTAGAGGGAGGAAGGTATCACTTCCTCAAAATGGGCAAAAAAAGTCCAGCAGCACATGTCTTCTTCTTCTTCTTCTTCTTCTTCTTCTTCTTCTTCTTCTTCTTCTTCTTCTTCTTCTGGGCCTGCTCAGGCTGCCTCTCCCCGGGGCCAACTGACATCAACTACCCCATGAGAAGGGAAATCAGGTGCTGCCTCCTGCTTCAGTGGAACCAGTTGTGTTGTTCAATTTTGTTTTTTGAGCATATGGTTCTTGATGTATTACATAAATATTGTAAACCACTTTGAGCATCCTCGTTGAAAGTGGGATATAAATCTACTGAGGCCTTAGCTAGACCTTAGGTTTATCCCGGGATCATCCCAGGGTCATCCCTGTTCATGTAAATGACAGGGGATCCTGGGAGCAGGCAGGGACAACCACAGGATGATCCCGGGATAAACCTTAGGTCTAGCTAAGGCCAGTGAGAGCAATCTGAAGGTCCCTGGGTGAGCATCTCAAGGACCATTGGATGGCTCAGAACCACCACCACCCTTGAAGATCAGAGAAAGTGCTCCAAGCTCAGAAGGGGGACTCAGAGATCCAACCCCAGACCCAGACCCCTTGCAGCCAGTTCAGAAAGAACCATGCCAGCCGCCTCTCTGAGGTCAGAAAAGCTACTTTGGAGGAGGAGGAGAGTAAGCATTCGAGTGGGTGGAGAAGGGAGGAGACTGGAAAGGCCAGGATATGAGATTCTGAGCCACCAGCAGCCTCCTTCCCTCCCCATCCAAAGCACTCTTGCTAGACAGGCTAAAAAGCCTGTCTTTCAAAAATCAGGAAAGATAGAGGACAGGGAGGTGAAGATCACCTTTGCCATTCCTCCCGCCCTGCCAACCTCAGCCTTTATTCAGCCTGATTGTACCCTTTATTTTGGATTGTACCCTAAATAAATAAATGTTTTTAACAAACAACTTGTTTTCTTTCTTTCCAGGATGGTCCTATACATGCCTCATCAGAAGTAAGGCAGGATCTACACTGCTGCTTTAAAACAGTTTATAACAGTTTTGACAACTGTTAGGGCCCAGGACACACTCCATATACAGTTTTCAAAACATTTTCAAAGTGTTTTATCCTGCTTGGTGTAGTTCTGGCCTAGGTCCCATTGTTTTGGCAAAGATTTGGCAAACATTGCCTTCCTGATTCCTCCAGTGAGAGCATCTTCTGGTTTCCAGTCCTTTCCACCAACTGAAGGAGCCCTTCTATTCATGGAGAGGCAACTCTGCAACCAGCCTGTGATCTTGAGGAAAATCTTGAAGCCCTAAAGAATCACAAGACAATATTGAGATCATGATCAGGGAAAGAAAAAGTTGAAATTGATGATAGAAAAGCAACATGTATGTAAATGGTCCAGAGACATCTGTAATGTTTGCATAAACAATGTCCCCCCAACCCAGTAAATATAAACAGTAGACACATCTTTATGGAGCATAAAGGGCCATGCCATGAAGTCTAATAAACTAGAATTATAGATAACTGATTGGTTGGTTGGTTCAATTGTTTCTTTAAAAAATCAAATCAAATTAATGCTACCATTTTGGGGTACTAATTCCTTATGTTTGATAGCTTGAGTGTGGCAATACTGCTGCTGGAAGTAAAATGACATTTGTCAGCTAGTAGCAAGCAGTCTTCTACTTACGACGCTGATACTTTTGAAGTCTGCATGTAAAAGATCTAAAGAGGTTGCCATTGGCAACAGCATTTCCCCAGTCATTACAAACAGCAATAAAAGGCATCCTAGCTATGATAGCACCATAATACCAGCTTAAGCTGGTAAGAAAATAAGAAGAGCCCTGCTGGATCAGACCAAGGCTCCGTCTAGTCCAGCATGCTCTTCACACAGTGGCCAATCAGCTGCCCACAGGAAACCCACAAGCAGGATATGAGTACAACAACACCCTCCCACCCATGTTCCTCAGCATCTGGGGTACATAGGCATACTGCCTTGGATACTGGAGGTAGCATATAGCCATCAGGACTAGTAGTCATTGATAGTCTTATCCTCCATGAATTTGTCTAACCCTCTTTTAAAGCCATCCAAATTGGTGTCCATCACTATATCTTGTAGTAGTGAATTCCATAACTATGTGCTGTGTGAAGGAATACTACCTTTTATCTGTCATGAATTTCCCAGCAATCAGCTTCATGGGATGATCCTGGGTTCTAGTATTATGAAAGAGGGAGAAAAATGTCTCCCTATCTACTTTCTCCTCACCATGCATAATTTTGTGCACCTCTGTCATGTTTCCCCTTACTCACCTTTAATCCAAGCTAAACAATTTGAGCTGTTGTAACTCCAGTCCATGAATCATTTTAGTTGCCCTTTTCTGCACTGCAGTAGCCTCAGTTATTCATACCATTCGCTTCAGTTAGCCATGCATTAGTGACATTGAGGTTGAACTACTGGAGTGTGCTGTACTTGAGCCTGTCTTTGAAGCAGTCTGGAAACCAGTTTGTGCATAATGTGGCCACCTGAGCATTGGTGGGGACGAGGCGATCTGATCATATAATGCTTTTACTGTACCAGCTGCATGGTTACCGGTGTGTTTTCAAGCCCAATTTAAAGTGCTGTTTTTGACCTTTGGAGAGCCTCGTGTGGCGCAGAGTGGTAAGCAGCAGTTACTGCAGCTGAAACTCTCCCCACAGCCTGAGTTCGATCCCAGCAGAAGCTGGTTCTCAGGCAGCCGGCTCATGTCGACTCAGCCTTCCATCCTTCCGAGGTCAGTAAAATGAGTACCCAGCTAGCTGGGGGAAAGGTAATAACGGCTGGGGAAGGCAATGGCAAACCACCCCGCTACAAAGTCTGCCAAGAAAACATCAGCGAAAGCAGGCGTCCCTCTAGGAATCAGCAATGACTCAGGTGTTTGCACGAGAAGTTCCTTTCCTTTCCTTTCTTTCCTTTTGACCTTTAAAGACTTAAAATGGCTTTGGAGCAAATTATTTGAAGGGTAATATCACCCATATCAGCCTGCCCACACTTTAAGATCAGCAAGAGAGGTCCTTCTCATTAGCCCATTTGAAATAAACTGCTATTGGGAGTCCACCAGGTCCCATCATTGCAGGCTTTTAGGAAGGCCCTGAAAACTTACTACTTTACCTTGGCCTTACCCTGATTATGTTTTGTCACATTGGGTTGTAGGTGGTATTTGTCTATGCTGGTATGTGTATGTTTGTTTTTAGAATGTTTACTGTTTTTATTACCGCGTCAGTTTTTATTACAGTTGTAAACAACTTTGGAAGGGCTCCTGCTCTGAAAGATGGCCAATAAATATTTTAAATAAAATAAATAATGAATAAATAATATATGCCACAGAAGATAACTTCCAACTTCTCACTGTGTGGTTGTCTTGTTAGCAATTATCACTATCCTAAAGGATTACCCCTTCTAATCCTTGAAATTACAGAACATTCCTTCAATAAACTTGAAGATTTCATCCTCTTTGGAAACAAAGTTTATCTAACAAATATTATCTAACAAAGATAATATACTATATTGAAAGTTTTCCAAGGGTTGAGAATGCCATTGGACAGATAAGTCCAGAGCACTTGGCTATGAATTGCAACTCAGAGTTTCCTCACCACCTTCTTACTGGGATATGAATGTTCTAGCTCAGCTCAATAGATATCCAGATGTTTTGTGCTTTAACACCCAGCATTCCCAACCATTGGCCATACTGGCAGGAGCTTCTGGGAGTTGTTTCAAACTTCTGGATGTCTACCTTCTGCCCATTCCTGTTCTAGCTGTTCTAGTTGACTTCTATCTGGGGCAGAAAATGTTTGGGTGTATATGGTCTGCCTTGGGGCTGTTGCATGCAGTGCTTTCCTACATCCTGAATATTCACAATATACACCATAATGTGTGACAAACTGACATCTGCTTATCTACCAAGAAGCTGTAACACTTATAGTATAAGTGGTGATGAATTTCCATGACATATAACCCAAAAGAGACACATCCATATTTACAATATGTTACAATGTGTATCTAATTTAATTTAATAGACCGTCTCTGTAGAACAGGTGTGGGGTTGAAGAACCTTGCTAAATTCAAGGCAGAGTTGAATATGCTTACGAAAAGCAGCATTCGATTCCTATCCAATGTCTCCATTGTGGCTTAGCGGAGTGAAGAAGGATTCTCACGCTCCTCTTCCAAACATATGAACTTTGCACTCATCCTTACTTCTTCTGGGCCTCCAGAACTACCACAGTTATGAGAACTACAAGTTCAATCGCAGCTTTTAAAGCTCAGCTAAAAACTTTTCTTTTTCCTAAAGCTTTTAAAACTTGATTTTGTTCTGACTTTTATACTGTTAGTTTTACTCTACCCTGTGCCTGTTTGGTGCATTCTCTTCCCCTCCTTATTGTTTTATTGTGATTTTATTAGAATGTAAGCCTATGCGGCAGGGTCTTGCTATTTTATTGTTTTACTCTGTACAGCACCATGTACATTGATAGTGCTATATAAATAATAATAATAATAATAATAATAATAATAATAATAATAATAGTAAGTTATTGCTAAAAAGATGTACTCAATTAAATTTTCCATGGAAAAACTTTGACTAAAGAGTGTTGCATATGCTCAAAGACTGTGGCCTTAGCTAGACCTAAGGTTTATCCCGGGGTCATCCCTGTTCATGTAAGTGACACACAGGGGATCCCGGGAGCAGGCAGGGATGATTCTGGGATAAACCTTAGGTCTAGCTAAGGCCTGACATCAAATTTGGGATGGGGAAGCAATTTTCTCTCAAGTTGGATTGGCAATTACTCAGGCCATAGATAGACCACACCTGTATCCCAGGATCGTCCAGAGATCATCCCTGTGCATCCAAATGACATACAGGGGGCCTGGGAGCAGGCAGGGATGACCCCTCCATTTGCCTGGGATAATCCTTAGGTCTAGCTAAGGTCTCAGTATGGTGAAGTGGGAACTGCCTTCCCATCCACTGTGCATCTTGGCTTGGTTATCTTGTAAGCCTGTTCTGCAGTGATATTTCATAGTCTAGATTGTGTGGGTCGATCTTACCAATTGCAGGACTGTATTGCAGTCATCACTAATGGGCCACGTGACATTCACCTGCTCCCGCGGTGATCTCAGCTCCACTTCTCAGTTTTCCTGGAATATCCCTGACATATTTTGTTGCTGTTTCTCAGGCTCCCTCATGTCCGTTCCGAAGAATGTTTGAAGTGTGCCCCCCCTTTGCAAGGTCGTTGCTGTTTGCTGCAAGTTCCAGGCTCAGAAAACAGCCAATCAGCTGTGAGTATGTGCATGAGTATCAGAGGTGTGCAGGAATGGACCTGTTTGCCATTTTCACCATATGTTTTGGATGGGTATCAGCATGTTTTACCATCGAGCGTGCTTGGTTTTTCTTTTTAATACAAACATATCTCTGCGCAGGAGCACATATTCGACAGAGTTCATATTCCCCCCCTCATATGTTGCTGCATGTCTGTGCTCATGCACATCACTCACAAGTCATTAAAAAAAAAAGACCTCTGCCCCATCTCCATCCCCCTAGCCTCACCCACTTCTACCGATATACACACGCAAGTGCCGTAATGGGGCACATGTGCTCCTGCAAAGGCACTCCTATAATTGTGGTGAACATCCATCACGTGTGCCCTGTGAACGCCAATCGCGGAAATGGGGAACGTTCAAAGCAGCCCTCTTTAACTGCGAAAGGGCTGCAGGTGAAAATTAGACCAATGTCATTGAGAACTGTTGAATGATATGGTCCTTTGGCCCACTCAGCACACTGACTGCACCTTGTCATGAAGTAGCCAAGAGGGAAAGAAATGGTGTGGTCCTTCTTCAAACCTAAAACAGGATCTCACACATATACAGATTAATCTGACCATTCCAGATCACAGTACATCACACGCTGCAGCAAACTGGATTCACCATTAAAATGTTGCCTGCAAAACAAGTACACACAATATGTGCTGTTGTTGTTTTTACAAAAGAGAGGCGAAGAAAAAAAACACTTCAGGTTTAGTAGATAATCGCATTGCAGTGAAGACTGCGATTTCTTTCCAACTCCAGGTATAGTAATCAGATTGGGCCTGAAGGTGAAGCAAAACTCATAACTGAGTGTTTTCAAGAGAAAATGTTATTACTTACACACAAGTTCACCTCATCAAATAACCTTTCTTTAACCATGGAAGACCCCAGTACTCAAAAAATTGGAGGAAGACACTGCTGCTGTAGTTGTGATAAACTGTTGTAGAATTTTGGTCCTTCCAATTGATTTACCCCTGTTCCCACTAGCAGAATTCAATATTTGTTACAAATGTCAAGACTCCTTTAGTGATGTACTAAATTGCTTTGTGTGAGGCTAAAGGGTGGGTGTGGGGGTTATATATTCTTCACTTTTTAACCTTTTGACTGTGGCCATTTTTAAAAAATGAAAATGTCTGCTTTTACAACAAAGCTTTTGCTGACATTCTGAAAGTTAAGATGATATAAAAGACGCAAAGGGATTCCAGCAGCTTTCTTCTCATAGTCTATTGAAATCCCTTTACATCGTTTGGTTTCAGGAACACAATGTGAAAACAAGTTATTTTGAATAACTACATCTAAGGGCAGGACTGAGCATCAGTGGAGGACCAGGGGCTCCAATTCCAGTGGGGCTATGAATCCATTCTGGGTTTCAGTCAGAAACAGCCAGAACTCTGTTGGACTCTGTCCCCAAAATAGGTTCAGCACTTGGAGTTCCTTTAGAGTTCTGATTGGTTCTGACTGAAACCCAGAGCAGATTTACCACCCCACTGACATCAGAGCCACCAGCCTCCACTGCAAAGGGCCCCTTCTCATACTCACAAAGCATGTGGCCGGGGGTGGGGGGGCTTGGCCAGCACAAATATTGGAGGCGTGGCCACCGGGTGCATTGGCAGCAGGGACTGACCTGTGCGGACATATGACCCCCCTCATATGACCCTTTGTTGTGTGAGGGAGTTTATCTGTTAGTTTTACCCTACCCTGTGCCTGTTTACCCTACCCAGTGCCTGTTTTGCATTCTCTTCCCCTCCTTATCGCTTTACTATGATTTTAATAGAATGTAAGCCTATGCAGCAGGGTCTTGCTATTTACTGTTTTACTCTGTACAGCACCATGTACATTGATGGTGCTATATAAATAAATAATAATAATAATAATAATCTGAATCCCACTTCAGCCTCACTGTTAATGGGTCTTTCAAATGTGGGTGCTAAAATAGTATTTTCAAGTCCCATTTGTAGATTGATTGATACGCTACGTTTATCAGAGCATACATTATATTCTAAAAAGGCTCTCTTCCACTGTTTCTGTCACATTAACAATATCCAGAAGCGACGCATCAGTGATTAAAAGCGTTCTTCACACAACTTCTCCAAACTCCCGTTATCGTTCCTTTGTTGCCTGCAGAGCCGAATGTGGCACCTCTCGGGTTTTCAAGGTCATTTGTGAAATAACATAACTTTGAAAGGTGCTATTTGTGACAGTTGGTGGCTTTCATCTTTTTTTTATTCTGATTTCTAGTTGACCCTTTGACAGAATGACAAAAATCAATCCACCCAGAACAGAGATATTAAAACTATTAAAGGGATCATTATGGGAGGCCATTAAATATTCATTGGAGTTGAATTTAAATGAAGCCAACTACACATTTGTTTTCCCAGCCAGCTAGAATATGCCTGCATTTCTAGCAGTTTGATCAACGTGGGAAGGGGGAGGTTTTCTCACATTAGCAGAATTTTAAATCGCCACAAGGGACATGGTTTTTCCTCTAAATCTCATGGAGGCATAGTCCGTGATGCTGCTACAGTAATCAGTATTCCATACTTATAATACTGGGAACCCTGTACAGATGTTTCTTGTGTTCATCACCACAAAGTGCCTGAAATCCAAGTTAATGTCTATTAGAATCTTTCCTGAGGGGAAACTAGAATTGCCCTAAACCAATTTCCTCACAAAGAAGAGCCTCATTCAGATATATTAATGGCTGCATCATATTAATTTTGAACAGAAATAATTAAATACTAAAAAAAAATCAGAAAAGTGCTACACATGCTTGTCATGAGCTGCAGATTCTCCTTCCAACCCCAGTTTCAAAGCTTTCATTTTTCAGATTGACTTTGAGAAGATTAATATATATATATATATATATATATATATATATATATATATATATATATATTCTCACATTTAAGGCAGTCTACGGCCCCATTCAGACAACACGCTAAACCATGTTGCATTGCATTCCGTTAACCATTTTGTGATAGACCTGATTCCCGTCAATCCTTTGAGGCCTATCAGTCAGTCTCAACATTGCTCTCTTCTGCATCACCTACACAGGGCAGAACCTCCTTAGGAGGACTTATACCACTTCCCGGTCATTGAGGATGACCAGGCTTGGTATTGAGACACATAACTAGGAAAATAAAGTGCAGGATTTTGTATCTCATGCTGTATGTACTGAGAAGCCAACTCCAGTGTCAATATTTTTCCTCCCAGCACTGCTTCTGACAGTTAAAAATTCCTGGAAGGGCCCTTGTTTGATGGCTCTGACATTGGAAAGTGCAGAATCTTTACATAAGGTCCAGTAATGGGCATGGTTTTTTTTCTTTATGCACCCGTGTTCCAATTCTATATTAGTTCAGTTAGCCCCAAGGGGAGTTTTCAGAACATATTCATCTGCTTTGGGCCCCAGAGTCATACACTATCTAGTTATGATGTCCAGATACAACTTTTCCTCTTGTCAGCAACTTTACATGACCCGTCACTTCACTGTGAGTTGAGAGCGATGGTGCGCGCTCTGGCGCTTCGCATGCACACCTAGGATTAGCAGGTCTCACTCTGAACTAGATTGAGGACCTACCATCCGATGGTGAAGGATTGTTCAATCTCATTGCTCATCTCGTTTCCTGCATCAGAACCAGCAAATTACAGATGACACACTGTCCTTCTTAATGCTTCTCAGAAGGGAGTAGGTTTTGCCCCATGCACATAAGTATGCATACTTCCATATAGCCATTCAGAACACTCGCCAGAGGTACCTTGGGTTTATCATAGGTACCAATATGTCCCAGTTTGGGTGCGTCTATGGACCTAAGCACAGCCCACCGAATGTTTGCAAAATATATGGCAGTTCATTGCCTACACAGGGTGAAAGTCTACCTATATTTAGACAACTGGCTTCTAGTGGCATCTTAGAAGAGGATGCTATCGAAGGCAGTGGGAGTAATCCTCAATTTATTGAGCTCTCTGGACCTCATAGTAGAAACCACAATGTTAGACTGTCAATCCTTACCCCCTGATATATGGGACATAATTCTAGCAGCTAAGAAACAAGCGACTAGAAAGTCATATGCTACCAAATGGGAAGCTCACTCCTCCTTTGCACTAAGCAGGAATGAGAAACCCCTTTCAGAGCCTATTTCCACCATCCTCACTTTCCCTTTTTCCTTGTTAAAAGAGGCCTTAAGTTTCCTCACTTAGAGTTTATCTGGCAGCGATTCTGCCTCACATTTATGGATTTAGGGCTGTTCGGTCTTCACTCATCCACTGGTTAAGCGCTTTATGAAAGGGATGAAAAATACAGTTCCACCCCTTCGTTCCTTTGTTCTGCAATGGAGCTTTTCCGTGGTGCTCAAAGCACTGTCTGCCAAGCCTTTCGAAGCATTGGCAAAGACAGATTTGCGTTTACCGACTTTTAAGGTGGTATTCCTTGTTGCCATAACATCTGCTAGACGTGCATCAGAGTTAGCGGCACTCTGTATGGACTCACCTTATACGGGTTTTCATGCCAACAAAGTGGTCCTTAGACCGGACCCAGCTTTTTTCCAAAGGTTGTTTCTCCTTTCACCTTGGGCAGGATTTTACTCTGCCAAGCTTTTTCCTTGCACCGACAACTCTTCTTGAGTCAACACTACATACGCTGGACAGAACAGTGACTCTCCGGAGAGCCCTAAGATTTTTTGTTTGTTATAGGTCAAACAAAAGGGACTCCAAGCATCTCCGCAGAGAATATCTGCTTGGGTTTTTCAGACTATTAAATTAGCCTATGAACTTGCTGGCCCCCCGCTGAAGGGGAAAGTGCGCTCTCACTCCACTAGAGGAGGGGCCACTGCTACAGCTTTTGAAAGAGGTATTGCCATACCGGACCTCTGCAAAGCGAATACCTGGTCAACACCTCTGACTTTTGCCAGTCACAAACCGTCTGGACATCAGAGCGCATAGAGACTGTGCCTTTGGGCTTATCGGCAATCTGTTGAATTTTCATCCATCACCTGATACCACCCACCTCCGGGTAGTCAGCTTGTTATTCGCCCATATGTGTGATGCACAGAGACCACGAAGAAGAAAGACAGGTTGCTTACCTGTAACTGTAGTTCTTCGAGTGGTCATCTGTGCAGTCACACAACCCTCCCACCGTCTTCAAGGGATATCTCATTTTATCCTTGCAACAACCCTGTGAAGTAGATTAGGTTGAGAGAAAGTGACTAGCCCAAGGTCTCCCAGAGACATGGCTGAGACAGATTTGAACCCCCCCCCTTTTTTTTTTTTTGCCTGGATCCACATCATGGATTTTAAAATGAAAAGATTCTGCCCTCTTTTTCCATTTCCTGGATTGAACTAGAACTTGGACTACATTCCAAATTCCAAAGTCCTTGGAAGTGTTAAGTGATGGTGCATTATAAACAGAACTTTACTACTTGAAATGCTTCCAACAGCCCATTAAAGATATATAATAGAGCACTTTCCTCATTCTCTAAATCCACCGGAGATATTTAGAGCTTTGTCTTTTGGCATGCTGGTCATGCATTTCAAATCTTCCAGTGGGGAAGGTGGATGAGCAGAAATGATGGATGGTGGATGTCTGATGGATATCTCCCATCCCCAAAATGGTGCCCAATGTAATTAAAGTTTCCTTCCAGTAGCCATTATTTCCTCCCCAATGCTCACTGACTTCGATTTCTTGACCTATCACTATTTCCCCCAATATACAATGGGAACTATTTATCAAAAAAATGACATTTTCAAATAAACGGAAGTAGCTCAAGGATAGAAGCACATAGCCTAAAGCAAACGGCAATCTCTCCTGTCCTGTCCTGTTCTGTTCTGGTGGCTTTAGGCCTTTCGGTAAACAAAGCCTTCTATTGCAGATCATTTAAAACTTCGACATTTCTATTTCTGTATGCAATTCCACTGCTAAATATTATTTTATTTGGCACTTTCCTATCCCAGCTTTCCTGTCAGTGCACTCTATGGCCTTAGCTAGACCTAAGGATTATCCCAGGCAAATGGAGGGATCGTCTCTGCCTGCTCCCGGGATCCCCTGTGTGTCATTTGGATGCACAGGGATGATCCTGGGACAATCCTGGGATATAGGCCTGGTCTAGCCCTGGCCTCAATTGGGCTCTCTTGGTTTTACCAAAACGCCTGAAGTGCATTAACCTGTGTGTAGCTTGAACCAAGTCCATCGGCCCTGCCCCCACCAATGTCCCTGCACACGCCAGCCCTGCCCCTTCAGTCCCTGACTCACTACAGTGAGCAGGGAGGTCTCAAGAGGGCTTCTACTCACATACACCTGAAGGTAAGTAGAAGAACCCATTGGAGGCTGGTGGCTCCGATTGCGGCAGGGCTGTGAATCCAATCTGGGTTTCAGTCAGAGCCAGCCAGAATTCTAACAGAGCTATCTAACGTGCTGAACCTACTTTGGCATTAGGGCTCAGAATCTTTTATAGTTCCTTTAGAGTTCTGGCTGGTTCTGACTGAAACCCAGAATGGATGCACAGCCCATAGAATTCAACCACTGGTAGAATCCCCCCAGGTGACTGGGAGCCATGATAAAGCAGGCTCTCTCATGAGGCAGAAAGTTCTACTCACATTCAACATGAGCAGAGCAGCCTTGAGACTTTGTTGCTCAATTGGGCAAAGTCAGGGACAGGGAGGATTGGGACAGCATGCACAGCCAAGTGCCCCCGGCCAAGTGCCCCTTACACATGTTTAGATACCCCATTTGGTCACATAATGCCCGAACAGGACTAGTGACTTGCCCAATTCAAAGTGCTCGTTTTGACTTATGAAGCTCTAAATAGCTCGAGACCTTCATTCCTGATAGAATGCCTCTTTCTGTATGTACCTACCCATGCCCTGAGGTCATCTTCAGAAACCCTTCTCCTTCTGCCACCTCAATTAGATGTTCAGAGTGTGGCTGGCTGTAAACGTTTGAGGCCTACAGAGGCAAACTAAAAGATCAAGCCTTAGAGATTTGGGCTTATTCTGTTGAAAGGGAGTATCCCTGAGAGGAGTAGTTTCATTTCTCCAGTTAAATTTCATTTCTCCAAGGTTGAAACAGTACTTTCTGTTTGGGAGAAGAGGCTATAAAAAGAGAGGAGAGAGCCAGCCAGGAAGAAGCAGGAAAAGAGCATGAGGAAGAAGCAGCTGGAAAAGCCTAAATGCAGATAGGGTAAAAGAATTTAAGTTTTGCAACTATTATTTTCTTTTAATGCCTTTGTATCACTCAGCTCTATTGACTAAATACCTATATTTATAATTTGGTTGTTTTAAAATACTAGTAAACTGTTGTGTTAACCCTGTGTATCAATCATCCCCAGGTCTACAGCCTAAACCCCACTTTATTGGAAAGGGGAAGGTAAAAGAAGGAAGGTGGGATTCTTAAGGAGGCAAAAGATCTTAAAGGAGTTGCTCAGAAAGTCCAGGTCATAGAAGGAACGCTGAGAGTGACCCTGAGAGAGAGGACGTTCTCCCTAGAGAAGCCTGCCTGGAGCCTATATTACTATTTGGCATCAGACAAAGACCTTTCTGATTTCCCAGACTTTTTGAGGTCTGTATTTTAGTTCCTGTGGTTTGGTTTTAACTCCAGATGTCTATTTTAGTTTCTGTAATCCATGGCGTATTTTATATTATTACAAAGGACAAATGTAACAAGATAGCAATTTGAGCAATTGCAATTGCATACATATACTGCTTACTGGCAAATTTTCTTCAACTCCACCATCACCACCATGAAATGCTCATGGCTTCCTTTCACTTCTTTCCACAGTCTAGTTTTCATGGTTGAACTCACCTTTCAGAAAGCAAAGTGTGCATGACAGAAGGGCCAAAAGAAAAAATGTCCATAGCTTTGACAGCTTTGACCAACCAAACATGTTTAAAGGGGATTTTCTTTTTGGTTTCCAGAAGCCTTTGGTTTCCATTTGATTTGTTATTAAAGCATGATAAACATTGATCTTTTCCAGGACAAAATGACCCGTCCCTGAGCTTGTAAACACGTAAACCGCCAAAAGGATATTTTAGATCACGTAGACTGAGGCCGTTGCTAGACCTACCGGGTGTTCCGTCGTTGAGGAGCGGTGAAAGCGGATTTTCCCATTCAGCCGTGACGCCTCATGATCCACACCTGCCTTCGATTTGTGGCGGAAGTTTGCGCCGGTTGTGCTGCTGCCGCCGCGAGCACGGTTGCGCAGCCACACCGGCCTGATTGCCGCGGCTTTTTTTTTCGCTCGCTGCACGGTTTGCGCACGTCCGAAAGACCGCAAACTTGCGCAGCCGTCAGCGATGCCGCCGCCGGCCCTGGCGGCGGCAGCGGCGGCAGTGCCAGTGCCAGCTGAAGTGCTGCTGGTGCTGTTGAGGGTCAACATTGATGCGCTCACTTCCTGATGGGGGTCGTGGCGGGTGTCATATGACCTGAGGTCAATCGTCTGCATGGCCCCTCTGTGCCTACATCTCCCATCATGCCTCTGAGGTGTCGGAAGCGATGATCGCCTCTGTGCCCTCTGCCCCATCCCAAGGAGCCAACCCACATCTGGCAGAAACAGCTGCGCCAGCGGAAGTGCATTGTCCGGATGCAGCATATCAGGGCAGCAGAGGTGGCTGTGTGTGCGCGTCTGTGCGGGAAACGATAGCCAAGAGAGGGCAACTATGCTCCCTGACAAGGACCGTGACGATCTTTGCGCGGCCATAGGCATGCTGATCTTGCTTCTGTCGGAGTATCAGCGCCTCCGTGCACAGGTGGCTGCCAGGCGGCGGCAGTTGCGGGAACAACTGGGGAGGTGGCTACTCCGCCGCAGCGAGCTGCGGGCCGCCCTCTGCCGAACGAGGCTAGCCATGCTGGCCGCGTATGGCGACTACGTCCGTGAGACACGCCACCACTTCTGGGCCCGGCCGAGGAGCAAGGACTGGTGGGAGAACTTTGTCCTGAAGGAGTGGGACGATGAGCAATGGCTGAGCAATTTCCGCATGAGCAGGGGCACCTTTTTTGAAATCGTGGAGGAGTTGCGGCCGCATCTGGACAGGAGGTTGACTGTCATGCGTAGACCTATCCCAGTGGAGAAACGCCTAGCCATCACCCTATGGAGGCTGGCTACCCCTTGCGTCTACAGGACCACAGCAGAGCAGTTCGGGGTAGGCTGCTCTACGGCGGCACAAATAGTCCTGGAGGTGTGCTTTGCCATGGAAGTGACCCTCCTAGCTCGTACAGTCAAGATTGGGAACGTGGCAGAGGTGAGTGGGGGATGGGGGATGGGGTGGGGGAATGCGCTGGGAACAGGCACTCACTTTTGCGGAGGTCCGCAACTTCGGAACAATGGAGCTGTCACTAATATGCCCTTTGTGTTTTCTGCCCCACAGATCATGCATGGTTTTGGGGAGCTGGGGTTCCCTCATTGTGTGGGCGCGGTGGATGGCAGCCATATTCCTATCCAATCTCCGATACACCAAGCCTCAGAATACATAAACAGGAAGGATGACTACTCCATGATTCTGCAGGGGACCTGCGACCACAAGGGGCGGTTCATCAATGTGGAAATAGGATGGAGCGGCAAGAACCATGATGCCTATGTCTTTGCCAACTCAGGCCTCTGTGAGACGATGGATGCAGGTGTCTTCGTGCCTACCCATCCAACAATCAGATTGCACGGCCAGCAGATTCTACCCCTCATTATTGCGGATGGCGCGTACCCTTTGCGTGAGTGGTTGATGAAACCCTATGGTGGGGCAGTCACTCCACAGCAAGCCCACTTCAACCGCTGTCTTAGGCGAGCACGCCTTGTGGTGGAGCAGGCGTTCGGCCGCCTCAAGGGGAGGTGGCGGAGCATAGGCGTGCGCCTGGAGCTGGCCGAAGAAAACATCCCTTCGGTCATCAGTGCTTGCGTCATCCTGCACAACATCTGCGAAACCAAGGGGCACGCCATGCTCGTGGAGGCGGCGGAGCACAATTTTGTTGAGCTGGCTACTCTGGGCGAGCCCTACGTCAATGAGGCCAATCGCCACACCCGGGAAGGGCACAAGGTGCGGGATGCTGTCAGAGAGTTCCTGTGGGCTAACCGCCGCTGACAGCCTGCCTCATAAAATTGGACTGTGCTTCTTCCCCTGTGCAGTCCTTCCAGTCCTTTACCCCAGAGTAACAGGCGTATGCCCACTTGTGTGCAATCAACTCTAGGCTATTTACGCCCACATGTATGCAATAATATATATGCTATGTACGGCCACATGTATGCAATAATATATATGCTATATACGGCCACATGTATGCAATAATATATATGCTATGTACGCCCACATGTATGCAATAATATATATGCTATGTACGCCCACATGCATGTTATTTACTGTTTACTCTGTACAGCACCATCTACAGTGATGGTGCTATATAAATTAGTAATAATAATAAACTCCAGTCAAACTGCGCAACGTGTAATCATCCTAAATGTAGCCCGAAGGGCAAACCGTGCTTATCGCCATCGTCCGCTTATTTGCGGACGTCCGCAATCTCGGAAAACGTCAACAGGGGGAACGTATGTCTCCGAAGGGCAAACCGTGCTTATTGGCATCGGCCGCTTCTTTGCGCATGTACACAGTTCCGAAAAACGTCAACAGGGGGCGCGTACGTCAGGCCTACCCCGGTCAAGATGGAGCCTCGGAGGGTCACCTACTGGCAGGAGCCCGAGATGGAGATGCTCCTTGAGCTCCTCCTGCAGTCTGGAAGGTCGGAGCGCCTCATGAGGAGCTCCAGCCTCCAGACTATAGATATTTTCAGGAGGGCTGCAAGGAGCCTCTCCATCGCGGGCTACTCCCGCACTGCTGAGCAGTGCAGGAGCAAGTTCAAAGGCCTAAAGGCGGCCTTCTTTGAGGCTCTGGAGTGCTACCGGGGTAGCCCTCCTAGGAGAGCCCAGCCCCCCTTCTACACCCTCCTGCACGAGCTGTGGGATCGGGCTGGGCGACCCTCGTGGGAGGAGCGGCGCCCAACAAGTAAGTACCCTTTGTATCACTGTGCCCCATCCCCCAACACTGCAGCCATGCTGAAGCTGCCCTGCACCACCTGCTATAATCATTGCCCCTCTGTGTGGTGGTTGCACTCAGCCTCATGCCAGTGCCTTGGCCAACTTGTCATTTCTCCATCCCAGCCCATGTATAATGCATGTTGGCAGCCAGGTGCAAAGCCCATCCCCCATCCTGGTTCCATGTAGGCAGTGGCCCCTAGAACTGCTTACCATGCCCATGTAATGTGGGTTCCAATGTGGCATCTCATTGCGCAATGAATGTCCTGGCCCACTAACTGATGCATACCTGCCTATTACCTTCACAGGGCTTCAGCGTGCCCGCCTCCGGGCTGTGTGCCAGGAGCCTGTGGGAGCTGAGGAGGAGCAGCACCACCAACCAGAGGAGGGCAGTGGGGAGGGAGGCCCCCCTCCTGAGGCGGCCCCGCCAGAGCAACCTCCCTGCAGCCCACCCACCGCACCACCTGGTAAGTCCACAGCCCTACCACAAGCAGGGGTTGGTGCTGGTTCCACGCACCTTCTGCTTGGGGGCTTGGGGAAGAGGCCGCATTCATTGGAGAGGGAGTGGTGCACATCAGTCTAGTGGCATCCAAATGAACACGTATGTGGCCTCCTCCCTGCCAGGTTGTGCACCATTCCACCTGCCCACCCACTCCCTCACTACAGTTCTGGTTGTGCACTCCCCACTCCCATCCCTCACCTCCTCAACACCCCTTCTTTTCTGTGACAGGTGATGGAGCTGCTGTGGCCGTCACTCCGGACCTCATGCGGTCGTTCAGCCGCTTAGAGGGGGCGGTGCGCAGAACAAGTAAGTAGTGACTCTAGTGTTTGGTGTGCTCATGGGGGGGTGCTGCAGCATACATCACTAATACCATCTTTCCTTTCGCAGTGCGCTCCTTGGAACGGAGGGTCACCCGCCTGGAGCGGGACGTCCGGGCCATAAAGAGATCCTGCAGGCAGGATGCTCACGAGCAGCAAGGCCCCTGACTGTGCCATTTTTATTTTTTTATTAATGTTTAAGAAAATAATGCTTTTCAGAAAAATAAAGCTTTTCTTTGTTCTTGTTAAAAAAAAACTACAAATTTTCTAATGTTTATAAAAAAAAAATCTAATATATTTTGCTTAAAGGTGTGTGTGCGCTTCTATGCAGTGCTTGGCCAGGGTCCCTGGCAGGACTAGGAGGAATGGTGAGCCACCCCACTCCACCCCACACTCAATACTACCTTCCCCCCTTCATGGGGAGTAGGGCTGGCGCTCCTTGGGGTTACGCTTTGGCCACTCCCTGCGCTGCTGCTTGGCAGGTGGGCTGTGTGGTTCCCCAGGCACTGCAGGGGGAGCTGCTGCAGGCTCCAGGTGCCTGCTCCTGGCCTTTCCATTCCCCCCCACAGCCACTGGGGCTGCTCTGGCCGGAGCCCCCACCCCTGCTGGGGCTGCCTTGGCCCTGGGCTGAGCCCCCCCAGCCGGTGGGGCTGCCTTACCCTTGCCGTGAGGCCCCACAGCCGGTGGGGCTGCCTTGGCCCTGGTCTGAGGCCCCACAGCCGGTGGGGCTGCCTTGGCCCTGGTCTCAGGCCCCACAGCCGGTGGGGCTGCCTTGGCCCTGGTCTCAGGCCCCACAGCCGGTGGGGCTGCCTTGGCCCTGGTCTCAGGCCCCACAGCCGGTGGGGCTGCCTTGGCCCTGGTCTCAGGCCCCACAGCCGGTGAGGCTGCCTTGGCCCTGGGCTGAGGCCCCACAGCCGGTGGGGCTGCCTTGGCCCTGGGCTGAGGCCCCACAGCCGGTGGGGCTGCCTTGGCCCTGCCGTAGGGCCCCACAGCCGGTGGGGCTGCCTTGCCTTTTGCCCTGCCTTTCCCCCCCTGGGGTGGGGCACAAAGAGGTTGCTCCTGGGGTGGGGATGGGGTGTCCTCCCTCTGGGGTGGGGATGGGGTCTCCTCCCTCTGGGGTGGGGATGGGGTCTCCTCCCTCTGGGGTGGGGGTTCGGGAGCCTCCCTCTGGGGTGGGGGTTCGGGAGCCTCCTCCCAGAGTGGGCCAGGGAGTAGGTGTTCCACTGGGTCCCTGCCTCTCACTCCACCAGTTTGTGGGCCAGTAAGAGGCAGTGCCCTCACAGGGCGATCCCTATGCCTAGGGGGGCCAGTCCTCAGACCACGCATGCCACCGACCAGCTCCTCCAGACAGGTGGCTACCCTATCCACACAGCGCACCATTGCTGCCCCATTTTCAGCATCTACTTGGAGTTGCTGCCTTGCGATGTCCAGATATTGGCTGAAGTTCTCAGAGTCACGCTCAAGGATTTGGAGGATGCGGGCGTTGTCTGCTGCTGCCTGGCGCATGATCTCCAGAGCAGCATCTCCTCCTCTCCTCTGGGAGCGACGGTTGCGAATCTCTGCAAGGCGAGAGGCAGGTGACAGGGTGGCCCTGGGGTTTGCCACCCCTGGATCTGTGTGGAGAAGGTTGGCTATTCAGACACATGCGGCAGCACTGAACAGGGGAGGTGAGGATCAGGTGGAGTGTGCAGTGCCATACAGATACACCACCACCTTGGGCAAGCACACTGCTGCACATCTAGCCGCCCAATTGCACAAGAGGGCACAGCAGGTGAAGTGCCCCTTCCTGCCTGGCAGCGAAAGGGTGTGGTTGTGCGCCTAGAACTGCCCTTAGCAACTAAGCAGCTGGCAGTGGTGCTGGTGGGTGGCTAACTCACAACATTGCATTCCAGCCCCAGACTTCTGCTGTTCTGTTATCTGTGAGAGCCGTTCCCATGGCTGAGGAATGCTGACTCCCACTCCCACTCCCACAGCATCGACCTTGGTGCATCTGGGGAATTGCAGGCTCCTTCCCAAGATCTTCCCCCACTGCTCCCCTCCTGTTGGTGTGATGGACTGAAGGCAGTTCAATCACACCCACCCACCACACTAACTGCACCTTCCCCCATTCAGGGCATTCAGCACAGGGCACCTGCCAGGGTGCCGTGTAGATCCTTGCCTACCTACATGTGGCCACACACCTGTGTGTTAGTGCTGCCATGTCCCCAGCATGTCTGAGTGGTTGCAGGAGCACACATGCACACCTGAGGAGTGCAGAGTACTCACCAGGAGCACGTCCTCTATCTGGGCTGTCCCTGGAGCCACCTTCAGTGGGTTGTGGGGGGCCTGTCAAGGCAAAGTCAGGCCTATGTCACACTCATACCTCACCATTTGCCAGTCCACCCTCTGCCAAGGATCAATGCCCATGGTTGTGGGGATGCTGTATGGTGGGCACATACTCACAGTTCAGTCCAGTCTGGCTGCTGGTGCCTTCACCTGCTTCGCTGTCAGAGTCTGCAGCTACATTACCGGATTCTTCATCATCTGGTGGCATGTAGGAGAAAGCATTGGAGGTAGGGGGAAGGGCAGCTTCCCCTCCCCAGAGATGCAGGGGCCTCAAATGCAGCCCTTCCAGGCCCCCCTCCTCCAGGCATTTTGCGTGGAGAAGAGAGGATTCCCACTGGCATGGGATGCTGTGCTTGTGCCCCCACCTCCCACCCCCTACCAGCAAGCCTGTGGGGTGGCTCTGCAGTCCCATTGCCGAAGTTGGTGGGGAGGTGTAGGGGTGGGCTGGGGGAGGCAGACGGGCACACTCACCAGCTGATGTGTCTTCGTCCACATCCCTGCTGAGTGAGGTGGTTTCGCTGGCATCCTCAGACATGTCCTGGGAGCCCACAGGAAGAGAGGGTGGTGGCTGAGTGGCTCGGGAAGTTACACGTGTGGACTGTGTCCGAGTAATTGTCAGACTGCCTGCCACGCGTTTGGGGCGCGTCGTGGTATCCCCACGGAGAATGGAATGTAATTTCTGATAGTAGGGGCACGTGGTGGCATTGTTGCCTGACCTCTCATTATGGTTCCTCACACGCCGGTAGTCTGACCGCAAGCTCTTGGTTTTAGTGCGACACTCTTTGGCGGTTCGCTCATGGCCTCTCCTGCCCATCTCCCGTGCCACTTGTTCGAACACATTAAAGTTGTGGTGGCTAGCCCTCAGCTGCTCCTGAATCCTTTCTTCTCCCCAAATGTCCAGCAGATCTAGGATCTCTTGGTGTCTCCATGTCATGCCCCGCCCTTTTGGCCCCATGCCTGATACCTATTCAGGGGCTAAGCAGAGAGAACGGGGCTCGTTACTTTCCGCACCACCAGAGGTCCATCGGAAGGGCAGGGGAGTGCAGTGAACCATTTTAAAGGGGCTTCCCTCACCTGCTGCCGGGTGGCCGCTGGAAGATGACCGCCCACCCTCGCTTGCTGCCCTCTGCCAGCCGGTTCCCTCCAGCTGGCTGCCCACCCACACCCACAGTAGCTCACCAGCCACTTTTCCGGTCCTCCGGTCCTGCGCGAAATGTAGCTATGGGAATAAAATAGCCGCTCCGCCGCGCTGCCCCAGCTGGCGGACTGCGCGCAAATGGCGGAGGCGGCTTGACCGAAGCCGCTGGCCACTCCCCTAAGCATGCCTTTTCCTGACCCTACATCTGCATGGGCACTCTGCATGGCCACTCTGTGCCTACATCTCCCATCATGCCTCTGAGGTGTCGGCGGCGATGACCGCCTCTGTGCCCTGTGCCCCATCCCAAGGAGCCAACCCACATCTGGCCGTAGCCATGGCAGCAGCCCACAAACAGCTCTGCCCTCTGCCAGCCTGGTACCCACACTAACAGGCAGCGTACAGCACCGCTATTATGCGGCCACGGTAGCTGCCCACCGCAAGGAGTCACCAGCCACTTTTCCGGTCCTCCGGTCCTGCGCAAACTGTCACTGGGGGAGTAAAAAAAAAAGCCGCTCTGCCGCGCTGCCCCAGCTGGCGGACTGTGCGCAAATGGTGGAGGCGGCTTGACCGAAGCCGCTGACCACTCCCCCTTAGCACGCCTTTTCCTGCCCAGTGCGGACCGCAGTGACCTCACATCCTCCCACACGTACTCCGAATTACCGCGGGACGGCAGGAAAAGGCGCCCTAAAACTCACTTTTTTAAAGTCAGGAGAAAGAGGCTTCACCGCAGGATAACGGCGGATCCTCGTGAACGTCATCTGGAAGCCTCGACGTGACTGCGGAAGGTAACGCGCGCTAGAGCCTCGTCTAGTAACGCCCTGAGAAGAAACCACTTGCCTAGGGTTGAACTACATAAAAGTGGGCAGCAGAATTAGAATGAATAAGTCTCCTAGCATAGACTATAAACTAGGAAAAATAAGGTGCTAGAGATTGACCCCTGCAGAACTTTTATAATGAGTAGCAGAAATTGCAAGATGAACAGTCACAAAAGACAGAGAGAACATCAGAGAGATCGGACTAGAAGCAATAGGCACACATATCTTGTAGTGGTCATGACCTTAGAAGAAGCTTTCTTTTTGTGTGTAAAGGGGAGAATACCTCTTTTAAGAAGGTGCTTGTCATCTGCAATGTTTATAAACACATGTGTCAAAAATATGTTCTTCCTTAATCTGTTGCTTAAACTGTAGCACCTTTTTAGTTTTCAGTTGGTTAACCTAACTAAACCTTCCCCAATGGCCATGATGTGGTAGCTGAGAATGATAGGAGTTGTAGTCCAACACATCTGGAGGGCGCTGAGTTGGGGAAGTCTTATCTAACAGGTTCAAGGTGCAATCCTATGCATGTTAAGACAGAAGAAAGTCCTATGACTCCCAGCTGAGTTGTAGGACTTTTTATGCCTAAACAAACATAGGATTGTGACCTAAGAGCACAATTCCTGAGCTGTCGGAAGGCCCTATTGGAAATATTAGGCTTCCAAGTAGAACTCCACAGAGCTCTGGCAGACTGATGCAAAGACAGGGCACAGTGAGCTATTCATAACAGCCACCCACATCTTTCTGTCAGCAGCTGAGAGCTCTCATTTTGTGAGTGCCCTGCATTGTTGCTTCACAATGCCTGTCCGGCTGTGAGCCCTGCATGATGCAAGTCAATGATGCATTCTTTCTGGCTGTAAAACAAACACACCACAAGCAGCTCAGCTGCTAATACAAAGATTGATCCACCTTTTGATCTGAAGTATTCTGGAGAAATGGGATGTGAGGCACCTGCTCCTTTTACATGCAGAATGGAATGGGTGGCATCCCATCCCTTTCTTTAGATGTCTACAGCATCCCTTCATTTCCTTCAAAGTCACAGGTGACTAAGTCTTTAGAGTGACCATATGGAAAGGAGGACAGGGCTCCTGTATCTTTAGCAGTTGTAAAGAAAAGGGAAATTCAGTAGGTGTCCTTTGTCCAGGGCAGGATCTACACTACTCTTTACTATGGTTTATAACAGTTTTGACAACTGTTTGAGCCCAGGACACATTACATATACAGTTTTCAAACCGTTTTCAAAGTTTTATATCCTGCTTGGTGTAGATCTGGCCCTGGTGAAATTCCCTCTTCATCACAACAGTTAAAGCTGCAGGAGCTCTGCCCTCTTTTCCATCTGGTCAAGAGGACAGGGCTCCTGCAGCTTTAACTGTTGTGATGAAGAGGGAATTTTACCAGGTGCTGCATGCATACCTGGCACCCTTTATTAAAATGTAAGCCTATGTGGCAGGGTGTTGCTGTTTATTCTTTTACTGTGTGCAACACCATGTACATTGATGGTGCTATATAAATAATAATAATAATAATAATAATAATGATGATGATGATGATGATGATGATGATGCATACAAATGACACTTGCTGAAATTCTCTTTTCTATGCAACCGTTAAAGATACAGGAGCATTTTCCTCCTTTCATATGGTCATCCTAGGCTAAGTACCTCTTGAAGCCTTGCTCTAGGAGCTCAAAAGGGTATTACACAGTGGAAGCTGATGGTTCATACATCAGTGGAGCAGTGAATCCACTCTGGGTTTCAGCCAGAACCAGTCAGAATTTTAAAGGAGCTATCCAAGATATAAAGCACTTTAGATAGCTCATTTAGAGTTCTGACTGGTTATGGCTGAAACTTGGAGAGGATTCACTGCCCCACCGACTGGCCCCTAAGCCACTGACCTCCACTGGTAATTAATCAATGCAAGAAAATGAAGGACACAACCCTCCAGGACTGTGTAAGCTCCCATTTCTGTTTTTGTTTGATTGTTTGTTATGTTTCTATAACACCCAATAGCCAAAGCTCTCTGGCTGCTTGGCAAAAGTTTAAAACCCTTAACGAAATAAAACAAAATATAAAAACCATTTACATACAAAATCAGTTTAAAACAATCAATAATAAGAATACCAAAACTGGTTCAAATCTTATCATATGCTGGCAAATGCTTGGAAGCAGAGAGAAGTCTTAACCTGATGCTGAAAAGATGAAGATGTTAACACCAGGGCCCGATCTACACCAAGCAGAATATGACGGTTTGAAAACAGCATATGCAGTGTGTCCTGGGCCCCAACACTTGTCACTACTGTCAGAAACCATTTTAAAGCAGTAGTGTAGATCCTGCCATGGTGGACCTCACTGGGGAGAGCATTCCACAATTGCTTGGGTGAGGGAAGCACCACCAAAAAGATCCTGTCCCTTGTTGCCATCTTCCAAACCTCCCTCAGAAGAGGTGCCTGGAGGAGGGTCTCAGACGACGATCATAGTGTTTGGGTAGGTTCATACCGGGAGAGGCATTCCATCTGGTATTTTGGCCCCAAGCAGTCTTAAGGCTTCATAGATCAAAACCAGTGCCATGAATTGGGCTCAGAAACATACAGGCAGCCAATGCAAGCAGGCCAGATTTGGTGTTATATGTTCAGACCGTCTGGTCCCCATAATCAATCCGGCTGCTGCATTTTGCACAAGCTGCTGCTTCTGAACCATCTTCAAGGGCAGCCCCACATAGAGCATGTTGCTGTTCATTTCAATGGCACTTGAACGTATGAATTTCATGGTGGTAAGTATGGAACATGTCTTTTTTTTAGTAACGGCCACACTATTATTTGAATTCCCACCACAAATAGTCCTGCCTTCACCCACCTTTACTTTCAAAAGCAACACAGTCCAGATACACTTCTGCCTGTTAAAACAGGCTTTTAGTAACTAACCAAAGACTTGGCTATATTAATGGATACTGACTATTCATTTCACTTAGATGACAGTTTTATGGATTCTTTTGGATTATTTTACCAATTATAAGCCATTTCAATTATAATCTCATCTGTTTAAAACATTTATAACCAGCTTCTCTGTTTCCACTTCCTTGGGAGAAATAACTTTTTCTTGTCTTTTCATCAGATTCCAGGGTGAGCGGCTGCTGGCTGCAAAATCCTCCCACTCATTTTGTGACAAGTATAATTCTTGCAGGCTCAGCCTGACAAACATGCTTTTTTTTCCTACAAAACTCTTCCCAAAGAAGCAAAAAAAATAATTCTCAAATAAACTCGGAAGAAGATCTAGAGCTGAAATGGGCTTTTACCGGGGTCCCATTGCACATGCTTGTACATATTTAATATTTATGTGGTTGTGAGTGCTAAGTATATATGCATGTGACTGCACCAGGGCTAGCTCACATAGCCCCACAACCCCTTGCCCCAGGATCTCGCCCTCCACTCTAGGCCCGCTTCTTCCATGGTCCCGGGCTGAGCCCGAGACCACGGAACATGTGGCCCATTGCCGCGGCTTGACCCAGCTCCGTGGGGGGAGTGGAGAAATTAAGTTTAAAAAAATAAAAAAAAACTTTGCACACAATCGTTCGTGCATTCCGTCTTCTTTGGTGGGCGCAACGCCTCTCCTCCTGAGGTCATCGCGCCTTACATGTAAACGGAGGAGGGATCTTGTGTTAATCACAACGCAAGATCTTCCCTCCTCCATTGTGGGATAGAAGGTAGACCTAGCTAAGGCCTAAAAGGGATGCCCACATTCAGCCATGATCTAACCTGTGCTGAAGTTAAGATCTTAGAGCAAGCAGTTCTGCAGAAACCTGATCTGCTATCCTTTTGTACTTCAAAAATTCTTAATTGGTGAAGCACTGCAGTAAAAGCTTTATCACACCAGCGTTACACTGTGCAATCACTGCGAATTGCGTGCAAAGGATTCCGAAGTTTTCCATCTTATAATCTGCTTTTATTGTGAAGTACTCTGAAGTTTTCCAGTTTATAATCTGCTTTGACTGTGAAGTACTCCCATGCATCCTGCTTTAATTGTGCTATAAAGCCAAAAGACCCATCCTATTTTGGTACTAGTTTTGGAGCAAATCATTTGTTGTTTTCCGAGCAGCCACTGGGGGCACAGGAGCAGGATTTGATATTTTTAGGCATTCAAATTAAACAAATGCTTACATCTACGTAAGCTTTAAAGATAGAGACATCAGAATTGGCACAGTAATAGATATTAAGGAGAGCTTTAAGCATACCAAATTTGAATCGGATTGGGTCATCCGTTGATTTTTTATGATTTTTTTTTACATTTCCCCCCTTAAACTCTTTTCCTGGTATGCAAAGGATCTTAGGTGTGCTGCCGCCCGGGGTGTGATTTAGCTAGCAGCAGCAACAACAACGCCGACAGCTTAGCACTGTAGGGGATAATTCGAGGGAAACAGGTACATGGGATGAAGCTATTAGCAGAGAATGCAGAGAGCTGTTAACCAACAGTGAGAAGCCAAAAGACATCACAGTTCTCCTGAAATATGTATCATTAACTTCATACAGGCTTTGGCTAGTATAGGCCTTAGCCAGTCTCCATAAACTAAAGACGTGCTTCGTTTTTTACACTAGCAGGTGGAAATGAGTCAAGTAAACCTGTTACCTGTTGGAATATCTGAGTATTGTATTTTGGCCCATTGCAAAGCTAAATAGTTGTACTTAATCACAAGCTTCATATATGTCAGAACTCAATATATTCCTATTTCAGGCTTTGTTTATAGCGTATAAAGAGCTAATACGCTACTAAAATATTACAGACATGAGCAGTAAATGCTGTAGCTAATTATGAGAACATCTGGAAGTAAAAGCATTAGTAGATGTTAGCAATGTGTGTAAGCCATATTTCTGTGCAATGTTATTGGTGTATGGAGTGCCAGAGGAACCGATTAAGTCACTGAAACTTGCAATTAGTCAATGATCAACACCATATAAACAAAAATCTATCAGAAAGCTGGGTTATTAATTTACATAAATAAATAAACTGGTGGCATTAAAAGCAGCCCAAAGCCTCTTTTGCTATCTCATTATTTGTTTATTCATTTACATTTGTTATTGCTTTGGGAGACTTGATGAAGCCCAAAGATCTCGACTTAACAAGATCTTTCATTATATCGAGGGTTGTCAACCTATTAAAGATGGTTTTGCGAATAATGGCCTGCATTTAGCCAATTCAATGATTAATTAATTGATTGCATGTAAATAGATTGACATTTTTCAATGGAAGTGTCTTTTGAGGAAAGTGAGAGTTTCTGTACAGTGTAAGACAACTCAGAATTTAATCAGCAAAAGCTATTCAATTCACATTACTCCAGTGAAGGGTTGTGTCCAACCCATGGAAAATTCTCTTATTATAGTAATAAATTAAAGTAGCATAAGAAATAAACAAATTCAAGGTTCCTTCACCAATGATGATCAAGATTTAAAAGACATAATAACATTGTTGTTTTGTCCTATTGTAACTGTTTTTAGTTATTTTAAATTGTTTAAATGTTGTATATTAATAAGTTTTTATTATGTTGTATTTTGGGGTCATAATTTTTGTGGACCAAAACTAAAATATTTTTTTCTGAACTGAGGAATCAGGTAGGTATTAGACGCACAACGTGTTCATGAATCCATGTGTTCTACCCCAGATCTGACCATAAATTATTATTAGTAGTAGTAGTAGTAGTAGTAGTATTAATTTCCCATCTTTTTCCCAATACTGGGACTCAAGGCAGCTTTACAAATTAAAACATGTACAAAAATTTAAAAATAATTAAATGTGCTACAACATGAAAACATTTAAATACATTTAAAATATGAATATTTGGTCCAGACTACCCACCAAAGGCCAGCTGGAACAGAAAAGTTTTAGCATGCCTCTGGAAACACACCAGAGAGGGAGCCAGTCTAGTCTCCCTGGGAAGGGAGTTCCAGAGCACCAGGGCAGCCACCAAGAAGGCCCTCTCCCACATTCCTACCAGGCATGCCTGTAATGGTGATGGGACCAAGGCCGTTGCTAGACGAGGGTTTAGCCCGGTACAAGGCCCAGGCTCCCTGCTGTGCGTGCAGATGATGCACAGGGGATCCCTGGGTCAGGCCAGGCTAAACCCTCCCTTGACCCGGGATAACTGGATCCACTTTGGGGGCGGTTTTTCCCGCGGTCCCAGTCTTAGGTCGGGCTGAGGCTGGAACCGAGGGCGTGTGGACCGTGCGAGTAGCCAGGAAAAGCGGCGGATGGGCCACAGCGCTCCTGCCCCCCATCCCCCAATTCCCCCCACCTCCCCTGGCCTTCGATCCCCCCCTCTCCCCCCATGTCCCCACCTGCTATTTGCCGCCGATGTCCCCAGCCGCTGTGTGCCGCCGCCGCCGCCGCCGATGAGGACGATGTCCCCAGCCAGCATTTCCTGCTGTCGTCATTTCCCCCTGGCCTGCAGGCATCACAGGCCAGGGGACAGACATATATACTTACCTGGTCGTTGGTGCGCTCCTGCACACACGGCTGCTTTAAGGCAGGGGGGAAATGGAGGACGCGACAGGGCTTCCCTCGGCCCCGTCACGCCTCAGGTGTAGACGGGGCCGACAGGCCGCACTACTTCTAGCGCGACCTGGCCCCTCCTCACCACCGGATTCAGCGGTAGGTCTAGCAAGGCCCCAAGAGAAGGGCTTCCCCAGAAAATTTCAAAGCACGGGCAGGCTCGTAAGGGAGAATACAGTCTTTCAGATAACCTGGACCTGAGTTGTATAGGGGTTTATAGCTCATAACCAGCACTTTGAATTCTGCCCGGAAACAGACTGGAAGCCAGTGGAGCTGTTTTAACAAGGGAGTTGTACGCTCCCTGTAACCAGACCCTGTCAACAACCTGGCAGCAGCTCTTTGAACCAGCTGAAGTTTCTAAACACTCTTCAAAGGCTGCCCCACATAGAGCTCATTACAGTAATCCAAACATGATGTAACTAAGGCATGTGTCACTTTGGCCAGGTCAGACATCTCTAGGAATGGTCGTAGCTGACGCACTAGTTTTAACTGTGCAAATGGAATCCTTGCCACCACTGAAGCACAGGCTGAATCCAGGAGTACACCCAGCCTGCGAACCTGTGTTTCAGGTAAAGTGTAACCCCATCCAGCACAAGCTTAATCCCTATTCCCTGCTCTGCCTTTCAACTGACCAGGAGCACCTCTGACTTGTCTGGATTAAGCTTCAATTTGTTTGCCTTCATCCAGCCCATTACTGCAGACAGACATGGGTTAGCACCGAAACAGCTTGCTTGGAATCTGGTGGAAAGGAGAAGTAGAGTTGGGTATCATCAACATACTGGTGGCACAGCACCCCAAAACTATGGACAACCTCTCCCAACGGTTTCATATATATTTTAAATAGCATGGGGGACAAAATGGAGCCATGAGGGACTCCACAGGCCAACAGGCAGGGAGTCAAACAGAAGTCGCCCTGCACCACCTTCTGGGTCCCCATCCCAGTGAGCTGGCCCAGAAGGATACCATGGTTGATTAGGGTGACCATATGACCAGATTTGCCCGGATTTGTCCAGGTTTTTGGTGACAAATCCGGGAGGGGGAGGGGAAATCCGGATTTTTCCAATCTTCCCCAGCCAAAGAGCAGCTCTAATGGGAATTAACAAAAATGCTTATAACCGTCATTTTTAAAGATAAAGACATGAAACTTGGCACAAAGTTAGCTCTTAGGAAGAGCTTTAGTCATACCAAATTTGAAACAGATCCGTTAATCCATTGATTTTTTTAGGAATTTTTTAATAATTGAAGTTTTAAAATTATTATTTTTAAAATCATCATTTTTAAAGATAAAGAGATGAAACTTTGCACCATGATAGATTTTAGGTAGAGCTTTAGCCATACCAAATTTGAAATGGATCCATTCATCCATTGATTTTTTAGGAATTTTTTAAAAATTGAGGTTTTAAAATTATTTTGTAGAACAGATTTGTCTTAAATGTGTGCTGTAAAATCAGACATGTGACCAAGGCTATGTTCAGGTGGGCATGCCCCCTTGGTGCTAGACACGACCCCTTGGGGGCCGACCATGTTGTCCTCCTTTTTGGTTTCCAAAATATGGTCACCCTATGGTTGATGGTCTCGAACACCAGTGAGAGGTCCAGCAGAACCAACAAGGACACACTCCCCCTGTCCAGTTCCCGGCATAGGTCATCCAACAAAGCGACCAAAGATGTTTCTGAAGCCAGATCTAGATAAACCACATGCTCCAATACCTTTCCCAGAAATTGAATCTCAGAGACTGGCTGGTAAATGTCTAATACACTGGGGTGCAAGGAGGGCTTTTTCAACATAGGTCTTTTTCAGGTAGGGTGGAATCCTGCCTTGACGGAGGGAAGCATTAACCACTCCACTTATTGTTAAGTGTTCCATTGTTCTTATTCACATTAAGATAAAATAGAGTCATAAATATAATCAGTTCTTTGCACACACAAATATCTGATTCTCCATGGAATCTTTTCTCACATCAAGTGCCATTTGGGGATATTCTGAAAACAAGCTTTGCCATATATCATCACTGATCAAACAAATATCACTTAGAATTCATTGTGCAGTGCATGCTCATGCTCTCTCTCTCTCTCTCTCTCTCTCTCTTTCCAAAAAGCATCTATTTCTCCAGATGTTTCTCTCTATTTACTGTGTTTCATGTCATTCATGGTTTATCAATTGCTCAAGGCTCAGTTCCCCATTGTGGTGAATTTTTCACGCTTCAGTGCCACATGTATCGTAGGTGATCTCACTGAACTGGAGTTCCACGGTTGCATTGGTTTAGTTTAGCAGTTTGTTGTTCTGCATATTTTTCCTCCTGAACGGTCCTATTTCCTTAATATAAGTTTTTCCCGATTTCCCTTCTGCATAGAATTTGAAAACAGAGCAGTAATTATTATTAAAGCAAAAACTCCTGTGGAATAAATCCTTGCTCTTTGTTTGTTTTTTAAATAGGTCTGTAATTTTAAGGGCATTTAATATATTATATTAATCATTGAGGGTGATATATCAATAATTGAAGGTGATGTATAGTATGCTACAATCATTGAGGGTTAATATTGAGAGTCACATATACACTAGGCTTAGCAGTGAAAGCAGTTATTTTCTGCAGTGAGAAGTCCGAGAAAGTTCTTCTAAAGATGGGGGGAAACGAAGCCAGCAGGAGAGGGGGGGGACTGATGGCCAGGGAGGGAGGAGTGGGGAGAAGTGGTTTTTTTAAAAAAATAGGGTGACCATATTTGGGAAACCGAAAAAGAGGACACCTAGTGTGTGTGTGGGGAAGCAGCTTTCTGAGTCCTGCAGAAAGTACGTTATTCCCCCGCCACCTTAAAGAACCCGATTGGAGTGGAGGAAGGGAAAGGATTTCATTCTGCACCACCACAATTCACTCCAGTTGGGGCCTTTTCTATAATGTCCACGAATGACCCACTTTCCCCTTTAAGACCTCAATTGGAGCTCAGTGTGGGGGAATGATGTACCTCAAGAAAGCATGTCATTCCCTCCTGCCATGCTAATGGCAGCCTTAAAGAGGAAGGTGTGTCATTCCAGGACATTATTGAAAATGATAGAAAATCCCCCCTGACACCATGGAAAGAACAAAAACCAGGACAAATCCGGGGAAATCCTGACAGTTGGTCACCCTATTTTAAAGGGCCTTACCTAAGCACAAGAGTGTTCCTGCATCCAGCCCCTTTAACAAATAAAAAAAATGGCGGACGTGACAGGGCTTTTCTTTCCCCCGTCGCGTCTATGTCTAGCAAGGCATGACAGCCCGTGCTACTTGCAGCATGGGCTAGCCGCTCCTCCTGCCCGGATTAGGCGGTAGGTCTAGCAAGGCCCTAGGACTCCCTGTTAATGCAATGTAGTGCTCTGCAGATATGTTGAGCTGCAACTCCCATAATTCCCTGCCAACATGGCCATTGGCTATGTTGGCTGATTTTATTTTATTTTTATCAATTTTTTATTGTGAATTTTAACAAAATAAAAACCATAAAAAAAATTTTAAAAAAAAGTTAAAATGGACATATGCAACTGCGTACTTCAAAAGCCTCAGTTTCAAATAGCACAACATTCTACATGAAAAAAGAAGAAAGGGGAAGTAGCATAAATTACAATTAAACATCCGTGAAAGCAGTCCAAATGTCTAGATACAAGTTCAATCGTAAATGGTGCCTGTATACCAAATGTTGCTAGTGTTGTTAAGTCTTCAATCCATTGCATTATAGGCAGTGAGGTTTTATCTTTCCAATGTTGTAGTATCAGTCTTTCGGCAGTCAAGAGGGTGTGAAAAATCCATTTACATTGACTGTGTGTTACTTTCCAAGAAGCCGGTACATAATTTAAGATAACGTGTACGTGGCTGAAAATTATTGGAGTTGCAGTCTGATACATCTGGAGGGCATAAGCTTGGGGAAGGCTGCTGTGATGGTTTTGGATCTATTGAAAATAAACCTCAGAAATGAGAACTGCCAGAGAGCCCATCTTTAACCTCCAGAGTTAGTCAACACACAGTTTATACCATGGTCTCAGGCCTTCCTCTGCTTCCTGCGAGCATGTCCACAAATTATCAGTTACTAAGAAACAGTTGACTAGTGACCCAAAGAAGAGAATCCCTCTAAATTGTTGACCCATGGGGAAAATCAATGGGGTATGTGTGTAGCTGATGGTGGGGAAAGTGAGAGCTGAGGTGGGTGGAACAAGAGCCCAAGGTGGACAGAGTTTTCAGAGATGCATAGCCCTTCCACTCTGTGCCACCACCATTCTTTCTCTACCTCTTGCACAAACACACACATGTGAAGTGGAAGAGGAAGCCATTCCCACAGCAATGTTCTGGAGAGCATGTTTGGGCCTACAGCAACTGAAGAGTTGAATAGCATTTGAGGACCACATGGAATGTGACAGAGGGCTGCAGGTTCTCCATCCCAGTTCTAATGCATCACTGTAGTAATTTTGTCCCAGTTGCTCCTGCACTTGAAATGCACCCCCAAACCACTTACCTTGCCCCAGATGCATTAGGTGACATTGCATTTGTCTTCTATTCCATCTGAGTTAACTTCGCCCTCCCCTTTCTAATTTCTGTTTGATCTTTTCTGTTCTACACATCTCTCCGTATCACCAGACAGCCAACAAAGGTCTCATTAAAACATGAAAATGCATAGTTAATATCTAGTTTTATGTGCTACATCTAATTTAACTCTTGGGGTCAACCATAAATCTCCATCAGATCTATTTTTCCCTGTTCAAAGTTCAAAAAAAATATTCCCCCGTGTATTTGTGTAACATTAATATTGTTAAAGCTTGAGGTGACTAGGGACAAGAGCTGTGGGAGAAGCAACGCCTTCAGTAAGAGAGTTTTTATTTTTAAAACAATATTGGGAAGTATATAAAATAATACAAAGGCTGAAATCCTGTACCCACTTTCCTGTATGTAACCCCAATTGAATTCAGTGAGACTTATTTCTAAGCAGACAGGTGTAGGATTGTGCTGATAGTATTTAGGATGGGGAACCTTTTTACTCCGAGGGCCAAATTTTCTCAGGGGTATCGTTCTGGAGCTTCATGCTAGTGGTGGGTGGGTCAAAAACCACATGCACACCACATTTGTACAGATACAGCCACACACTCCTTCATTTGCACAGCCATAAATTAGCCCTACTCACACTCTTCCATCTATCTACACGTGTCCCCATTCACATCCATTCACCCCATGTACAAGAACATATGAAGAACAGTGCTGAATCAGAGGCCTATCTAGTCCACCCTTCTGTTCCCACAGTGACCAATTAGATAACTAGGGGAAGCCCACGAGAAGGATATCAGTGATATAGCTCCCTCCTGCTTGTGTTCCTCAACAACTGGTATTCTAACGCATAGAGCCTTTGATACTGGAGATAATATATAGTCATCATGACTAGTAACCATTGATAGCTTTCTCTTCCAGGAATTTCTCAAATCCTCTTTTAAAGCCATCCAAACTAGTGGCCATCACTATATCTTGTAACAGAGAATCCCATAGTTAAACTATGCACTGTGTGAAGAAGTACTTACTTTTATCTGTTTTGAATCTCCCAGTATTTGGCTTCATTGGAAGACCCCCGTAGGAGAAGCAGCTCCAGAACCTTGATCATTTCAATTGCCTTTAACTGCACTTTTTCTGTTTACTGAATCTCTTTCGAGGTTCAGTAGACAGAACTGTACACAGCACTCCAAGTGTGATCACACCGTAGATTTGTATAAGGGCAGTATGATCTTGCCAGTTTTATTTTCAGTCCCTTCCTTTCCCTTTCCTGATTAGTCACCAACAACTCAGTTCCCATCAGAGTGAAGCTGATTTTTTTTTGTCCATACATACATCACTTTACACTTGCTTGCATTGTACACACCACTTTACACTTTCTTTCCATGCACACATCCTGCCCATTCATATTGACCCATCTACCAGTACACCCACTCACATCTATCCAACCATCCACATATTACCCCCATTAATATCCATCCACAGAAGAATGGATGGAGAAAGAGCAGAGCTTGCCAACAGGAACAATAATAGGATAGCAATAATTCCACAGATGCAAAGTAAATAATCACAGTTACTTTCACTTCTGTGCAGCCCACCACGACCACCACACAAAACTCCTCTACAGTGAAAAGTTAGCTATAACCAAGTGGGACCCTCCACAGCTCAAACATTTGGCTGTGAGTAAGAGCTTTTCTACTTGAGGCATTTATTGTACACTCATCAATCCCTACTCATGGTTGTTTATTGGGTTCTTTAGACAATGGCATGGCCTTCTGGTTTCGCATATGTATCTAACCAGCATTTGCAGTGAGTTATTTTAGAGCAGGGAAAATGCAGTATTTAATTGTGAAAGTGAAAGAAAATGTTTTTTCACTTGTGTAATCACACTATTTTGCTATACCTCAGTGTCACCTAGAGGCTAGGTAGCAGAAAAACAGGAAAGGAAATGCTCCTTGTGTGGTGCTCGGATCTCAATTCTGCCACAACACCGAAAGTAGATACAATGGATTAACAGCCTTGTTAGAAATGGTATAAGAGGGACTCTTTCCAGCAAAGTTCCTCTTTGCAGCAGGAAAGGGAAGAGGGAAGAGATCTGGAAAAGCACATGAAGTTGCAGAAAGGACTGAAGAAGACTAAATGCTCTGGAAAAGCAAGGAGACAGGGAAAGACTGGTGAGCTTTTTTGGAGCACAGATCCCATCCCACCAGGCCATGCACTCTAACCTGACTCAGAGGCTCAATCCATTTTCTCCTTGTGTGTCTTCAAGAGGCATGCTTTTGATGGAATTCAGTAAAGAGCGAAGGCAGCACACACGAGGAGGGACTGGTTAGGGTATATGGCCTGGAAGGCAAGCTGGTAGGCTGGACAGAGAGTCCTAGCAGGCTGAATCTGCCACTGGGCCAGAGGTCCTCAGCACTAGTATTGTCCTTTTACTACATGTTCAAAGCGCTTCACATACATTTCCTCAATAATCCTTATGACAACCCTGTAGGGAAGGCTAGTATATGCCAATGTATTGCAGAAGTGGAGCTCAGAGAGAGAGAGAGAAATATTGACATTCCTTAAGAATACCCTGTAAGTCCATGACTGAGCTGAGATTCAGAACGAGGACTTCCCTATTCTCTGCTCATGTTTTTAACCACCATCCTGTATCAGCTCCGGTATAAATACACCCCACCTACACAAATTCCCTAAATTGCAAATGAAAAGCATACATCTGCACAACAATGATGTATTAATAACAGCATCGTCTTTCACTCAATATGACTTCAAACATTTGTCAGCTTAAATGTTAATTGGAAATGGTTCTTCTTCAACGAATTTGTCGTGTGTTTAAATCTGCACACTCCACCTTTCTGTAACCTGAAGGCAGCTTACAATATCAAATTTTAAAAACAATCAATAAAAACACAAAAGAGAGTAAAACAAGCCAGCAAAAACTACCAGAGCCAGTCACAGGCCAAAACAGTTCAGAGCAGCCTGATTAAATTAGCCCAAAGACTCTTTTTTTACAGCTAGGTTTTAGTAAGGAGGCCATATGAAAAGAAGGACAGGGCTCCTACATCTTTAACAATTGTAGAGAAAGGAGAATTTCAGTAGGGTCAGTTGTATGCATGCAGCATCTGGTGAAATTCCTTCTTCATTACAACAGTTAAAGCTGCAGGAGCCCTGCCCTATTTTGTATCTGGTCAAGAGGGCAGGGCTCCTGCAGCTTTTACTGTTGTGATGAAGAGGAGGTTTCCCCAGGTGCAGCATGCATACAAATGACACCTGCAGAAATTCCTTTTTCTACGCAACCGTTAAAGATAGAGGAGCCCTGTCCCCCTTTTCATATGGTCACCTTAGGTTTAAGCCACTTGCCAAAAAGGAGCATTGAGGTAGACATATAGACCTGTATGGCAGGGATGGCGAACTTCAAGCCCTGTGATGAAATCTGGGCGAGATCTACACCCAGCAGGATAAAACACTTTGAAAGTCGTTTGAAAATAGTTATTATTATTATTATTATTATTATTATTATTATTATTTATTTATTTATTTATTTATATAGCACCATCAATGTACATGTTGCTGTACAGAGTAAAACAGTAAATAGCAAGACCCTGCCGCATAGGCTTACAATCTAATAAAATCATAGTAGAACAATAAGGAGGGGAAGAGAATGCAAACAGGCACAGGGTAGGGTAAACAGGCACAGGGTAGGGTAAAACTAACAGTATAAAGTCCGAACAACATCAAGTTTTAAAAGCTTTAGGAAAAAGAAAAGTTTTTAGCTGAGCTTTAAAAGCTGCGATTGAACTTGTAGTTCTCAAATGTTCTGGAAGAGCGTTCCAGGCGTAAGGGGCAGCAGAAGAAAATAGACGAAGCCGAGCAAGGGAAGTAGAGACCCTTGGGCAGGTGAGAAACATGGCATCAGAGGAGCGAAGAGCACGAGCGGGGCAATAGTGTGAGATGAGAGAGGAGAGATAGGAAGGAGCTAGACCGTGAAAAGCTTTGAAGGTCAACAGGAGAAGTTTATATCGGATTCTGAAGTGAATTGGAAGCCAATGAAGAGATTTCAGAAGTGGAGTAACATGGTCAGAGTGGCGAGCCAAGAAGATTATCTTTGCGGCAGAGTGGTGAACAGAAACCAACGGAGTGATGTGAGAAGAAGGAAGGCCAGTGAGAAGAAGGTTGCAGTAATCCAATCGAGAAATAACCAGTGCATGAACAAGCGTCTTGGCAGAAGAGACAGACAAAAATGATTGAATCTTGGCAATATTATACAGGAAAAAACGACAGGATTTAGCTACTGCCTCAATATGAGGAATAAAGGAGAGCGAGGAATCAAATATAAAGCCAAGACTACGAGCTTCCTTGACTGGAGTAAGCGTGACATCATTGACAGTAAGAGAGAATGAGAGTTGAGGAGAAGGTTTAGGAGGAAAAACAAGCAATTCAGTCTTTGCCATATTAAGTTTCAAACGACGATGAAGCAGCCAAGCTGAGATATCTGAAAGACATGCCGAGATACGATCGTGAACATCAGGAGAAAGTTCCGGAGATGAAAGATATAATTGAGTATCATCGGCATACAGGTGATATTGGAGGCCATGAGATTGAATGAGATTACCCAAGGGCAACATGTATAAAGAAAACAACAACGGGCCAAGCACCGAGCCTTGCGGAACCCCTACTGAAAGGGGAAAAGAGGAAGACAAGCTGCCATTAGCCAACACGCTGAAAGAGCGACCCGCTAGATAGGAGGCAAACCAGTTATAGACAGAGCCACAAAGTCCAAGATCATGAAGGGAATCTAAGAGAAGATCATGATCAACCGTGTCAAAGGCTGCAGTTAGATCAAGGAGAATAAGAACGGAATAAAGGCCTTTAGACTTGGCAGTAAGAAGATCATTGGTGATCTTAGTAAGGGCTGTTTCAGTGGAATGCAAAGGACGGAATCCAGATTGAAAAGGATCCAGGGCAGAGTTACTAGAAAGAAAATCAAGACAACGAGAGTAGACCACACGCTCCAGGATCTTTGAAACAAAAGGCAACAAAGAGACAGGTCGGTAGTTAGACAGAGATAGCTTATCAAGAGTAGGTTTCTTGAGAATAGGAGAGACTGTAGCATGTTTAAAAGCAGAAGGAAATGAACCAGAGGACAGAGAAAAATTAATAATATGAAGCAAGGAAGGGACGATAGCGGGAATAAGATTAATAAAGACTCGAGAAGGAATCGGATCACGAGAACAAGTGGAAGGCTTCGAAGAGCGCAGTAATGTAGACAGTTCATCAGCTGAGACCGAAGGAAACGCAGAGAAATTTGCAGGAGGAACTGACAGATGAGGAACAGGAACTGGAAGAGGAGCAGAGCTGGCCAGATCAGAGCGAATAGTTTGGATTTTAGCATTTAAAAAAGAGGCAAAGTCATTAGCAGACAGAGAGTCGGGAAGAGATGGTGGATTAGGCTTCAGAAGAGAGTTGAAGGACGCAAAGAGCCGCTGAGGATGCATAGCATTTGACTGGATCAACGTTGAGTAATACTGCTGTTTGGCCAGTGAAATGGCAGAAGAGAAAGAGGAGAGTACAAATTTGTAATGGACAAAGTCCGCCCAGTCCCTGGTCTTACGCCAAAGGCGTTCAGCTGCCCGGGAACAAGAGCGAAGGTAGCGGAGGAAAGAGGTGAGCCACGGTTGGGGTTAAGAAGGGCGAACGATCCAAGTTGTAGATGGAGCAAGATTATCAAGAGTTGAAGATAAGGAGGAATTAAAGAAGGAGACAGCTGAGTCCAGGGAGACAGCCGAAAAGACAGAAGGAAGAGAGGAGGCTAGAGACTGAGAAAAAGCCTCATAAGCCTGCAAGTCACGACAAGAGTGAGAAGCAGGACGTGAAGGAGGAGGAGGAATATGAGTAATATTGAAAGAAACTAGATGATTTCCCTGACAAGGGAAAGTGTCCTGGGCCCAAAAAGTTGTCAATACCATTAGAAACAATTATAAAGCACTAATGTATCTTGCCCTGATCCTCTGGGGTTCTGCAGCTGGCCATAGCCTTCCACTGGCCTCATCTCCTTTCTCCCAATCACCCAGAGCTGGGTTTTGCACAGTCTTTTCCCATTCAAAAAGGTTGAAAAGTCCCTCCTAAAACTGGCAGTTTAAGCTAAAAGTATGCAAGCATTTTGCCCTGCCCCTTGGCCTTTAGCTCCACCCCTTGGCCTTTGCCCTGACCCACTAGAATATAGCCCCCAAGAGATACTCCAAAATTGAATTTGGCCCTCAGTCTGAAAAAGGGTCATCACGTCTGCTCTGTGGGGAGGTCATCATTCCTCAATTTCGGTGCTGCATTAAAAAAAGAAACGAAAAAAGTCACAAAAGTTAATTATGATGGGGTTTCACAGAAAGGAGCAGCTGACTGCAGAACAGATAGCTCAAACAGAAGATGGTTAACAATGCCATCTTCATCAGGCAGATGGGGGGGTAGTGTCCTCAGTGACTTTGCCATTTATGAGCAGAACATCATCTCTATGCAACATTTCTCATCATGATTTCTACTTAGACATGTCCCACACATTTCTATTTTAGAGCCGTGCTTTTTCCTTCAGGGCAACAGCCATTCGTGATGCCGAACACATTGCAATAATAGGTACATGCTGGCGCAGCGTCCCTCATTTTCACAAACCCCCTTCACCTTCCCTCTTCCCCTTTCTCTACAATTAATCATTCTCACTGTAATTAGTAGGAGAGTGTGTGTGTAAATTATAACATTCTTGCACAGAGGTGGTCCAGGAATCTAAGAAGGAATAATGTTCTAAGTGCTTTTTCAGGGCTGGCAAAGAAAGGCGGATGCATATGAACAGCACAAAGAACAGCCGTGGTGTAAAAGCATGATATACAAAGAATAAACCAGTCAGCCAAAAATCTAAAAAAAAAAAAAGGCCTTCATGCATTTACTGGGAGCATATAAATTGCCAGGAGCAATCAGTCAACATACAAAAGCATTTTTAGATAGAGACAAGGGATACATTTACCCTAGGGCAGTTAAAGCACTGTAAAAGGTTTGTGGTGCTTTAACACCAGTAAGCATTCACACTTACTGGTTTTTCTAAAGCCATTGAAAGCACTTCACCTTAGGCTACCTCCTGGCATGATGTAAAGTAAAGTGCTTTAATGCGAAATGCTAGGCATGCTTTAATACCGCTCTCTGCAGTATCGGTAAGGCCTCAGCTACAGTCCTGTGTTGACTTTTGGGCACCAGGAGAGAGGCTGATAAAATGGAAACGATTCAGAGGATGGATAAAAGGGTCTAGTAAAGTTTTACAAGGAGAGGATGGAGAGGATTAGGCCTAAAGTAAAAAGGACACCGAGAGACAGTTCTCATCTATTTAGAATAGGGTGACCATATGAAAAGGAGGACAGGGCTCTTGTATCTTTAACAGTTGCATAAAAAAGGGAAATTTCAACAGGTCTCGTTTGTATATATGGAGAAACTGGTGAAATTTCCTCTTCATCACAACAGTTAAAGTAGAGGAACTATACTAGAGTGACCAGATTTAAAAGAGGGCAGGGCATCCAGTAGAATTTTAGGATATTTTTAGTATGTTTTTAGGATGCTTTTAGGATGTTTTTAAACAGTTGTATACCATGTTTTTAATCAGCATTTTATGTATTTTATGATTCTTGTTGTTCCCCGCCTCGATCCAATCGGAGAGGCAGGTAAGAAATATATTATTATTATTATTATTATTATTATTATTATTATTATTATTATTATCTGTTGTGATGAAGAGAAAATTTCACCAGGTTCTCCATATATACAAATGACACCTGCTGAAATTCCCTTTTCAATACAAATGTTAAAGATACAGGAGCCCTGTCCTCCTTTTCATATGGTCACCCTAAAAATTTAGAAGGATGTCAGAAAGAAAAGGTAGGGTGACCATATGAAAAGGAGGACAGGGCTCCTGTATCTTTAACAGTAATGTAGGAAAGGGAATTTCAGCAGGTGTCAATTGAAGTGGGTGAAATTCCCTCTTCAGCACAACAGTTAAAGCTACACTAGCTATAGTAGAGTGGCCAGATACAAAAGAGAGCAGGACAATTATGTACTTTATGTAGTAAAGCTGGGATTAAATTATTAGAAGCTGGACATAGGTTAAATCATTAAAACATTAATTCCTCCTCCCTCCCAATCCCCTTTCCTTTTGTGTCATGTCTTTTAGATTGTAAGCCTGTGGGCAGGGACTGTCAAGAAATACTTTTGTAAGCCGCCGTGAGAGCCTTTTTTGGCTGAATGGTGACATAAAAATCCTTAAATAAATAAATAAATAAAAACATACTTCCTAAACAGCTTGGAGTCTGGCTTGCTGCAAAGCCTCCCCCACCCCCAGTATCCTCTTTATCTGTATTCAAAAGAGGAGGTTTTTTTCAGAGCACAGCCCCCCCATGACTGCCTTGTACTTCTTAGGCAACTTTCTTTTCTTTTAATCTCACCAGTTTGCCTTCTGGGAAATGTGTGTTTTGTAACCATCCATGTCTGCCATGGTAGCCATTTTATGAATGAGCAAGGCATCCCATGGCAGTCATTTTGTGAGATTGCTCTAACTTCCATATGATCTTAGGGTGACCATATGGAAAGGAGGACAGGGCTCCTGTATTTTTAACAGTTGTATAGAAAGGAGAATTTCAGGAGATGTCATTTGTATGCATGCCACACCTGGTGAAATTCCCTCTTCATCACAACAGTTAAAGCTGCAGGAGCTCTGCCCTCTGATATCTGGTCACTCTAGCTATACTCCTACAGCTGTAACTGTTGTGGTGAAGTGGAAATTTCACCAGGTGCTGCAAGCATACAAGTGACACCTGCTGAAATTCCCTTTTCTATGCAACTGTTAAAGATACAGGGGCCCTGTCCTCCTTGTCATATGGTTACCTTACAAAGATGTTCCTACTTACCAAAAAAAGGTTGGGGACCCCTGGACTGTGGCTGGCAGTATCCTACAGATTCTCAGCAGGTACCTCAGTTCTGCTATTTGACATCGTTTTCTTTTGGTTTTGGTTTTCTATTGGAAATGCCCAGAATTGAACATGGGATCTTCTACATGCAAACTTTATCCTCTAGCACTGAGTTTGGGAGTGGCAGGGGGAGACAGATAATAAATAAATTCCCCCTTGTGGGGTCAGATTCATTCATCTGACCTGGATTATTTCTGGCTCAACCAGCAATAACATTATTGTAAGCATTGTAATGGCAATAACCCAGGTCAGCCAGAGACTGTTTACACAAATAAAGCTGTTTCATTGGAGAGAATCCCATTTCTTCCACTCACAATTGAAACCATTTCTTAGCAACTACGTATTTTCATGACCCATGTCAGATGGGCCTGGGTGGTGAGAGGCAAATCTGAAAGCACTCTGAGCAAAATGCAGTGAAAGAAAAGGGGTAACAATTTGCTTTAATACCAAACTTCAGTAATCAGGTTCACTACACCCCCAAATGAAGTAGTGGTTCTTTGTACTCAGGAGACTGCCAAGGTATATTCCTATGCTCAGTAAATTCTAGATCTTCTAGATTGTTGAAAGCAATTGAGCCTCAGAAAGTTGAAGATGTGGGTTGAGACACAGGGAGTGGTGGCTGGTAGCTCCGATGTCAGTGCGGCAGTGACTCCACTCCGGGTTTCAGTCAAAACTCTAAAGGAGCTTTGCACCTTGCATTGGCAAAAGGTGGGATACAAATAAATATAATAATAATAATAATAATAATAATAATAATAATAATAATAATAATAACCAACAGCCTCCACTAGGTTTTGGGGGAAAAAATTGTGGAAAGGATTGTTTGAGCCCTAACAGCTTACAGTATCTAGAGAGGAGGGCATTGGGGTTTGAAGGATATATACACCATGAGGTTAACAGCGTAACCCTGTGCATGGCTATTCGGATGTAAGCTTCATTGGGCCCAATAGCACTTATGCACAGTTAACTGAGTACAGGATTGCAACCTAAAATCTCTCCTTGATGGCTATATGATTTCCCTCTGTCCCACTCTCCAAAAATATCCCCTCGTCTGTTTTATAATAAGCCCTTTAGAAGTTTGTAGCATGGCAATAAGGTTGCCAGGTGTCCTACCTTACATAGGACAGTCCTCTATTGTGGAGAGCTGGCAGAGGACAGTCCTTTATTTGACACTATCTTCTATTTGATGGGCTGCCCAGTGCAAGTCTGGTTGAAAGTCAAAGAACCCTAGAAGTTTTGAAGTTGCCCATCCACAGCATCTGGACAGTGGACTGAGCAGGCACACAGGTCACCTAGTCCACCTTCTTAACTATGTATTGCATTTCTATTTAAATTATAGTTATTATTTCTAATTTTGTGTGTATAAATAGAAATTTGCCTGTGTAAATGTCATGCAAATTGGTGTCCTCTTTCGTCTTCTTTTTTGGTGATGCAATTTTGGCAATATCTAAGAGGCTCCCCAGTGGGGAAAGTTTGGGGGATGTGAGAAAGGAAACATGGGTTCTTTTTCTCCCCCCTTACCCTGAAAACCTTCCCCTAATGTGTGCCAAACCATACACCTGTTTTTGATAGTTAGAGCTCCGAATAGGAGTGTTCATTAATGGCAGTGTTCATTGTTTAAGTGCAGTGTAAGTTTCATAATAGAAATATAGAAATACAGGAAGTTGCCTTATACTGAATCAAGCCAGATCTACACCAAGCAGGATAAAACACTTTGAAAATGGTTTGAAAACTGTATATGGAGTGTGTCCTGAGTCCCAGCAGTTGTCAATACTGTTAAAAATGTTTTAAAGTAGTAGTGTAGATCCTGCCTCAGACTATCAGTCCATCTAGCCCAGTATTGTCAACACTGGCTGTCAGCAACGCTGTAGAGTTTCAGGCAGGATTCTTTCCTCACTGTAGCTGGAGAAGCAAGGAATCAAATCTGGGGCCTTCTGCATGCACAGCATGTGCTCTGTCACACTGAGCTATGCCCCCCTTCCATAGAAAGAACATATAATCATAGGAAGCTGCCTTATATTGAGTCAGACCATGGGTTCATCTAGCCCACTATTGTTGACACTGACTGGCCGTGGCTCTCCAGGTTTCAGGCAGGAATTTTTCCAGCCCTACCTGAAGATCCTGGGGATTGGACCTGAGACCTTCTGCATGCCAAGGAGGGCTTCTACTACAGAGCGACAGCCCCTCCTTCAGCTTTTGGGTGATAATGGCTTATTACCAAAAATATTTCTGAATTTCTAGGCCCAAAAGATAGTGATGCATTTTGTGTTTCACAATTCTGTGGCAGTGGATGGGATAAGGGGGAAGATCTAGGCCTTAGCTAGAACTAAGGATTATCACAGGCAAATGGAGAGGTCATCCCTGCCTGCTCCCGGTATCCCCTGTGTGTCATTTGGATGTACAGGGATGATCCCAGGATGATCCCAGGATATAGGCCTGGTCTAGCCATGGCCCCAGTTTCTGGAAAGCTCTGGGCAGCTCTGGAGAAGGGCAGGATGGGACATACAAGCGGTATCATTTGGCTACGAGAAGGTAGAATTGTGGAAGCAAAAGCTTCAAATAGAATTATGGGTGAGGAAAGAAGAACAAGAGACATTTCAGAGGAACAAGAGAAGAATGGCAAGGCCAGAGAGAGGTCACAGAAAGATCATTGTGGAGTCTGGTGCATAAATTAATGTGTATACAAGAAATAGTATCCAAGGAATTGTAATGTGTACACAAGGAATCTGCGTTCACCTTCTTTTGTTTCTCCTGCAATGTACACTAATTGCATTTCTGAGCCAACATAATACCTACACCATAGTCGCAACAAATATGACAGTGTAAGCTCACTACCTTAAAGCATCCACGTGCCAATATAATGTATAATGTACGGCAAGACAAGAGTTAATAAAGTTTTGTTTAATTGCTTCCACGTTTGAAAGAAAAAAGCTGCTCTATCAGTCAGGCCTTCTGAGTTTTAACGGGGGGTTTATTGCTTTCATGACTGAGCTTCATAAAAATGACTTATGCTTTTATTTACCCAGACTTATTTTGGTTCAGGCATCTCCTCGCCCCATACATAACTCCAGCCGATGCTCTGACAATCTGAAGCCGCACTGTATCATCCCTATGTTACCTTTCTGCTGTTTCCTACACTCTGCTTGGGATTGGTTTTGAAAATGCATGCCTTTTTTCAGGGTCCTTTCAAAAGACTTATTTATAGAAATGGAAGCTCAGGGAAGGATTTGGTGTGTGCTTTTTCTGACGGCTCTTTGCGATATTTTATGCCCCGCTGCTGGGGTATAGCTTGAAGTAAGCGTCGCCATCATTTTACAGGGCTGTGCTGCATGTCATTCCAGCTGGACTTTAATGAAGTATTACACTCCGATTGCTATCATTTCCTGTAATGTGGAGAGAAAGTTACAGCAGGTAAAATGGCAGGGAGACATGATGACAGATTTTCCACACTCGGCTGTCTGGCGCCCTCCAGTCAAGCTCTTAGCACTAATTTACATGCCGTTTCATGCCCTCCTGTCTGGTGGATTTAGCTATGTGGAACAAACATAGGTAGGTTGTCTTGAAAAAGCCTGCCAACGTTCTTTTCCAGCTTACTGAGCACTGGGGTGGCCATGCGCACTACTTTACAGAGGACAGCCCTCTCTTTGAAGGGCTGTCAGAGGACAGTCCTCTGTTTAAGGTATGCCTTTCTTTGAAGTGCAGTCTTGCCCAAGTGCAGTTTAAATTAGGGTTGTCCATCACTGTGAAATCTGACCCTTTTGGGGGCTCAATGGACTTCCTTTGAGCACCCAACCCAGCTCACATTTGTGGGCTGAGCTGTATAGGTTTTCCCAAAATCCAGGAACTTTTCTGTGGGTTTTATATACAACTTTTCCTAATACATGCATTTTGCATACAACTTCCCTAATATAAGCCTTTTTGTACCCAACTTTCCCTAATTGACACATTTTCTTATGTAGTTTTTGAGCTGAGAACTGCATTGTAAAATTTGGAGGAGTGCACAATCCAGAGGATAACTATGTTCCAATTCACACATTATTCAAAGAAATGCAAATTAGGTCACTTCACTTAAAAATGCAGACCAAATGCAATTGTCCCCCATCTCTATGCATGCACATGCAAACACTGGGTATTATCCAATACTGCCAGTGAGCTCTCGCTCTATCCATTGTGCAAAGGGGACCCATCGCTTGTGCACAGAAAGCTAGCAGGTCAAAAAGCAACCCTGGAAACAAGCAGACCCACTGTTTTCTGGATCGGGGCAGGTTAGTGGGGCTTCCTTCTGCAAGCTCCCCTGACCAGCCCTGTTCTGGAAATGAGTGTTTCTGGTAATTTCTGCTTGCTTTTTTAACTGCTAGCTCCCCATTTCATTAGAGGAGGGCCCTGCTGGCACATGGGCAGATGTGGATACGACCCATAATGAGCTGAGAGAGAAAGCAAACTCTGAATAAGAAAGCAACAGTTGTTGTATACTGCCTTGATAGCTTTTTAATAAATAGGTTAGTGTATAAATGTTAATAATCAGTGGTGTAGTGGTAAATTTTGAAATCCAGGTGCTCATCATGACAGGCCCCATAGCAAGGGATGGGTGAACTCACCTGCGTCTCATCCATCAGACACTTGCCCCGTCGTCATTGCCATCTGCCCCACTGGTCACACCATGTGAGCTTCTTCTGAGGCTTGGCCCAACAAACGCTCAGCAGCCGTCCACCTTCGCTGCCGAAATTGAGCACTTCCCCTGCTGCATCAATGGAGCCTTGATGGCCACCATTAATGTGAAAGGGGGAAGTGTGCCATTTCCGGAGCCCCATTGCATTAATGGCGCCTATAAAGGCTGCCATTAACACCATTGAACATTGTGTCAATGGGGCCTATACAGCCACAATAGGGCCTTTAAGGCCACAGTGGACGCTCTGGAAATTGAGCACTTCCCCTGCTGCATCAATGGTGGCTGAGACTGACACAGCGAGGGGGGGGGAGTGTGCAATTTCAGCAGTGAGGACGGACAGCTGCCAAGTGCTCTTTGGGGCCTTGTGAGTGCTCAAGCTGCAAGCACCTGACTGGGTCTGTGGGGGGCAACGCAGGGGAGTCCATCAGACTCCTGGACTCAGTCCAGCGCTCATGACATCCCTTCCCATAGCCAAGGGGAGTCCAAAACTCCAGGCAGCTGTGTTCATCCTTTACAACAAACCAGTTCCAGCAGCTTTCATCTCCACCAGGAGCAGGACTTTTGTGAGTGCTATCAGTTACTTAGGGAGGTTGTGGGCTCTCCCACACTAGAGGCATTCAAGAGGCAGCTGGACAACCATCTGTCAGGGATGCTTTAGGGTGGATTCCTGCATTGAGCAGGGGGTTGGACTCGATGGCCTTGTAGGCCCCTTCCAACTCTGCTATTCTATGATTCTATGATTCTATGATGCTAACGGAGCTTCAATGCCCATTCAAGACCAAGTACTTTGCATTGCAACAGGGAGCAATATATTGTTGCTTGGAAAATTCATTTCTCCTCAGCTACTTTGAGGATTGCAGCTAAACTCAGAGGGAACAGTGATGTCTGAGGGGTGTTGAGATGTCGTTGTCATCCCTCCTGGTAAGAAATGCCTGTACTGCAACACTGTGAGTCCTGGCTCAACCTCAACAACAACAACAACAACACCCAAATTTCTGAATCAAGTTGTGGAGAGTTTATCCATCATTATTTCTTTCCCTGTACTTTTTGTTCCCCATGCTTCTCTGTTTGCTCATTTCTTCAAGGGTGTTCTGCAGGTTCAACATTTTCCCCAACAGCTGCTATTTCATCAAGTGCTGTTTTGTTGTCTGTTATTACAGCCACGGTCTTTTTTAAAGAGTGTTTTCTCTAATGCCTGAGAGCTATCTCAAGTTTTGAGGTGATAGTTTTGTGACACTATAGGAGGTAAACCATAGCTGTAATTTTCTTCTTATGGAGCTGTTAAGGAAGTACTTCCTTGTGTTTTGGGTTCCCCATTTCTTTAGTGGAATCAAAGGTCATGGCAGTCCTTCTATTTATCCATTCTGAGATCATCACAGACGTCTTGGCAATGAGGTGGGCAGGTTCATTCATCATCTCTGTCTTGTGAGAATTTGTTTGAACAGTTTTAAGAGGAAGGCAGGCATAGATACAATCCAGTTAAAAGAATGCAGCAGTAATTTCTCAGATAGAAAATGAAGCAGGGATCAATTGAAACAAAGTAGGGATGTCAAAACACCACATCATTTTGATCTCTGTACTTTGTTTCAATTGATCCCTGCTTCATTTTCTATCTTAGAAATTACTGCTGCCTTCTTTTAACTGGATTGCTTCTATGCCTGCCTTCCTCTTAAAACCAATCAGACAAATTCTCCTAACTTTTAGCTTTTTTAAAGTTACCTGTACCTGCCCTTCTTATGCCATAGCTTGGCCTTAATATTAGTGACTATTAATGCTGCTATAACTAATTATAATAATTTAGTGCACAATCCTATGGGTTGCATCCACATTAGATAGAAACCGCTGATCTCAAATGCTTCCAAATATTTAACGTCCTGCCAGGCGGCAGCCAACAAGGCAGGAAAAGAAATAGAGGTGATTTTCACCTCTCCATTCTCCCTTTCCTGACCCGCTCTAAGTGGGAATAGTCTAGAATAGTCACACTAAGTCTAGAATAGTCACACTGGTGGGGGTGGAGATGGGATTGGAAAGACCATAGGAAACATTGGATCCTGGCCTCTCCCCTCTGCTCTCTGCCTACCAGAATTCCCCTTTTCACACCTCTGAAGTCATCAAAAGCTGCTTTTGTGACATCGAAAGCAGCCAGTATGGTTCTTTCCACAGTGATTGGAGCAGGGGATTGGAGTCCATAGTCTCCCTTCCAAGGTCATAGCAATGTCTACAGCCTCAGAACAGGGACTCCAAAGAATACTATGGACTGCTCTCTTATTTGTTATAAGGCCAATAAGACTTACACGCCACCATTTCATTGCCAAGTAATGACCAAGGGGGTTTACAATGAGCATGATAAAATAAATATAAACAAATAAAAAACCTATGACAACAACAAAAAAACATACATTTGGATTATCAAACCTACAATACATAGGTTTGAGGACCAAAGGCATGTTGAAATGAAATAGTTTTAACATGACAAAGAAATGCCTTCAGGCTAGAGAGGGACATTGTGGATCATCCAGGATAGAGGGTTGAAAAATCTGGGTGTTACTGTTTGTTTGTTTGTTTGTTTGTTTATTTATTTATTTATTACATTTCTATACCGCCCAATAGCTGGAGCTTTCTGGGCGGTTCACAAAAATTAAAACCATTCAAAGTATAACACAACAGTATAAAACCATAATATAAAATACAATATAAAAGCTCAACCAGATAAAAACAGCAGCAATGCAAAATTACAAATTTAAAACACCATGTTAAAATGTATTTATAGATTGTTAAAATGTTGGGAGAATAAAAAGGTCTTCACCTGGCGTCTAAAAGCATATAATGTAGGTGCCAAGCGAACCTCCTTAGGGAGCTCATTCCACAGCCGGGGTGCCACAGCAGAGAAGGCCCTCCTCCTGGTAGCCACCTGCCTCACTTCCTTTGGCAGGGGCTCACGGAGAAGGACCCCTGAGGATGACCTTAGGGTCTGGGCAGGTACATATGTTTGTTTATTATGGATTGGATCACACAGCCTGCAGTCCCTTACACCTCCCCACTCCCCAAAAGAATCTGCTCCAGAAGTTTAGAGGACCTTAAAAGGACAGTGTGGGAGATAGTGCTAGAGACTGCGGGAGTTATTGGTGAAAATTGTCTGTCCTCTTTTCCTCTGTGGAAGCTTCCATTGGACAGTAGCCCCTTCTGGCCATGGAAGAATTCTTTCCATATGCAATGAATCCAACCCTCTAAAAAACATTAGATACCCCTTCAGTCAGATTTCCAGTGTGGTTTATATAAAAAGAGAAAAACAAGAAACAATTTAAACCACAATAAAATAACAATATAAAGGGAAATTCCCTCTCCTGTGTACCCACCAACTCATGGTTGCAGGATGCAGCTAAGTTCATCCCCCAAATTACCTGAGTGACCAGATAAGGTCTTTTGGGAAGAGGCAGTATTTCAGGTCATCTGGTCCTAAACCATTTAGGGCTCTCAAGAGAATGACCAGCACTTTGAACTGGACTCAGAAGAAGACAAGAAGCTAATGTACAGACACTTTGCAATCAGAGTGGAATCTATCACACAATTTACCACTGCCTGGTTCCTGCTTACACACATTATCAGTTTGGGGGGCAGACCACATAGAAGCGACAAACCCAGAACACTGGTATCTATCTGTTGTCATATCATGGCTCCTGACTCTTAGAAATGTGTGGAGGGGAGCATCTGTTCTACAACCACTGCATGTGAACGTCTTCAAGACAGTGAAGAACCTATGACATCTTTGAGCATATCCACTTGACTATGCTTCCCTAGCAGGAGATTCATGACATTTCAGTTCCATTTGTAGACTGCAGGTGCCACGCCAAATTCCATTGCATTGACCGGGTCTGGATGACACACCACAGCTCGTGAGTTATTTCATCACGACACCTGGAGGCACCAGATTGCATATGCAACCCCCAGTCAGGGGAGGTTGTATGATGTGAACGGGGCAAGCATGGGTTAATCGAGGGTTAAAAAACTCACATAACCCTAAAACAGAACATGGATTATGCAACAGTTGTTTAATCCTTGCATAACCCATGCTCTCCAGGTTCGCATGACACAACAACCTCTGTGCGGGGGTTGCATATTCAAAATGGTGGCCACACACACACACCCCACATGCTATAGCCTTAGCATGGATTAAATAACCCATGGTGGGCTGTTGTGATATGCAAACAACCCCATTGTGATCTGAGGATGCAACAGGAGAGGAGGGACCACCAAGTTGAGAGACTTATTGACACATTTGATTGTATTTATTTATTTAAAACTTTTGTATCCTGCCCTATATCATTAAGATCTCAGGGTGGTGTACAGATAAAAGCATACAGTATAAAATAATAAATATACACAGCTAAAAACAAATTAAACCATGAACCAAGTTAAAACAATATGTAATTTAAAAGCAGTAAAAACAATTAAAACAGTTAAAACAATGTGCCATCTTAGTGAATTTAACCATTAAAGGCTTTGTTATGCCATTATGCACAGCACTGCTTGCCAGAACAGGAGTTTTTCTGGCAATAACTACATTTTATGGAGTGATTATTGTGTTGCATGGAATTTCAGGGCAGAAGAGGAGAAGAATCATGTCACTGTATTGCCCAGATGTTGATGCCTACAATGTTTTTCTGTGATTGTACAAAATCTAGTCCAATCAATGTTCTTTCTTTCTGTTTCTCCCCCCACCCCCATGCTGTGTATCAGGCTAATGGAAACATTTAAAACTCATCTTCTTGACAATGCTGTTAATATTCAATCTTTATTTGCTTAAAAGCAAAGGTCATCGCAAAGAAGAAGAGAAAAAAGGAGAAACGCCCAAGCAAATCCACAACAGGGAATCAATCAAACAATATCCATCATAATTCTGTCTAATTTTGAAAGCAATTATAGCAAATAATGAAACGGGGTATGCAACATATTTGTTCTGGTTGCTAAAAGCATACAAATCTCAAAATCTGACATCTCAGGACAAGGAACAAAGCAGAATAAAAACTCTCTCTCTCTCTCAGTCCCCTATACAAAGGGCAGCACAATAAATAATGACAAGTATCCTCTACCCTCTGCTGCCCACAGATGCAGAAATGTTAGTCCCATGAAACTTTCAGGAGCTTTCCTTCCAAACAAGCAGTAGACATAGACCTTTGCTAGACCTACCTGATAATCCGGTGGTGAGGAGGGGAGAGCCCACGATGCAACTATCGTGGGCTCTCAACGTAGTCTACACCTCAGGCGTGACGAGGTCAAGAAAGGACCCCGCTGCGTCCGCCATTATTATTATTTTTTTGTCTTAAAGGGGCCATGCGCATGAACGCTCCTGCGCTCAGGTAAGTAGTTTTTTTTAAAAAAATTAATGCCTGATGCCTCCTGAGGAGCGCTACGCCCCGTCGGCTGCTTTTCCCAGCTACTCACGAGTAATTGCAGCAGCCGGGAAAAGCTGCGGAACAGGCCACATGCTCGCGGTCTCAGGTTCAGCCCGAGGCTGCAGGAAATACCGGGCCAAAAGTGGTGCCCGTTACCCCGGGGCAAAGGAGGGTTGACCCCTGCCTGAGCCCAGGATCCCCTGTGCGTCATCTGGATGCACAGGGGCGATCCCCGGTATCAGCCCAGGCTAACCCGTCGTCTAGCTAAGGCCATAGTTTTAAAATGCAGTTGGGTGAAACCCTTTGAGACACATTTGCAGTCTTTCCTTTTTCCATGTGCTATGTATCAGGCTAATGGAAACATTTAAAACTCATCTGTCATCCAAAATTTTTCAATGGGGAGCAGTATATAAATATTCTAAATAAATAAATAAATAAATAAATAATCTGTACCTTTTACACTGCAGTCCTAGGTGCAGTTGAAGATGCTGTCCCATCTTTCAGTGTTGAAGAGGCAGATTTATCTGCCAGCCCAGTCAGCTTTAATACATGCAGTGGGAAGAGGCACCATCTTTTCTTCACCTCAAGCAGCAAACTGCATTGGGCCAGCCCTGCCTATGGCAATCTATTGCCTTAATTTACCTCACAGAAGAAAGTACCCAGCCAGATGATGTATTTGGGCCAAAGCTGCCCAGGCATGTTCAGGGAGGAATAAGTTCTTCTCTGTACAGTGGGGCTTAGGGTGTTTCCAGGGGGTCACCTCCAAGCACTACTAGTCAAAAGACACTGGGCAGCTCTTCCTTCTTGCCCTCTTTAAGGGATTTCCTGTGGTTAAAAAAAGATGGAAGAAGCAGTGCAAAAAGTTGAAGATGATGTTGTCTGTAAAATTCCATGAATGAGGCAGGGTGATTACACAAAAAAAAGCCTTGTAGTCCATAGGACAGCAGCTTTAAGACATCCAAAAAACAATAGCCATGAACCAGAGCTACAGTACCTGTGAGAAGAGGTGGCCTTCAGTCCCCTTAGCATCTTTTTCTCCTTCTACTTCTTCCCATAGACAGTTAGGGGCTGGGCTGAATGATCTCCTGGGGGGATCCTTCCAACTTGATGGTTCTTGATTCTAAGAGAGTGACCCTCAAACATGCCTGGGCAGCTTTGGCCCAAGCACATCAACTGGCTGGGCACTTTCTTCTGTGAGGTAAATTAATAGATTGCCATAGGCAGGGCTGGCCCAATGCATTTTGCTGCCTGAGGTGAAGAACAAGATGTTGCCTCCTCCCACTGCATGTACTGTGTAAAAGCTGACTGGGCTGGCAGATGAATCTGCCTCTTGAACGCTGAAAGATGGGACAGCATCCCCAACTGCACCTGAAGGCAGCAGGCTAACTGAGGGGGCACAAAGCAAGCCGCATGGCACAGCTCTCCCACTGGTGCTACCTGCCAGCATCTGCTGCCTCAGGTGACTGCCCCACTCTGCCTAATGGTCATAGGGACTAACAGACCTGTTGCAGGACAAGGGAATATCCAGAGGCTGTTTTGGAAGAAGAGAGCCATTTTGGAGAAGGAGCCATGTCTTTCTTCCCCCACCTTCCTCCTCTCATGGCTGGAAATGAAGGCATTCAAGCTGGGGAGGTGCGTGGGAAGAAACAGAAGTCAGAGAGAAAAGGGGCAGGGATAGAATCTCCTCTGCAGGAGTGTTAAGCTTTGCTTCTCCTCTGCCTCTGCTCAAACTGCATATTTGTAAAAGAATGAAAGCATTACAAAACACTATAAGCCTCCTGCGACCTCACTCCAAAGAAGACCAAGCCTGGGTATGTGCTACAACCCTGAAACACCTCACTACTCCGAGAATTAGAGAGCACATAAACAGACTCAACAGACTCAATCAAAAGTCTTTTGTGAAAGCAAGATTGAAGTCTGACACCTGCTGGTTATTCTGTCAAAACCTGGAGTTCAACCTGAGTAAAGCCTTCTCAGGGGCATGGGGGGGGGGGAGTCTTTTTATTTTTAAGACATCGCTGTCTCCTCAGTGCCATCACAATTTTGCTCCTTCTGCATGGCTCAAAGACAATCAGGATACAAAATCAAATTGGTCATCCCTGCTGGAAGCTGGCCATCAATTTCCTAGCTGGCCTCCGGAGGTTATTCAGAAAATTCATTAGGCAAACCAGGATCTGTCATATTTAAAGCTTCAGTTCCTATTACAGTCACAGACACAACTCTGTAGATTCCAAATGTGTTGTGGCACAGCAATGTTTATGCCCTTGGGGTATCCATCTGCTAAACTTTCCAAAAACAGCCATCTTTCAAAACAATTAGACCGTTGTATTGTTTGCCATTAATTGGAACTTCTGTCCTTTCTTGTTTGATTACATTGTGGTCTCCACTAATATCCAGTCAGAGATACTGTTTGTTTGTTTATTAGTTTCTTTTTCAGTATCCTTCTTCCTTCCTTCTATAAGCTCAGTGACAAACTTTTGGAAACATTGCGTGGGGGCATGGTGAAGGCACAGGCCTAACTCCTAGACACACAAAACTCATGTACACAGGAGCCCTATGATGTGTGAATGCCCTCCCATCAATTTTCCATCACCTCTTAATTTCCCCATTCACTCAACTCAACCATCCCATTTCTGGTTTTCCCTTTCCCTTTAACTTTCTCTGCTCTAGGGTGGCCATTCATGAATCTTCAAAAAAGAGATTACATCATGTTTGTACATCAATACATATGTGCATGAAACTTGCATGTGCTAATTGATCTGCATAGATGCAAATTTAGAAATGATGATAATTTAAATAGAAATACTGTACATCTTGCCATAGCATGGGAGACTATCACCAAGTGACCTAAGTATGCCTTGCTCATTCTGCTGTCCGGGTGCTGTTGATGGGCAGCCTCAAGGCCTAGCTCTTCCTTCTGGTTGTTCTTTATCTTTAAACCAGACTTGGACCAGACAACCCTTCAAACAGAAGACACCTTCAAAATAGAGGACAGTCTTCATAGAATCATAGAATAGCAGAGTTGGAAGGGTCCTACAAGGCCATCGAGTCCAACCCCCTGCTCAATGCAGGAAACCACCTTAAAGCATGCCTGACAGATGGCTGTCCAGCTGCCTCTTGTATGTCTCTAGTGTGGGATTGCCAACAACCTCCCTAGGGAATTGGTTCCAATGTCATACTGCTCTAACAGTCAGGAAGTTTTTCCTGATGTCCAGCTGGAATCTGGCTTCCTTTAACTTGAGCCCGTTATTTCGTGTCCTGCACTCTGGGAGGATCGAGAAGAGATCCTGGCCCTCCTCTGTGTGACAACCTTTTAAGTATTTGAAGACTGCTTTAAAGGTTGTCACACAGAGGAGGGCCAGAATCTTCTGTAAAAGTACTTGCTCCACTTCAGCTGGCTTGTGCTAGGATTGAACAAAGGCAAAGCATCATCCAGGCTGTGAGAGAAAGGAGCTTGGCCAGTACCTCCAGAGATGAAGACCCTCAAAATCCTTCAGGGGTTCTGCACTTTGACGTGCCTCCACTATTACATTCCCTCTTTGGATGCCATTCAGCACCGTTTTTTACCTGGCTTCTTTGGCTGAGCTCACCCATTCGGGTGGTTCAGTTTCAGCAAGTCTTCCCCGCTTACCACCTCTAGCCACCTCCCAGCCATACTTTCCTCATTTGGCTAAGAGAATGGCCCTATGCAGGTGTTATTCACGTGGAAGTCTAGTGCAAGTACAACGGGCTAGCGGGCCACATGTTTAGCCCCACCCCTGAGATTGTGCAGCTCTTCCTGCCCCCTTGCCTGTTGTGGGATAGCTTCTGCAGCCTTTTCTGTCTGTTGAGGCTTCCTGAGCAATTTAGGACCCAGGTTCTCCATGGTTCTAAATAGGCCAGGGAAGTTATCCCTCAACACATGAGGGACTAGGGGCATTTCTCCACCTAAGCATTATCTCAAGAAAATTGAGGGATCATCTCTGCCTGCTCCCGGGATCCCCTGTGCGTCATTTGGATACACAGGAATGATCCAGTAACAATCCTGGGGGGAAAGGCCGGTGTAAAAATGGCCCAGGAGTCAGAACAGGGTTAAATGCATGGCCCCAAATTCCCTTATATAACCACTGACCTTGCAGGAATTTGCATTGACTCATGGTAGCCAGGTGACCCATTCACATCATCATCTGATGAATACACTGACCATGTTGAGCAGTGGTACTCTTTCTTGCTAGGGCCAGTAATGTAGAGTTTGCTCATGTTCTGTCCCTAGCATCTCCAATGAAAGGATTTCAAGCAGCAGAGCCAGGAAAACTCTTTGCTCGGGACCTTGGAGAGCCTCTGCTACTCAGAATAGATGGTGCTGATTTTAATAGTTATTATTATTTAGGACATAGTCTTTGATCTGACATTTAGTCATATTTAAAAACGTTACATCTCTCTTTTCACCTTCAGCAAGTAATGAACCGGTAGCATGAAGAATGTAGCTATTATGAAGTATAACTACTCCAGTGCATGTAATTTTCATTGCAATAGGAAAAAATCCATTTCCTGAGCAGCAGCGGTGCCTGTAGCTACAACATGCAGTATCTCGGTTCAGTCACTTCTTTTCAGCCACTGTCCAAATTCTCTTGTAAGACATCAGAGCTATTGAGAGAGAGAAACATGCAAAACACTTGACCCTTTCTAAAGTCTTAAAACAAAGTTCAGCCAAATAAAATTATCTCGTGGAATAAGTATGGATTTTTTTTCCTCTTACAGGCTTTTGTTTGTTTTTTACAAGCAGAGGATCAATGGACGCACACTAAAACTGTCCAGAAACTCTGTTACAGAACACTTGATTGCCTGCTCCCTTAAATGGTCAATATTACTGAAGACACTTGCATTGTCTAATTGAAAAGAACAAAACAAACTTACTGTATATCTCCAGGACTTTTCAAGAAGCTACAGGAATGCTCATGCAAACACACATCATTTTAGGGTTAACAGGCTGCAATCCAGAGAAGGTCCTTATATCTGTAAAAGTTCAGGTCCTCATCTGAGAAAGCAGGCACTGTATTGGTATCCTGTAGCCTGCTGCACAGGGGAAATGTCATCTGGTCACACCTTCGCAGCCAGGGCCAGCCCTGTCATTAGGCAGAGTGAAGCAATGGCCCTGGGTGACAGATGCTGGGGGAGGGGCAGCACTGGCAGTCCCCCAGCTGTTGCTCCTAAACTCCTCAGGTGTTCCCTTCTGTCTGAGGGTAGAGCTGCATATGCCACACCACCTTTCCTGGGCCCTCTGAACTGCCTCAGGTGTGATGAACAACATCAACTCATCACAGTGTTGAAGTAATCTCAACTGCCACTCCAGCCAGCTTTGGTAGATAGTATGGGGAGGGGGCACCATCTTGCACTTCAGCTCAGGCAGCAAAATGTCTTGTGCCAGCCCTGTGTAGAGCCCATCTCGGCAGAACAAAGCAACCCTACCTCCTGTGCAGTGCAATCCTGTGTATGTTTACTTGGAAGTATGTCCTACTCTGTTCAGTGGAGCTGACTCTCAGGTGTGCATAGAATTTCAGCCATATGTTCTGCCTATTTCCCCAAGCAGGGAGAAGTCCTGGGTCTGTGCTACAGGAGCCTTATTCAGTTGTTCTCACCCCTGTCTATACAATTACTGTTGCATGAGGGGGAGAGGAAGGATGAACCTGTTGCCCCTTCTGTACATCCCTGTTCCAGATCCTGATCTTTCAGGGCTCTAGATCACATGGGGCACCTAACCCCCACTGCAGAGGTTCAGCTTCCAACACATAGAAGGTTGCAGAAACAGCAACAAAACCAACGGGGTCCTCCCTGCTCCTACACACACACACACTGGCTATATGCTGTCTCCAGTGCCAGAGATAGTATGCCGATGTACACCAGCTGCTGGGGAGCATGAGTGGTAGGATGCTCTTGCATTTGTGTTCCTTGTGGTTTCCTTGTGGCCACTGTGTGAACACAGTGCTGGACTAGGTGAACACTTGGTCTGATCCAGCATGGGTCTTCGCATGTTCTTCTTAATGGTAATTGTGTGGGGTGGGGAGAATAACTGAATAAGGCTACAGTTAATCTACCTGCTGGAGTATTTGTAGGAGGGCAGGACATCCCTCAAAAAATATTCAGATAAACCACTTGGGAAGTCTGAAGTTCAAATCGTAACTCTTAAACCCATAATTATCATTGTAAAAGACAAAATGTTCAACAAAAATGAAACATTATCATCCTTAATGGGCAGGGGCTTACCAATCCCAGCTACTAAGGGACGGCAGGACAACTTAGGGTAGGGACTTAAGGTATCCCCTGAGTGCCTGTGATGGAGCCACCTTGCTGAACCAAGGGCCTGGGTGGGAGACCACTGAGGAATCCGGTGCACACTGCCTTGAGTTCCATGATGGAAGAAAGATGGGATGTACTTAAATTAAATAAATAAATGTCAATAAATAGAAGAGCTACCTATGGAGGAACTCTCAGCAATGGATTCTTAAGGCACCTGCATGTAAATTGCTCAGCTTCTCTGCATACGATTAGTGGCAGCTAACTGCGTCGACTGGCTTCATTGAAAAGCAGTGCATTTGGGATAATCTGGACATTCTCTCTGGTGTTAAGGCTGTGATGTCCCTTCATACATGCAAGTTACCACCTGATACTGTATCTCTTGGTTTTGATGGGTATGATGTGAAGCTTCCCATAACATTCACCTTAAAAGGTACAGAATATATATATATTGTTCATAAAATTAGAAAATATTGGGGTGATCAAAATAATTAAACAGTATAATTGGGTTGGTTAATATTGTTGCCAAACTGGTTCTGAAAAATACGGAGAAGAAAAATCCTCGTTCTAAAGGAGAAGTCATAAAAGAGATTTATATAAAATACTTTTGCAAAAGTATTTCAGCCTGCATACTAAACTTAAACTAGATCAATTCTTCAGATCTGGGAGTTATGTTGGATTTCTTTAAAAAAAAATAAAAAAAAAATTCTCTGCTGCACCAAAGCCTTTCCTGGCTTTGATGATGACTCTTCTGAAATTGCTTATTTTTCAGATCAGTGGAGAGGGATACAGAAACGTCTTGGATCATTACAGAACATGAAGATCCTTGCACTTTTCATGACATTGTGCATGACAGAAGTACACATAGACAATATAGTCAGCAAGCTGAGTAACAAAAATGACATCTGCTACCATTTTCTTTCTTAAAACTGATTCTTGACTTCATGCATATACAGGAATTAAAAAATAAACTGCATCCATTTCAATTCCAGGTTCATGGAAACATTAAGGATGGATCACCTCCTTGGATCCAATGACAGATGTATATGGATTTCATACTCCCTGGTGTGGATGTGAAAGACAAGTAAGCAGAGATTCTCACAAGCCAGCAGTCATAGTCTAATGATCAGCAGTCTAATGACCAGACTAACCGTGTTTGCTACATCCTTTGACCCACAGGCTTTCTGGAGGCACATCGTTTCCCTCCCACTGCTCTAATCAGGACCTGAAAGGGGAAAGTGTGTCATTCCCAAATATAATAGAAAAGGCCCGCTAGGAGCAGTAGGGGGACAGGAATGACATGCTTTCCCCTCCTCCACTCCAACTGGGGCCTTTAAGGCGGCGGGGGGAGGATGACGTGCTTTCCAGAGGCCCTGGAAAGCCACTCCCCCCCTTGCAGGGCTTCCTCTTTTTTGGTTTCCCAAATATGGTCACCCTATTTTCTCCAAGCTAAACAATCCCAGCTGTTGTAACCTTCCATCATAGGGGAGTTGCTCCAGCCCCTTGATCATTTTAGTTGCCCTTTTCTTCACTTTTTCTAGCTCTGGTTGTTTATTCGTTCAGTCGCTTCCGACTCTTCGTGACTTCATGGACCAGCCCACACCAGAGCTTTCTGTCGGCTGTCGCCACCCCTAGCTCCTCCAAGGTCAAGTCTGTCACCTCCAGAATATCATCCATCCATCTTGCCCTCGGTCGGCCCCTCTTCCTTTTGCCTTCCACTTTCCCTAGCAGCAGCCTCTTCTCCAGGGTATCCTGTCTTCTCATTATGTGGCCAAAGTACTTCAGTTTTGCCTTTAATACCATTCCCTCATGTGAGCAGTCTGGCTTTATTTCCTGGAGTATGGACTGGTTTGATCTTCTTGCAGTCCAAGGCACTCTCAGAATTTTCCTCCAACACCACAGTTCAAAAGCATCTATCTTCCTTCGCTCAGCTTTCCTTATGGTCCAGCTCTCGCAGCCATAGGTTACTACGGGGAATACCATTGCTTTAACTATGTGGACCTTTGTTGTCAGTGTGGTGTCTCTGCTCTTGTATCATTTTTGAGCTGCAGTGACCAGAACTGCCTTTCCCTGTCCAAGCCAATCATTATTGCTGCTGAAGTTCCAACAAAGGAGAACATAAAATAAAGTGAAATTCGTGCTTTATTTCTAGCCAGCATTCCAAGCAGTGGAAGAGGGGCAGGAGAGGAAAGTGTGACGGTTACATTTCAAATTGGGCCGGACTCAGTTTAGCCTATGATTCATTTACTATCTTTATAATCACAAATTTGCTAATAAGCTTGAATTCATATGTTCATACTTTGAAATACTGATATACTTGGCTATCAGACATTGCCATAAAAACAGTAGAGTTGCTATAAAGCAAGTTGGTAGAACTATTAAGGAATGAGGTCTGATGTCTCCAGCGTTGAACATTCAGGAGACTTCGTGGCTGCTGATTTGTCTTTCTTTTTCTTTCTTTCTTTTAAGACAGCCAAGGGCAAGCCAACCACGGAGTTAAGCAGATCTACCTGTCATACAGCACAAATTCAGACCTCAAATGCCTCTGGGTGGTGGGAAAGGGCAACTTTCCAATTCCATTTTGTTGGGACTATTACAATCTCGGCGACAAGTTTCAGGAAGGGGGGAAGTGTTGCAGTTAGTTCATGAATTTGGGCATAACTAGCCTAAGGATCTCTATAGCCTTCAGGGTAGCTTCCTGCTTATCTCCTCCTCCCCCGCCCCACTCCTCCCTCTCTCTCTCTCTCTCTCTCTCTCTCTCTCTCTCTCTCTGCTTTCCTCCATTGCTGGGAGCACATGGCTTGCTCTCTAGTTCTTGTCTGTGTAAAGGAACACAAAATGGACTGAACAAACTGATCTATGGTATACCTGCACCTTACATGCAACAATATTTGTGAGTAAAGCCGTTTTTATTTCTTCACTAAAGTAAGGTGTGGCCCTTCTTTTATTAGCTTTTTGTGTGTAAGTGGGACTGGTAAAGGCTCGTTCTGTTCTGCCCTTTGTTTTTTCTCTGCTAACTGCCTTTTCACAGGAAGCAGCAATATCAAATAATCCCATCACTTTTCAGGCACATTTCTCTCTAAGGCCTAGGCCTCATCTACACCTTGAGGCCTTCCAGGACTTGGGAGGGGGGAGGATCTCAGGCTTTATCGCTTCCAGGATCATCCCCCTGGATCCATACATCAGCGCATCATCCCAAAAGTCAACAGGGTCATTCTGGCGTGGCATGTTTTTGGATTTTCTGAAGGAGGAGCCAGTCACGCAATTAATCCTGGGCAAAAAAATAAGTTAAAAAAATAAACCTAAAAGCTCAGCGCGAAAAAGCGCTGGCAGCCATCCCAGCTCCATGCCCATTTGAAGAGCCCTGCTACTCACGGGGAGGAGGGAGGACCTGGGAGGACTTGCCACACCACCCGCTTTCCTTGGGGTTGTCCTGGGACTGTGGGGAAAATTGAGAAAACCATGATCCCAGTTATCCCGGGACAACTGAGAAACCACCCCTGGTTGACCTCGGGATTCCCTGTGCGTCATTTAGATGGTATGTCTTACAGAATTTGATTACTTTCCCATTACTTAGGGTGACCATACGAAAAGGAGGACAGGGCTCCTGTATCTTTAACAGTGGCATAGAAAAGGGAATTTCAGCAGGTGTCATTTGTATATATGGGGAACCTGGTGAAATTCCCTCTTCATCACAACAGATAAAGTGCAGGAGCTATACTACAGTGACCAGATTTAAAAGAGGGCAGGACACCTGCAGCTTTAACTCATAGACTTCTTTGTATGCTTATATGTGTTTACTGTAAGCACTTTGAAATGCCATCCTATTGCATACAGCGCTGAGTCAAAGAGAGGGAGTGACGGGGAAAGAAAACAATAGTTCAATAGAAAATACTGTAAAGAAACCTAAACTGACAAAAAGGCCCAGTCTTGTTAACTTCCCAGTAGCAGTTCCATTGATCTGGAAAACGTTTAATCCTAGACACTCCCATGGCTTCTATTGATGTGACAAACTCTCTTCTTGTTTTGTGTTCCCCACCTGCTGAGAGGTTGCATCCATCTTTAATAAAATAGTTTAAAGCTAGAATATCCACCCCCTATTGCTCTTTTGTTGTCCCAACTCCCCTGCAAGACAAGGGGGTGGTGATTTTAGCATAACACATTTTGCATGTTTGAATTTTTCTATCTTTGTTCACCTGCAGCTCCAACATGCTACAACAGATATACCGGGGTAGCTATCAGTCCACTGCATTTTCCCTATTTATTTACTGGTGTAAGTGCATTTTAGGATTAGGCTGTTAGAAACATAAATAAGACAGACGTGAATTCCTTCCTGGGGTATCTATGTATACTCTGTGGAGGCCAGAACACCACATTTCTATTTTTCTCATATTTTGTTTGCTGTGAAATAGCTGATGCGTCACATCTGCCCTCTGTGGCCCATTCTTTACAGCAGTCCTCCGAGCAGAACAGCTATTATCGGCAGTGTGCTCTGATCCCTGCTCCGTCCCTATTTCATCTCAATCTCTGGCAAAGCAGTGGATTCAGTTCTGCCAAGTTTCTCCATTCGTTTCAGACTCTACCTAGTCAACAATGCAGTTAGAGTCCCATTTAAGTCTCACTGCCGTAGGTTTAAAGTCAGGTGTGTTTTGTTGAAAGGAGATGCTTTACTGAATGGGAACGAAGATCTGAAGCAGAAACACAGAAGCAACTGTCGGAGCGCTACAGTTCTGTATTTTGTAATAGCTTACAGAGCAGCCCTTAGTGGAGCGGAGCAACAGTTCTTCTCATGCATCCCACGCCTACTCTCTAGGAGCAGGAGGTAGGGAGAGCCACTTTCACCATGCCTTTCAACTCAGCTTGTCTTTGCATTCACAATTTCACAGCAATGGGGGAGGGGGATTAGCACTGATGGGTCCAGGTCAGGCCCGTCCGAGGGAATGAAATAGATTTGTATCTGGGAAATCCAAAACCAGCTTCTTCTGCCACCTCCAACCCGCCCCCAGAATGCCCCATTTCAGGGCTTTCCACCAGCAATAGCATTTTGCCAACCTGGGCATGGGGGGGGGGGCTATCCCACATTGAAGCCCCCCTCCGCCAGCAGCACTGGTCTTCTCTGCCAGCATAGGCCAGCAGAGAACCACCAACTCACCAACCAAACCCCCTCAAGCCATCAATAGTGCCATGTCAGGACTGAACTCTCACTCAGTTGAGCATCTGACTTCAGTCATCAGGAGCACCTAAAGTGAATTGCACATAGCAGAAACCCCAACAAATTTTACATTAGGAAAAAGCTTTATTCCCTTTGTTGTAAAAGGCAGGATCTACATTTGTGGGACGGACGCAAGAAATAAAGAGACGACACAAGTGTTGGAATTAAACTGGGCCACTTTTAATCAAGATCTGCAAAGGGGGTTCCCATAGGGCATCCAGCCAGGCCTGTGTCAGGCCTACTAAGTGATAGGGGCGAGCGTTCCTAGTCCAGCGGGCGGCGGTCTGTCTCGCCGCCCTGCTGTCCCTCCCCATGTGGGGTAGGGAGACCTTCCCCTTTCACCCCCAACCCATGCCCAAGGCTCAAGGTGGGTGAGAGAGGTTGGCCTCAAGGGTGGTCCTTATCCCCCAGCCTGGCCACAAGGCTCAACACTGGGAGCCCTCGGGAGTCACCCTTCACTGTAACAGTGCCTTGGAAGCTCACCATTATATTCCCTCTGGATGCCCTTCCCTACCTGCCATATATGTGACCAAATCACTCGCAGCCAAATTAACCTATTTATACTCCCCCGCTGTCTTACAGTGTGGAGTAGGCGAAACAACTCACGCCCAATTCAGAACGTGAGCAAAAAATTCCTACTCGGCCCCCTAATGGCGACCAGCATATCACACTGTCTACAGGGAGGGAGGGAGGGAGCAGCGGAAGCAAGAGGGGTTGGAAGGGGCAAGATTCATCCTTTTATGGGACTCAACCCCTCCCAACCTTGATGACGCGACAGGCTGCGTCAGCAGGGGGCCCCAGTCTCTTCCTTACCCCGCCCACAAATCCCTCCCCACGCCCAGGCTTTGCCGGGCATGGCAGAATGGGCCTTGTGGGACGGACGCAAGAAATAAAGAGACGACACAAGTGTTGGAATTAAACTGGGCCACTTTTAATCAAGATCTGCAAAGGGGGTTCCCATAGGGCATCCAGCCAGGCCTGTGTCAGGCCTACTAAGTGATAGGGGCGAGCGTTCCTAGTCCAGCGGGCGGCGGTCTGTCTCGCCGCCCTGCTGTCCCTCCCCATGTGGGGTAGGGAGACCTTCCCCTTTCACCCCCAACCCATGCCCAAGGCTCAAGGTGGGTGAGAGAGGTTGGCCTCAAGGGTGGTCCTTATCCCCCAGCCTGGCCACAAGGCTCAACACTGGGAGCCCTCGGGAGTCACCCTTCACTGTAACAGTGCCTTGGAAGCTCACCATTATATTCCCTCTGGATGCCCTTCCCTACCTGCCACAGGGGGCGGCAAGCCACTTGCTTAGTCGCTCCCCCCCCATCTCTCTAGGACACTTTGGAGGCCCCTTTGCAGATCGAATAGAAATAGGTCGTTTCCGATATCAGACAGGTGTACGCCGTCCTGTCGATATAGCTCCCTCCGGGTAAGTGAAATCGCGGGGTGCCTGATGCTGACGTCCCCATGTTTACTCAGCTCACGGAATATTTCACCGTTGACACGCCGCCGCGCTCTCTCCATCGGCTTGATATCACCAGAACGCCATTCGAACCTGGGTAATATACAGGACCAAATTATTATTACTCCAGGCCAACGCCGCCGAATGGAATTGAAATCCGCAATGGCTTGCAGTATTAATGCCTTGCCCTTAAGTAGCCCCAGGTCGTTTCCTCCGAGGTGAATAATGATGACCTGGGGTGGCGTGGCCGCATGTGTATCCTGAAATAGAGTGGGGAGCAAGCGTTCCCACCGCATTCCGCGTCTGCCCAGCCACCGGATGTTGGCGAACCGGCTGAAGCCCAGCTGGGTACCGAATGAAGACGTAGCAGCTCTTTTGCCCGCCCAGAAGACCATGCTGTGGCCGCAAATGACGACGCGAGCAGTCGCCCGCCTTTTCACATGATCTAAAATAGACAGGGTCGTTAGGCATTGTAAATATAGTAAGCGTTATGGCAATTGTCTAATATAGGATCGGTACGCAACCGACTTCCATCGCCCAATGCTCTGAATTGTTTGCTGAGGTAGTTGTAACGTAGCCGCTGTGGATGCCGCCCCTATTCTGAAGGAATGTGTGCCAAAGTCTGCCTCTTGCAAGCCTAATGCTTGTAATGCTGTTCTGGTAACTGTCCAGAATTGGTATTTAGTTAACGGATTTGAGTCGGCATGGCAGAAAAGATAGCCGTCCCGAGTGCCACGGACACTAATATAACTGTGTAAAGCCGTTACCGGGCAGATGTCCTCAACCGGGGCGCGGTTAAGAATTATCTCAACACCTTTACCGGTCTGGTCGGTCTTAGACCTCCTCAGCCGAATAGTGACACTTTGTTTGAGTGATAGGTCGCTAATTAACAAAGCAGTATGAGATAGGTCAGTTTTTGAACACGCTAGCAACTTGGAGATCCGAAACGCTCCGAAAAATGCTGTCACAGCCACTGCGTGGAATAACGTGGCTTCATACGGTGACTGGCATAAGGTAAGCCACTGTAATTTAAGTTGAGCCAATATGTCTGGAGTGATCGGACGGCGTTTATCGTTCGGCTGAGGAGAGGCCCTAGCCCAGCCCTTTACGGCGTGTCTGATCCGGAAATCTGTTGTGTTGTCCATCACACCACGCATCTTTGCTAAGAATGCCAGCGCTGCTAGCTTACCGGCTATGGTCCTTGCCGAAAGACCTTTATTGTGAGACAAGACGCAAAACTCTAAGATATGGTCAACGGGAATTGGCCAGGCTAGGGCCAGGTGTCTGGATGTTCTAAAGGCCTGAAACTCCTTACCTACGCGCCGATATGATGTTCTAGTGCTTGGTGCTAGCGATTGCCATATAGCGCGCTCAGCTTCGTGCTGCCAATGTCCCATAGTGTTGGGGGCATGGGCTCCGGTTGCTGACGTGCCCAAGGTGCCAGTTCCCTGAAGCGGAGTACCTGCTGACGCGACAAAGCGTCAGCTATAGAGTTATCAAGGCCAGGAATGTGCCGGGCGCGGAATAGAATGTTGTGTTGTAGGCAATGTAATGTGAATGCGCGAACTAAGTTCATAACTCGGGGGTTACGTGAAGTTAAAGTGTTGATAACGTGCACTGTTGCCTGATTGTCACACCAGAAATGGACAACGGAATTAGCAAGCTCTTTCTGCCAAATGTGCGCGGCTACATAAATCGGGAAGAACTCTAAAAATGTCAAATCTGAAGAAATATTTGAGAGCTGCCATTCAACTGGCCATTCCTTGGCGCACCATCTGTCCCCCCATATTACACCAAAGCCTAAAGAGCCTGATGCGTCTGAGTGAATTTGCATCTCCGCTTCTAAAAGCAAGTCTTGTCTCCAAAAGGAAACTCCGTTGAACTCATTCAGAAAGATTTGCCAAATGTGTAGATCTTCTCGCATCGCGTCTGTGACTCTGACCCTGTGGTGTGGGCGTTTTAGGCCAGACATAGCATCGCATAGTCTACGTAAGAATGCTCTGCCGGGGGCTACTACTCTGCATGCGAAGTTAAGGTGACCCACCACTTCTTGTAACTGTCGTAAGGTCACCTTTCTTGCTTGTATAATTTGGTTTAAAAGTTGGCAGAGTGTGCGCAGCTTATCTAAGGGTAGTCTGCAACACTGTCTGATGGCGTCCAACTCGATTCCTAGGAAGGTTATAATTGTGGTGGGGCCTTCTGTTTTTTCCTCCGCTAGAGGGACTCCCAGGTGCTCTGATAGGGTGCGGAACTCGTTCATAGTGTTGTGACAAATGTTCGTGCCAGCTGGGCCGACGAACAAAAAATCGTCGAGATAATGTATAGAGTTCGTAAAACCCGTTCTGGTCTGTAGCGCCCACTCGAGAAAGGAGCTGAATTTCTCGAATAACGCGCACGAGACCGAGCATCCCATTGGGAGATTTTTATCGACATAAAAATGCCCTTGGAAATAAAATCCTAATAAATTGAAATCGTCTGGGTGAATTGGGAGTATGCGGAAGGCTGACTTAATGTCGCACTTTCCCATCAGTGCGCCTTGCCCGTTCGATGCCACCATTTTAATGGCGGAATCAAAGGATGCATAACGCACGGAGCATAATTGATCGGGGATGTAGTCATTCACGGATTCTCCTTTGGGAAAGGACAGATTATGGATTAACCTATATTCGCCAGGGTGCTTTTTTGGAACGATACCTAATGGGGACACTCTTAAGTTAGGTAAGGGCGGAGACTTAAAGGGGCCAGCAACTCGGCCGGCGGCTATCTCTTTTTGAATTTTCTCTTTAACTAGAGGTTCGTTACTGTTCACCGAATTATGGTTGTTAGCAAATGAAGCTGTCTTGGTACCTACAAAGGGGATACGGAAACCTATAGTGAAACCAGATAGTAACAGTTCTGCGTCGTGTCTGCTAGGGTAACTGTAAAGCAGGGTCGTGAGGGGGCCCAATTTAATTGGGCTGGGCCCCTTTTGGAGGAGGCTGTTGCTGCTGGCCGCCTTGGCGACGTCCGGCCTGCCCTTCCTTAAATGGATTCCTGCCCGATCGCGTTTTGTGGCAATTGGAAGAAGGGTGTGCTCCCCCACATGCGATGCAGTCATGTTTATACTTACAAGGGGAGCGTAAGCACAATCCTTTGGAATTGTACTCCCAGCAAGGCGGGCGCGATTGAACCCCCCGCCCCGCACTCCCCTTGGAGAAGGCGGGTTGTCTCTTTTCTAGAACGTGGCCGCTATCGGCCCTATCACCGGAAGCAGGCCTGGCTGGAGTCATGAACTGCAGCCATAAATCGTGATCTCTTATGTCCCAGTGAACTGTATGATCGAAGGCCGCCTTTTTACGAAAGGCCTCGTCATATGCCAACCAGGCACCGCCCTCATACTCTACGTAAGCTCGGTAAATCATGTCTAGGTACTTAGTCAAGACGAAGGCTTTTGTAGGGAAACGCTGCTGCAGGACCCCCATGTAAATTAAAAAAACCTGGCAGCCAATTAGCCCACGTCCGGGCCGCTTTGCGCCTCCGTAACTGCTCTAACTCTTTCACCGACATTTTTTCCTTCTCGCTGCTTTCTAATTCCCTGAAGAGCAGCGAGAAAATGTCAACATATTCTCCCTTCACTATCTTTTCTCTAGTGGAAGGGAGCAGGTGATATCCCAGGGGTGTGGAAGCACAGCCCTGTGGCAAAGCATTGCGCTCTGCTCCCGAAAATGGGTCAGAATCGGTGCTGTTTCCGGTGTCTGTATTTATCCCACCACCCACAGGGCCTTGCCAAACTGACGCACAGGCGGCGGTAGTTATAGAGGGGCCTGCATCGTGTATGTCGGGACTTAAGAGTGTGTTGGGTGGTGGTGTTTCTGCAACGTTGGGCCCAGGACCCCTGCTGATGGGGACAGGCAAGGCGGTGGCCGGTATCGTAGGTAAGCTGGCCCCAGGCGTGTCTTGGGCGGCAGGCATGACTGGTTGCGGTATTTGTGGCCAGTGCATGGCTGCCAACCACGGGAGCCAACCCCAGGGGTTCATGTGAGATGTATGCATTGAGGGTTGTGTACCTGTGTTAGGCGATGCTGGAACAGGCGCGGTGGGCTGACTTGCGTCCTGCGATGCTTGTGTTTGTTGTAGCGCCACTTCGCGCTGGGCGCCGTCATCTCCGGTAGCCAGTGCAGGTGTATGGCGCTGTTCCACAGTTGTAGCGGGCGTGGGTTCGATAGCTTCTATCCTAGCAGCTAATGATTGAAGTAAATCGGAATGAGTTTGGTGGCGCGTCCTGCGGTGCCCTCCACTTATCGGCTGGGGAGCCGCAGTGGCTGAGGGGGCTAACCCCCTGCTATTTTCTAAAGCTTGTACTTTTGCTAATAAGGCAGCTACCTGCGGATCTAACTCTTCATCGGAGGAATCATCGCGATGTCTTATTCTTTTAGACTGTATACGGGGGGCTTTCCCTTTTCCCTTGGGACCACCCACATTCTTCTTTGGGGGCATCGTGGGTAAGTCGCCTGTTGATAATCTGGTAGGGTGAGCTTAATATGGCTAGACCAGGACTGGCGAAGCCAATGTAAGGCAAAGGCAACCGCCGACTCGAGGAGCGAACCCGCACGCACGCACACACACACGCCACGAGCTAGGGACGAACGTGTGGTGCTGGCCAGGAGAGCACGCAGCCTGCAAGGCGCAGGTGAGCTCTTTCCTTGACTCAACACCAACCGCTCCTCGCGACCCAGTGAGAGCAGGTCTTGAGCACCGCTAAGCCCCCAGAATGGATGCTCCGGCGGTAAACAATCCCACGCGCTAAAGGCAGCAGGCCTCCGCGGCCCGAGTGGCTAGCTTTGAGGCTGCCTCTCAGAGCACGCGGCTCCTACCGCCCCCAACACGCCGCTGCAACACTTGTCCACGGGAGGGTCCTGTCTAAAGCAAGGGCGATGCGTGCCGGCAAGCGAGACCGCCCACCTGGAGCCCTAGCGGTTCACCAAATGCCTGTAATTAAGCGGCCGCCAGGCGGGAATTGTATCAATATTATTATTATTTATTTATATAGCACCAACAATTGCCAACCGAATGATTGTAATTAAGCAGCCAGCAGGCGGGAATTGTATTATTATTATTATTATTTATTTATATAGCACCAACAATTACCAACCGACTCGACTCCCCAGGAGAGGGGGTGGTAATTAACCTCTGGAAGTAGGCCCGTCACCGCGTGGCCGAGAGAGGGGGGAAAAAAAAAAAAAAAAAAAAAAAAAAAACCCTCAAAAGCGAAACTAAATATGGCCGCCAAGGGTTTCCGGGTCAGCTAGAGCGGAGGCAGGAAGAGACCGGGGTTAATGCAGCCCGCAGCGGCAGTCGAGCTGGAGCCGGATCGTGGGAAGGTTAGGGCTGGCTGCCGCAGTACTGGAGGGCCGGCTACGGTAAGGAGGGCTCGGGTTAATGCAGCCCGCAGCGTGGCAGCCGAGCTAAAGCTGGAGCGTGGGAGGGTTAGGCCTGGCCGCCGCGGGCTCGGGTTAATGCAGCCCGCAGCGCGGCAGTAGAGCGCCGGAGCGTGGGAGGGTTAGGGCTGGCCGCCGCAGGAGAGAAGGGCGGCTACTGTGAGGAGGGCTCTGCTATCGGCGGGGCGCGGCTGGGTCCGCGGCGGCGACTTCCGGGGTTGATAACCCCTGCCCGGGCACGAAGGGCACGACCACGTGGTTTAACTAGAAACCGAAAGTGGAAGCGCGCGAAAGCTAGCCGGGAGCGGCTGCGAAGACGGAGGAAGGAGCCGAGGACGGAGGGACGTGGCAAGGGCCGCAGCTGGGCCCGGGCGCGCCTCTGCGGCAGCGCGAGGAAGAGGGGGAACGAGCAGGAAGGAGCCGAAGACGGAGGGACGAGGCGAGGGCCGCGGCTAGGCCCGGGCGCGCCTCTGTGGCAGCGCGAGGAAGAGGGGGAACGACCAGGCCGTGAAGGCGCAGCGAGGAAGAGGAGGCTAGGGCCGCGGTTAGGCCCGGGCGCGTCTCCGCGGTTCGAGGCGGCTGCCCAGGGATAGGTGGATATACGAGGGCCTCTGCGGCAGTGAGGTCGGGGATCGGCTAGGAAAACAGAGAAGGCGCCGCTCGAGAAGGGAGGTGAGAGGCCCGCGGCGAAACCAAAAGTGAAAGTAACACGGCGGCGGCGGCCGTTGATGCTGGGCTTTCCCTCCCCCCTTCTCCAAACCTGAGGGCTGAATGCCCTAAAAAGGACTGTGTTGCCGTAGCGCGGGGCTCCTAGCAGGAAGAGGAGAAGCTTCTCTTCCGTGGGCAGCTTGTCCTCCGTGCAGCAGCGGAAGCAAGAGGGGTTGGAAGGGGCAAGATTCATCCTTTTATGGGACTCAACCCCTCCCAACCTTGATGACGCGACAGGCTGCGTCAGCAGGGGGCCCCAGTCTCTTCCTTACCCCGCCCACAAATCCCTCCCCACGCCCAGGCTTTGCCGGGCATGGCAGAATGGGCCTACTGCTTTAAAATGGTTTATAACAATAGTGACAACTGTAGGGGCTCAGGACACACTCCTTATAGGGTTTTCAAACCATTTTTGATCCAAAGGGAGAGGTGGGTAATAAATAAATAAATATAGTGTTGTTGTTGTTGTTGTTGTATTATTATTATTGTTGTTGTTATTATTTTCAAAGTCTTATATCCCGTTTGGTGTAGATCTGGCCACAGTCATTGCAGATATGACTGACAAAACAGGCATGCATTAGTATAAACCCTTGTGGTTTTGTAAAGTTCTACCTCATTTAGCAACAAAGGTACTCTTATTGCTTGTCTTCATTTTTGATGTCACTTTCCTCATTGTAATATAGACTAATAAAAAATCATGTTCTCATTTAATTCTACATATCCTCATGGCTTCTGTCTAATAAATGCCTCATGTTTTATGCCCCCACCCCATACTGAGAGTTCAATCCACTTGTTCTTTGGTGTTCCATGATTCTTTAAAAGTGCTGATGGATCTTTGCCAAAAAAAAAAAAAAGCCTTCTTAACTGCCTTATTTTGGTTTAATATAATTCTGGTAACATCCCCATTACTCTGACAACTCATGGATTGCAGAAATCGTAGGATGCAAAGTAATGTTTTGCCCCAATTTGATATCCCTCCTTGAAATCAAATTATTTCTTCCACATATGTGACTAGATACCATTCACTTCACTTGGGAAAGGTAAAGTTTTACTCTTGGGGACTTCACCAGGGTGAAGCAAATCCCCTTATTCCTCTCCTGGCATTGGTATTAGCAGTGTCAAGGCAGGGGGCATCTTTTTCTTCAACAACATACTTCTGCGAAATACTTTTCTCCTCACCCCTGATTCTGGTGATCTCAGGATAAGAACATAAGAAGAGCCCTGCTGGATCAGACCAAGAGTCCATCTAGTCCAGCATTCTGTTCACACAGTGGCCAACCATTTGCCAATGGAAGACCCTCAAGCAAGCAAGACATGAGTGCAACAGCACGCTCTGCATCTGGAATAGATCTATCTTAATATTCATCTTATTATTCATTCCTACTTCAGCTTCTTAGAGCTGACTTGTGTAGAATCAAGTAATGTACTGCACTCATGGGATGTAGTGGGATACAGTCTCTCACCTACATGCAACAACGGTGATCCCAGGGTGCGGTTTATTTGTCTGCTCTGATTTTCTTCAAGACGGCTCTGTACTTGCATTTTGCCCTCTTCAGATAGTTTTTCAGGACAATGATTAATGGAGAAGGTAGCATTGTAGCACTTGTTGATTGATGATGCCTTTTCTCCCAATTCACTGTCCTCATCTATTACATGTGACATTTGTAAAAAAAACAACATGATGTCGAATTCATTCATTTGCAGCTTTAAAAATGCTTGATGATGAGAGATCCATTTGTCCTCTCCAAAGGATTTCTGCTCATTTAGTTCCATCATCACAAAAGTGAATGATTATTGGGGAAAGCCTATTTCCTCTGTGGGGTGGGGGGACACACATATATAATGGCCATACTAACTGTTAGGTTTTTGGTCATTTCCTTGTGCCATTATTAAATATGGTTAACTATTTCTCTCACCTCCACTTCCTTACTCATGGACCAATCAATGCCATAATGAGTGCACATTGTTTCATTTATTCATCTATGGGCTTTGCTAGACATACCGGGTGTTCCGTGGTTGAGGAGGGGTGAATCCGGATTTTCCTGTTTAGGTGTGATGCCTCATGGTCCACACTTTGTGTGGATTATCCCAGTGTTGGAGGGGGGTGGTTGCAGAAGTTTGCTCCGGTTGTGGTGCTGTCGGGTCGAGCACGGGTTGCACAGCCACACCGGCCTGATTTCCGGGTGGGTTTTTTCGCCTGCCGCACAATTTGTGCAAGTGCGAAAGAGCGCACTCCGCGTAGATCAGCCACGGTAGCGGCTGCGGCGGCCACGGCTGACGTGGCGCTGCTGCTGTTGTTCCATGCCACCACCCCTCAGGCTGGGCACAGGGGAGCCAGTTGGGATTGGGGATGACCCACAGGGGGCGTGGCCAGCGGTGGCAGGAGGACGGGAATGAGTGGCATTGTTGAGCGGCAACATTGACAAGGCTGGGATGCTATCATTTCCTTTTGGGAGTGATGACAGGCATACTGTGATCCGAGGACAGCCGTCTGCATGGGCACTCTGCGCCTACACATCCCATCACGCCTCTGAGTTTTGCTGGCGATGACCGGCCCTGTGCCCTTCCCCCCCCCATCCCAATGTCCTTCGCACCACAAGTATTTAATAAAATGCATTCAAACTGCACGACGTCTAGTCTTCCTGAGTCTACCCCGAAGGGCAAACCCTGCTCATTGGCATCATTAGCAGAAAGAAGGGGGGTCGTCAGTTTCCGCATCAGCAGCCTGCTGCCGTCATTCCCCCCCCCCCAGCAAATGCAGTCGGAAGGATTGGGGAGTGTATTGACACAGTGCAAAGGGGCCCCAGGGCACATGCCCACCCCTGGGCTGATGCTTCCCTGACCTTCCGCCTGCCGCCGCGTGGCCACTGGAAAATGACCGCCCACCCTCGCTTGTTGCCCCCTTACACCCAGCTGCCGCGAACCCACACCAATAGGCACACAGCCCTGCGTGCCTCTACCGTGCCCGTTATTCCCTGCTCGCCTTTACATCATCCGCGCAGCCTAAACCACCGGCATGAGGACAGTACCTGTGGCTGCCCACCGCGACAGGTCACCAACTTCCCATTACAGTTGGATGCCCACCTTCCCAAAAAGTGACCCACACAGAGGTACCAAGCTGCACATATCCCACACATCCACCACACACCCCCAACAGCTCACCAGCCACTTTTCCGGTCCTCCGTTCGTGCGCAAAGCGGACCTGTTGGATTAAAAAAAAAGCTGCCGCACCACTGCCACAGCTGCAGACAGGGCGCAAATGGAGGAGGAGGTTTGGCCAAAGCCGCTGACCACTCTCCTTTTCCTGACCAGTGCTGACCTCACCAGAAACTGCGCTGACCTCATTTCGTCCCACACCTCCGCCTCCCGTATCCAAATTAGTGCACGCCAACAGAAAAAGCCGCGCTTAAAGCCGTTTCATAAAACACGGGAAAACAGAGGTTTCACCACAGGATGAACACGGATCCTGGTGAACGTCATGTGGATCTGTAAAGACAACGACGGTATGTAACCCGTGCTACAGCCCCGTCTAGCAACGGCCTATGTCTCAAAAGGTTGGAATTCCACAATCCTTGTATTTGTTACTCTGTTTTGTTTCATTTTGTGAGGGGATTAACATGGGAAGTGTAGTTATGAGAGGCTCTTGCATGCTATTTAAGAAGGATAGCTCTTCAATGCTGCATAACCCTGATTTGGGGCTAATCTACACCTGCAGCCCTTTCACTAGGGAAGGAGGACGCTTCTGCATGTTCCCCGCTTCCACGATTGCCATTCACAGGGCACAGATGAGTGATGTTTACTGCAATTATAGAGGTACCATTGCAGGAGGACTGTCATGTCTAGACCTGCTCCCCCTGTTTTGGAAGAAGGTGTTTCAGGTAATCAGTCAGAATCAGACACAGGCCAGCCTGTACCAGTGGGGGAGACAGCTCTCACACTTTCTTCTCCAGCTGGTCGTGATCTCTCTCCAGAGCTTATCTCGTCAAGTCACTTGCCAACATTCTTCCAAAGGAGAAGCCACCGACAGGCTAACTGTGCTAGCTGTGCACCGCAGGCTAAAAAGCGCAGAGTGGAAGGAAGGTGAGAGAAAGCCAGCCCAGCTCACATCGCGTCTGGAGCCACCTCAGAACTAGCCTCTCTGAAGTTAACGCATTTTGGGGAAAGGCTTTCCATTCTCCTTGAAATGACAATTGTCTCGCCTAGTTTGCATAGTTTTTGCCTAGAAGAAGTTTCCAAAAGATTAGACCCTCTTCAGGTGGGTTTGTTGTTTAATCGTTCAGTCGTTTCCGACTCTTCGTGACTTCATGGACCAGCCCACGCCAGAGCTTTCTGTCGGCTGTCGCCACCCCTAGCAACCCCAAGGTCAAGTCTGTCACCTCCAGAATATCATCCATCCATCTTGCCCTTGGTCGGCCCCTCTTCCTTTTGCCTTCCACTTTCCCTAGCATCAGCCTCTTCTCCAGGGTACCCTGTCTTCTCATTATGTGGCCAAAGTACTTCAGTTTTGCCTTTAATGCCATTCCCTCAAGTGAGCAGTCTGGCTTTATTTCCTGGAGTATGGACTGGTTTGATCTTCTTGCAGTCCAAGGCACTCTCAGAATTTTCCTCCAACACCACAGTTCAAAAGAATCTATCTTCCTTCGCTCAGCCTTCCTTATGGTCCAGCTCTCGCAGCCATAGGTTACTACGGGGAATACCATTGCTTTAACTATGCGGACCTTTGTTGTCAGTGTGGTGTCTCTGCTCTTAACTATTTTATCAAGATTTGTCATTGCTCTCCTCCCAAGAAGTAAACGTCTTCTGATTTCCTGGCTGCAGTCAGCGTCTGCAGTAATCTTTGCGCCCAGAAATACAAAGTCTGTCACTGCTTCCACGTTTTCTCCCTCTATTTGCCAGTTATCAATCAAGCTAGTTGCCATAATCTTGGTTTTTTTGAGGTTTAACTGCAACCCAGCTTTTGCACTTTCTTCTTTCGCCTTTGTCATAAGGCTCCTCAGCTCCTCCTCGCTTTCAGCCATCAAAGTGGTGTCATCTGCATATCTGAGGTTGTTAATGTTTCTTCCTGCAATTTTAACTCCAGCCTTGGATTCGTCAAGCCCAGCACGTCGCATGATGTGTTCTGCATACAAGTTAAATAGATAAGGTGAGAGTATACAGCCCTGCCGTACTCCTTTCCCAATCTTAAACCAGTCCGTTGTTCCGTGGTCTGTTCTTACCGTTGCTACTTGTTCGTTATACAGATTCCTCAGGAGGCAGACAAGATGACTTGGTATCCCCATACCACCAAGAACTTGCCACAGTTTGTTATGATCCACACAGTCAAAGGCTTTAGAATAGTCGATAAAACAGAAATAGATGTTTTTCTGGAACTCCCTGGCTTTCTCCATTATCCAGCGGATATTGGCAATTTGGTCTCCAGTTCCTCTGCCTTTTCTAAACCCAGCTTGTACATCTGGCAATTCTCGCTCCATGAATTGCTGGAGTCTACCTTGCAGGATCTTGAGCATTACCTTGCTGGCATGTGAAATAAGTGCCACTGTCCGATAGTTGGAGCATTCTTTAGTGTTTCCCTTTTTGAAGAGATGTTTATTGCTTAAGTAAAGCTTTGTGGATTACTTAGCAAGCCTCATTTTTTGTCTCTTAAGAAGCCAGGAGGTTTTTTAAGAAACACAACAAGCACATGTGCCCCATTACACCACTTCCACATGTGTATTGGTAGAAGTGGGCAGTGCCAGGCAGATGATGTCTACAAGTGCTTTTGCCAGCATTGCACAATGCCACATCACACCTGTCTACAGGGCAGAGGGATTTTTTTTATTAGTTGTTAGGCATGCAAATGAGCGCAGATGCGCAGGAACATATAGGGGCATATGAACTCCATCGAATATACACTCCTGCACAGAGCTATGGTTGTATTTTAAAAAAACAAAAACACTCAGCAATGAAACTTGCTGGTACCCATCCAAAACATGTGGCGGGAATGGCGGACAGGTCCACTCCCACACAACTCCAATACCCATGGGCATTCCCCTCATAGCTAATTGGATGTTCTCTAAGCCCGCAACTCATGATGAACAGCAACGGCATCACAAAGGGGGGGGCACACCCCACACATCCTTCGGAATGGAAGCGAGGGGAGGAACTGCAACAAAAGCAGTCAGGGATATTCCAGAATAACTGAGAGGTGGAACCGAGACCACCATGGGAACAGGTAAACATCACGTGCCCCATTAGTGATGACTGCGATACAATCCTGCAATAAATGGCTTGTGTAGACTCCCCCTATGTAAAAGAGGCCTGTAGAATGTGTAATTCACCAAGCCTAAAACAGCCCACCTTGGAATGAAGGAGAAATTTGTTTGAGTTTTTTTAATGCACACTTACCTAATTTCTCATTTTCGAACCCAACACACAAACTGAAATGCAGTCATCCTTTGAAATTTGTACTTTTCCAAATTTTGCAATGGAGTTCTCCAATCAAAAAATGCGCACAAAATGTGTAGATTAGAGGAAATTGCCTACAAAACTATGTGTTAGTAGAAGTAATGCTCCAGAGGTCATAATATTAGGAAACTTGCTTGCATAAATGTTTACATTAGGCAAAATTATATTTAAAACTGCATGTATTAGGAGAAATAAGAACATTCTGCTGTTAATGCAACTCAAATAGGAGTAGGAACACAGTTTTGTTTGAATAGTTGACCATTGTATTTTTGACTATAAGTTCTATGCACAGCAATTGAATAAAACAGTTTTAATTTTTTTAAAAAATGAGTATGAATTTTTATGTGAACTTTTTTTAAACTAAAATTCTCAACATTTAGGATGAACTGAAAATTGAAAGACTGAAAGAAACCAAGTTTGACAGATTCATACCTTACTACACCAGCCATATATTGAGGCCTGCCAGGTGCATGACTTGGACAAGATGAAGGCGTGGAAGATCTCACGGCTTCTGAACCACAGGAGCCTGGTAAACAATTGATCTAAAAGAACTGAGTGAATTTCCAGATATATATGGGTGTTTGGGAAATTTTCCTGGCTTTCTCACAAATTGGATCCAGGGGACATGTCCACCCACCCCTGGATCTTTTGTGGTTTACTTAGGGTGAAAACATAGGGTCAGTTCAGCCACTACTTGAAAGAACCAGTACGTACCAAACCTGCCTCCATTGGCCTTGGCAGTCCAGGTGGGGATTGTCTTTCTGAATGCAGCTGAAGTGCACTTAAAATTCCAGCCTGTAGCTCTTGTGAGGAGTTTTGAGGCACATGAAAAGTAAGGCTGGAAACCAGTTGTGTACGTATCGTCTTTTCTTTTTAATTTGATTGAAAAAAGAGCCCCGGGAGGCTAACAGCTTATATAAAACACAGTATAGCACATAAACAATGTTAAAATCATGACTCCAATATCAGAAATATATAATGAAATGCAGTAAAAACATCAACATAATCAATCATACGAAGCTGCCTTAGACGTGTAAAAAACTTCCCCTGGATGGAAGTTGGCTAAGATGTTCCACACAAAGCCATGACAATGCTTATGGAACTCATTACCAGCTGGGGTATGTCAAGCAGACCTCACTTTCACAGTCCTTTAGAAGAGGCCTAAAGATGTATTCCTCCTCAGTGGCTTTCTCCTAGGTGTCTTATTACAGGGCTGCTTGAAAGAAACCGTTTCAGTATGTTATTGATTTTAACGTTTGCATTTGGGGGTTTGCCTTATTTTTTTTATTAGTTACTAAGATGTTAATTGGGTTTTAATGGTGTATTATTGATGTTTCAGGAACGTTGCTAGCCTCCTTTCAGAGAGATCTGTTGTCCTATAGGCAGCCTATCAACATTTTTAAATAAATAAAATAAAATAAAAACAACACAGGGTGCACTAAACAAATGAATCGGGGTTTATTGACAAAATGGTGAACAGAGGAAAACAACTAGAAGATTATAAGGTTTACAAGCATAACCACAAAATGTAGTCATTTCCTTTGCTGTGTCTATCTCCTACACACTCTCACTGCACACTGACAATTCGTTCTTTTCTATTAGGTGGGAGGAGGGAATGGAGCTCTCAGACAGGAGTGATTGACACCTTGCTATGCTGTATCTGTGCAGCTTATCTGTATATGGCGCTTGTGAAGAGAATTCTCTCTAACAGAATTTTCAGAGTCCTCACCAAACTACCATTCCCAGGATTCTTTAGGAGAACCCATTTCTTTAGGAGAACGTAAACCAATATACGTTTATTGCATAGGTGCAGAGTTAGCTTCATTTGGAGGAAGAACATAAGCTACCTGTGATGTTGTCAAACTAGTATGTTTATCTAAAATTGTGCAGGTGGAGCAGGTATTATGTGGGTGGAGTACCAAGGCATATATAAGCCATGTCAATTCTAAGTTTAGACTCCACTCACCCTTTAGAAACAACCATACAACACAACAGCTTCTTTGAAGAACTCCCTTTGAAGGGCAGAACAGTCCTGACTTTAAATCTGTGTCCAGCAGCCTCATCTTTATTTTGTTTTGTTTTTAATCTAGAGTAAATAGATTAAATAGTCCCAACCCCAAATTTAAAATCCCCCCTAACTCAAGGGTTCTGGTCGGAATTGGAAGTCCTGCACCTACTCTAGAGTAAAAAATTAAAAGTTATGTACCTGCTAGACTCAGGTCTAAAATAATATCAGTTTTGGCTCTGAATCAGTCCCACAGCAACAGCATTTGCCATTGTCATTGATAGCAGTGACCAAGGATGGTGGCTGCACCTTTTATCTCTTAGGGCAAAATTTGTTTGCACCATTGTATATAATCACATCTTTGTTTTTTATAAGCAATTCAGGTTTCTTCAGCCAGCATACCAGATTTACTTTTCCCTCCTGATGATTTTTTGGGGCTGGAAGGGGGAGAGGCCATAATTGGCTCAATTTTTTTATTCCAGATATCGGACTTCAGAGATACACAGACACAGACACAGACACACACACACACACACACACACACACAGAGTATTTTTGTTGTCCTTGGAATGCTTCCCCTTTTCCCATGATCTAAGTTCCCCTCCAGGCTTCATGCTCAAGTGGCACCTGCTAGCTGGCCTGCAACCGAGAGCACAGATGTGACTTGGTACTGAAGCTGCCAATATCTGATTCTGATTGCATGAGTCCCTGGGTGACAATATTTAGTAGATCCAAGAGTAATTTTTGCAATGAGAAGTTGAATATTTGGCTAATGTGAAAGATACTATATTTAATGTGTCCCTATGGAGCCTTCCAAAATAACTGTGTAGTACTGATCTGGAGGAACATGCAGTGTGCTGTGCATCGGTCTGTGTGACCATATGCTATGGTGGGGGGTCTTGGTTCAATGCTTTGAATGCAAAAGGCCCCAGCCACTCTCTGGCATCTTCAGATTTCAGTTTGCAAGGTCGAAAGCTCCCTTCCTAAGACTTTGTAGAGTCTCTGCCAGATGCCATAAACCGGGGGTAGGGGATGCATGGCCCTCCACATGTTATTGAACTCGAACTCCCAACATCCTTGACCACTAGCCATGCTAGCTGGGGCTGATGAGAGCTGCATGTGATGTTTTCCTGTTTATTGCTATTTATCTAGGATGTAAGTGCAGTTTTGACTTTGGATGGTAAGTGGTTAATTAGGAGGGGGAGTGAGTGCATGGAATGCTGGAGTGGATACTGATTGGCTGTGAGATTCAAGTGTGTGACAGTTGGCAGTTAGCAGTTAGAAACAGTTGAGAGTTGTGTATGGAGAGTTGACGGTGTGAGAGAGAGTCTGGGTTTGTCTGCTGGAAGGTTTAGATAAGAGTAGGATCAATGTTTTATTGTTTTGGGAAAAGAGGGAATAGGAGGCAATAGATTTGACTAGTGGGTAGAGTAGGCAAGGATACATGATCTAAACTGTATTGTAACAAACAAGTATTGCAACAAATGAAACCACAAGACTGAGAAATTGCATGAACTTAATTATTGTTAAATAAAGGTTATTTTGTTTCATAAACTGGATTGAATTGTTAAAGTACCTGAGGTAAGGTACTGGGATATATGGTGGCAGCGGTGAAGTAAAAGGGTGAATAAAGTGCTGGGCTGGTTACTGTCAGTGAAACACAGAACCAGTGAGCAGCAGTATGCCGACTGGGTCCATGGTTGGAATCCTTTAATAGAAAGAAGTAAAAAGGAGACCCAGAGGGAGCAGTCATGATACTGTAGTCCAACAACCTCTGGAAGGCCACATGTTCCCACCTCTGCCATAGATAGTACTGGACCGACTCAGTATAAAGCATCTTCATATGAAATTAAGGAGGCCTCCAAATGAGGTGTTATAATACAGGTGGTTTTGCTAGATGAGGGGTTAGCCCGGGCTGATATCCTGGATCACTCCTGTGTGTCCAGATGACGCACAGGGGATCCTGGGTTTAGGTAGGGGTCAATGCTCCCTTGCCCTGGGGTAATGGGCTCCACTTGTAGCCCAGTATTTCCGCAGACCCAGGCTGAGCCTGAAACCGCGGAAGGACTAGCCCGTTCCACGGCTTTTCCTGGCTACACGGCTTACTCGCGTGTAGCCGGAAGAAGCTGCACATGGGGCAGGGGAGAGATCATGGCCAAGGGGGGAGAGCAGGGGCAGGGGGGACCGGGGAAACTTTTTTTTAAAAAAAAACTTACCTTTGGCACTCCTGTGCACCCAGCCCTTTAATTTTTTTTTTAAATGGCAGACGCGACGGGGCTTTCCTTTAGCCTGTCACGTCTGACGTGTGGATTAGAGCGAGAGCCCGCGCTAGCTCACCCCTCCTCCCAACTGGACTTTCAGGTAGGTCTAGCAAAGGCCAGGGGGTCTTCACTTACCCCCAACATTGACTGGATAAATGCATGCTTCAGTCATGACAAAGAGGTTACATTTCTAAATGCCCTAAACAATTGTGCCCTAGAACAGTTGTCATGGAACCAACTAGAGAAAAGGTGACCCTGGATTTAATCCTAAATGGAGTCACCCAGGACCCAATATGAGATATAAATGTTGTTGAACCAATTAGAAATGGTGATGACAGTGCTATCAGATTTAATATATATTAAGTGGGAAATTGCCAAGGAAGTCCAACACAGTCACAGAACACACAGAATTGAGAATAGATCTGCCAATAGCATATTGCCCTTATACAAATCTATGGTTTGACCACATTTAGAATGCTGTGTACAGTTCTAGTCAATGCACCTTAAAAAAAGATAGTGTACAGTTGGAAAAAGTGCAGAAAAGGGCAATGAAAATGTTCAAGGTGCTGGAGCAACTCCCATATGAGGGAAGTTTACAACAGCTGTGTGTTTAGCTTGGGGAAAAGGGTGAGTAAAGGGAGACAGAGGTGTGCAAAATTATACTTGATGTGGACAATATAGATAGGGTAAAAAAAAATATCCCTCTCATAATAATAGAACCCGGGGTCATCCCATGAAACTGATTTGTGGAAGATTTGGGACAGCTAAAAGGAAGTACTTCTTCACATCGTGCATAGTCATACTATAGAATTCACTACCACAAGATGTACAGATTGCCAGCACTTTGGATGGCTTTTAAAGGGGATTGGGCAAATTCATGGAGGATAAGGCTATTGATGGCTATATTCTACCTCCAGAATCAGAGGCAATATGCCTATGTACACCAGTTGCTGGGGAACATGAGTAAGAGGGTGCTATTGCACTCATGCCCTGCTTGTGGATTTTCTTTAGGCAGCTGGTTGGTGTGAACAGAATTTATTTATTTATTTATTTATTTATTTGTTACATTTTTATACCGCCCAATAGCCGAAGCTCTCTGGATGGTTCACAAAAGTTTAAAACCATAATAAAACAACCAACGTGTTAAAAGCACAAATACAAAATACAGTATAAAAAGCACAACCAGGATAAAAACCACACAGCAAAATTGATATAAAATTAAAATACAGAGTTAAAACAGTAAAATTTAAATTTAAGTTAAAATTAAGCGTTAAAATACTGAGAGAATAAAAAGGTCTTCAGCTGGAGACGAAAGGAGTACAGTGTAGGCGCCAGGCGGACCTCTCTGGGGAGCTCATTCCACAACCGGGGTGCCACAGCGGAGAAAGCCCTCCTCCTAGTAGCCACCTGCCTCACTTCCTTTGGCAGGGGCTCACGGAGAAGGGCCCCTGTAGATGATCTTAAGGTCCGGGCAGGTACATATGGGAGGATGTTCCTTCAAATAACCTGGCCCAAAACCGTTTAGGGCTTTAAATGTCAATACCAGCACAGAATGCTGGACTAAATGGCCCATGGTCTGATCCAACATGGCTCTTCTTACATCCTTATGTTCTTATATGTACATATGACAGGAAAAAACAATATATTATGCTCAAGCCCCTCCACAAATTTTGTTCAGCCTTACTTTTCACATCTAACAGGTAAGGAAGCCCAAGACAGCTAACCCATGAAGCAGCTGAGGACCAATGGCATAGGCAGAAGGAGAGATGCACCTTCATTCTCAAAGGGGACTCAACACAGTCTCTTTTACAGTATTGCATAATAGGCATGGACATCATAGGCCTCAGCTGTGGATGTCTAGACAATGACCAGCCATGAACTCAACAGCTCTGTACAGAAGCTGCCAGGTCTTCTCTCTCAAGCCAGAAGCTGCCTCATACAATGATACTGATATTGTGAATGACCAAACTCTATCCCTAGAATGCCATGGTAAAGCTTAGATAGGTTTGGAGATTGAGTAGGGTGACCATATTAAAAGGACAGGGCTCCTATATCTTTAGCAGTGGTATAGAAAAGGGAATTTCAGCAGGTGTCATTTGTATGCATGTAGCATCTGGTGAAATTCCCTCTTCATCAAAACAGCCCTGCCCTCTTTTGTATCTGGTCACTAGATCCCAATCCCATCATGCCTGACCATTGGCCATCAGCTGGCTGGGGCCATTGTGAGTTGTAGTTCACAACATCTGGAGTGACCCAGCTTGGGGAAGGCTGCCATAAAGGAACAATCAGTGGCAGAAACCACCATAGATGTGTCCACACTGTCCATGGATGAAGATTAAATGATTTGCCAGCCGGCTTGGACAAAGGAAGGAAAATGATAAACCGGGAAGGATATGCAGGTTCCTTAAATGCAGTGGAACAGAGCTGCTGGAAGAAACTCCAAAGCTAAAGAAACTATTTCTTATATGTAGTAGCCAGGTGGACTGAGGTAGACTAGCTTTCTCAAGCAGGAAGTAAGGTAATAGGCTTAAGGCTACAGAATCAGTGCTCTCTTCACTGGGGAATAAACAGAAGTTCTGCTTGTGTAGGGATGCCCCAATTATATGTAAGCTTTATTGGAAATGTCTAATGCAGCATACTTGAAACGGAATCACAGTAAAATGCATAAATGGGTGGAATTGATTTCTGCCTTTCTTTGTGAAATTCCAAGATTTATCACACCTCAAAAAGCAATAGATAGTCTACTTCCCCATGTCTAGAGAAGCTATTAATGCACCTGGCAGAAGAGTCCATTGTAATCCATCTTGTGGGGGAGGGGGGATGGCCTTCATAAAGTACTGGTGTCTTATTATTACATTCATGCAAGTTGTATCCAAGTTTTTGCTCCTGTGGAGACAAGAAAGGTTCCCTATGGTTTGTGGTGGGTGTGAATAGAATGCCAAAATATGAAAGACCAAATGTATTGTGCCTTCTGTTACTGGCAGAGGATGAACCCAAAAGATAGGATACAAATAAACTCACCTCTCACCTTTTTTACTGCTTTCTTTTGTCTTTGGAAACTTCAGCTGCCTGAAGGCCAAGTTACAGAATGAGTTCAAACCACACTCTGGAAACGCCTCCCTCCTGCAGTTAACGTAAAGCTCAGAGAACAACAGCTAGCCCTTGAGTTCAGTTGAGGCAAAAACTCTTCTGCAACTGCAGTTGGTTCAAAGGACATGAATAGCAGCTTTTGTATTGAGTAGCCTTTGGATCATCCTTAAACATATCAAAGATAAAAAAAACAAAATACCTCCCCCCTCCCCCCAAAAAAAGAAGTAAACATTGAACAGACACCTTCCTACAGATGTAACAGGGCCTTATGATCAGTATTAAAGGCCCGTACACTTTGGCCCACCTTTAAGGTACTTAAAAGTTTTATTATGTAATTACTTTGTTGTATTTTTGTACTTGTATTTTGTTCGATGCATTAGGTGGACCGGGTCCAGAAAGGTAGTTTATATATATTTAAATAAACACAAATGCAATAAATTATCTTGATCCTCTTTCACATACCCACCACCTCTCTGACTCTTTGTTGGACCACCATTCTTAAAGCTCATCCACCTCCCAACACTTTGGGAAAGGATATTTGTGGTACCATCACCCTCAACAACCTCTATTATGCTGCCACCACCCTCTTCTTGAGGGGTATTATTTTAAACCCTTTATTCACTATACCAGTGAAGTAGCAGAGTAACAGCGGTTCTTAACTATGAAAGTCAGCAAAGACCAAATTAACTTCAAGACAGAGTCTGTTTTGTTTGGTACAAAAATAAAGTATTTTACTGATAGAAATAACACAGTTTATGGCAATACAAATTACACTAACATACTCACACACTTGGTCATATATATACAGGTCACAGCAGGGCTCACAGCAGCAGAGAGAGAATATTTTAATCTGGTTACAATGCTCCAAAATATCTCTATATATACACTTCCCTGAACAAATGATGAAACCACTAATTGGCAATGATGCGACAATTACACCTTTGCATCATCCCAATAATTCAATAAAGTCCACCTGCAAACTTGACCTTTAAGCTGATTGACTGATGCTGAGTCTTCAGTTTCTTCCAGGTTTTGCAGACTTGTACAGAAATATGGAAAGTACAAAAACCAGTCCTAATCCAGGACTTCAACACCTCTGCCTTCTAAGAGGGAACTTTAAACGTGTGTGTGCATATCACAACCCTTCAGCAACAAATAAGACCGAGCAAGGCATAGTTTTAAAATAACAAAACAAAATTTAAAACTTTATTCAGAAGGGAAAAGATATTTTAATACAGATGCTTCATGGCGTTAAAATACAGTCATGTGAAAAAGAAAGTACACCCTCATGGGATTGTATGATTTTACATATCAGGACATAATAACAATCATCTGTTCCTTAGCAGGTCTAAAAATTAGGTAAATACAACTTCAGATGAACAACAACACATGACATATCACACCATGTCATGATTTATTTAACAGAAATAAAGCCAAAATGGAGAAGCCATGTGTGAAAAAGTAAGTACACCCTTACTGCTTCCATAGGAATTAAGATGCTAAGTAGCAGACAGGTACTGCTAATCAAATGCCCGTGATTAATTGATCATCAGCAAGTATGACCACCTCTATAAAAGCCAAAGTTTTTTCAGTTTACGTGTCTGGAGCATTCAGGTGTGCGTTAACACAATGCCAAAGAGGAAAGACATCAGTAATGATCTTAGAGAAACAATTGCTGCTGCCCATCAATCTGGGAAGGGTTATAAGGCCATTTCCAAACAATTTAAAGTCCATCATTCTACAGTGAGAAAGATGATTCAAAAGTGGAAAACATTCAAGACTGTTGCCAATCTTCCCAGGAGAGGCCGTCCCAGCAAAATCACCCCAAGGTCAGACGTGCAATGCTCAGAGAAATTGCAAAAAACCCAAGAGTTACATCTCAGACTCTACAGGCCTCTTCATGACAGTACAATTAGAAAAAGACTGCACAAGTATGGTTTGTTTGGAAGGGTTGCCAGGAGAAAGCCTCTTCTCTCTAAAAAGAACGTGGCAGCATGGCTTAGGTTTGCAAAGTTGCATCTGAACAAACCACAAGACTTCTGGAACAATGTCCTTTGGACAGATGAGACCTGTGGAGATGTTTGGCCATAATGCACAGTGCCACGTTTGGTGAAAACCAAACACAGCATATCAGCACAAACACCTCATACCAACTGTCAAGCACGGTGGTGGAGGGATGATGATTTGGGCTTGTTTTGCAGCCACAGGACCTGGGAACCTTGCAGTCATTGAGTCGACCATGAACTCTTCTGTATACCAAAGTATTCTAGAGTCAAATGTGAGACCATCTGTCCGACAGCTAAAGCTTGGACGAAATTGGGTCATGCAACAGGACAATGATCCCAAGCACACCAGGGGGGAATCCGCACGTCGTACCGAGACCGCTTCTAAGCGACCCCAGTGCGACGTGAAAGCGATCGTGTAACTTGCCTTTGGAAGAGCCAAGGAAGAGGTGTCCTTGCTGCTGCCGCCACCCACAGACCTCCTCGCCAGCTTGGCAGAAGAAGGCGGGGTGGAGAGCGGAAGAAGCTCTCCACCCCGCCTTCTTCCCCTGAGCTCTCCGTCCCAGCCGGCGAGGAGGTCTGTGGGTGGCGGCGGCAGTGGCGGCAAGGACGCCTCTTCCTCGGCTCTTCCAAAGGCAAGTTACACGATCGCTTTCATGTCACACTGGGGTCGCTTAGAAGCGGTCACGGTACAACATGCGGATTCCCCCCAGCAAATCTACAACAGAATGGCTGAAAAAGAAAAGAATCAAGGTGTTGCATTGGCCCAGTCACAGTCCAGACCTCAACCCGATTGAAATGCTGTGGCGGGACCTTAAGAGAGCTGTGCATAAACAAATGCCCTCAAACCTCAATGAACTGAAGCAACATTGTAAAGAAAGGTGGGACAAAATTCCTCCACAACGATGGAAGAGACTGATAAAGTCATACAGAAAACGATTACTTCAAGTTATTGCTGCTAAAGGTGGTTCTACAAGCTATTGAATCATAAGGTGTACTTACTTTTTCACACATGGCTTCTCCATTTTGGCTTTATTTCTGTTAAATAAATCATGACACGGTGTAATATGTCATGTGTTGTTGTTCATCTGAGGTTGTATTTACCTAATTTTTAGACCTGCTAAGGAACAGATGATTGTTATTATGTCCTGATATGTCCAAGAGGGTGTACTTTCTTTTTCACACGACTGTAAATGTACCTCCCTCCACCTCCCTGGGAAAACTACCCCCCTCCCAAATCTACACCCCAGATTCCCTAATCCTATGCCTCTCAAAACCAGTCCTTATCTCCCTCACAAAGTAAAGCCAGTGACAGTTATACTCTCTCACTCACTCTCAACTGAAAAAGAAACAGCCAATCAGATGTCACAATTCGAACAGCACAACGTTCTAACTCCCACCTATTTACCATTACCTCTAATAGAAAGGATTTGTTAAAGCAAATCAAGCCCACATAAAATGCTATTTTGTTTTGGTGAGTTAATCATATACCAACTGAAGGCCTAGGCAGTATCTACACTACTGCTTTAAAATGGTTTATAACAGTAGTGACAACCGTTGGGGCCCAGGGCACACTCCATATACAGTTTTCAAACCATTTTCAAAGTGCCATATCCAGCTTGGTTTAGTTCTGGCCCAAAATACATGTAATCATCACAATTTGTGATAATCATCACAAATTACTTCCATTCACACCTGCCTCCAGTTCTCTCCACTTCCCTTCAGTCAGGAAACACAGTAGCTATAACTTTAGCTGGTTGTCTTTCTGCTGGAGTAGCAACCTTCATTCATTCTCCATAGGGAGCAGGCAGTTCTTCCTAAATGGCGGTTCCTGCTGTTGACTAGAAGGAACCCTGCCGTGCTTATTACTAGAGGCTGGGAAACAAATAGGTATAATAATAGTATCAATAATATTGAGCCACTTCATTTTTTTAGTGCCTTAGGGAGTGATTGCTGCTCACTGTCCATTTTACACCTCACCCAATTACACTTACTAGTGACTAACTCACCAGATTTTCCAAACTAATAGGTGTGTGTGTTTCCTTTCATGTTTCTTCAGAATTATGCATGGTATAGAGAATGTGAATAGGGAGACATTTTTCCCCTCTCTCATAATACTAGAACCTAGGGTCATCCCATGAAGCTGATTGGTGGGAGATTCAGGAGAGATAAAAGGAAGTACTTATTCACACAGCCCATAAACTAACCATTCCCTAACCAGCACATAGCTTTGCCATCAGTACAGTTTGAAGCCAGGAGAAAGTAGCCTGAGGGACAGAGTTATACATCTGCCCTCTCTCCCTGCCATGGGGAAGCCCCCCTAAAAGGAATGGAGTGGGCAGATCCCTCCCTCAGGAGATGAAAGGGGTACACCACAGCAGGGGCCATGCCTAGGGGTGCCAATAGGTGTGGCTTCGCTCAGATGGGACAGGCACAATGCGAACAACTCTAATAACTGTATAACTTTGCTTGAAGCCTTCACTGTATCAAGCTAAGAACTATTCCAACCCACCTGAAGCCAGGTCCATTCCCTAGTAAATAAATAATCCCATGCCACTCAAGAAGCAATCCCATCAAGTCTTTCCCACCTGATGGTTGCCAATCAGTAGACCATCAATGAATGGCTTCTAGTTCCACAATTTATTGTATGGCCACAATATACCATTCAAAAAAGTGTCAGGGCTAGGTTAGCCATAACCAACCCTCAACATGGAGGGTCTCTCGCTCAGGACACTTGAGATCTGTGGCTTGTGCTGGAAGCTGGGGCCTGAAATGTAGAAACTGCATGGGCCTTACATCAGGTCAGACTTGTTTCTCCATCTCTTCCAGTATTGTCTCCTGAGATTGCAGTGTCTCTCCAGGTGCTCAAGCAAAGCCCTTTCCCATCACCTGCTATCTGGTGATGACAAGAGACTGAAACTGGGACCTTCTGCATGCAAAGCCTGTGCTCTGCCACTGAGTGTCTTGTTTCCCAAGAACTCCCGCCTTATTGGGAGACAATAAAGAGGTCTGCCAAGTATTCCACAAAGCTTTATTCAAGCAATAAACATCTCTTCCCACCTGAAGAGACTCTAATCTCTAGGAACTTTCCTCTAGGCAAGGCTATGCAAACTAAGCAAGACAATTGTCTTTTCACCTTTTCCCAGAACGCTTTAACTTCAGGGAGACTGGTGATGCAGCTTCTGACGAGATGCTAGCCGGGCCAAATTTCTCTCACCTTCCTTTAGCTCTGCCCGTTTTAGTCTGTGGCGTACTCTAGGATCGGCTAACCTCTCAGTGCCCTCCCCCTTGGAAGGTTCATACCCAGCTGGTGAAGAGCCCGTGAGAGCTGCCTCCACCACTGGTATAGGCGGGTATGTTTCTGGTGCCATCTCTTCTGCTTCAGAATCTGACTCTGATTGATCACCTGAAACTCCTTTCCCCAACCTAAGGGGAGCAGGGCTAGACATGACACTGAAAAATGAGTCAGGGCTGAGCTGTGGACTTGTAGTCTGGGAGGAACCATAAGTCATGGTACAAGCCAGTAGTCAGGACTGAATAGTAAACCAGGAGGTGGGACAGGGGAGCAAACCAGAAGTCAGGATCAAAGAATAACCAAGGATATGGAAAGATGCCAGAGTCCAGGAAGATTATGTCCTCAAGTAAGTCTCAGCTAGAACAGGAAGCCCTTTAGACTCTTTCCTGCCCATGAGGTTCTAATGGCCAGCCTGAGTCAGTGGAGTCAGTCCAGGACTTGAGAAGGCTACTAGCTGCAGTTCAGTGTCTCACCACACAGAGGTGCTGCACATGGATCCAGTATCTACTGACACAACAGTGCTCCCCTGGTACTGCTCTTTTGACCAGAAAACAGCAGAAGACAAGGCTCCTCATGTGTATGCCAAGCCTGGCCAATCCAGAGACTGAATCCTATTGGTGAATGACAGCTGCCAATTTTGCATGCCCCTATTCTCTTCTGCACCTGAACAGGACTCTGATGCCTAGGCATGCACAGTCTGCCATAGCTCATAAGACTTATTCCCAACTCAGTCCCTGGTTCAAACCCTGAAGACCCTGGTAAAAAAGAAGCAAGCATTCAAACACTCAGAGCAAGTCTATACAAAGAAGCTGATAGAAAGCATAAATTATGAAAAGATCAACGTGCAGGTAACATTTCCAGTTAATGATTGAACTTCAGTTAATCCAAAATAGAGGGATGTGAACTTGTTGTGGGGAGGGGCACAGGGAGTATTGGTGCCACAAAAGGAGGATTCATAAAGAAAAGATTGCTTTAAACATACAGCTGTAGGTGCATGCATTTTCATTCTCTATATTTGGACAAAGTAGCAGCTCTGAACATCTGGTTAATGTATTTATTAAGGTACACAGGTGATTGCCAATTGCCTAGGGTCAAAGTAAGCTGATCACCCTTACTGCCTTTAGCAAAATAAGCAAGTTCCTGGATCAAAGTGAAGCAACTATCACATCACTTTTATTCCAGCATCATCCCTAGCAAACCATCCATGACCAAAAAAGAAAAGGGAGGAAAAAAGCCAATTTCTATTACCATATAGATTCTTGGCCCAAAGTCAGGATATACGCAGTCTTTCAAAAAGTGTTTTCTGTTCTTTCAAAGAATTAACACTCCAAAACTTTTTGAATTATGCCAATTTATCTCATAACCTACAAATAAAAATGTGTTGCATTTACCAAAAGATAATGCTAGCAAAAAATAATATTTCCAGGAACTACAGCGTGAGAGTGTGTGGGAGCATTTTATAATGCTTGAAAGCATCCAACATCATACTTGAACTTTTCTTGGCAAGACCTAATGTTTCATTTCATAATGAAGGCACCTTGTCACTGGACAGATGTAGACTAATTTCAGGGAACGTGCCCCCAACGGGGCCTGTAGTTAGTATGGTGTTCAAGGAACTATTATAGTTAATGAGTTGCTTTTAATAGCACCTAATTTCCCAAGTAACATATTGAAAATAGGTCCCAGAGAGACAAAGTATGTGACTTGGTCATTCATACACCTCTCAAATTCTCACGAAAACTAATAAGGCTGCTGTGAGAATCATGTACACAGTAGGCAATGAAACTGCCAACAAAAAAGAACCTACCTCAAGCAACAGCCTGTGGATTTCTACAACCAAACTTTTTAAATGTTTGCCTTCAAAGAAGAATTTCACCCCAGGATTTGTATCTGCATCTCATTTAAAGTGTTCCCTTTCTCCCATATTTCTGCCATCATATACTTGGAAAAGATAAACAGCAAACTACTACCCTGTATGTTTGTGGTTGCAGGGTAGACAGTCCAGGTTTGCCCATCTGCCTGTGAAACATCAAGAATTATCCCTGCAAGGGAGACTGCACAGCTAGAGTTTGACCATCTGCCTGCTGACTGTCAGCAATAGCTAACTTTCTTTTATTTTTATTTTCAGTAAGAGCATTGGCTGCAGGTGGCTAACACCAAAAGGGCAAAACCAAAGAGTGAAAAGAAGCTCTCTCTTTGGGTATCAAGCTTGAGTATGCGAGGTTCCTGTGGTGAATTTTGATATAACCAATGGCTGGGAGGACTGGCAACAGATGGGTCTAATGATGATTGGAGACAAATGGGGAGAGTACAACTCAGCAGCATATCCATGTTCTGGTTGAAAGATCTTGGTGTCCAACTTGGTAGATGCATTATTATTATTATTATCATCATCACCATCATCATGCCTTTTCCCCAATACTGGGACTCAAGGATTCCTTAAAACACCATTCATAAGAATAAGAGATGCAGGATCAGTCCTTTAGTGCTTCCAGAGGGCTGGCACCTATTGCTAGCAATCAAAGAGCATTGTGTAGATATTCCATCTTTTCTTCTTTAACAGACTTTTTCTGATGGGGAAAAAGATAGAAGAAGCGGTAGGAAAATACAGGAGAGCTATAAATTGAAGTTAACTTCATTAGCCCTGCAGGAGCATGAGACTGCAAAAACAGATACTGGCCCTTTAAGAATTGCAGTCAGCATCCAGCAGAGGTGGTGCCACTGAAAGGCCAGGCTCTGCCAGCCATCTTAAGGCCTCAGTTGACTGCAGGTGACTGGGACAAGTATTCTCCTTATGGGAGAATACGCCAGCCAGCAGTTTCTGCAGTGCGCTATCCAAGGTTCTGATGTGAGCCAGGACAGACAGTGAGTGCTATGTTGCAGTCTGCTTCCACTGAGTCTCAAGCGTAGGGCAATGCATAACATCCTTGCATTGAAATCGAAGGGTTCTAAAAGTGCTTACATTGGGCCAGTGTTGTTTTTTATTTTTCAACATTTCCAATCAAAAAATTATTATAACTGCAAACCAAATGTCTTAAATGAAAACCGGACCCCTCTAGTTGTGCTGGGATACAACTCCCATCATCTCTATAAGGCCCATTCTGGTTGTGGTTGATAGAGGCTGTAGTCCAATACATCAGGAGGGTGCCTGGTTGGAGAAGGCTGGCATAGGTACTCAGTGGTCATCCTATTTATTTTTTTATCCATTTTCTATTTTAAGAAACATTAAGATAAGCCTGAAAATGGGTGGTCTTGAATAATTTGGTTTCATGAATCAGAAGAAAAATACAGCAATATAGAAAGCAGCAGTTGGAATTAACAAAATAGAATAATGCTAACCAGCACACAACTGCTAGAATATTAAATGATATCAAAAGAACTGGGGTGAACAAACATTTTATATAGCTTGTTAATTGTACTGTATCATTTACAAAAACCAAACAAATTGTTTTGCAATAATCAAGCATAGATAGTTTACAAAACTAAACAGGTTGTTAACAATAACGGAGCACAAGTGGTTTACAAAAATAGAGTGCTAACTGAATAGTTTGCTACAGGCCTCTGTCTTCTTCCACCTGTTTCGCAACTGCTTCATCAGAGTCAGAATATCACAACAACTTTACACTGCTTATGGGTGGGGAAAGAGGATTTGTTGAATTTGTTCCTCAGATTTCAAAAAGACTCTTTAGTCCTCCAAAACAGAATTGACTTGGATCCCCAGCCAAAAAACACAAATCTTCAGGAGCAGTGAGTCCCACAACATCTTCTCTCCTGAAGATTAAATTATAAAATTAAAAAGGCACCAAACTCAGCAGCTTGCCAAACATAATTTAGCATCCCCTTGCTGTGCTAAATTCCCTGATACACACCTTCATGAAAGCCACTACATTTTTTTTCAGCTCAGCTCTGACTGAAGGAAAATTGTCAAGCTGATTAGAGGGGAGGCAGTAATTTAGTTCATATAACTCTTCCTTGTGTGGTATTTTAAACACACACACTTTTAAAAAAATCTCCATTTCAATAATAGCCCCTCTTAGCCGCTAGCTAAGAGCAAATAACCGCTCTGAAACTGGTCCTGAAGGCAAAATGGATACTAAATTGTAAGATCTTATAGGTACACTCTTGCCAGAGGCCTGTCCGTCTTCTTGATCATGCTACCTCGTGTTTGCTCTGTGGGTGGCTGAGAGAATGTGTAGGATGATGACGAAAGACCGTTCTTTTTTCCTGGGGCTTATTCCTTCTACAGTGTCAAAAGCAGACAAAGCCATCTTCCCTAGGGAGCCTCTCATTAGAAGCAAATCAGATATTCCTGTCATACCATCTTAAAACTAAATGGCTTTTCTTTTAATCAGGAGGGGAATGGAAAGGGGAACTAAAGCAAACATAATTTTTGATGAGGAATTTTCACTGGAAAAAAATCTCTAAATGTAAGTAATGTGCCAACATAACATAATAACCCATTAATAAGAGGAAATGTTTGCATCAAAGATGCCATGATATGCTATGAATCTCATGGTCCAACTAGATGAGATGTTTGTTGCATGGTTTGTTTTTTCTTTAATAAAGCTTCCCTTCCCTTGTGAATAGCTGCTGCAGCAGGTCCAATTTCAACCAGGACCATAGCAGGGGGAAATGGTTAAAGCCCCCCCTCCTCCTCCTCCACAACACAGCCCACAACAAAGTCCTGATATGGCTTCCCCCATTCCACCCACAACTGCTATTTATTAAAGAAATATCAGTCACACATGGGTAGGCCAAGTTATATAACAAATGCAACAGACAGTTGGGCCCTGTCAGCATATGTGAGGAGATAGTTCACTACTCTTTGAGGCAGGGCCGGTTCCACCATTAGATAAAGCAAATCAGTTGCCTCAGGCAGCAATTCTAGGAGACAGGGAGTACTGGCAAGGAGATGGCTTTGGAGCAGTGTGTGCCACACAGTCTGCCTGGCTCCCCCTAAGGTAGCCTGCTGCTCCCAAGTGTAGTTGAAGATACTGTCCTGTTTCTAGTGTTGAAGAAGATTCAACTGCCACTCCAGTCAGTTTCTGTATGTGGGATGGGTAGAGGTGCCATCTTATATTTCACCTCAGTCAGCAAATGTCTTGGGCCAGCCCTGCTTTGAAAAACAGTAGATCAGAATCTGTCAAAACACTACACAGTTGGGAACATTAGAATATGTTTCTCACTTGAAAAACAGTAGCTTGTTTCTTAAAATTTATATAGTTTTTTCACATATATAAAATGCTTTGCAGTTTGTTGCCTCAGCCATCCACAGGACAAGCATTCAAGAAAAAGATTCTTATTCCTAGTTTCCACTTGGGAAATTAAATCTGGGATAACAGTTACCCAAGAACACCAAATAAATCCATGGCTGAGCTGTAATTCAAAGCCTAGTAACCCTGTCCTATGCAACATTCTAGCCACTAGTCCACATTGTTTCAGAATGGGTTGGGGGAAACAGAGAGTATCATCCTCACTATACTCATGGTCAATAGGCAGTTTTACCAGAAGTTTACCTTGAGGAGGAAATGAGGGATAATCAGAGTAATCAAAAACACATATATTATAGTCTCCCAATAAAGCTAATTACATAATCATAACAGCCTAAGAAGAGCCCTGCTGGATCAGACCAGAGATCCATTGAGTCCAATATCCCACATTAGCCAACCAGATGTCTCCAAGAAGCCCTCAGGAAGGGCTTGAAGGCAACAGCTCTCTTCTACTGTTGTTCTCCTGCAACTGGTATTCAGTGGCATACTGGAGGTTCCGTATCGTCAACATTGATATACCTGTCTTCCATAAATTGTTGAATCCCCTTTCAAAGGCGATTCAACAAAGGGCACCATGAGTAATTTATAGCATTATAAATGTTAACATTCATAAATTTTAAAAACCTCTATCATGTTCCCCTTTGTAATATTTTTTCTAAACTAAAAAGCCCGAAATACGTCAGCCTTTTCTTGTAGGAAAAGTACTCTATTTTGGTTGATCTTTTCTGCACCTTTTCCAACTCTATCCTTTTTGAGATGGGTGACCAGAACTACATACAGTATTCCAAGAGTATTTGCACAATAAATTTGTCCAGGGGCATTACAATATTGTCAGTTTTATTTTCAGTCCCTAATGATCTGTAGCATGGAATTGGTCATTTTCACAGCTGCTGCACTCGGAGTCAATGTTATCATTGAACTTTCCCCACTGATCCCAAGATTTCATTCCTCATTAGCCTTTGCTAGGAGATCCCATATAGATGAAATTAGATTGTCTTCTATTTATTTATTTACAATGTTTATATACTGCTTCATATCTAAAATAGATTCCAGAGTAGTGGGCATGAGAAATAAAACAGTAAAATGGTAAAAAGATTAAAACAGAATATTAAAATTAAGAACATAATAAGTGCCACGCTGGATCAGACTGAGGGTCCATCTAGTCCAGCACTCTGTTCACACAGTGACCAACCAGCTGTCGGACAGGGACCAACAAAGCAGGACATGATGCAACAGCACCCTTCCACCCATGTTCCCCAGCAACTGGTGCATATAGGCTTACTGCCTCAGATACTGGAGGTAGCACATAGCAATCAGGACTAGTAGCTATTGATAGCCTTGTTCATTTTAAAACAAAATGCCAATAAAAACTGTGGTTGGTCAGTTAAAGAATGCTTCCTGGAAAAGAGCTGTTTTCAGGAGGTGTGGGAAGCAGCACAGTATTGGTGCTTGCCTGACCTCCAGGGGCAGGGAGTTCCAAAGGAAATAGGGAAGTAAAAGTTCTATGCCTGGTGGGCTCCAATCTGGCCATAGGTCCATGCAGAATCACCAAGCACATGCCCTCCAATGATCTCAGTGACTAGGCAGGTTCTTAAGGGAGGAGGTGCTTTTTGTTTGATTGATTGATTGATTGATTGATTGATTGATTGACCCAATGTTCATCACTGTATATTGAGCTTCATTTATCACTGTGTTGCCTATTTGCCAAGGTTAGAGCTTTTCACGGTCTTCTCAGGTTTTCACCATCCTGAATAATTAGGTGCTATCCACAAACGTAGCCATTTCACTGCTTTTCTCAACTCCAGTGCATGAATGAACAGTTTAAATAGCACCAGTCCCAAAATAATCCTTGGAAAACCTTGCTTTCCCTCTATTGTGAGAACTGTCCATTAACACCTAGCTTCTGCTTCCTGTTGTTTAACCAATTACTAATCTATAAGGAGACCTTTCCTCTTATACCTTGATGGTTAAATTTACTCAAGAGCTTTTGATGAGGGACTTTGTCAAAAGCTTTTTAGAAATCCAAATATAATGCGTTCACTCACCATCCACATGCCTGCTGACTTTCAAAGGACTTCGATTTACTAATGAGGCAGGGCTTTCCTTTGCAGAAGAATGATTCCTTTGATTCTTCCTCAGCAATATTTATTCTTCCACATCAGCCTTTCCTAACCTTGGCTCCCCAGATGTTCTGAGTGGATAAGGAAGCATGGAATAAAGACACAGACACCAGAGCTTGGGATAAACTGGGGCCTCTTTATTTAACAACAAGGGAGATTCAACCCCTCCCTGGAACTGCATGTGAAAAGTGCAGGAATCAATATGTCTTAATCTCCGGCTACTTGCCTGGTTTAAGGGCAAGCCACTCTCTTAAGCCAAGAGTCAGGTAACCCAGCCCGTTTCTTATGCGACACTTCAAGAGTGTGGGGCAACCACCCCACATCATCCCTACACAGAGCTGTAAAACACTGAGTAGATGAGGCAGGAGGATCTCCAAAGGCATATCCAGACATATGAGCTATGAAACTCATGACGAGCAGTTCCAGATATGCCAATCACCTAAATGGTGCCAGAGTGCTCACCGTCCCTATTCTGGCATAGCAAATTCCCACACATCCTGTTGACAAATCAACCTATTTATCCATCCTCCAGGTAAAACCAAGTATGGAGTAAGCAAAAACATTCACACAACTTGTGGAAATGAAAGAATCCTACTCAGCCCTCCCCCGCAAAGGGAGCGACTGGCTAAGTCCCATACCAGAAGAGGGAGGGAGCAGAACAGACAGAGAGGCCAAGTAAGGGGCGGGACCAGCCTTTAAAGGCTTGGCCCTGCCCCTGCTTCACATGGCCCACATGTGCAACACATGAGGCCTTTATTCCCCCCCCTCCCCACCGCAACTGCTGTTTCTCCCCCTCACGCCGTGTCGGCCGAGGGGGATAAAAGACTTGTGAGACTACAACTCCAGTCTTCCCTAGCCAGCATGGCTAATGCTTGGTGCCTATGGGAGTTGTAGTGCAATATCTGGATCCCAAGGTTGGAAAAGACTGTATATGCTTACTACCTCCATCTTTAATTGCAATTTCTACCAATTTCTCTTGGAACAGATATTAAGCTAACCAGTATGTAATGTCCTGGATGTACAAGCAATCACTCACACACACACACACACACACGTGTATCCTGACTCTGATAAGATGTTCAAGGAAGTCTTAGCAGCACTGGTTTAACTGCACTAAAAGCACAGCGTATTATCTGATGCTCAAGTCCACTCTTTCAGTGCCCTGGTTTAGAAGTTTAAAAATCTCCTGCAGAGGGAACCAAGTTGAGGCAGCCATGTCAGGGAAGGAATGTATGAATTGGGGCATCCACAAGACAAGTAATCTTCCAGAAGTTGCTCTCATATCATTTACGTGGGACCCTATCAATAAATAACATTATATATTATGCATTTGTGTGTGTGTGCTTTGTATGCAAGTCCCAGGAGACGATTTCTTGTTCTTTTGTTAAAAGGAATGTCTGATAGAACCCTGCTTGAGCAAATCTGTAAATTGCTTGCAGATACTAACCATGTCGCCTTCTTTGCTATCGCTGCCAAAAGTTAAAGCAAAGGGGCAGAATCCAATGGGAAGCTTAGGCCCCTGCCGATTCTCTTACGCCGTGCCAAGTCCATTGCACAAGCTCTCCCCACCACTTGCACAGTGTTGATTTCATGCTTTCAGAACAACACAAAATGAGAGGAAACACTAATTTCTGGAAGGATGCGGGTCAGCAGAGTTCACCTAAGGGAGCGCGATCGACCTGCCTCCTCATTTCAGAGCTTCCTTTAGAAACCACTAAATCTCCCTTGTGTAAGCAGTAGGTCCCACAACAGAATTAGTGGGATCCACTGCTTGTTGAAGGGAATTGGCAGCATGGAAGGCTATCAGTGAGGCATAAAGGAAGAAGGAGCTGCTGGTTTGCCCCTCCATTGGGAGATGAGAGGACGGAGCAGGGCCTTCCCACCAGCCTAAGCAGTCTCCTTAATTTCTTTTTATTTTCTCCCTCTTCCCTCCATACACTTTTCCTTGTGTGCCATGTCTTTTTTTAGAATGTAAGCCTGAGGGTAGGGACTGTCTTCTTTATTGATACATTGTAAGCCGCTCCGAGAGCCTTTTGGCTGAGGTGCGGGATACAAATACTCTAAATAATAAAGGAATCGGTGGGGGTGTAAGTGTTTTTAAAGCTTTGCTGTAAATTGTGCATATATGATGAATTTATTTCCTTCCTATGTTCAACGTTTTCCCCTTGGTAATACTAATGATGGGATTATTTGGTATTGCTGCCTCCTGTTAGAAAGGGAGCCAGCACGGAAAAAACAAAAAGGCAAAACAAAATGAGCATTTGCCAGTCCCACATGTACACAAGACTAAAAAAAGTCCACACTCTTCTTTGATAAAGAAAAGTAAAATGGTTTTACTCACAAATATTCTTGCATATAAATGCAGGAACAGCATAGGTTTCAAAAGGAGTTTGTTCAGTCCATTTTGTATTCTGTTACAAGGCAGGAGTGAGAGACAGCAAGCATGTGTGCTCCCAGCAATGGAGGAAGGTCATAGAGAGGGGGGAAAGAAGAGGAAGACCAGGAAACACACTGTATAGAGAGCCGAAGGCTAGCTATGCCCCAACTACCCATGCTTAAACTAGCTAATTGCAACACCGCCCCCTGCCTATAGCTTGCAGGTGAGGTTGCAATATTCCCAACAGGTAAAATGGTAACAACCTATGATTTTATATAATAAAACTGATTGACCGACACTTATGGAACATCTCTTTCTCAGAAAGTGAAACTGCACGCACAGGACATCTTGGGGTCTCACATAACATTTCCCAAAGGAACCGGAACTGAGTGGAAATGCTAGTTTCCGTAATGGCACAGGTCAACTAAGCTCATACAAGGCCGCTCTGCTGACCTGTCCCATTTCAGAAATGACCATTTCCACTCAGTTTCAGGGTTCCTTATGAAAGCACTAGTTCTTTTTGTGCTAGCAGTGGGCCCTGCAAGTGCAACTGAACCAGCAAAATCAAAGCAACTGTATTGGGTACTATTCCTTACTTCCACCATGTGGTCACAAAAAGGATCATGGGGCAAAGAACCATATGGACCATGTTCAACAATGGGGATTTATTTATTTATTATATTTATTTCAATATTTATATACCACTCCCCATTCAGAATTTCAGAATGGTGGACAAATAAATAAGATTAAAAACACATTAAAAGTATATTTTGAAAAGAAATAAAGTGCAAAATAAACCACAGCTGATCATTAAGGGAAGGCTTCCTGGAATGAGAATGTTTTCAGGAGGCACCAGAAGGAATACAAAGTTGGAGCCTGCCTGACCTCCAGAGGCAGGGAATTCCAAAGGAAGGGGGCCACCACACTGAAGGCTCTTCTCCTGGTGGTCTCCAATCTGATGCTAGGTCTATGTGGAACCACCAGGAGCATGCCCTTGGATGACCTCAAGTGACTCTCAGGTTTCCTGGTCCCAAGTTGTTTAGGGCTTTGTACACTAGTACAAGAACCTTAAACCTGGTGCGGTAGCGAATAGGCAGCCAGTGCAGTTCCCTCAGCAATGGAGTTACATGCTGGAAAGGGGCAGCTGTGATGCCATCCCCTTTAACCCTCCTTTATTTCTCTTATTAAATCAAAGGTCATCAGAATGCTGCACCCTGACTCTGTGACTCACTAACCCTTTTTGTTTCACAGCAGCCAGCCCAACACTCTATATTTACCTTACTCCTTCACTGCTGTCACCATTCAACACTGTACCCTACCTCAGGTATTCCCAGGCCATAGCTAGACCTAAGGTTTATCCCTGGATCGTCCAGGGGTCAAACCTGTTCATCTAGGTGACACACAGGGGATCCAGTGCTCAGGCAGGAGCAAACCCTGGATGATCCCAGGATAAACCTTAGGTCTAGCTGTGGCCCCAGAATCCACCCAAGTTTATGAAACAGAAAGAACTTTAATTAACAATAAGTAAGGTTATGCAGTTACAAAGCTTATGGTTTTCTCAGGTTCAATGCTTGTTTGTTTCATACAGTTTCATTTACAAACCTGCCTACACTACCCCCTACTCTACACTGCCTCCTCCCACTCACTCTGTTCCCAAAATAATAAAAGCTGTTGTTCCTACACTCTCACTAGACCTTTCACAAACAAACCCCAAATTTCAACTTCAACAGACCCTAACTCCTGCAGACCCCTAATTCTAGCACTCTCTCTCCCATACAAATCTACTGCTTCTCTTAACATCTCCCCCTCAATAATAACAACTAATCCGGACCTCTGAATCACCAACCAATCAGCAATCACTTCACATTCTCTCCACTCTCTTTCACTCCCACAAGATTTAACTACTTATTATTATTATTATTATTATTATTATTATTATTATTATTTATTGCATTTTTATACCGCCCAATAGCTGAAGCTCCCTGGGCGGTTCACAAAAACTAAAACAATTCAAAGTGTAAAACAAACAATATAAAAACATGATATAAAATACACATTAAAATGAATTAAAACATACCATACATGATTAAAACATCCTGAAAACATTCTAAAATTTCACTGGACAGGCCTGCCAACTTTGTATTTGAAGTCCACACAGCACACACATCTTAAATGCCAACTATCATTTAAACATTACAAATACTTACATCATATCAATTGGCAACAAACAGTAAAACATCACAGCAGCATGTAAGAGGTGAGTCATCTGGCTTTGTCCCTGAAGCCAATGGAATGGATAAATAAATAAATAAATAAATATGTTCATGCTGATCACTTGATGACTGCAACATCAAGTGAAGATTTGCATCTGTGAATCACAGATCTGCCACCACCAGAGAAACTTTCCTATAATGTTAAATGAAATGCTTTTCAAGTAAGTCAGTTCACACATCCAGTTGTCAAGTGATGTGCACGCATTTGTAATTCCATCCTAACCCATTTGGAGGTTCATGCTGTTATACATCTTATTTTTACAAATTATTCTTTAGAATGTACATACCTGCTCATTTTGTAACACTGAAGTGGTTTTCACTTAGATTAATGGCCCATTTCTCAGTAGGGAGGCACAAGCAAATGAGCACATTGGGCAAAATGCAAAGAATGCCACCTGGTTCTGAATAAGGCTGAGTGAGAGCTACTCAAAGCTTTTCAGGAGCAATTTCAACAGTATGAAAAACTGCACCTCCTTTTGACAGTCTACACATTCATTTGCATTGCCCTCTCTTGCTCTCTCAATTGGATTTGTTGGCTCTCACTGACATTTTCTTGGTAGAAGGCAGGGTAATAAATACCTAAATAAATATGTGACATTGTGTCAGTCATATGAGTAGACAACATGCCAAAAGGGAGGCACAGCAATGTGTACTGATGGCATCTCTCCATCACTGGATAGCATTCCCTAGGATGCCTCTGCAGCTGGGTTGGCAAGAATCTCAATGGATTGGATCCAGAACTTTATGCTGCCAGTGGCAATATCACTGAGAGGAATTCTGCGCAGAATGCTCCTGCTGGTGGAAAAAGTGAGGCAATTCTCATTGATTCCTGAGCAGCCTCCCATGACACTTCTCCTATGGTTTCAGAGGTCTCCCAATGCTCCAGAGCAGATTTTCAAGGACTGAAGGGCAAAAGGGATATTGGTGGAGAACCTCTCCCTCCATTTAGCCAGCAGATAATTTTCCACCAGATCAAAACACCGTTGTCACATCTAAATGGAACTATGGGACTGGGATGCAAGTTCAATAAAGAATCTGAAGCCATGAAAAGCTGGCATGCTGTGATCATTTTGCACAAATAGACAAGTTCATGGAGAATGGGTCTGTCAACAGTTATCAGAGACATGATTGCTTAATGGAGCCTTCTTGTCTAGGGCTGCATACCTCTATGTACCAGATGCTGGAGACAAATTAACAATGGTCATCACCTACACACCTGTCCCTCTGAGAGGCACCTGGCTGGATGGCATTGGAAAGGAAATGCTAGCCTGGATGGGCCTTGGTCTGATCCTGCGAGGCAGTTCTTAACATTCTTGGGCAACTTGAAAAGTGGCTGATTAACAGGTTAAAAGCCAGCATGCATTGAAAAAGGCCACACTTTGGGGCTGACTAATTTTATATTAAGTTTCATCCCAGTGGGACTTTAAATGGTCTCTGAGTAAATCTCTCCAAGAACAGGTAATGCTAAAGCTGGCAGACCTGACCCAGCTGGATGTTCAGCATCTCTGCGAAACACGAAAATGTCTTATATGGTCGCTGTGGGACACGCGGCTTATTAAGCAATGTATTCTGTTAGTCAGCATGTAGAGTTGCTATAAATAACAGGTAAGAGACGAAGCAGAACAAATAGCCTGGGTAACATCATCTTGCCTTTATAATGAATGTGCTATGATAATAAAACTAAAAAAAAAAACCTCAAAAGAATAGAGAATAACAAACCCTTAAACAAAGCTCTTAATCTGAATTAAGTGCTGGGTGGCTGCTCTGCTTAACAATGTGTTCATTGCAAATTATACTCCCTCCCTGTCCTGGTATAAGTTTATTTTTTCATCATATAAGAAGAAAGAACACAGCACTATGGAGCCAATACAGAAGAAGGGCTCCAAAATGGGACCAGCTTTATACAGACCAAACAGCTTCATGATCTTTCCTGACAAAGGTATGGAACACACTTGTTAGTACATCTTTAGTCTTGGATGGTTGAGTAATAATGTCTTATACCCAAACAGAATTCAGAAGAACAAGCAGAATTCAGGATCCAGGGCCAGGCAGCCAGGAAGTGATCTGAAGGACATGCCCAGGCCGGGAATAGTGAGAGGGATCTAGGGAAGTAGAGATTGCATGCACATGTTTCTCCCTCTCTCATAATACTAGAATCTGGGGTCATCACATGAAGCTGACTGGTGGGAGATAGGACAGATAAAAGAAAGTACTGTTTTACACAGCACATGGTTAGACTGTGGAAAACACTATCACAAGATGTAGTGATGGCCATCACTTTGGATGGCTTTAAAAGGGTGTTAAAGAAATTCCTGAAGGAGAAGGAGATCAATGGCTACTAGTCCTGACAGCTCTATGCTGCTTTCAGTATCAGAAACAGTACACCAGTTGCTTGATAACATGGGCAGGAGGGTCTGTTGCACTCTTGTCCTGGTTGACAGATTCCTATGAGCAGCTGGTTGGCCACTTTGTGAACAGAATGCTGGACTAAATGGACCCTTGATCTGTTCCAGCACGGCTCTTCTTATGTTCTTGCCCAAAATAAACTAAGCCAGGGCTCACTTAGGCCGTAGCTAGACCTAAAGTTTATCCCAGGATTGTCCTGGGGTCAAACCTGTTCATCTAAGTGCTACATAGGGCATCCAGCGCTCAGGCAGGGACAAACCCGGGATGCTCCTGGGATAAACCTTAGGTCTAGCTACGGCCATAGTCTTGCAAACATGGTATAGGAATAGCTTCCAGACTATATGTGCAGTGTGCATAGGATTCCTAGAATACTGAAGCTAGGGCTTTAAAATCTTTTCCAAAAAGTGGACACGAAAAAGAAATGGCCAAATTGATGCCAACTTAGAACAAATATTCTAGGAAAGCTTGCACAAATGTGCAGTCCCAGCACCCAATGATAACACCAGAAAAGGCCAACCAAGTGCAAATGCATAGTCTGCAGCAAGCCACCTTAGCCTTTTCATCTCAGACTCTCAAGGACCTTAGCTAATCTTTTTTTAATTATTTAATATCCAAAATGCATCTAAATCCAGTGAAGTACGTATATGTAGCTTTACTCATACAGATCATATAATTCCACAAGTAATGAAGGAATCTCATTAAATTTAGCATAGATCATAACAAAAAAAATTACAATTTTCTTGTCAAGGTAGTATATTTTTGTTCAACTGTTTGTTCCATATTCATGAAAATATAATGAATATGAGATCATCTTGGAGGTTTAATGGACGTTATTTTTGTGTTTGGTTTTCTTTATCTTCAAGGATGCCAGTGATGTCAAGGACCAAGGTATCTAAACAAGCAATATGATGTTATCTATTTTCATGTTGAACATAATCAGACTGTGATAATAAATGAACATAGGTTATTTTATATAATTTTCTATGGCTGCAGAATTTGCTGGACTTTCTTTCATGTCTTGCTAACAGTAAGTGTTGTATAAGAGAGGAACAAATCATCAGAGAGACAGGCTACTGAGCTTCCTGATAAATATTGCAACTGCAAATACCTGGCTTTTAAATTAGTTGCCAGTCTTGAGCCATCTTGCTTAAAGAGCTCACCTCTGAGCCTGAAGCTGTGCAAATAGATTTTATTTGGATAGACATATTGTACTTCAAGTGTCTTCTTTTCTAAATAAACTTTACACTGTGAAATGGAATGGAGAGGCCTATGTTGTTCCCTCATGTAAATGGATGGAAATCAAATGAAGTCAAGTGGGATCACCACCAGGGCTAAATTTACCCCACAGCCTACAATCATAAGAGATTGAATCATTCAGCCATTCAAGTCTTTCTAGTATCTTCCCAGGGACATCAGTCAGCACACAAAAGATCTTGAAGAAAACACTAGGGAAAAGGACAGACCTAGGGGGGATCCGCACGTCGCTCCCAGAGAGCTTCTATGCGACCCCAGAGCACCCCGAAAACGATAGTCTGACTTCCCTGTAAAAGAAACGAGGAAGAGCCGTCCATGCCGACGACAACAACGAAGAGGAGAGCTCTCTGCCGGAGAGGAGAGCTCAGCAAAAGAAGGCGGGTTAGAGACCTTCTTCCGCTCTTCACCCCGCCTTCTTTTGCCGAGCTCTCCTCTCCGGCGGAGAGCTGTCCTCGGCGGCGGTGGTGGCATGGACGGCTCTTCCTCGTTTCTTTTACAGGGAAGTCAGACTATCATTTTCGGGGGGCTCTGGGGTCACATAGAAGTGCTCTGGGAGCGACGTGCGGATCCCCCCCCCCCATACAAAAGTGATCATCTTTGGTTGCTTCTAGGTAAAGAGTGCTCTTCTGTCGTGGAATGCATAGTGCTGGCCCTATGCATTAGGGCAGCAATGAGCATCATCAGATGAGCCTTTTATCACACAATAATTACTCCCCACTTACGGATGTTCACGGGTCCTCCCAGGTGAATCCCTCTCCTTCTTGCCTTCTTTCCATCACAAAATAGACCCCTTTAAACCCAATTTTTATTTTGAAACAGAATGTGCCATTTCCTGCTGTGTGCAAGAAAAGTGGCGTGATAAAAACGGCTACTGAATGGGCCACGTGGTCATTGTTTACTTCCTCTTTCTTCCTCTGTGGGAAGAAGGAGGAAGTATCATGGGACAGAAATGGGGGGAAAGTGATGTTAAGGAAACGTAATTCCCTCCCCCACTCCCTGTCTCCATCTGATGACGCTCAAAATCTCCCTCTACATTTTATGGACTGTGGTAAATCAAATGACAGTCTTCTTACTATGACATGATATCTCCCATCTTTTATTGTGAGAAATAGTCAAGCAAGTGCAAAAGGGGATGAGCTTGCGTGTCACCCTTTCCTAGTGAGGAGACAACACAAAAATATATTGAAACAGACAACACAAAAATACAGCCACAATATTATTCCAGGGGCTGGATCATGACAAATCTTATGGAGAAAGACAACTGATGATGATGTCAGAGGCACTGGCCAATACGTGCCCATGACACTTTATTATTTAATAATAAATTGCCATCACTGTACATTGCACCTTGCTAAGCACAAGAGGACAGGTCCCTGCCCCAAGGGCCTATGATTTATAATTCAAGATGGGTGATACAGCATAGAAAAAGGAGGCAGAGTTCAACCAAGGAAGAATACATGCTTTCCAACAAACTCCTGTTAGTGATCTGAATAGCAGTAAGGTGTGATTCGTCTACAGCAGCAGCAACAGTGCAATGACAATTCAGGCTGGTGGCCAGTCTGACTTTTGGGGTGGAGGAAGGGTCAGCAGATGCAGAGCCAAGGACTCACTGGAGGCAAAGCCAAAGGGGTCAATGGAGGCAGAACAGTCTTTGACTCTCCAACAACCATCAATCCATACCACAGAAAGGAATATAGCCCACCATTAATCAGTACCTAGCCATGTGCACACTTGTGGGGAGGCAGGGCTGGCTATAACTAGCCAGAAGTGAGAGAAAAGTGCTCTGCTCATACGCAGATGATAGTTAGATTGGTGTTGGATAATAGGAACAACTCTGCATGCTTCCAGGCACTGGGGGTGATAGAGAACATGTTGTATCAACACAACAGCCACTTGACTTGTTCATCCCCCTAGTCATCCTGTAGCTTGATCAGTTACTTGAAGGAAGCAAGTAACCATATATCATGTGTTTTCTTAATTACACTCATGCACCCAACTTTAGGGTGGGGGTGATGTTTGTTTTTATGCCTTATATCTGTATTGTAAATGCTGTTTGGACTTCATATGGTAAGGATGATAAATGCTTAATTCTGTTGGGATGGGGAGTGAATGCATGGAATGTTGGCATGAATGCTGATTGGCTGTTTAATTCAAGTGTGTGAAGGAGATTGGCAGTGAGAGTTGAGAGTTGGGAGTTTGGTCTGCTGAAGGGGATAGTTAGTGCAGGGTCTGTGTTTTATTATTTTGGAGAATAAGAAGGACAGAAGGAGTTCTATTTGAGATAGAGGGTAAAGTAGGCAAGGAAAATCTGATATATTTAATGTAACAAATAACTACTGAACTAATGAAACCACAAAGCCTGATCAAATGCATAAACTTACTTGGTGTTAAATAAATGTTATTTTGTTTCAATCTGGAGTGGATTCTTTAAGTACTTGAGGTAAGGTACAGGGTTATATGGTGGTAGCAGTGAAATAAAAAGGGTGAAGTAAAAGGTACACACAGAGTGCCAAGCTGGTTGCTGTGGGAACACAGAGAGGTCATAGAACCACATAACCAGGGGACAGAAATATACCGATTGCATCCATGGTTGGGAAAGATAAAAAGGAGACCAAGGGGAGCAGTCATAATAGGGGGCACTTGTAGTTGAACAGTGTTAGAGAGCCTTCTTCAACCATGTCTATAAAAGCATTAATAAAGGTCATTGGTTTGAACTTCTAGACTAGTTCGAACCTGCGTTTATTCCCTCTAACAATAAATGCGGCGTTACCATGCTTTCTTTGTATACTCTCCAACAATTGGGTCCCAGTTAGGCCAGGTTTGGCCCCCAAATCTGAGTTTCCTCATGCCTGCTCTGCTGCTTTTAAATTACCACCATTCACTTGGCCTCATGTTGCTTTTCCTAGTTCAAAAGGGGGGTCAGCTTTTTAAGCCATCTTTTCACAGAAAATCTCTGAGATTTCTTTAGGGCAACACATTGACACAAAGCTACATGAGTATATATGTTAGAAAGCTGTTGTTGTTTTTAAGTGAGTAAAGAAACAATACGGAGACATTTTAAGACTGAAAGGAGATACAAATGGGGAGAAAAGGGGAGGCTAAAGCAGAATGAGAATCAGCTATTTGATTATGCTTCCGGAGAAAAACTGTCCTAGTAAGCATAACAACTCGCTGTTACCTATTTGTATCTTATCACATCCATGTCAGGATTGCTTAATTTATTATATACTTGAATGCCCATATTTGTATTAGTCTGTGCTCTGCACTATCAACTTTGCCTGTGAAATGCAGACTACCGCGTTTCCCCATACATCAGCACCACCAAGAGCCAGTAGACAGGATCCAACACAGGTCTAATAAATTATACAACAGAACAAAGACAGCTTGAGTTCATTTTTATTGGCTTTCAAGAACAGAACAATGAACCAGGTTTTGTTATTCGTATGCGCAAGATGGCGAGAAGAATACCACTGGGAGAATGTGAATGATGTACTAGAAGATGCTAGCTTTAAACACGTGGTTTCTTACGAGAGGAGGTTTTGTCCATGATCACAAAGAAAAAAATGTGTTTCACTTCACACACAAAGATATATGACTAAAATCCTGCCATTCTAATGTACATAGAGTGGATATCAACAGCCATCTGAGATGCCCTAGGGAAACAGGCTAAAGCCAAGCCCATGGGTGGAACTACTGGAGGCTCACATTATTTTTGTTCTGCTTAGTCAATAGTACTCCCCTTTCTTCTGTTAACTGAACAGCTATTCTGTCTTCAAAACACAACTCTGAGTATTCATTAGGTTACAGAAGAAAGAAGAAAGTTCAATAATGGGGGAAATGGATTGCTTTATTTGCACTTCTTTCTTTCTTTTTTAAGCTTCTGGAGCATGTCACTAGAGCTATCATTTTAGCCATCTCAAACATGGCCTGAGGAGGACACATGGTGTGGCAACCTTGCTGAAGCTAAGAAGATCTGGGTCTGGACAATGTATGTGTGGAAGACCAGATTTGCCAACCTGAGTGAAAGAAATGTAGAAGATAATTTTAATCAAATAATTAAAGTTACAGATTATAAGATTACTAGAAAGCTAGGCACAAGTGGATGAAGAAAGCTTCATGGAGGTGGATCCTGAATACTTTACAACCCGCTTTCTGGCTTAACCGCTGTGGTTTAAGGTGTCTTCTGAACAGGGCCAGTATCTTGGTCCTGCTTTCTTTTAAGCCTTGTCCTGCAGAGGCTTGGTCTTATTACTTCTGAGTAGACATGCAGAGGCTTGGTGTTTTGAGATGTTATTTGAAAGTGATTCTTTCCTGCTTACATCTGTGTAGACAAGGCTTGTCCTACTTACTTGTGAGTAGACATGCTGCCCATACTTCCTTCTGAGTAGATATATTTGGGGTGCTATTTGAAAGTGCTGCTGAGTAATTTAGTCCTGCTTACTTCTGAGTAGCAGCCCCAGGACAAGGTGTCTCACCACTTCCACCTGAAGCAGGAGAACACACTCACTACTGCCACCCCCTTACTGACAGTGCTGCATTGTGTACCCCTTACACCCCTCCCTCCTTACCACTGCCACTTAATAGTGGCTGCAAAATTGGAGCAGTGACAGGCAAGGAGGGGTTTGGCTTTCCCTGAAGACCATTTTTCTGATCATAATTCCACCTGCCACCCCCTTCACTCAATATTTTCTCCTCTTGGGGTGAAAGATATGAAGACCTTGTATCTTTTCCCCACAAGCATGAAAATAGCTAGAGATCAGGATCTGGTCATGGGGAAAAGCCTGAAGGGAAATTGTTAAGCATTCTCCTCCATCACCTGTTGCTGCTCCATTCAAATTCACAGCCCCTTCTGTGGCTGCATTTGCAGAAAACAAAGTTAGAAGACTGCTTACATATCCCATTATTCTCATCTAGTTTAGCCATAATTAATTTTAAACACATTTTAAAAATGAAGTAGTCACGTCTCCCTTAAAACTAGCCAATATACTGCCATGTTTTTATCCAAGGGAGTTCCTTGTTCCTGAAATCTACACTTCTTTCTTATGTGCAAAAAAATGATGCCAATGCAACATTTTTCCTTTATGTAAGAAATGTTAGGGCAGGATGAAAAATGCATATGAATATATATTTTTAGGAAACATCAGCAAGTGGGATATTAGCCTCCTGTTGTCTTCTGCCTTTGGATCTTTCCTTCAAAATCAAGGTGGGTGTTTTATTCTTTTTAACTGGTATTCCTCTGCGACCTTCAAGCTTCCATGCACATTGTGGAAAATGTGCTTCATCCTTGCTGCTGTCTCATAACTCGGATGAAAATCTGCCATTTGACATAAATCTTCCAGTGAAACACAAGCAGTCCCTGTAGAGAGATAACCTCTGCTTTTATTTGCATCTGCCTAGTTTGACTTATGACAGAATTATGCCCCCAAAATAACATTTTAATAAGTGTTTACATGCTACCACTCCCCAAAGACTAAGCTGATAAAATTCTTCCTCAGAACTAATTATGCTTCAAGACGAGGGTTACTCTCTGTGGATATTGCACTGAAGCTTTACTGCAGAAGTTGCCTGGTAAGGCAAAGGAAGGGCTCCTCCATGTGGATAATGTTGCAGATTTGCACAGGTGAAAAGGAACATAGGTGAGACTGCATTCAGGGGTTTGACTTCATATAATCCTGTTATAATATGTCAATGACATTAAAAACATAAGAGCATTTGGAGGACGTAGACTCAAGCTATGCATGATGTTGAGTTCTTTCCTTCACTGTTTTTTTTTTTTTTTTTTACCACATACCAACTATTTTCCCTCCAGTCATTTTTCAGCAAGAAATTACCCTTCTCAGGTGGTGATCTCCGGGACACCACATCTCTGGGGTCTACAAGAAAGTGCCCAATATGCCAACGAACACCTCTCTTGGTGTACAAGAGGCTCCCTGTCCTTCCAGATTTTTATTTTATTATATTTCTTAAGAATTTTTTTTTAAAAAAAAACAACACAACAACAGAGAGGTTGCCATGCTGCAAAGCAAAGTGCCACCCTCCAACTCCATCTTTTCCTGGGTTCTAAAAAGTGGTTTGTATTTCTGAGCTCAGACCTTACCTGTGGTTTGTCCTTAAGTTCTTGGGAAAATTACATTTCTTTTAGGGCTTCTCTACATTTAGCAAAATTCCTGTTGCCTTTCAGGAATTTGTCTTCCAGGGTCTTCGTGGGTTTAATGATCACCACAATACATGCGCTGCCTCACCCCTTGTTTTTGTGGATCCATTCCCATAGGTATCTTTTATACAGCCAGCTACTTTATTGTGCGATTTTGATTTATTTCAGCATTTTGAGGGTTTTATAAAATGGTGGATTCCTGCTTGAAAATGGCAGGAGAGGCATTGGAGGTTGATTGGAGGAGGGCTTTAAATTGAATCTTACGGGGGCGGGAGACGTAAACCTCGAGGCAACGATGGATGAAGGCCAAGGCACCACAGTACAGAGAACAGCTCCAATAGTGCCCCAAAATAGTGTCCGCAACAATGTAGGAACAAAGCCAGACTATAAAACACATGGTCTTCGATGTCTATATACTAATGCCCAGAGCATGGGAAACAAACAGAACGAACTTGCTCTTATTACATGAAGGCAAATACGACTTGATAGGTATAACTGAAACTTGGTGGAATGACTCGCATGACTGGAATATAGCAATTGAAGGATATAACTTGTTCAAAAAGAACAGAAGAAATAGAAAGGGAGGTGGAGTTGCACTATATGTTAAAAATATCTATCCCTGCACAGAAATACAGGCGGATCAGACTGGGAGCCCCATCGAGAGCATCTGGATTAAAATAAATGGGGCAAGGAATAAAAAGAATATGATAATCAGAGTCTACTACTGACTACCCAATCAAGGAGAAGACGAGGATGAAACTTTTGAGAAACAAATTGCCAGTGTTTCAAGGAAGTGTGATGTAGTAGTGATGGGGGACTTCAATTACCCTGATATCTGTTGTGAGACCAATACTGCCAAAAGTGGCCCTTCCAAGAAATTCCTGACATGTGTGGGTGATAACTTTCTCCTACAGAAAGTGGAGGAAGGAACTAGAGGATTGGCAATCCTTGACTTGATATTGACCAATAGGGATGACTTAGTGGATAAAGTGGCAGTTACAGGAACTCTGGGGAAAAGTGACCACATCATACTTGAATTCTTAATTATGAAGGAGACAAAAGTTGAGTGTAGCCATACACGTACTCTGGATTTTAGGAAAGCTGATTTTAATAAACTCAGAACTATGATAAGTAAGGTCCCATGGCAAATGAGCCTAATGAGAAAAGGAGTGCAGGATGGGTGGGAGTATTTTAAAAAGGAAATTTTAAAGGCACAGTTACAAACAATTCCAACAAGGAGAAAAGATAGAAGACAAAAGAGGAAACCAATGTGGCTCCACAAAAAGCTTAGAGATGACCTGAAAACAAAAAGGGATACATATAGGAAGTGGAAGGAAGGCCAGGCTACAAAAGAAGAGTACAGACAAGTGGCACAGAAGTGCCAAAATGGCGTCAGGAAGGCTAAAGCTCAGAATGAGCTGACATTAGCGAGGGATGCTAAAAGCCATAAAAAGGCTTTCTTCAGATATGTGAGTAGTGAAAGACAGAGGAAAGAAATGGTGGTTCAACTGCTTAATGAGGATGGCAAATTGATAACAGATGACAAAGAAAAGGCTGAAGTGCTCAATTCCTACTTTGCCTCAGTCTTCACCCAGAAGCGGGTCTATGACCCCCCTGGAGAAAGTGAAGCAGAAGTTGAGGGGGCAGGATTGCAGTTTGAGATTGATAAACAAATGGTCAAAGAACACCTAATTTCCTTGAATGAGTTCAAATCTCCAGGGCCCGATGAACTGCATCCTAGAGTAATGAAGGAGCTAGCGAATAAACTCTCAGAACCTTTGTCTATTATCTTTGCAAAATCATGGAAGATGGGTGAGGTGCCGGACGACTGGAGGAGGGCTAACGTTGTCCCTATCTTCAAAAAGGGCAAAAAGGAGGAACCTGATCTCATTTTTTGATAAGGTAACCTCCCTTGTGGACCGTGGGAATGCTGTGGACGTCATATATCTTGACTTCAGCAAAGCTTTTGACAAAGTACCACATGACATTCTGATTAACAAACTAGCTAAAAGTGGGCTAGATGGAACAACTATTAGGTGGATTCACAGTTGGCTACAGAATCGGACTCAAAGAGTACTTATCAATGGAACCTTCTCAAACTGGGGAGAGGCAATGAGTGGGGTACCGCAGGGCTCAGTCCTGGGCCCAGTGCTCTTCAACATTTTTATTAATGATTTGGACGAGGAGGTGCAGGGAACACTGATCAAATTTGCAGATGACACAAAATTGGGCGGAATAGCTAATACCCTGGAAGACAGAAACAAACTTCAAAGTGATCTTGATAGGCTGGAGTGCTGGGCTGAAAACAACAGAATGAAATTTAATAGGGATAAATGCCAAGTTCTACATTTAGGAAATAGAAACCAAAGGCAGTTACAAGATGGGGGATACTTGGCTCAGCAAAACGAGAAGGATCTTGGAATTGTTGTAGATTGCAAGCTGAATATGAGCCAACAGTGTGATATGGCTGCAAGAAAGTCAAATGGTATTTTGGGCTGCATTAATAGAAGTATAGCTTCCAAATCACGTGAGGTACTGGTTCCTCTCTATTCGGCCCTGGTTAGACCTCATCTAGAGTATTGCGTCCAGTTCTGGGCTCCACAATTCAAGAAGGACGCAGACAAGCTGGAGCGTGTTCAGAGGAGGGCAACCAGGATGATCAGGGGTCTGGAAACAAAGCCCTATGAAGAGAGACTGAAAGAACTGGGCATGTTTAGCCTGGAGAAGAGAAGATTGAGGGGAGACATGATAGCAATCTTCAAATACTTAAAAGGTTGTCACACAGAGGAGGACCAGGATCTCTTCTCGATCCTCTCAGAGTGCAGGACACGGAATAATGGGCTCAAGTTAAAGGAAGCCAAATTCCAGCTGGACATCAGGAAAAACTTCCTGACTGTTAGAGCAGTACGACAATGGAATCAGTTACCTAGGAAGGTTGTGGGCTCTCCACACTAGAGGCCTTCAAGAGGCAGCTGGACAACCATCTGTCGGGGATGCTTTAGGGTGGATTCCTGCATTGAGCAGGGGGTTGGACTCGATGGCCTTGTAGGCCCCCTTCCAACTCTGCTATTCTATGATTCTATGATTCTATGATGTCACCACCACAGATTTATTGTGTCTTAGCAAATTGCCATTATACACAAGATGATGTCATGAAAAGGACCAGCAAACTTCTGTGAGTGACCAATCATAAGTGTGCAATAAATTGTTCATGTAGAGAAGTTCTTAGTCTCACCAATTTGCCTTTAGGGAAATGAGTGGTTTCTGACTTGCCAAGCCCACTAAGGTACCCATTTTATGAATGAGCAACCCCCCATGGTAGTCAGTGCTCTCAGCATTCTCCCAAAATTCCAAATGTGCCCACAAACTCAAAAATGTTGTGGACATATTTTCTTTTCCCCCATCTCAGGGGTGAAAAATAGGACCCAAGACATTTTGCTACATGGAGTAGAGGAGCAAATCCCACACCCCATCCCACTTGTCCTCTCCCCCAAGACAAGGTGCAACCTTTTATCAGCTTAGGTTGATATACCAACTACACCCTTATCTGGATAGAGATAGCCTAGCTACAGTTATCCATGCTCTGATAACCTCTCGTTTGGATTACTGCAATGCGTTATACAAAACGGTCCGGAAGCTTCAGCTGGTACAAAACAGGGCAGCCTGTTTGCTAACAGGGACTGGCCGACGAGATCACATTACACCAGTCCTTTTACAACTTTATTGGCTGCCAGTCCAGGTCCAGGCCTGATTCAAAGTGCTGGTACTGACATTCAAAGCCCTAAATGGTTTTGGGCCAGGTTATTTGAAGGAACGCCTCCTCCCATATGTACCTGCCCGGACCTTAAGTTCATCTACAGGGGCCCTTCTCCGTGAGCCCCTGCCAAAGGAAGTGAGGCAGGTGGCTACTAGGAGGAGGGCTTTCTCCGCTGTGGCACCCCGGCTGTGGAATTAGCTCCCCAGAGAGGTCCGTCTGGCACCTACACTGTACTCTTTTCATCGCCAGCTGAAGACCTTTTTATTCACTCAGTATTTTAACACTTAATTTTAACTTAAATTTGGATTTTGCTGTTCTGACTCTGTATTTTAGTCTTGCATCAATTTTGCTGCGTCGTTTTATCCTGGTTGTGCTTTTGGTACTATATTTTGTATTTGTGTTTTCAGATTGTTGGTTGTTTTATTATGTTCTTCATGGTTTTAATTTTTGTGAACTGCCCAGAGAGCTTCGGCTATTGGACGGTATAAAAATGTAATAAATAAATAAATAAATAAATAAATAAAAATAGTATTCAACACCAGTCAAGTTATTTGTGGGGGGAGGGAACACAGGTGGTTTTGTTACCACAATAAAAATACAATAATAATAAATTAAATCATGACCAACTTGCTGCCTTTTCATGGCACTCCATAATCAGCTGACTGAGATGCCCCTTTCATTTGACCTTATGGTAAAACCAATCCTGAATAAGCAGGTTGAAAAAGGGTGAAAAAGGAAGAAGCAGCAATGTGGTGAAACAGAGACTTTCCCAAGTGCATCCTCCACTTGGGCTCCAAAAGGCACACAGCTCCTCCTAGCGATTTCAACCTTTACATCAGACGTGGCTTGCAATTATCCCTGATCTCTTGCTACAATTCTGCATAGTAGCTGCCTGCCTTTATCGATGTCTAGACAGTGCGCAGCAGCTGCCATGCACATGATTTAGCTTTTTGATATGCATTGGCAAATGCTGGGAAAGCGGTGATAGCAATGTTATTCCAGAAGCTGGATCTTGCATGTGGAAGTGCACACACAGGGTTAGCAAGCACCACATGCGGGATTTCAAAGCTGCTTTCCCTTGTCGCACAAATCTCACCACAAGGAGGAAATCAGGTGAGCCTTAGGAGAAGGAAAGAAGAGGGCCCCTCCTTCCTTACACTGTAGCTTAGCAGCATAACTGAATATATCATAACAATTGTGCCCTTTTTCAGCTAATTTCAACACAGTGATAGACTAATATGTTATGAACAAATTTAGATATTGGGCCATCACAGATTTGCCTGTTGATGCCTGTTGACTAAATATCAATCATTTTACAAAATTGAATACATTTATAATGAAAACTACAGCAACGTAAGTTAAATACATGCAATTAACATAGCCTAGAATTGATATGTATCTAACAAAGTACCTGAATACTTCTGCGGTTCACGTTTCCTAAACCACAGTAAATACAGTATACAATTATGTAAATGTGTAAATATAATTGTTCCATTGCAGGTGGTGATTAAACCAGATAGTGCCCCTCCCCCCAAATTACACTGGTTGACACCAGGGGACTGTCTATACATGTTGCGTCAATTATATGACACAGCTGCAGCTTCGCAGCCACCACGGGGCTTTCCCACGAAGCTGCGCATTGGAAAAGTCATGGACTTAACCCAACTTTTTCAATGGGAATGACATCAGAACGACGCTTCTACTGTCTGACATAGCTCTGGGGCCATTCCGGAGGAAGTTCCTGGTGGAAGGTGACTAGTGATTGGTCTCTTTCCACCAGGAACAGGGCAGAGGGGGCAGCTCTGGTTCCTGGATGGCTGCTGGGACCCCTGCACTCTCTCCTCGGTGTCAGGATTACCCGACAGCACCCCAGGACAGGAAAACCATGGGGTTCCAGATGGCTGCAGTACCAACCCAGCGCCAAATCCAGGTGTCCGAAATGATCAACATCTTCCCAAAATACAGCAGAAACAAAATGGAGCCTGGGCATCATTTGCCAATAAATAAGAAAGGAGCTACTTACAAGTCCAGAATAGTCTAAAAAGAGAGACCTAGGGAGTGGTTACAGATCGCAGGCAGAAAGTCTTCTCAGATTCAATTATCTTGGAGAACTACCAAGAGCATTTCAATTGGAAAGGCTAGATGAAGGAAGGACACACAGAGACAGACAGACAGACAGAGAGAGAGAGAGAGAGAGAAGCTTATCCAGGGCCACCCAGTGAGCTTCAGCAGTGAACACTGATTTGGACCTGCATTTCCCACATCCATAGCCAATACACTTCCCAATGTGGTACCCTCCAGATGTTTTGGGCTACAACCCCCATCATTCCTGACCACTGGATGTGTGGTTGTGACTTATGGGAGTTGTAGTCCAAAACATCTTGCTGGCATCACTTTGAGGAAGGCTGACTGACTGACTACCACACTGGCAGGCTACTAGTGTACACTTATATAGTTTTGGCAAGATATCCGCAGGCTGGCGTCAAATGTTCTGAATTTTAAAGATATAAATTACCAAATATTTGCACAATATTTTAAGCAAGACAAAGTTTTTTTATTATGACTTTAGAATTCAAAGCCGCAACAAGAATGGAAAGAATTAGGCTGTGTACTGACCAGTGGGTAAATCTCGTTGAACACTATTAGGCTTACTTCTGAATTAACATGCACAGAATTGCACTGTTCTGCTCTTAACTCAGTATCACTTCCCTCTAGGTGTTAAAAAAATCTGTACAGTTTGTGATCATTACATGATGTTGCCATAAGCTCCAGGAAGAAAGGAAGGCCATTTCTACACCTGCCTTTTCCCCCGGGATTGTCCCAGGATCATTCCTGTGCATCCAAATGACACACAGGGGATCCCAGGAGCAGGCAGGGACAATCCCTCCATTTTCTTGGGATAATCCTTAGGTGTAGAAAGGGCCTGAATCTCTCTTTCCCTCAGGAGCACCACAGACATGGGCACAATCAAGGTAGACTTTCCTAATTCCTTCTGTTCTCAGTATGGGTTTAGGGGGGGTGTATTTGCCCTATAGCAGGTTTGTTGAGCCCCTTTCAGCCTGGGCCAAATTCATTTTCAGAGAAGCCCTTCTCCGCGTTCCAGTGGTGGGTGGGCAAAGGGGAAAAGATGGGCTCAAGATAGCAGTATAGTTTAGCTTAAAGCTCTTACAGAAACTAAGCCTTACAAAAGGGATTTCAACCTTTTCGAATCTTGAGTATTGCGTCCAGTTTTGAGCACCACACTTCAAGAAGGATGCAGACAAGCTGGAGGAGGGCAACCAGGATGATCAGGGGTCTAGAAACAAAGCCCTATGAGGAGAGACTGAAAGAACTGGGCATGTTTAGCCTGGAGAAGAGAAGATTGAGGGGAGACATGATAGCACTCTTCAAATACTTGAAAGGTTGTCACACAGAGGAGGGCCAGGATCTCTTCTCGATCCTCCCAGGGTGTAGGACACAGAATAATGGGCTCAAGTTACAGGAAGCTAGATTTCGGCTGGACATCAGGAAAAACTTCCTGACAGTTAGAGCAGTACGACAATGCAACCAGTTACCTAGGGAGGTCATGGGCTCTCCCACACTAGAGGCATTCAAGATGCAATTGAACAGCCATCTGTCAGGGATGCTTTAAGGTGGATTCCTGCATTGTGCGGGAGGTTGGACTCGATGGCCTTAATAGGCCCCTTCCAACTCCACTATTCCATGATTCTATGAATGAGGTGAGGAAAACATGCAAATTCTGGAAAATCACAAAATGACCGGCAGTCAGGGGAAAGGGTGTAGGGACAACGGAAGGGAGTGGAGCCATCTGGTGAAACCTGGTGGGGCGGATTGATCTATACCAGTGATCCAGTCTCGGGCCTGATAGGAGTTCCAACTCCACTACCATCACCTCAAGGGATAAGGGCCATCTACTAGCCCAGAATCTGTTGTTCCAGGTCAGGCAGATGCAGGCATTCTTTGATACAGCTTTCCAAATGCCATGATTAATGTCAGGAGATGCTATGTGATTCCCTTTATATGCTTCCCTTTTGCCTGTACTTTAAAATACTTAAGAATGGCCAGCAGGGGCTTTCTCCTTGGTTACCTTACATCTGAGCTGCTTTACCTCAGGTAGAAATATGAACCCGACTGTGGCACTACAGGGACTAACTGATTTATGGTGGCATGAGCTCTCATAGAAACAATCCACTTTATCAGGTGCGTGACAGCTTACTTTCTTATGCAACTGAACCGATGACTTGGGATGCTGCCGACAAAGGTTTGCGCTGCAATAAATCGGTTAGTCTCACAGGGGCCACAGCATTCCTTGTCATCTTCACTGCAACAAGTCCCAGCTTATCCAGATGATGCTTTTCTAGCAGCACAACAAACATGCTGCTTGTGCGTTGTGAGAGCTCCAGAGGGGTTTTTGTTTGGTTTGGTGATAGGTAAGCCTTCAGGGGACATCATTTTCTGAAAGCACTCAAGGGGGCAGTGTGTTGCCATTCATCATCATCATCATCATCATCATCATCATCATCATCATAATTTTGCTCCTGATATGAGTGGTGCAGCTATGGCTGGACTTTAGGCCAAAGTCCAGGGCCTCTAGTCTCAGGTTTTCCATCAGCACTTGGGTTAGCATGGGAATCCTGAGGCCAGTGGAGGCTGCTGGCTCCGTTTTCAACGGGTCTATGAATCCATTCTGGGTTTTAGTCAGAACCAGCCAGAACTCTAAAGGACCTACTGAAGGTGCTGAACCTAGTTTGGGGATAGGGTTTAGGATGTTGGCTAGTGCCTTTAGAGTTCTGGATGGTTCAGACGAAAATCCAGAATGGATTCACAGCTCCACCAAGATCAGAGCCACCATACTCCACTGCCAGGCCCATCAGAGCTGACCCCGCTGACCTCAGCATGCTTTCATCTTACTTTTAAAAACATTTGTAGTCGAGCATGTACCTGGTTACTGATGTTCATTTTATTATTTTCACTTACAATACATAGGGTTGGATTCAGATTTACACTGAAGCCAACGGTGCTGATGGAAGTCAACTTCTCTGCTCCACTCCTTATCACAGCTGCCCATCCAGCCCCCTGAAAATGCTACACAGCATTTTGTGAAATGGGGTGAGCTGTGGTGTGAGGGGAGGATTCCCAAAATCGGGTGGAGGGACTCAGGCTTGTAGCCAGCCTGAAAGTTCGGGGAGGGGGCCAGGGGGCCAAAAAACGTAGGAGGCAGTTCGTCCAGTTTACAGGCCTTTTAAAGACAAAATTGTAAACTGTTTTTAATCATACGTTTATGGGGTGGGTGGGAAATGGGGCAGAGAAAATGTAGGGGGCAGCCCCCACCCCTAGCCCCCACCTGGCTACAGGCCCAGAAGGACCTTCTGTGAACAGAATCCTTCCTCTAACAGAAGGTAGATACTGGATCGAAGCCCATATTATTCTCTCTTTTTTTACACTAAAATTGTGTTTATTCCCCAGTAAATGTGCTTAGCATCAGGGCAGCAGAAACGAACACTTGTTTTATTTCTTTAGACATAATGGTGTTGTGATTTGAGTTTGGAAAGCAAAACTATTCATGCTCAGAGTTGTTTTTTAATCAGGGTTGGTAAACAGGGTTTTTGTTTTGTTTTTGCACTAACATATCAGGAAGAAGAAGGGAGGGAGGGAAAAGAGAAATGTCCATTGTATTCTTCACAACTGAAATAATACAAAATGGCTACCTAAAGGGAGGGGTCATAAGACCATGGAGCCCAGGATCCAAAATTTCCCAGCTGTACCAGTGGGAATAGTGCGTTCTGTGTGGAATGTGGCTGTGTGAAGACCAGGGACATCTATTCGATAGCAACGGTCATCACTTCACCTATACCAAAAAACACCACTCCTTTTCCCTCCGCCTACGCCAACATCATTTTGTGAACTTTCGTTCTTTTTTAAAATCCTGGGGGGTGGGGCAGGGGGAACTAACTTTGGCATTTGTACATGTTTTTAGCACAAGATATATATATTTTAAAAAAAACTACATAAAAGCCAAATCAGAACCATGGTGAGGGAGAAAAGAGGATGTAAACCTGTCCTCACTACAGTTCTGATAGTAATTGGGTATCTTACTCCCATGTCCATTCACAGTGGGACCTTTTCTCTGTTTGCAAGCATATGGACGGGAAGGTGTGATTCCAATTCGGACTGGAATGAGGGCATCCCCCTCCCCCACACCGCAATCCGGATCTTGCTCAGCCACCACCACCACCCAGCTCTTCATCTTTTTAAAAAGAATTGCAAGCCAGGCCAACAGGCATAAATAACACCACATTTCGTTTGTCCTTTAGTTTCTCCTGCTGTATCACAGTCACAAGAGTCCTCAGTTATAAAAAAAAAAAAAAAATCAAATCACCACTAGCAACTGGCAAATCCGCAGCAATGCTCTGCCATTTCATGAATTTGGATTTCCCCCATTTTTTTAAAAAAAAAAAGCTTTTGAAAGGACATGTATTATTCACCCTTTCAAGTGCAGAATCTCCTCTGATTAAAAAGCATGAATATATTTGTCTCTTTCCCTACACACACGCAGAGAGAGAGAGAGAGAGAGAGAGAGAGAGAGAAAGCAAGGCAAATCTTCCCCCACCATTCTGAATGGAATAGATGTTACAATATTGTCTTTTCCTCAGGACTTGCATTATTATCACACAAATGATAAAATGTGTATGTTGAGCATTTTAATATGAAAGATTAAGTTGCCACTGATCCCTTTTTGCACTATTTATATTAAGATCTCATCACAGTCCTAGGGTCTCCAGTGTGAAACCTGCGGTCACTAATGTGTTTGCAAACACCTCTTGACACCCGCCAGGTTCCCTGGCCTCCTATTTCTTTTTATTTTATTTCTTACAGGTTTGGTTTGGTTTTGTTTTTTAAATTAACTGGGAGACTGGCATAGTGCAAAGCAAAGAACCGCCCTCCTGTGCCAGCTTTATTTAGCAAAAAACAGAAAGAATTCTTTTGGAAAGGGAGGCAAGGTGGATAACTGGGCTAAACACAGCCATTCCCTTTGGCCTTAATGAATCTCTTGATTTGTCAGCCCTGCTTACTCTTACTTGAGTAAGTATATCTACTTTTGTAATATAAAATACACTTCTTGGTTTTATTATGTTTTAATTATTTATTATGAATTGTACTATATCTTGATGTCTTGTTGCAATGTATTCTAAAGTTTTTTTGAAGTATATTGTATGAGCATATATGATTTTACAATTCCTTACTCTTATAAATATTATATTATATATTCTTTTAGATTGCCCTGAAGAAGGACTTCATAAGTCCAAAACGCGTTGGCATATACAAATAAATATTTCCTAGACATATCTCCGTTTCTGTCTCTTGCCTTTGGCTTTTTTTCACATGCTATTTGGGTTTCCTTTTGTTTTGGGCGTTTTTGTGATTGGCCATACCCACTAATAGGCAAGCTTCCCATGGTAACCATTTTGTGAGAGTACCCAAGAGACTCTTTCCAAATGTGCCCACCTACCCAAAAAGATTGATAGTTGATGAAGGAGAGACAAAGGGGAAGAATTTGTAATGTGAGCAAGTATTCTGGCCTTTGTACATTTCCCATTCCTATTCCAAAATGATTAAATCAAGAGCTACTTTAAGCTTCATATGTCAGAAAACACACTTTGACATCATCTCAATCATGCCTAGCACAGCTACTCTTCTGAAATGTTAATGAAGTAGTAACAATTTACTACTTCATTCCAGAAACTGATAGATTATCAGAGCCAGCCTAAGATATTGTGTTGCCTGAGGTGGAAAATCCAAATGTCACCTGCTACATTCTCAGTTATAAATTAATATTAACTAACAATCTGATGCCCAAAGTCTGCCGCTTCAGGTAGCCACCTCAATTTGCCTTGTGATGGGGATGACCCTGTGAATTATTTCTTTTTTCAAAAATAGTGTATCCCTAATCAAGAAACATCATCCTTCACCAGCCAGATGGAACTGAGTAAAATGGAGTTTAAAGGTGATGGAACATTGCCATCTAATGGCAATTTGCACTTATTACATGTTAAAATATTAGCTTCATCCAACACACAGCATGTGCAGTTCAGTAGTCCCAAGGTCTCCTTTTGTTTTAGTTCTTCCTAGTGGTCTCTATAAAAGAGGTCATTTTTGTTCAAGTGAAGATACACGGTGAAGAAAAAAGCATAAACCACTCTGAGCAATGACCAAAAGTCTTTACTATGGAAAACTCCATGGAAACACAGAGGTCTGTCTCTTGCTATAAGAGTCTGCTCGCTGTTTGAGGCCTTATTCTCCACGCTATCTTTGCAGAGGCTTCAGATGGTGGCAGCCAGCAACCAGGCCTTACAGCAGCGGTGCCGAATCTCAGCCTGAATTCCATTTTTGAGAAGCCCTCAGGGGGATGCATTCTGGTGCTAGGCAGGACCAAAGGCAAAAGGGGTGGAGTCAGAAATCCTAGCTTGCTTAAGCATAAAGCCCTTACTGCCAGTAACTAAACCTTAGACAGGCATTTCAACCTTTTAGGATGGGAGAAAACTGTACAAAAGCCAGGAAACCAACAAATGATCAGGCGTTGGGGGAAAGGGCATGGCCAGACAGGGAGGGCCAGATTTTTGGGAGTGCTATAAAGTATGGTGACCATATGAAAAGGAGGACAGGGCTCCTGTATCTTTAACGGTTGCATTGAAAAGGGAATTTCAACAGGTGTCATTTGTATATATGGAGAACCTGGTGAAATTCCCTCTTTATCACAATAGTTAAAGCTGCAGGAGCTATACTAATGAAAATTAGTATGAAATTCCCTGAAATTGCTGAAATATGCTGAAATTCCCTTTTCAATACAACCGTTAAAGATACAGGAGCCCTGTCCTCTTTTTCATATGGTCACCCTATATAAAGCTTTTGGTTGACTATGAGCTTTTCTACACAAGACTGTTAATCACTGTATCTCCTACAATTTCATCACAGAATTGAGAGCCAATGTGGTATTGCGGCTAGAGTGTTGGACTGGGAGTCGGGAGATCTGGGTTCTAATTTCACGTGGCCATGGAAGCTCGCTAGATGACTTTGAGTCAGTCACAGACTCTCAGCCCAACCTTGCCCTCACAGGACTGTTGTTGTGATGATACAATGGAGATGAGGAGGATTGTGAACGCCGCTTTGGGTTCCTTGGAGGAAAAAAGGCGGGATATAAATGTAATAAAGAAATAAAAATTGAACTCTACACGAGGAGCTTTTTCCTTTCCTACTTTTTTACTACATAACCTCTAGGTGGCGATGTGTTATAATAGAATATTGCAATTATACAAGTAAGAAAATACCTTATCTTTTGCTTTCAGAAATAATATGCCATTTTTCCTGCTCTAACACACACACCCAAGAAAGCACTCTTTTTAAAAAGCAGCAAAATTGAAGGATCACTGCTATGTCTAAAGAACTTGTAAACAACCGTGAATAAAGGATCATGAGTGCACAATAAATGCCTCATGTAGAAAAGCTCTGTCTTATCTTCAATATTGTTTTCTGTGGCTGTTTCATTGTTATTATTGAGTTATATCATTATACAAGTGGGACCTGTAACTGGTTTTCCAGTTTTTCCCCCAGCAGTCAGTCAACTAGTATTCAATGACAAATGAGTACACTAGTTCTCACTGGGCTTCATGGAGCAGGTTCCCCCTCCCCTTAGGGTTTGTTTCTCAAGAATTTGTTTTTGGGAGCTTCTGCAAAAACATGCAGTTCCCCAAACCTGCCAATACCATTCCTTGTGAATAGGTGCCACACATTCTGGCTACATAAGCAACAGCACTGACAGCCCAAACATCAGAAACAGAAAGATTGTTAGTTTTAATGTGTGTCTATGTGTTTGTGAACCAGTTTGAACTTCTCAGAAAAGCAGTATATAAAGATTCTAATAAAAACATAAATAAGAGCCATATTGAATATTTTTCAGAAGTAGGATTGCCTCTTTTGAGCCTAGAGAGAGCTCTTTTTCTGCTAATATTCTGCGGCAAAAAAATTGTGCATCAGACTCTGGTTGGCTCCACTCTGGCATTCCATCCTGTAGGACAGCCAGATACCTGTTTGGTACTGTTGATGGAGGAAAAAGAGAGGCGGCCAAATGGATTGGAAATGCTGGAAGAGGTGAAGCAGATCTGAAGAGCATATCCCTGCTTCAGAGTAGAAATGCTGCCAGGTTCGCTATCTAAAATTTGGAGTGGATTCCAACTTCTTGCCGACACCAGAATAAATTCTGCACCCACAAGTGCTCTTACTCGGGTTTAAAAATTGTCTATTTCAAATGGGGTGCACAGGCAGTCTATGGCAGTACACGTGGGCAGCTAGTGTCAAACAAAACAAGGCACACAACATGTTCTCCACTAGTACCCTGGGAGCCTTTATGATATGGGCCACACTACACTAAATGTGTAATTTAAAACTAAATAGTTGGTTGGGGGGAGGGATAGGGATCAGAATCATGGCAGGCAGGCAGGGAAGCAGACTTGAACCCTTTTCCCTTGATGTGGGACAGGCAAAATAATGCACCCAGCCCACCACCCTCAAAACTGCTATTTGCATTGGGAGCAAAAAAAATTCTTTGGCATTAGTCCTTTTGCACAAAACACACTTTAAAAAATTGTAGCCTATTCATCTGTGCAATCACTGCTGGCTTGATGTTTTGGGAGGGCCCTTAAACAAGATATCCTCAATGGCCCCTCTCCCTCCTCAGTGAGCCTATCTGCTCACCACCAAGTCCAGGGGTCCCCTGATGGGTTGTGGGTCTCAGCAGGTACCCAATCATGCCTACCATGTTCAGTCTTGCAAAATTACCTGTATTAATACATCTTCATCAGTGCAACCTGATATATCCTGACCATCAAAGGCAGTTGACATTCCCCACTTATTTCTGTTCCAACTTTTGGACACAATAGGAAATATAGAGGGGACTAGCATTGAAATCAAATATGCAGGTGTTAAACATTGCAGTGATTCAAACACATGCACAACAGAAGTATAGAACCACATGAAACTATAGCGGAAACAATGATCTGGATTCTAAAAAGTTGGTCTTGTCTTTGATAGAGTACTAGATTTATCTGGTAAATTGGAACTTAAATCGGAAATTATATTCAACTCCATCTCAAATTTCTGCAAATAAAAGGATATTTCTGAAGTATTGGAGATACCGGTCTGTTGGGTTATTGTGCTAGAACTTTTCTCTCTCTGGAACTCTGTTTGTGCTCAGAAACAAACACACATCACGCAGGTCTTACACAGCAGAGCTGGTTTATTTCTTTCAGGCTTCTGTGCAGTCCAATTCAGATCAGTTCAGATCAGCACACTGAGGCATACACAGAGAGCAGTGATCATAGAGCAGTGATCAGTAAGCAGTGATCAGTTCTATTTTACACAAGTGAGAAACTATATACACATCTTATACAATTCTTATCTACATTACATACAGCTGTGATGAGGCTAACTTAGAATCTTGGCAAGGTTCCCAGAACAGCCTCTATCTCAAGGTAATTGCCCACAGATATACTTTCTCTGTTTAACCCTGAGATAGCCATACACACACAATTTTAATGACTAAGCAAGTATTTCTTTTCATATACTTAACAGTCTTCTTCTTGCGCATGTTGTTTAAATTGTGTTACAATCTGAGACCTAGCTTTAAAGCATCTCTTTGTGTTTTATTATTGAACATTCCACCTGTTCTGTTTTCTTTCTGAATATGAGCAAAACATTTACTCTTAAAAACCCTTATATGTGACACTCTAGGTTTTCTTTTGTAAAACATTTCATATGGAGTTTTTTCATGTACAGAGTGGTAAAGCTTGTTTAACAAATAATTTGAGGTGGACAAAGCTTCTGCCCAGAACAGGTTAGACAATCCTGACTCTTTCAATAGAGCTCTTAACATGTTCTGCAAGGTTCTGTTTTTTTTTTTTGCAACTCCATTTTGAAATGGTGAATATGGAGCAGTAAGGTCATGTTGTATACCCTCATCACTGAGGAATTTTTTAAATTGGTTGCTAAGAAATTCACCTCCCCGGTCCGTTCTTAGATTAGCTATAGGTTCTTTAAATCTATTTTTATTCTATTTAACAAAGGCTTTAAACTTTCTAAAAGTTTCACTCTTCTGTTTTAACACATACACAAATCCAAATCTATTGTAATCATCAACAATAGACAAGAAAAATCTGTTTCCTCCTTGACTTGTCTCAAAAGGACTTGCAAGATCTGCATGAATTAATTCAAAAATTCTTTTTGTTGTTCTCTCACTATGTTTTGGAATGTTTGACTTATGACACTTGGTTTCACTGCATACATTACATTCTACATAGTTAGAACATGGTTTGATTTTCACCCCTTCACACAATTCTGGAATCTTAGAAATTGTTTTATAGTTAGCATGACCAAACCTTTTATGAGTTAAATGGATGCACTCTTGGTGTGTTTGCAATTGGCTATTGTTTTTGTTGTGACTTTGCTGGCTACAACTTCATTTTCTGTACAAGTATTAATCACATATAAAGATTCTTTTATTATTCTCTGCACACACACCTTGTTTCTCTGTTTTATAGTACAATTTTCTTCAGTAAAACAAACTTCATACCCCATTTCTGTTAACTGAAACACACTTAGAAGGTTTGTTTCTAATTCTGGTACATATAAAACACTTTGTAGTTCAACTCTTAGACAATCAAAATATACATTATTCACACCACAAATTTGGATTTTTGTTCTATTTGCAAGGGTAACACACTTTTGTTCTGAAGTAGAAGTTTCCAAGGTTACAAATGAAAGTTTGTCTTTTGCCATACTTATTGAAGCTCCAGAGTCCAAAAACCAAGGATTCATTGTCTCTTTGACTCTTGTTAGAAGACACTTCTTTGTTGATTCAGCTTCATTCATGTTGTTTTCTTCTCTCCACTTTGCTGTCAACAGCTTTTTCTTCTTGTTGTTGCAATCCCGCCTTAAGTGTTCTGTGGAACCACAATTAAAGCATTTCTTTGCCTTTAATGCAGCCACCACGTCAGAAGATTTATGGCTTTGTTGAAATTCAGCCACAGGATGTTTAAGGCTCTGTTGTTTTGAAGCTTGTCTTCTTTCATAGGTTTCCAGTAGTTTTCTAGCTACATACTCGAGGGTTAAATTTTTCTCCTCTTGACTTTCCATCATGGTGACAACCGCGTCGTACGATGAATCAAGACTTGACAAAATCTCATAGACTTGGTGTATAGTTGTAAACTCCATCTCTCGTGCCCTGAGTTGATTGAAGATTTCTCTCATGCTTTTCAAATGGTTTGACATAGACTCCCCTGGTTTCAGCTTCATTCCATACAGCTTCCGGGTTAGAATTACTTTACTGCCCGCTGTTTCTCTTTGATATACAGCTTGTAGCGCATTCCAGCACTCTTTTGATGTATTCAAAAACTGAATGAAGGAAATTTGAGAGTCTTCTACAGCTAATGCAATAACTGCCATTGCTTTTGCATCGTCTTTAAACCATTTAGCATTCTGTGGATCTGCTCTATCTGGTGGATCCTCTGTGACTACATACCACAGTTCAGCCTGAATCAGATACATTTGCATTTTGTAAGACCATAATGCATAGTTAGAGTCATTCAGCTTTTCTAACAATTGATGCAAACCAGACATATTAGCTCCTGCCATTTCCTCTGCTTTAGGAATTTGTATCTCACCGTCCTCCTGCTCAGAGTCCTCCTCAGAGTCAGCCGACTGAGATTTTTCCTCACTTTGCAGCACTGGCTTTAGCTTGATGTCTTCTTTCATCAACAGTTTTCTGTTTTAGCAGACTCCTGGTTCTGATATTGCACCGTTCTCATCAAGTTCTGGTTCTTCTGCCTGGATTAGGCTGGCGTAGGCTGGTCTAGGCTAGACTGGGCCCATAACCTTTGTTGGGTTATTGTGCTAGAACTTTTCTCTCTCTGGAACTCTGTTTGTGCTCAGAAACAAACACACATCACGCAGGTCTTACACAGCAGAGCTGGTTTATTTCTTTCAGGCTTCTGTGCAGTCCAATTCAGATCAGTTCAGATCAGCACACTGAGGCATACACAGAGAGCAGTGACCATAGAGCAGTGATCAGTAAGCAGTGATCAGTTCTATTTTACACAAGTGAGAAACTATATACACATCTTATACAATTCTTATCTACATTACATACAGCTGTGATGAGGCTAACTTAGAATCTTGACAAGGTTCCCAGAACAGCCTCTATCTCAAGGTAATTGCCCACAGATATACTTTCTCTGTTTAACCCTGAGATAGCCATACACACACAATTTTAATGACTAAGCAAGTATTTCTTTTCATATACTTAACACGGTCCTATTTACAATGTACTTTTAAAAGTAACATAGGGTTGAGCTCAGCAACATTTTGTTTTATGAAGTGATTTTGTTGAGAAAAACTGCTGGAAAATCAATGTTTTAGCAAGAAGGCAATCATTTAGTGTGGAAAATCCACTAAAAACCAAGCCAGCCATTTTGTGAGCCATAACATGAGGGTGATAGCCATGCTGTATGAAACTGAGATCTGGCCACTCTTAAATTTCCAATGAAACAATTGATATCATTGTTACCTGAAGGCTTGTTGAAGTCCCACCCGGTGTCCTACTAGAAACAAAGTGTATGTTTTGCTCCTTTGGTGAACACAAAGGGTTGGATCCAGAACCATCATTCTGCCAGCTGAAGGATACCACTTGAAGAACAGGATTTCCCTGTCCTCTCCTCTCCCCTGCAGCTCCAGTGGGTTGGGGACCTCCAGAACAGGCTTGGCATGCACACAGTTGGCTGCAAGAGGGCAGGAAGGATGGGGAAGTCTTGTTCCATAAGCAGTATCCTTCCATTAGCAGAATGACTGTCTGGATCCAGCCTCTAATGTGACACATAACAATAATTCTAAATATTTTGGTGGAAGTGTGCCTGTGTGTGTGTGCATGGCCAGCATCAAAAGTTGGTCACCTGATGAAGATGTCCTGATACAGGTAATTTTGAAAGACTGAACACAGGGCCAGCGTGTCAAGGGTCGGCATGGCTGGGCCCCTGCCTGGGCCCACCACTCAGTAGGGGCCCACTAAAAAGAGTCCCATGGACTTGCTCCTCCTTTTCATCTTTGCAATCTACCTGTTCACCTGGCCCAGACAATGCCACTGCCTACTTGCTCAGTGGCTCTCTACTTGTCAAGAGGTGGCAATGTTGAGAAAGAGGATGAAGAGCAATAGCAGCTGGTGACAATGGCGGCAGGAAGGTAGACTCAATAAGGCAGGCCTCCTGTTGAGGGTGTCTTGCCCAAGGGCCCTGAAAAAAACTGAAACTAATGCCATGCATGTGCCTATGTCCATGGTGCATATGTCACCTTCATATCCCAATCCATACTTTAAATGTTTCATTGATATAGAACTTCAGCATAAATAAACGGGAAGAAAACAAACTGAACCGGTTTGGAGAGCCCAGGAAGCGGGGAGGGGAGAAGATGGCCTATCTGCTTTTTGATCAGCTGAATCTTGAAAAGATTCCATTTACCAGCTGGGATGGAGACCCATGCCTGCCCCACACAAGCCAATTATTCCAAAGACACCACAGTGTAGAATAAAAATATGCATGTTACTTTCTCTTTATATTTACTACGGGTATAATTAAATCTTAGGGGGGGAAGCCTAACAGGATGTAGGCTATCAACTGGCAATTACTCAGCCTCACCTGGTGATCTGCAAAGAAAGAGATCCTTTTCTCTCTGACTCTATATGTAATAATTCTTCCTCCTGGCCTTCTATTCCCCCTCCATGCTGTTTCATTGTAAATATTTTAAAGACGCTTGATTCATCATAGTGCTATTGGCAAAGCCTAATAATTTGTATTGGATTTGGCAAGGACGATTAGCCAAATAGTCTTCCAAAACCCATTGAATGCAGTGGAAAGATCTCCAGTTGGGCATAAATGCAGGCCCATTTCTTTTCCCCCTTCAGCAATTTTCTGTGCTTGTTTTCCTCCTCCTGTCATAGTACTAAGTCATTCCCTTTCACATCTCATAAAACTTCTGTCATGTTTTCAGTACATGTTTTCAACTATGGACCAAACTACACGTGAGGCTATTGGAGGGTGCTGATAATTACTGGGATCACAGCCAGTGTGGATGGGGAATTTAACCCTTCCCCCCTGCCTTAGCACTCGTCAACATATCCTCTTCTTTACAATAATTGAAAAGACTATCTCTAACATGTACTAGAATTCAATGGGTTTATACTGAAAGCATGGAGATGATAAGGCAGATTTCATACATAGTTTGGTGGGGATGTAACAAAGTAGGAGCTTTTTAGATGCAAATTATAAGTTTGATAAATAAAAATGTACAAACTAATTTCTCCATGAACCCAAACATTTGCTTATTAACTTTTTTATGAGGCGTAGTACCACAGGACAAGCAGACTCTTTTGTTTCATATGGTAGTAGATACTACATTATTGAGCAAATACTAGAAATCTAAGCAAATATGTAAGATAAGCTTTGGGAGTTAGCAGTACTAAATGGAATCTACTGGGGTGCTTCCAGATGAGCAGGGAGATGTAGTGGTCTTTCCAACTACATGTAGTGATCACCCAACAATATTAAAGAGATGAAGAAAAGAGTAAACACATTGGCACTGGCAATTCAAAAACATTCGAACTCTGAAGGCACAATGACGCTGTCGACTGATGTGGGTAACAATAGGTCGAAAGAGAGAGAGGCCTCCCTGTGCTTTTAAAGTATTTAGCACAACTTGTCTCAGCAGGACCGGCATCAAGGGCTCGTCTCAGCAGGGCCAGCATGGACCACTGACAAGAAAGCTCTGAAGTTGCTCCTCCTCTTCACCATTGCATTGTTCATCTGCCTGTCAGCCTGGCCCAGACAACGGTGCTGGTGATAAGGAAAAGCTGCAGATGCCGCTGCTTGCTTGCTCATTGGCTCGCTGCCTGTCAAACAAGCAAGTGGTAGCAATGGTGAGGAAAAAAGATGAGGAGTAATAGCAACTGGTGACAATGGTGGTGAGAAGGTAGGCTCCTGAGGGAGGGTGTGGCGTTACACCCCACAAGTCAATTCCAAATGTATGTCTGCAGTTTGTAAGTCTGTGGTTTGTAGAATGTTGGCCTGAGTGGGCGGAGTTAGAATGTCTTGGGAGGGGGGAGGAGTGATATATAAGGGAATGACTGGGATTGGGATAGCTTGTTCTTGTTCTTGTCCTTTTCAGGAGAACCTTTCAGGGAGACTTATTAGGTACTCTTAGAGTCTGTAGTGCTCTCTGTATTTATGGTACTTAAGTTCTGGGAAATTTGAGAGTCAGTGTAGTGAGTGGTGTCTTTAGAGTGTGGTGTGCACGTAGTGGAAGTATATTAATCAATACTGATAATAAAGAAAGTTCAAGAGTGATTGTGTGAGAAAAAGGAAAGCGCGAATGTGAGAGTGACCGGATTGTATGAAAGGTTTCAAAAAGGTTTTTAAATGTTGTTATTTGAAACAAAGCTTATGAACTTTTAAAAATAAATTTTGTTTTGTTTTTAAACTACCACAAAAATCCCACGTGTCTGTTTGGCATTTATCATCTTAAGTTTACACATATAACACCCACTCTGACAATCATTCACCTAAGCAGATATAACTCACAGCGCATTATTATATATATTAAAATCCATTCTCCATTTTAAACCCCTTTCTCCACTTAGTTTGGAGGAAGGTGGGTTTTATCCCTTGCCTCAGGCGTATCAAGTGGTGGTGCTTGGCTTGAGCAGGGAGTAGCCTCGGCCAGGTCTGATGTTCAGAGCCTGTATCGCCCCATAAGAAGTGGTGGTAGTGGTAAGGTATGTTGTTCAGAGCCTGTGTCGTGGCAGAGGGGCCTATTGAAGGTGTCTCGTCCTAGGGCCCTCAAAAACCTGGAGTCAGTACAGCACTACCATTAGGCAGAGCGAGTCGGGTGCCTCAGGTGGCATACACTTTTGGGATAAGGGGAAAAAAGGATAGCCCCACCCACCCCACCTAGCCATTTCTCCTGAATCCCCCAGCCATCCCTATACTCTGAGGTAGTATCCCGGCAACAGTAATACTTGCCTGTTACTGTTTGGGCCGGCTGGCTGTCTTGCCTAGTCACCTTCTCCCATGTGTCACAAGCAGCACCATTGGGTAAGGCCCCTGACTGAGCGAGTAGGCAGAAAGGCAAGCAGCCCAGGTTATGCACTCCAGCAGGCATTGCGCACACAGATGTCGCTCAGCTCATATGAAGCACAATGGTGCCACTCCTGCTGCATTCCAGCATGTGTCTGAGCAGAGTTTCATTGAGGGGCGTCGAGGCGGGCTGCTGCCCTTCACCTCCGTCCTCCGGGTTGGAGTGGCAAGCGGGAGGCAGGCCACATGGCCGGGTGGAGAAGGGAGGGCGGCGGGGGGAGGGGAGGAGGGGGAGGAGGAGGAGGCAGCAATCACGCCAGGCAAAGGAGCCGCCGGCGCCGAGCAGGTAAGGTGGACTTTCACCCCTCTCCACCAGGCGGCTCCACGTTCTGATGTCCGGCACGTGCCGGAACTCAGAACGTGGAGCCGCCCGCCCCCGCCCCCCAGTGTCCCAGGTTGGCTTCAGCTGTTGGGCGGGCGCCCAGCTGAAGCTAAGCCAGGGACGCTGGGGAGCAGGGCGAACGGCGCACCCGGAAGCTGCCCTCACTCGGCCAGAGCGGCTCTGGGAGTGGGAGGGCGACTTCCGGGGGCGCCGAATTTGGCACTCTAGGCGGCGGCCTATGCGGCCTTAATGGAAGCACCGGCCCTGGTGCCACACAACCTGCTCTGTGTCCCATCAGCTAGCTTGCTGCCCTCAGGGGCAATGGTGGGCCAGTGTGGACATCATATTTAAATGCTATTCTGCTTCTCTATGTGGAATGAGGTTGGGGGCGCCATCTTGTCCTTCCCCTCAGGCAGCAAAATGCCTGGGGCCAGCCCTGCATCAGCATGTTCACAAAAGTAAGCTGGAATGATAGATAGCTGGTGACCAATTTGGCACCAAGCGCTACTCAGTCCCTGTTACTTCTGCTATTTCACAGCCACTGGGGTCAGCTGTATGCCATCTACGCTGTCTGTTTGCTCAGCGTTTCCCAGCCCTCTAAGGGTATAACAGGGTATAATTTAAATCTATGTATCATAGAAATTAAACATCTAATTAGAGCAGGCATTCCTATGATTGCTTTAGGAGAAAAGCCAGATAATTTGCTATTTTTAGAGCTAAAATGAAATTAATGAGTAGCAGACACAGTAAATAAGTACAAAGCAGCATGTGGAAGGCTAAAGATGCCCCAGAGTTTCTGACAATGAATGGGTAAACGCCTACCATGCTAACAATATAATCTCTCTATTAAAAGCTCAAATACAAATAATTGCAACCAAAGGAAAGATACTGAGTCTGCAACCAAAGGAAAAATGCACGTGTAACTGGGAGAAAACCCTACTGAACTCTGTCTAGACATGCATAGAACAAATTGAAGCTTAATCCAGACAAGACAGAAGCCCTGCTCAGGGGTTAGGAAAACAACAACATTAAACATGCAAGGTGAGGGGCAAGGCTAGACCTGCCCCCTCCATCGTTGCTAGACCCGCCCCCTCCATTGTCGCTTTTGTCACCCTCTACCCATGAAGGCTGACTTTGTGAAGAAGAGATCCTCCTGTATCCGCGGGTGCTCTCCAAGCTCTTCTAGTAAGTTAGCCAAAATGCACACCAGGGAATAAGGATTCAACCTGTGCTGAATAGAGACAACACCCCCGCCCCTGAAGATTTAGGTTCACAATCTGGGTGTAATCCTGATTCAGGCCTGAACCTGGATGTCCAGGTTTCAGCAGTGGCCAAGAGCATATTTGCAACACTGAGGCTAGTGTACCACTGTGCCCATTCGAGATATCTGATCTGGCCAGTGAAGCACAGTGGACAACTATAACTGGCTCTACATGGAACTGCCTTTGAAAAGTATTTGGAAACTTCAGCTGGTCCAGAATGCTGCAGGCAGAATGTTGAACAGGGCTAGTTACAAGGAGCACCTGACCATCTTGTTACATCAGTTTCATGGCCACCAGTCTGTTTCCGGGTACGATTTATGATCGGTAAAGCTCCACATGGCCTGGGACCAGGCTTTCCAAGAGACAGCCTTCTTCCATACAAGTCTGTCTGGATTTTAAGATTTTGTTGGGAGGTCCTTCTTTCTGTCCTGCTGCCATCAGAGGTATGTTTGACGTGAATACGAGAGCGAGCCTTCTTGGTGGCTTCTCCCAAGCTCTGGTGGAAGTTCCTGCCAAGGAGGTTAGATTGGCTCCCGCTCTGTTGTTTTTCCACCAGCAAGCAAATACATTTTTATTCAGTCAGGCCTCCAGCCTGTCACTGAATGGCTTTTTTTATTTAGTTGGTTGGGCGCTGTTCATTTCTCTTATAGTTGTGTTTTTAATTGTGCTTTTAATTTATTTGTTTTTATTATTGTTTTAATTAAGTTTTTGTTTTAACTCTGGTCTTATTATTCTGAGCACCATTTTTGGTAGGAAGGCAGGATATAAAACACCCTCATTGGATTATTGCATTCTGAATGTTTTCAGCAAGTTTTGACTCAAGCGATGACCCAGTGTACTACCACAATCATATTACAAAGACTTCTGCAGTTGAGGGAACAGGTAATAGGCTGAAAATAACTCTGACTCACCTGGCAAGTTACATAAACATTCCCAAGTCTTTATAAAGAACATAAACAACACATTCAATACATCACAAGGCATACCATATCCTCCAGCTTTCTCCCCTTTAGCAGTGTAGATCATGATAACTGATAAACCAGTTTCCCTACTTTTGCATTTGGGGGTGTTTTGTCTCAGTTCTGTTAACATGAGGGACATAAGAACACAAGATCTCTTGGTGGGTCACACTGAACACCTACCTTCCTAATCCAGAATTATTTTCCTGCAATAGCCAACCAGCTGCCTAAGGGACGCCCATGAGCATGTCATGAGGGCAATAGCACTGTCCCGCTCATGTTCCCCAGCATACTGCCTCTGCTATTGGAGGTAATAAATAGCCATGATGACTAGTAGCCAATGACAGCATTGTCAGCTCAATCACACAATTAGCAAATGCTTGACTGGCTTTTTAAAAAGTAAATTGCAGGCACAGGGAGCCCATATCAGGTCTGCATACTGGCATAGGGGATAAAGGGGCTGTAAGCCTTTGTCTCCACCCTGCTCTAGGTACTTCGGGTTGCATCCAGTGGTGCTCTCCTCTTTGTGGAAGGGCTTTTGATTCCGTGGAGGCCTCTGCTATTGGAGGAGGGGAAAGTGATGCCCCCTTCCCTATGTTGCACCCAAAAATTTGCTCCATGGTGTTGGGACCATCCAAAACCACATGGGAGGTGGTGCAGGGGGCAAGGGAAATAAGCAAAATCACTCCTCCTCCATTATCAGGGGCCTTCACTAGATTAAAAAAAAACTCCACAAATGGAAGGATTCCTGTTCAGAGAAGTGAACCATTGGATAAAGCCCATTGGGCAGCATCCAACAGTGTCATTCCATAAACGCAAATCACACTAGTGGAGCTCTGCTGAACTTTTCCATTGCAGAAGCACGTATGCATTTGCACTTGTGCATGTTGCTTGCGCAACTGTACATGCACAAAAGCAAATTTAGTTGGATTCGCCTCTTGCTCATAGTTTGAACTTGAGTTTCCACCGGCGCAACATCATTTTCATAACATCATTTGCACTAGTGGAATGACTCGATTGGATACTGCCCATCATGTCAGCATCCATACAAATGATTGAACAATTCCCAGACTGAGCACGCGCAGCTCAAGATGGCTGTATTATCTTGCCAAGCGATAAGGAGGATTTTAACACACATGAGATTCAAATGCATGGTAGAATGTATGCTGATATGATCATCTGCATTGCTTCTCAGTAATCCATACCACAATCCTGTAAAGTAGGAAAGTATTTTTTTACTCATCGTATTGAGGGGTAAAGGGCTGAGGCTAAGGAGCAGTGGCTTGCTTAAAGTCACCCATTGAATTTAACCTTGTCTAAGATTAAATCAAGGATTTCTTCCAACAAAGGCTAGGGACAGCCGCATTTCATAACAGGGCAGCATGACTCACAAAAATGCTAAAAATAGCTCTGGAAAAATGTACTGGAGACATACGTAACTTTCAAATTAAGTGAAGGCCAGAGATAATTCTTTCTTGGAATACATGTTCATTTGCTTTTTAATATGCAGTAGAGAATGACACTTGTTTCAAATGTGAGGTCTTTCTTTCTTTGCCATCTCATATAGCTTTGGAGGGTTATTTCAGGGCTTGTTTGTTTTTAAGTAGTAGTAAGGTAACAAAAGAAACTCAAACCCAGTAAGCCTGCAATCCTACATGAACTTACCTGGAAAAAAGACCCACTGAAATCAATAGACCCAACAATTATGTTAGGAATGTAGGACTGCACTGCAACTTGTAGAGCTCAGGCACTCTTGAGTTTAGTGAACAAGGGTAGACATGTGTCTGCACAAAAAGGAAGCACGTTTGGAAAGAATGGGCGCAACTCCCACCTGCTCTAGTTAGTGTAGCCAATGATGCAGGGTAGAGTTGTAGGCCAAAATATTTAGAGGCTACAAGTGACTCATTTCTACTCTATATAAACTGCTGCCTGACTAATGCATTCTAACTTCCATTTGGGTTAGATAACAAGAAGACTGTGATGTGCAGTAATCTCTAAGGGTGCAATCCTATGCATCTTTAGACAGAAAAAAGTCCTACTACTCCCAGCATTCCCCAGCCAGCATGGCTAAACCTATGGCTGTCTAAACATCCATAGGATTGCGCCTGTTAAACATAGTGAAGGACAATTATTATTATTATTATTATTATTATTATTATTATTATTATTTATTTATTTATATAGCACCATCAATGTACATGGTGCTGTACAGAGAAAAACAGTAAATAGCAAGACTCTGCCGCATAGGCTTACAATCTAATAAAATCATAGTAAAACAATAAGGAGGGGAAGAGAATGCAAACAGGCACAGGGTAGGGTAAGCAGGCACAGGGTAGGGTAAAACTAACAGTATAAAGTCTGCGCAACATCAAGTTTTAAAAGCTTTAGGAAAAAGAAAAGTTTTTAGTTGAGCTTTAAAAGCTGCGATTGAACTTGTAGTTCTCAAATGTTCTGGAAGAGCGTTCCAGGCGTAAGGGGCAGCAGAAGAAAATGGACGGAGCCGAGCAAGGGAAGTAGAGGCCCTTGGGCAGGCGAGAAACATGGCATCAGAGGAGTGAAGAGCACGAGCGGGGCAATAGTGTGAGATGAGAGAGGAGAGATAGGAAGGAGCTAGACCGTGAAAAGCTTTGAAGGTTAACAGGAGAAGTTTGTATTGGATTCTGAAGTGAATTGGAAGCCAATGAAGAGATTTCAGAAGCGGAGTAACATGGTCAGAGCGGCGAGCTAAGAAGATGATCTTTGCGGCAGAGTGGTGAACAGAAACCAACGGACTGATGTGAGAAGAAGGAAGGCCAGAGAGAAGAAGGTTGCTGGCCTCACTACATGGTCTCATTGTTATCTGAACATGATACAAGTTGCAAAGCATTATTCCCTGCTGCAGCAATAACACCTACTAATAATCTTTGGTGCAAGTCATTAAAACAACAATTTTCTTGTTTATTTTCCTAGAAATTTACTTCTAATTGCTTTGCCTGAGCATGTCCAGAAGGCAGCTTGAAATGCATACATAATTCTTCACCACGTATATATGGAAAAGGCAAATATCTCTTTTGACTTCAAACCTGGAAGCCAATACTGTAAGCTGTAGAATTCAATACCCCAAGGGCTAAGGCGAAGATGGAATTGGATGAGTTATGGGTGAAGTCCAGAAGAATCTGGAGCTTGCTAGAGTTCACCGATTCCAGTACCGGTTACCAGTCAGAATACGATTTTACTGGGCAGACCAATAAAATATTGGCTAGTTGGCAACCCTAGCTATGGAGCGTCCTCACACGGGGGGAATCGCTTCTCCACCTGCGCGTTTGTCCCTCATTACTTCCTCTTTTGGAAGAGGAAGTAAAGAATGTGCACATGGCCCATTCAGTGGGCTGTTTTGACTGCACTGCTTCTCCTGCACACAGCAGGAGATAGCAGCACATTCCATTTTTTAAAAAAGTCAGATTTTGGGGGATCTATTTTGCAACGGAAAAATAAGTGGAAGGAGCGGGAGATGCATGGGAGGTGGACAATGTTGTCCCAAAAGTGGGCAGTAGCAAGCGTGCAATAAAATGTTTGTCTGATGAACCTCATAGTTGTACTGATCAGTGCAGACCTGCCAAGCAAGCCCCATATGCATTTGGAACTTTAAGCTACACTTTGGACATTTCTGATATTGACCATACTGAAATGTGCCACAATCAAATGCTGACAACACACTTTTCACAAAGCAGTTGCTCCCTGGTGGTTAAAAAGAGGGGTGTATCGCCATATCTGTGCCAATGCTGATATTATTTAATCCTTGCAAGACCTCCCCCTCCCCTGTTGCCTAAAAATTACCAGGTCTTTTAATGTTCAAAAGTGGTTGCACAGCTTAACAGCAATTATGTTCATCATTCGGAAAATTGCCCCAGTAAGTTAAATATTCTGTCTAAGCACTTGATGACGCACTCAAATACTGAGTACTTGTTATAATGCGCTTCTAATTCTTAAGGGTACTTTTGTCTCTCAAATGCAGATCCTGAGATTATTAGTAACCATAAATAATCACACAGTGGTTTAATTTCAGTAGTCCAAAATAGGCTGCTACAGCTATGCTACAATTAAGGTGGGATTGAATATAGGTGGGACTGAAATACAGTACGTGGGATTTAAATCATTGTGTCCTGTTAATCATATATTCATTCCAGGATGCTGGTGTTCTCACCAAAGCACCATCATTAATGGGAACACAATTGTAGATAATTGCCACAGTAGAATAATAGTTACAACTGTATTTCAAGTCCCCCCTTCATTATAAATCCATTTGGCTTCTGTTCTAATTTCCAGACTGCAGTCAGAATTTATTTGATGTCATCTTTGCCTTGTACTTTAATGTTTCTGCTATTGTAATATAACATTAATTATATTTCCCATTAAAATATTGGAAAATGCGGCCATTTGAACCATATACATTTTGTAAATGAGAAAATGGATCTCAGCCACCCTACCTGCTTTAATTCAATTTCACTTTATTAGCATCATCATAATTCTCTCCTTCCGTGCATTAGAACATTAATATTACTGAAGTGCTGAACTCATGGAAGTAACCATCTATCTTTCAGGGAATGCTTACAGTTAGCACCCTTCTTTAAGAACAATATTCCATTTTTTGATATCCAAATCTGCTTCTCTGTTACCATTGTAACTATTAAGGCCTTAATCCTATACACACTTACCTGAGAATAAGCCTCATTGAACTCAATAGGACTTACTTCACAGTCAACATGCATAGGGTCACACTACACATCCACAGATATAGCTTGAATAGAAAGTGATTTGCTGAAATTGCACACAGGCTGCCAGGAATTTCTGTGCACAATGCCTTTGAACTTCCCAAACTTTCTTCCCATTGTTCCTTTCTTTCCATGCATGTAGCCTGTGATTATATTCAGCATTTAGTGGGGGTTTTGGTTCTATTTTGGGTTCACACATTATCCCCACATTCCCATTTCCAACTAAAAATCAGCATAGGTAGGCAAGTAAGAGAATGTACCTCCCATCCCAAACCCCTGGGGTGCCCTGCTCAACTTGCCCAGTCTTGGTAACACCCATATAGGGAATGTGCAGATCAGCAAAAGTTGAGCTCTCTGAAGTTCTCCAAATCCCATTTCGAAGCTCGTTCCGACTTGAATCCGTATCAAATTGAGAGCTTTGATTTTTTTCCCCTCTTCACGTGAAAATCCATATGTATCTTTGAACATTTTTTTACTTCTCTTGGCTACTCTACCTTACCCTCTACATGCGGCGTTTTATCGTAATTACATTTTAATTATTTATGGCTTTTAACAACTTTTAACAACTTCAAAGTATCCAAATTGCCTTTTACAATTCTACCGTTGACTAGAGTATATGTTATAAAATGAAATGGTGGCTGTTTTTAGGCCAAGTACAATCTAATCTAAAACTCTTAAACTCCTAAATTCCCACCTTATAAGAGACATTTGAGAAGCCCCAGCTGTTGGATTGTGTTCTGAATTTGATGCCGTGACTCCTTAACGGAGTTTGCAAACTGTCCTTAACAGGCTTGCAAACTGTGGTTGAACTTGTATGATCTGCTGATTCTACTGATTTTTGTCAGCACATAGCCTAACAATTGGAGGTCCCCCGGGGGCACTATAGAACGCCGTGGTTTATAATACTGTTTGGAATGAGGGGCAGGAAAAAGAGGCTGAGAGACCAATCTGAGTCCCCAACATTTCCCCTTTTGAGGCAATCTAAAATTGAAAACTTTCTACTTGATGAATCCTGCTCCCCTTTACCCTCCATTCCAACTACAAACCGGTTTGCAGTTTTGACCACCTCTGGGAGGGAAAATGCAGAGCAAAGTGAAAAGGAGGCCAGAGAGAAGGGTGAAAATGAGGAAGAGCAAGTAGTTGCAGGACCACACCACAGGGAGGGAAACAAATCAACTATTGATATAGTGGCAGATCAGAGCCTGCTGACTGCTAAAACATTAATTAACATCTTTGGGACTCTAAGAGATATTAATGACAAATTATCTCCTATTGCTGATGGGGTAAAACAGCTTGAAGAGATTCCACAGCTTCTTAAAGACCTGCAGGCTAGAACAAAACAAAAAGCAAATATAAATCAAGAAATCAGTCAAAAGGGGGGGGGGGGGGAACCACCAGACCTGCAGCTTTTGCCTCCATCGACTACACCCAATTACCAGAAGCAGAAACATCCGAGTACAGCAGAAGGAGGAGATATACTAATGGCAAAAGATTCGAACCACAAGGGAAATCTAATTTTAGTGCCAAACCAAGTGGCCTTGGAAATCTCCCCACTACTAAATGGTGTGGTTCCCAGCTAGCAGGGGAAAACCAGAGTGGCGAATAACTTAAATGTACTATTAAACATGGAAATCCAGCCAAGGTGTATAAGTGTGTTAAATATACTCCCAAGTCCTCCCTACCTCCTTCAGCTCTCTAGCGACGGTCAGAGAAATCATGGCGGCTAAATTCCGCCTGGCCAAACATGGAGTAAGGGCAAGAAGAGTCTTCAAAACTACTCAATTAACACCGCTGCTGAAGCAGACCATTAGAAGGAAACCTGTGGTACAGCCCCATACAATACAAAATAGAAAATGTGCAATCCCTAAGCAACCTACTACAGAGATGCTCATTGATTTAACATCTCAGGAGATGGACACTCAGCCCATTAACACAGGGTCCATCGACCAGGATTCATCGGGAGCAATACTCAGACCACGAGCCCATAGTAGACCGTCATCCAGAGGAAATGACATATTAGGGTTGGCAACTCCACTAGTCAATACTGAAATTATCCCAAACAGTAAAAATACCCAATTATTATTAACAATACAAAATAACTTGAAAACAGTGATGGCCAAAATTAATACCCTCCCACACCCTTCGCCAAAAAGTGACCAAAAAGAAAACCCGAAATAGAATATACATTTCTACCCAAATGGCTCTGTGCTATTGGACCTCCTACCTGACTGGATAGAACCGGACTGTCTCTCCTGACAAACAAAAGCTGGCCAAATTCCACTAAACTGTGTCTCCTGGAACATCTCGGGATGGTCCAACAAAAAAACGGACCCCCTTTTAGAAGATACCTTAAAATCGTCGACATTATATTTTTACAAGAGACCTGGTGCACTGGGGATATCTGCCTGCAACCTCCGGCAGAGGCACAGGGCGACCTTGGGGGGGGGGGGTCTAGCTTGTTGCATCGCCACCTCTCTGAAGGCTGAAAGCTATCTTATTAACAACTTGCAACCCTGGGCATTGGCTATATTTCTAAAAACCGAGTCTACACCATTTATCTTGGTTAATGCTTACATCCCCCTCTGGAAATCGGCCCATTCCAGTGAGGATGGATGGGGAAACCTTTCAGATTATTTAGAGGCCCTGCAAACTCAGTTCCCTGATGTCCCACTGATTCTAGCAGGTGATTTTAATGCTCAGCTGGGCTAAGACTGGTCTGCTGTAGAACAAATGACCCATCTTTCACAGGAGGATTTCCCATGGCTAGAGGACAGACATTCCAAGGATCAAATAGTAAACTCCCAAGGAAAAATGTTTGCCCAAATGATTTTGCAGACTGGTCTCAATGTGCTAAACGGTACCTTCCCCTAAGATAAGAAAGGGGAGTTTACTTTTATAAACCATTTAGGTGCCAGTATTATTGATTACGTAGCAGTCTCGCCAGCAGCCCTTGGCTTCATAAAGCTTTTTAAAGTAGACGTATACCCATGCAGTGACCACCAGCCACTGGTTGTACTAGGGTGACCAGACCACCCGGAAAAATCCGGAGACCTCCTCCAAAACAATGAGGGTCCGGAGCAACTGGGTCTCAGGTCCATTTACCGGGAAATGAGCACCCCGGCAGCTCACAAGTACTTTTTTACCTTTTAAAATTGTCCAGGCCCAGATCGCCGCATGCAAGTTCCTAGAGAGGCCATTTCCGGAAGTGCAGGAACAGGCCTCTCTAGGCATCCACAAGGGCCGTCTATGCTTCTTCCGGGTCATCGCAATAGCAACGACCCCAAAGAAGCTCAGATCACTGCTCCAGAGAGGCTAGAGAGACCCGTTTCTGTATTTCCGGAAACAGGCCTCTCCAGCCCCTCCCACTTCCCCTTTGGGACATTCCTTGGCCAGGGCAACGTCGCCGTCCCAGGAAGGCCCGCCTTTTAGTTGTGGCCCTGCCTGGCACCTCAGCCAGGTGGGTGGGCGTGGCGGTGGCAGTGTGTGGCCTGGCCTTGGGACCACGCAGGCAGCACCACCAGCAGCAATGGCTTAGCTACTTAGGGTAAGTCACCTCCATTTTACAAGGACTTTGGGGGTAAAAAAATTAATAAAGGCAATTGTAAAATCCATTCACTGGATCAAGCACATCTTGGTTGCAGGGAAGTCACAATCTGTTCCTCTTAAATCCACAGCTCTGTTAGCACCACTCAGGATTTTATGTTACTTAAAGAAAGCTGTCAACTTTGGAACTTTCCTTCTGCACCACTGTTTTATTTGTAATGATCTCCTAGACCATGCCACTATTTTATTTATGCTGTAAATATGTAAATATTAATGCAAGAAAAATAATTTAAAATGGGGGGGAGAGACAGAGAGAGACAGAGAAGAAGGAAAAAAGAGAGAAAGCTCTGTGTGATTCCTGCTTATGAACACCAAAAATCCTATTTTTTGGTGTTCATAAGTAAGGATAATACTTTCTGCCTTCTCTGTCAACCCTGTGTTGCCAGCTGAATTACTGAGGAAGGGCACATGTACGGCTTTCTCATTGTTCACCTGGCTTTTCTTTTCTTCGGGATCTTCATTTTTTAAAAAAAAGAAAAAGGCATGGTAATAAATTAAAGCCTTTTTAGTTGAGTAAATCATCTGCTCCGTTACTGGTTGTATATATATATTTGCATATTACAGAAACTAGGGCCCTAAGGTTTTGATTGTTTAAAACATGCTGTGCACTTTGCTATCTTTGTGTGCCCTTTAAATTTTTTAGGCTGCGATCTTATACCCATTTACCTGGAAGTGAACTCAATTGAGCTTACTTCTGAGTAGGATTATGTTACACTGGCTAGTCATAACTACAAAGTTAACTAGAATTAACTTGAACTTCATATCGACTATCCATTTAATATTGCTAATGTATAAAATGTCTGACGTGTGGATTGTGATATAGTGGGGCTAGAGTGTTGGACTGAGAGTTGGGAGATCTGGGTTCTAGTCCCCATTCAGCTATGGAAACTCACTGGGTGACTTTGGGCCAGTCATAGAGTCTCAACCCAGCCTACCTCACAGGGTTGTTGTTAGGATAAAATGGAGAGGAGGATTATGTACTCCACCTTGGGTTCCTTGGAGGAAAAATGGTGGGATATAAATGTAATAAATAAAATGTAAACTCTGTAATCTTGTAACTTGTAGTCAGATGTTTTGATAGTATTATAGGGTTTGGTAGAAACTCACCACTGAGGCTCTATGGTGGGTGCTTATCAGTTTTCCCAATAGTGTACAGCTAAAAATCTGAAAAAGGCTATGCCTGGAGCAAGACCTTTAATAGAAATTTAATTGTGAAAATCTAGTTTACATTACATCTCAAAATGTTAGAATGTTTTAAAAGAGAGCCGCTCTTTCTTGCTTAATATTAAATCACACTAAATAGGCCTGGGAAAAGATTGTGACAGTGAGCGAATCATTGCTCTCTCTTTTCTTCACCTTTTCAACTCCCTGAATACTACACATGATGAAATGTCACATATTTCATACTGGGGTTGCAATCCTATACGCAGTTACCTAGGAATAAGTCCTATTAAACACAGTGAGGCTTGCGTTTGATTAGACATGCATGAGGTTTCACTTCATCAGGCTGCATTGGGTAGGAAAAAATGATTCTGAGTGCTAAAAGTTGAAATTGCAAGCAAACTTCATTGATAATATTTAGATATTTTCCCAGTCCTTGTGCTTTGGATTTGGCTAGAAATCAGTTTAAGGCACAACCCTATGCATGCTGCCTATGGAATGCTGGGAGTTGTAGGATTTTTTTCTCTCTCTCCACATATACAGCATTGCACCTTTTGCCTCTCTGTCTAATCTTTCTTTACCACGTATTTTCCATTTTCTGTTTAGTCTAGCACTGGTGTAGCACCTCCTAACCACAGTGTCCTTTAGCTATTTTTTTTTTTAATCCAGGAACTGGTGGTTTTTTTTAGAAAAATGGAAAATAACAGATTTTCTTTTTTATTGATCTTTTATGACAGCAAAAAGAACTACCACAAAGAAATCTGTACAGCAACTAAAAATACATGTTAATTTCAGGTACATTGAATGTATCACTTGTTCTTTATTTCAGTGATTTTAACATTAACATATTATGTAGAACAGGTTTGTCTTAATTGTGAGCTGTAGAATCAGCTTAATTGTGAGCTGTTGTAAACCGCTCAGAGAGCTTAGGCTATTGGGCAGTATATAAATGTAATAAATAAATGAATAAATGTGACCAGGCCACGCCCCCTTGGAGGTTGGTCATGTTGGGGTAGGCACGCCTCCTTGAGGGCCGGCCATGATGTCCTCCTTTTTGGTTTACAAAATATGGTCACCCTAGTTGTACAGATGGATTGTGTAAATAAAGTTCCAACAAACAATGAGACGTCAACTCTAATTCGCCCCTCAGACAGCTCTGTCAGCTGCTGAAGATGGGCAAATGTGGACCTATGGGCATTTGAAGACCTAAGGCACTCTGAGAGTCTCCAGGCCCTGAGAAACACACTGCTCACCTCTAAAGAACCGGACATAGTAATAGATTGCTACGCCCAGATCACGGCGGCTATTGAACCACTGTTACTAAGGAAAGGACATTTGAAAATTTTGAGGCTGAAGGAGGGTAACCCATGGTATGATGATGCCTGTAGACAGCTGAAACAGGAGATCATAAAACAACACAAACAACTAAGGGACATGGATATTGCCCCACTCCCGCATTCCTACCTGGTTCTGCGTAAGAACTATAAAAAGCTCATCAGAGAAAAGAAGCTCGAATATACTAGAATGAAGTGGACTGAATTGTCATTAGCACTCCAAAGTAACGACAGATCCAGATTCTGGCATCTTCTCTCAACCCTAAGACACACTGAGACCCCAATTATGGATACTGCTATCACAACCCATGAATGGGAACTACACTTTCGTTCCCTTTTCTATGACGAGAATGCTTGCCTTCCCCCATTGCGGGAGGAAGATGTGGACCTGACCAGTTGGGCCCCAGTCACTTGTGAAGAAGTAGTCTCCCTGATAAATAAGTTAAAGGGGGGAAAGGCCCCAGGCCCCAGGCAGGAACGGTATGCCACCAGACCTTTTTATTGACTAGTCCCACTGGTGGATCCCCACACTTGCAGCCTTATTTACAACTATTGATAGATCTGGGAAATTCCCTAAAGACTGGGCGATGGCAATTGTGGTGCCTTTTTTTAAAAAAAAGGGAGTCGGGCTGACCCCAAAAACTATCGCCCTATAAGCCTTCTCGATATGTCTAGCAAACTATAGGCAAGGCACCTTTTAGACAAGTTGGAATTATGGGTGACTGGAGGAAATCTTTTGGCTGAAGAACAAGCAAGCAGGCATATTTTTCCAAGGGTACACATCAATTGTGCATCTTTTTGAAATGTACACATTCTTCTCCCATTGATTAAAGTGTGTTTATGCAAATGTACACATGCTGTTTGATGCATTTTTGTGTGCCCATGAATCACATTGCAAGCTTGGAAATGTACGGACTTCGACCACAGATTGCATCCTAGTCCGTGTTCAGTCCAGAAGGTGCGAACTGGGTAAATCCTGATCAAAAAGCAAACAAACTAATTTCTCTACACCCATGCATGGCTGTGTCCAATTGGAGTCCAGCCCACTGATGTGTGACTCTACTTTTTTTCTAATTCGATAAGGACACCAAGAGCTGCCATCTAGAGATGGAAAGAGAAAACGCCTGCCAAAATGGATATAAAATTATCTAAGCAGCATAATTGGCATAATTTACACTTTAATCAGCAGTGAGCTCTGAAAATGAAGGGGCAACTTTGTAAAATATAACTGTCTGATACTTTCAATAAAGTATATGGTGAAGGCCATGAATAATAAACTAAATTGAGAGAGTACATCTTTCAAATGTTGCTTTCTGCTATTCTGTTCACTTTTGCCTTATTTACGAATGTTACTATATGTGGAGGAAAAATTGTGAGTTGGGACTAGAGATGTAAAATTTCTGGAAATTTTGAAGCCATGGGGGGGGGTTGTTTCCGGGGGGTTTCGGGGGGAAACGGAATTTTTGGGGGGAAATGAAGTAATGCAATATTAGCACTTTTTACAGATTGAGAGTCACTTTGTTACTTTAGTAACATAAACTGTAATTATGTCCAAGTTGGTTTGGCATAAAATTATTATATTTGGTATATTAAAAGTACAGTGTATTCAAACAATTATTACAAATTGAATTTACTATTTTTCTTTTTTTTTTCTTTTTTGGGGTAACAAATAGAGCTACAAGCTCCTGAACTGTTAGGAACACCTGAACTGTAAGGAACCTCTTTGGTTCTGCCAGTTTATGAGGAGTAGGCAAAAAAATCAATTTAAAAAAACAACAGAAGAAACCACCAACATTAGTAACAAAGAAAATTATTTATGTTTCCGCTAGTCCTCCAGTGTCACGACATAAAGCACCCATTCCCATAAAAAGAACAGAGAAAAAAGGGGGAACCAAGATTCAATGAATATACTTGAAATTAAATCAGACTCATTTTCTGACCTATAGCTATCACTATCATTTTCAGTCTCTGCTTCAATGGCAGTGCTCCGTGGAGGCAGAAATGCATCATGCTCTTGCATTTGAGAGTTGTAGTCTCAGTTTGCAAACTAAGACTTGCTTGTCCTTGGTGCACAGACATTATAATAATCTGATACTGTACCGTTTTTAGAAATCATTTGGAGAAGTAAATATCTGAACACCTTGTCTTAAACATTTTTTTCACCATGCTAAAATAAAACATCCCATAATCTGTTTTTTCATCATTTTTTTTCCATTTTTCCAATTTTGGGGGGGGAAACAAAAGAGGCGTCAGAAAAAAAACAGAAAAAAACTGTTTTTTTCCCCAATTTTTCCAGTTTTTTTCCGGACCTTCACACCTCTAGTTGGGACTGAAAAGTTTATTCCATCTACTGTCCATAGGCTGCTGACTAACAAGTAATAAGTTGGTTGAGCAGTCTTCTAAAATAACCCAAGCTAAATAGCTTTCAAGAGAAAATACTGCCTAATGGTGGGGAAGATAGGAATTGTACTCCAGCACATCTGGAGGGCACCAGTTTGGAGAAGGCTGCCTTAGAGGACCCGATCCTAGTGTCGACCCCTGTGTGGTGTGACACAGGTGTGGAAATCCTCTGAAGTTCAACAAAATGCGTTTGCAGTTCTCTAGTCACCAAATGAAATGTTGTTCTTATAAAACGTGCAGCAATAACAAAAAAGTTTATTTTTATGAAGTTCATAGTTGATGCAATAAGACACCAAAAGTAGTTTTTAAAGTAGATTTTCTTTGGACAACCCTTAACAATTCATCTTGATACAATGAGTATATTTCAGACTAATTGACCACTGCTGAGTAATTTAATTATCTATTACATCATCTACCAAGTTCTATCCGCAAGCTAATGCAACATACTGCTTTGTTGTGGGAGGGAAATGGGCTTAGAAGCCGCTGTGAATATCCCACTTTTCTAAAGGTGTTGATTGAGTTCAATGGTCCCATCCACATGGGAATGGTTTATTTTGTGAATCAAAGTTGAATTATCAGGATTATAATTCAAATTAGGGGGGGGGAAGTAAAAATAAAATAAACCCTAGCATTTGGTTTACTTAAGTTTAGACTGTACAGTGATTCATCTAGTCAAATGGGAGGTAAAGTCTTGTATTTCTATCTTGACCTTAAAAGTGATCTGGGTTTACTTTGGGATACAGCTTCAGCCAGTTCAATTCAGTTCAAGTGAATTTAGAGTTCGTGTAGGGTTGCCAACTTTTTTTCTGGCAGGGCTTTTGTGCCTTTAACATGATCTGGGGATTTTTCCATCACTACATCTGTGTGTTTGGAAAAGCTTCACCTGCTGCATTTCACTCAGCTCTTAAAATCACAGAAGCTCTGCCCCTCCTGACTCCAAAAAGGGTTAGCAGCCCCAAGTAAATGGCACAGGTTCCAAACTGCACTGCTCAGCACCTAATAGTCAAGCTCCAAGAAAGGACAGAGACCTACTTTCTTTAGATGCTACAGCAACGTCTTATGCCATATCACCACGTCGCAGGGGTTTTCTTAAAATGATGTCATGGAGGGTTGCCTAGTGTCGACTTAGAGATCCTGCCTGTCCTTTTAAAAGTCTAGGAGGCAGTAAAAGATGCAAATGTTGTACCCTAGTTCCACAACACACTCCTCCAGAGTTCCACTCTCCCACTCTGCCTGCAAGGACAAGTGCTCCAGTGATAAAGTTAGGGAGGTAGGAGGGTCATTGCTGCATCAAATTTCCCGCGTCTGTTTGTGGGGAATCAAAAGGAAGGGGGGGAATGCCTTGTCTTAGCTGAAGGAAACCAAAGAATAAATGATTCTTAAGTGCTCCCCGGGAGCTCACGAGCAGACCATAAAGATTGTGACCTTCCCCTTTCCTTTATTCCCGGTAGCTGATACTCAGAGGTACCGTGCCTCTGAATGTGGAGGTTCCATCTGGATGCTAATTGATGTCAACACACCTATAATCATAGAATGGTCCAGTTGGAAGTGGCCTAGAAGGCCATTGAAAACTGCCCAGAGAGCTTAGGCTATGGGGTGGTATTATAAATGTAATAATAATAATATAATAATTGAGTCCAACTCCCTGCTCAATGCAGGAATCCACCTTGAAGCATCCCTGAAAGGTGGCTTTCCAGCTGCGTCTTTAATGCCTCTAGTGTGGGCGGAGTTTGAATGTCTGGGGAGGGGGGAGGAGTGATATATAAGGGAAGGACTGAGAGGATTGTGAGGGGACTTGTTAGGTACTCTTAGAGTCTTTAGTGCTCTCTGTGTTTAGGGTACTCAAGTTCTGGGAAATTTGAGAGTCAGTGTAAAGAGTGGTGTCTTTAGAGTGTAGTGTGCACGTAGCTGATGTATATTAATCAATACTGATAATAAAGAAAGTTCAAGATTGATTGTGTGAGAAAAAGGAAAGCACGTATGTGAGTGAGTGAAAGGATTGTATGACAGGTTTCAAAAAGGTTTTTAAATAGTTTATTTGAAACAAATCTTGTGTACTTTTGAAAATAAATTTTGATTGTTTTGTTTTTAAACTACCACAAAAATCCCACGTGTCTGTTTGGCATTTATCATCTAAGGTATGCACATTTAGCACCCACTCTGACAATAATTCTCCTCAGCACATATAACTCACAATGTTTTATTTTATATATTAAAATCCTTCTCCATTTAAACCCCTTTCTCCACATAGTTTGGAGGAAGGTGGTTTTTATCCCTTGCCTCAGGCGTATCAAGTGGTGGTGCTTGCCTTGAGCAGGGAGTAGCCGCGGCCGGGTCTGGTGTTCAGAGCCTGTGTCGTGGCAGTCACCACTTCAGATGACAGGCATGTGGAGCACCATAAAAGAGCCAGTGTGGTGTGGCAGTTAGAGTGTCGGACTGGGAGTCGGGGGAGCTGGGTTCTAGTCCTCACTTGGCCATGGATGCCCACTGGGTGACTTTGGGCCAGTCACAGGATCTCAACCCAACCTACCTCACAGGGTTGTTGTTGTGAGGATATCCTGGGTTCGTTGGAGGGGGAAATAGTGGGCTATAAATGCAATAAATAAATAAATAAATAAATAAATAAATAAATGCATCCCTGCCATGGAGGCTTGTGTGACTTGAGTTAGGTTGATTCTGCTCATTCGGTCCTGCTGGACATTGTGGGGTTAATAATAATAATAATGTTTTTCCTCCTAAACCTTCTCCTCACCTCTCATTCTCTCTTACTGTCAACGATGTCACGCTCTCTCCGGTCAAGGAAGCTCGTAGTCTTGGCTTTATATTTGATTCCTCGCTCTCCTTTATTCCTCATATCGAGGCAGTAGCTAAATCCTGTCGTTTCTTCCTATATAATATTGCCAGGATTCGACCATTTTTGTCTGTCTCTTCTGCCAAGACTCTCGTTCACGCACTGGTTATCTCTCGGTTGGACTACTGCAACCTTCTTCTCTCTGGCCTTCCCTCGTCTCACATCAGTCCGCTGGTCTCTGTCCACCACTCTGCCGCTAAAATCATCTTCTTGGCCCGCCGCTCTGACCATGTCACTCCACTTCTGAAATCTCTTCATTGGCTTCCAATTCACTCCAGAATCCAATATAAACTTCTCCTGCTGACCTTCAAAGCTTTTCACGGTCTAGCTCCTGTCTATCTCTCCTCTCTCATCTCACACTATTGCCCCGCTCGTGCTCTCCGCTCCTCTGATGCCATGCTTCTCGCCTGCCCAAGGACCGCCACTTCCCTTACTCGGCTTCGTCCTTTTTCTTCTGCTGCCCCTTACGCCTGGAACGCTCTTCCAGAACACTTGAGAACTACCAACTCAATCACAGCTTTTAAAACTCAGCTAAAAACTTTTCTTTTCCCTATAGCTTTTAAATGTTGAGTTTGTTCTGACTCTATACTGTTAGCCTCACCCTACCCGGTGCCGGTTTACACTTCCCTGTGCCTGTTTGCATTCTCTTTCCCTCCTTATTGTTTACTACAACTTTATTAGATTGTAAGCCTATGCGGCAGGGTCTTGCTATTTACTGTGTAATCTGTACAGCACCATGTACATTGATGGTGCTATATAAATAAATAATAATAATAATAATAATAATAATATGATGATGATGATGATGATGATGATGATGATCTGGTTGAGCTTTTATATTGTATTTTATAACTATATAATAATTGAGTCCAACTCCCTGCTCAATGCAGGAATCCACCTTGAAGCATCCCTGAAAGGTGGCTTTCCAGCTGCGTCTTAATGCCTCTAGTGTGGCAGAGCCCACCACCTCCCTAGGTCATTGGCTCCATTGTCATAGTGCTCTAACAGTGAGGATTTTTTTTTCCTGATGTTTTGTCGTAATGCTCAAACAGTCAGGACGTTTTTCCTGATGTCCAGCCTGAATCTGGCTTCCTGTAACTTGAACCCGTTATTCTGTGTCCTGCATTCTGGGAGGATAGAAAAGATCCTGGCCCCTCCTCTGTGTGACAACCGTTCGAGTCCTTAAAGAGTGCTGCCACCTAACTTCCATGAATGTAACCAGGCATTCTCCCAAGTGAGTAACCATCACCATGTATTTTATATGCCTTTTACAGCCGCGGATTCTGACCAGTCCCCAAAGCAGCAGACCAGCGAAGTGGAAGACGAAGACGCTTCCAAGGAGGAGGAAAAAGACGATGCAGAAGACCCCAGCTTTATGATGAGGAGATGATGGTTTTGACACTGTGCTTAGTATTCATCTGCTGTTGGGGAGCCTGGATTCTTTACCGAGCAAGAGTCCCCGCCCCAAAAAATATCTGGAGGACACCAGGTTGGGGAAGGCTGCGTTAGATTTCTCCTCTGTGAATTTATCTGCCAGTTATGATAAACAAATATCACGATACCTTTGAATCACAGCTGCTCTGGGCAGAGAATACATTTTGCCCCTGACTGCAGGAAACAAGAAGCTGGATCTGTATCCGTTCTTATTTTGGTGAGTAACACAATGGCCGCAGGAGTGGCTACACTAACCAGAAATGGAAAGTTTACCATATTGTCCAAACCCAGGTTCCTGACTTGTTGTTCCTTTCAGAAGCCAGGATTTATCATTTAAAAAAAAAAAAAAACACGCATGCATTTTAATTTTTTTTAAAAAATTATGAAATAAGATAAAAATGAGGGACCCTGGCAGATGCAAAAAGAGGCATCTGAGGCACCAACAGAAACCATGTTGTAGAGCCCACGACTAGGGTGGCCAGAAGTGCAATTTTTGCACTATTTGAAGGTCCCTCAGAAGACAGTCCTCTGTTTAATGCCCCTTCCTCTAGAGAGGCTGCTCAGTCTGGTTTGACGTCAGCAATTTTCTCCCTCACCCAATTCACCCGTTTGAACGGAGGTCCCATAACTTCCACCACCTCACGGGATTGCAGGTAGGGAAAGTGGGATTACATCAGAGAGAAAAACCAGTGATTACACTTATTGCCGCTACAAGGGCCTTCCAGAAACTCTCAATCTAAGGCAAAACTAGCCATGACATCATTCACGCAACAAGCAACTGGATTTTGAGTTATGAAGGGTATTTATTCATTGCTTTACAGACTGCCTCACAAAGCAGTTCACATGAACTGATTAAAACAAGAAAATCAATAAAATATGCAATTTTAACAAACAAGATAGACCAACAATTGTTTGTGTTGGATGAGGTCATTCTGTTTCTTCTCCTCTCATGGCACAATGGGAGTCTGCGTGCCACTGATGCCACCCCTTGGGAACTGGGGCAGGTCTACGATGCCCACATAACGACCATCCCTTCTGACGTTCAGACAACGCCTGACCCATCCATGGCCATTCTCTTGCGAGTAAAATTCTTCCGTGCCTTGATGATAGAATCAGGGGAATCAGAGAATCCTAGACTAGGAAGCAGCCGTTGAGGCCAACCCCCCTGCTTAATGTAGGAATGCATTTCCAAGCGTCTGTGACAGACGGCTGCCCAGTCTCTGCTTGAATACTTTGGGTGATGAAGAGCCCAGCACCTCCATAGGCATCTGGTTCCATTGTCCGATGGCTGTGACCATTAAGGATGTTTTCCTGAGGTGCAACCGAAGTCTGCTTTCCGCTAAGTTACACCAGTTATTTCTTGCCTTGGATGAGAAAGGCCCTCTTCTGCAGGACAACCCTTTAGATACTTGGAAACTGCCATCATATCCACCTTCGGGAGGCTAAATATTACCCGTTCTTTCCATCTTTCCTTGCAGGACTCAGGTTCCAGTCCCTGATCCTCTTTGTTGCCCTTCTCTGAGCTCATTCCAATTTATCTCAATCCTTCTTCATGTGTGGTGCCCAATCGGGACACAGTTTCTTAAGTGAAGACTGACTTGCGTGGAGGAGAATGGAACTTCAATTGATATAATTGAAAATCATTTTTGCGCTTTTTGCAGAGGATTTGGAATTGTTGGATCATCAAAGCTTCTTCCCTTCCTGCTCTGGAGCAACAGCCTCTGAGGCCTCTCCCATGTCAGGCTGACTCTTGCAGCAACGGCTGCCTTGCCAGGCCCCAAAACATCCTCCAGTCCTAGACAAAATGGCTCAGAGGGCCTGGGCATCCCAGGAGTTGGACACCCGTGGTTTTCTCCCCTATCAGGGCACCATCTCTGTGGCCGGTTGAGCCTGCAATGCGGCAGAGAGAGGTCTCATCTCCCCCACACATTGGGCACCAAACCCATCACAGGGGGGGAAAGGCGACGTCACATCAAACTGGAAACCCTGCGCCTTCTTTTAACGTGGGAGGTGGTTAACTCTGCCCCTGCCGGAAGTCCGATCCCATCCCCGCAAGTCCCACGTCCGGAGCCCTGCTCCGGAAGGAGGGATCACCAGATGGGGGTCATGTGACCCCTCAACGAACTCATCAGGACCCCATGGACCAATAGGATGAGGCCGTAGACCCCTGCTGTACATGTGGGGGACTGGAAGTGACCCCGTATGGGTCATTTCCGACCCCATGCCAAGAAGTCCTACGCTGGGGGGAGGGATCACCGGATGAGGTGAGGTGACCTGTCTACAAACCCATCGAGGGCATGAGGAGGTTGCAGAGGGGTCACGTCAGCCCATCAGGGATGCCGTCCATCCAGGGAAGGACGTTTGTAACTGGGACGTCTTGGGGTGGGGTGGGGGATGATCCAGGGTCTGCTGCCTTCCCTCCCGGATCTTGCCCTACGACTGGTGCTAATTTCTACTGGCCCCTGGACTCCTTTGTGATTCTGCTTTTGGGCTGTGTAACGTGTGTGTGACTGCCTGACTGTGTTTTGCCCTCTGACTGCTGTGTCAACCCCTCCTGCCTTAGCCTGAACCCGTTAGGGATGTCGGAGGGATCCAGTGGGGGGTGGAGCTCCACACATTTTTCTCAGCTCAGCCCCCCAGACTCTGTTCCCTCTTCCACCAGCTGTGGCAAAAAGACAGGCCAGCTGGCGGAATTTCTGCAATTTTTCTTTTTTTGGTGCACAAAGCATTTCTGCCAATTTTATGCCAATGTGCGCAATTTATAGCCAAATTGACACAAATTTCTACTTGGACATCCCTAACCCCTATATCTAACGGCTTCCATCCCCCCACTTGTATGGCAGGGGGCTAAAGGGACGAATCTGTTAGAAGAGGCACATGGCCCCCGTCAGGAGATGCCTCCATCTGGGTGGGGCTTCCGGGGGTGGGGTGGGGCTTCTGGCAGAGGCAGGGCTAAACCACCTGACTATGGGCGCGTGGTGGGTTTCGAGTTTGATGTGAGGTGGCCTTTCAATACCTGACTTCGACCCTCCGCCTCCCATTGCAGGCTCACCAGATTCCCAGTCCAAGCAGCTGTCTTTGTGCCGCTTGGACTCAAGAGTGGACTGAGGGGGATGGAGGTGTCCCCATGAGCTGGATGAAGGGGAGGTGGGGGCATTTGCCTTGAATCCTTCCCCTGAAGATTTAGGGATGGCTTTACTCACTCCAGTCCAGGCCCAAGCGAAGAGGTCGTCACGCAGTGACCCCTATCTCTTCTGGGTTCCTCTGGGCAAGGCAGCACCCACATCAGCTCTGTCTGGAGGCAGGGCCGGGCCGTGGAGAGCAGGAAGTGCTGGCTGGAAGATCCTCTCTAAGGACCTGTTCTTCAGGCAAAGGTCTGCAGTCCGTAGAAGCCAGAAGAAGCCTGGAGGAGACTTGTGCAGAGGAGAATGAGGCTCTTTGTTTTGCGTATTTTTGGAAATTTACTTCCATCGATAGGACCTCAAATTGCTTTTGCTTTGTTGCAGAGGATTCGGAATTGCTGGATCACAGCTTCTTCCCTTCCTGCTGTGGATTATCAGCCTCTGAGGCCTCTTCCGTGTCAGGCTGCCTCTTGCAGCAACGCCTGCCTTGCCAGGCCCAAAAACATCCTCCAGTCCTAGAAGAAATGGCTCAGAGGGCCTGGGTATCCCAGGAGTTGGGCTCCCATGGTGTTTACTCCCCTGTGCCCCATTGAACTGTGTTATGGGGCACTATCTCTGTGACCGGTTGAGCCTGCAATGCGGCAGAGAGAGGTCTCATCTCCCCCACACATTGGGCACCAAACCCATCGGGGGGGGGGAAAGGCGACGTCACATCAAACTGGAAACCCTGCGCCTTCTTTTAACGTGGGAGGTGGTTAACTCTGCCCCTGCCGGAAGTCCGATCCCATCCCCGCAAGTCCCACGTCCGGAGCCCTGCTCCGGAAGGAGGGATCACCAGATGGGGGTCATGTGACCCCTCAACGAACTCATCAGGACCCCATGGACCAATAGGATGAGGCCGTAGACCCCTGCTGTACATGTGGGGGACTGGAAGTGACCCCGTATGGGTCATTTCCGACCCCATGCCAAGAAGTCCTACGCTGGGGGGAGGGATCACCGGATGAGGTGAGGTGACCTGTCTACAAACCCATCGAGGGCATGAGGAGGTTGCAGAGGGGTCACGTCAGCCCATCAGGGATGCCGTCCATCCAGGGAAGGACGTTTGTAACTGGGACGTCTTGGGGTGGGGTGGGGGATGATCCAGGGTCTGCTGCCTTCCCTCCCGGATCTTGCCCTACGACTGGTGCTAATTTCTACTGGCCCCTGGACTCCTTTGTGATTCTGCTTTTGGGCTGTGTAACGTGTGTGTGACTGCCTGACTGTGTTTTGCCCTCTGACTGCTGTGTCGACCCCTCCTGCCTTAGCCTGAACCCGTTAGGGATGTCGGAGGGATCCAGTGGGGGGTGGAGCTCCACACATTTTTCTCAGCTCAGCCCCCCAGACTCTGTTCCCTCTTCCACCAGCTGTGGCAAAAAGACAGGCCAGCTGGCGGAATTTCTGCAATTTTTCTTTTTTTGGTGCACAAAGCATTTCTGCCAATTTTATGCCAATGTGCGCAATTTATAGCCAAATTGACACAAATTTCTACTTGGACATCCCTAACCCCTATATCTAACGGCTTCCATCCCCCCACTTGTATGGCAGGGGGCTAAAGGGACGAATCTGTTAGAAGAGGCACATGGCCCCCGTCAGGAGATGCCTCCATCTGGGTGGGGCTTCCGGGGGTGGGGTGGGGCTTCTGGCAGAGGCAGGGCTAAACCACCTGACTATGGGCGCGTGGTGGGTTTCGAGTTTGATGTGAGGTGGCCTTTCAATACCTGACTTCGACCCTCCGCCTCCCATTGCAGGCTCACCAGATTCCCAGTCCAAGCAGCTGTCTTTGTGCCGCTTGGACTCAAGAGTGGACTGAGGGGGATGGAGGTGTCCCCATGAGCTGGATGAAGGGGAGGTGGGGGCATTTGCCTTGAATCCTTCCCCTGAAGATTTAGGGATGGCTTTCCTCACTCCAGTCCAGGCCCAAGCGAAGAGGTCGTCACGCAGTGACCCCTATCTCTTCTGGGTTCCTCTGGGCAAGGCAGCACCCACATCAGCTCTGTCTGGAGGCAGGGCCGGGCCGTGGAGAGCAGGAAGTGCTGGCTGGAAGATCCTCTCTAAGGACCTGTTCTTCAGGCAAAGGTCTGCAGTCCGTAGAAGCCAGAAGAAGCCTGGAGGAGACTTGTGCAGAGGAGAATGAGGCTCTTTGTTTTGCGTATTTTTGGAAATTTACTTCCATCGATAGGACCTCAAATTGCTTTTGCTTTGTTGCAGAGGATTCGGAATTGCTGGATCACAGCTTCTTCCCTTCCTGCTGTGGATTATCAGCCTCTGAGGCCTCTTCCGTGTCAGGCTGCCTCTTGCAGCAACGCCTGCCTTGCCAGGCCCAAAAACATCCTCCAGTCCTAGAAGAAATGGCTCAGAGGGCCTGGGTATCCCAGGAGTTGGGCTCCCATGGTGTTTACTCCCCTGTGCCCCATTGAACTGTGTTATGGGGCACTATCTCTGTGACCGGTTGAGCCTGCAATGCGGCAGAGAGAGGTCTCATCTCCCCCACACATTGGGCACCAAACCCATCGGGGGGGGGGAAAGGCGACGTCACATCAAACTGGAAACCCTGCGCCTTCTTTTAACGTGGGAGGTGGTTAACTCTGCCCCTGCCGGAAGTCCGATCCCATCCCCGCAAATCCCACGTCCGGAGCCCTGCTCCGGAAGGAGGGATCACCAGATGGGGGTCATGTGACCCCTCAACGAACTCATCAGGACCCCATGGACCAATAGGATGAGGCCGTAGACCCCTGCTGTACATGTGGGGGACTGGAAGTGACCCCGTATGGGTCATTTCCGACCCCATGCCAAGAAGTCCTACGCTGGGGGGAGGGATCACCGGATGAGGTGAGGTGACCTGTCTACAAACCCATCGAGGGCATGAGGAGGTTGCAGAGGGGTCACGTCAGCCCATCAGGGATGCCGTCCATCCAGGGAAGGACGTTTGTAACTGGGACGTCTTGGGGTGGGGTGGGGGATGATCCAGGGTCTGCTGCCTTCCCTCCCGGATCTTGCCCTACGACTGGTGCTAATTTCTACTGGCCCCTGGACTCCTTTGTGATTCTGCTTTTGGGCTGTGTAACGTGTGTGTGACTGCCTGACTGTGTTTTGCCCTCTGACTGCTGTGTCGACCCCTCCTGCCTTAGCCTGAACCCGTTAGGGATGTCGGAGGGATCCAGTGGGGGGTGGAGCTCCACACATTTTTCTCAGCTCAGCCCCCCAGACTCTGTTCCCTCTTCCACCAGCTGTGGCAAAAAGACAGGCCAGCTGGCGGAATTTCTGCAATTTTTCTTTTTTTGGTGCACAAAGCATTTCTGCCAATTTTATGCCAATGTGCGCAATTTATAGCCAAATTGACACAAATTTCTACTTGGACATCCCTAACCCCTATATCTAACGGCTTCCATCCCCCCACTTGTATGGCAGGGGGCTAAAGGGACGAATCTGTTAGAAGAGGCACATGGCCCCCGTCAGGAGATGCCTCCATCTGGGTGGGGCTTCCGGGGGTGGGGTGGGGCTTCTGGCAGAGGCGGGGCTAAACCACCTGACTATGGGCGCGTGGTGGGTTTCGAGTTTGATGTGAGGTGGCCTTTCAATACCTGACCTCGACCCTCCACCTCCCATTGCAGGCTCACCAGATTCCCAGTCCAAGCAGCTGTCTTTGTGCCGCTTGGACTCAAGAGTGGACTGAGGGGGATGGAGGTGTCTCCATGAGCTGGATGAAGGGGAGGTGGGGGCATTTGCCTTGAATCCTTCCCCTGAAGATTTAGGGATGGCTTTCCTCACTCCAGTCCAGGCCCAAGCGAAGAGGTCGTCACGCAGTGACCCCTATCTCTTCTGGTTTCCTCTGGGCAAGACAGCACCCACATCAGCTCTGTCTGGAGGCAGGGCAGGGCTGTCGAGAGCAGGAAGTGCTGGCTGGAAGATCCTCTCTAAGGTCCTGTTCTTCAGGCAAACCTCAAACTCTTCTTCTCTATCTATTTGTATTGAAGGTGGAGGGCTTGATATTGATGTGGGTCTGAGTCAGCTGTGAAGGGAACAAGGAAAGATGGAACACTGGATGAATGCTGAAGGAGCTGGGAAGGTGGAGATCGAAAGCCACAGGAACGATGATCTGGATTATGGCGGAAAGTCCCAGGATGTGATAATCCAGCTTTCAACAGCGGTGAACAATTTTGGGATACTTCATGGAGAGCCAAACTTTATCTCTGGTTTTTCGGGGTTGGTCTGCTGATTGCTTCTTATCAGCCTGGGCCTTATACGACTGTTCTGATTGTTCCCATTCTTCTCTGGCCCTTCTGAACTTTCCGCCGTGCAACTCTTCTAGGAATTGGTCATCTGCTGGTCCAGTAGGATGTGGGCTGGGATTGGGGAAATACTGGGTGTGGAAGTCATCAATTGAGAAAAATGAGCTGCACTGCGTAAACACATGAACAGTGTTGTTGTAGGCCAACTCATTCATTGGTTGAATGAGTTGGTGAGGCTCAGTTATCATGTGGATCGGTCGTATATCAACGCAGATGCAGTTCCAGAGGTTGATTTGTCTATTCCAGCTGCCTATCTGTTGGAGGGTGATGAGCAGAGGAGAGCTATATCCAATGACTGAAAAATACACCAGCTGGTCCAGGAGGTCTTGTGAAAATATTCATTGGGAATAGAGTTGTTCTTTTCCCTCTAGTGTAGAAGAGCCTGTGCATGGTACAAAATAAGCTAAAGGGATCAACTGCCACTAGGTTGACTGTGTGTTATGGAGGCTGAGTTAGCTCTGTATGAAAGTCTAGGATCACTGTTTCCCAGGGTCCATCTGCAGTTGACACAGGATGCCCTCTGCTTTCCCAGTGTGATCCTTCACATGGACACACAATTCACAGGAGGTAACATAACATTGTGTGTCTTCATGTGTCTAACCACCAGAAATCTCTGGTTATTCTGTGGAGTGTTTTAAAGAGTCCAAAGTGGCCTGACAGAGGCCATCCTGACAGAGGTCAAGAACCTGACAATGAGCGAGACCAGCAGGGAAATACTGGCAAGAATGCATATATAGAAGCCCATCAGGTATGTAATTGCCCACAGGAGGGCTGTCATCTTCTGCCGGTGCTTGAATCTGCACTTGGGTGCGTGCATCCTCTTGCTGCCATTGGCGGACAAGGGTTAGCAAGTCGAAGCCTTGGATGGTGGCTGCAAAATTCCGTGGCTGCAAGAATCCCACCTGACGCTTTCTACAGATCTTCAGGTTTCCAAGAAAGAACATCAGCCCAGAGGATTTGGCTGAGTGGAATGCACAATAGTCAGAAAGTTGATAAGCGGAAAAAGTAGAGACCACCGTATTTCAGCGCTGGTTGAGTTCTTTAGATGTTCGAAGGTGCTGAAGATTGCACAGATCAGTAATATACTCCTTCTAAATGGTGGTGCCAAGTTTCGAAGGCTGCCTTGATGGCCAGTAGCTCCTTCTCTCAAGTGGTGTAGTTGCATTCCTGTGAGGTCCGTTTTCGAGAGAGGCAACCACATGGGTAAGGAGGTTCTGTGCCACACTTGATGCATCAACTGTTTCTCAGGTAAGGTAAATGAGTACTTGAGCTGTGATGAGCTGTCTTTTGAGATGGTCAAAGGACATTTGAGCCTGAAGGGTCCACTTGAAGGCTACCTGGGTTCACAACAGGTCTGCTGACAGAGCAAGTATTCCCTATTGAAGGTCCGTCTCCACCATGATTATCTTTGAAAAGGATGGAACGTCCAGTTGAAGAAGATGGAGTGGGGTTTTCCATATTTTGCTCTATATCTGTTGACTTGTAGTGAATTTTGGTCTTTCCCGTTTACATTGTGCTTTCCACCTTGGCCGGTGCTGGGATCTTCTTGCCTGCTTCCCCTCTTGGACAGGTAGGTTCTGTGTCAACTCCAATCTCCACAAGATGATGCATCGGCCATTTCTCAGGTCAGGGTGTTTCTACCTGTCACATCTATGGATCTTAAGCTGTCTCATATTCACCAAAACCTTTTGTGTTATGCCAGTTGGACACCATGAGGTCTCTTGTAGAAAAGATTGTCTAGTGCTTCTTTTAAACAAATGTTTTGGCAAGATCCAGTCATTGCTTCCTTTCGGGAGGAGGTCCTCATACAGAGGAATTAATGGATTCTCTGCACCCTTTTGACAGTGAAAAGACTGATATGATGGCAGTAGAAGGATAAATGCTCACCTCTTATACTGCAATGGATTGAGGACCTTCCAACACTTCCAGTATTCAAACGGGTGCCCTATAGACACGACCTTTGAATGGATTCCTATTTGGATATCTGGTCCACTTTCTGCATTATGTATATAGATCTTTTTCTTCTCTCTTTTTCTTTTCATTTTGTTGAAATTTCACAATAATCATTTAATTTTTTTAAAAAAACTGGCTGCACAAAGATGGGGCTTTTCCTTGTGGGTTGGTGGCCTCTTAAACGTTGATCCAACCGCTGCGGGGTCCGTCGCAGTACAGCTTACGGATTTTGCCATTGTCCAATTCCCCGAACTTTTTCTCTGGCCGCCCTGCTGTGCACTGCAAATGTTCTCTGGCCACACAGCTCCACCGCTGCTGGAAACCGACTCCAGGTGCGAAAGGGCCGGTGCCAGTTCCTGTCATCTCATCCTCCTGCGTGGCTGAGGGACAGGGGAAGCTGCAGCGGGGTCTTCCCCAGAATCCGTTGACGGGAGAGCAACATTCTCTGGCCGAGTAGGAACAGATGGGAAGGGGGTGCTGAGGACTCCTGCTGAAGTCTGGTTACCTGTGACCTGTCTGAATCGGAGTCCTTCTCGGGGTACTGTGGAGCCTGAGGACCAGGGGAGGTCTAATCGAAGGAATCATCCTTTGCAGCCAAAGAAAAACTGCCAGTCATTGTGTCACTGGCGGGATCTCTTGTCCACTCAGGGCTTCAACAGGTAACTCCGTTTCATGATGCGGAGCTGACACATGCAGGAACCGGGACAGTGCATATCATCGAGAGGGTCTACGGTCAGCGTAGGGACAGAGGCCTGCGGAGTTTGCTGTGGAAATGTGTCAGGAGCAGTGCAAAGAAGGACCACTGCCCCCGGAACGCCTGCCGCGGAAGATCTGGTGAATGGGAGCTTCAAACTCTCAGCCCGACTGAAGAATGAAGGGATCCCATCACCTCCGCTGTGGAGTTCCAGCCGTATGTCTGTTGCCACTTGACCACAAGCAGCAAATTCAGGCCCTGGCCGCTGGCTGCTGCTCTGGTGGGTGCCTCCCTCCTATTCAAGGCCACAAGGCACCAAATGCTGGAGAAGAGATGGTGGGGAACAAAGAGGCATTGTGTGGCATCACCTGCAGTGGAGTCTCAGATCCAGGCCAGCAAGAAGAGCAGAGGGGGGAGGGATTGATCCTGAAAACTGGCAGTAAAACGGCTCAGTTGAGAGAGTAGAACCAGGGGCGAACAGAGCAATGTTCTTGGTGGGTGAAAAAAGCAACATAGATCATAGGTTCGTATCTGGTAGATGGACCCTTGGTCTGATCCAGCATTAGAGGCACGAAGCCGATGCACACCAGTTGCTGGGGAACATGGGTGGGAGGGTGCTGTTGCACCATGTCCTGCTTGTGGATTCCTGGTTGAGAGCTGGTTGGCCACTGTGTGAACAGAGTGCTGGACTAGATGGACCCTCGGTCTGCTCCAGCAGGGCTCTTCTGACATTCTGATGTTCTTAAGGGGGCCTTTAGGGATTAGCTCAAAGCAAGCACAGGTCTCCCTAGTGCCAGGGTTGATAATGGAGTTTTAAGTCGGGCAGCTTGAGGCCATTGAGAAGTCCCAGGGCACCTTGAGATCACTGCAGCCTTCTCTGTTCAGGTGAGGTCTTGAAATGGTTGTGGATCTCTTGACAGAAGGGTAGAGCAAGGAGGTGGAGGCAGGAGAGACAGGCCAACAGGCCGGTGGTGGTCTTCTTGTCTGTTGTGCCTTTGCTTCTCAGGCTCCCGTCATGAGTTCCAGGACCTTGTTCACAACCTTGCTTATGGACCCCTGGCACAGGGAGGCGCTTTCAAGGAATCCTCCTTGAAGGGGAAGAAACTCCACGGTTCCTTTCTGTTCCCCAAATCATCTACTTTGAGAAGAGGTGTCTCGAAATTGCAGGAGAACTCGAGAGGTAGGAGCCCTAAGGGAAACGCCTTGGGAACATGGGGATGGGTTGGCGAGTTGCTGTCCCCCAATTTTCTTGAAAGGAGATGCCTGGAGACACAGAATTTCAGCACACTTCTGTGTTGCCTAGATAACTCTCTGGATCACATCTGTAGAATCAAAAGGGGTGTTGTTTTTTCTTAAAGAGAGAGACAACAAGAAAGCCAGCAGTCCCCAGCAGTCCCAGTCTCCAACTGGTTTCTCAAGTGCCCAGCTCAGCCCCAGGAAATTTGACTGTGACCCACACAGCACGGCTCACAATGGCATGTGCCGTTTCACAGCTCCCCTTTACTGACAGAAAAAGATACCTCACAAAGAGGACTCCCCACCACTTGTTTTCCTCCAGTGGGTTATCTTAAATTTCCTCCCACCCTCAAAATGGGGGTGACTGACACCAATGCCAAATCCATCACCTCTCTAGCAATATTCTTGGTTGGTGAAAAAAGCAACGTAGATCGTAGGTTCATACCTGGTAGATGGACCGTTGGTCTGATCCAGCATGGCTCTTCTGATGTCCTGATCCAGCATTAGAGGCACAAAGCCTATGTACACCAGTCGCTGGGGGTCATGGGTGGGAGGTGCTGTTGCACCATGTCCTGCTTGTGGATTCCTAGTCGAAGGCTGGTTGGCCACTATGTGAACAGAGTGCTGGACTAGATGGACCCCCGGTCTGCTCCAGTAAGGCTCTTCTGACGTTCTGATGTTCTTAAGGGGGTCTTTAGGGCTTAGCTCAAAGCAAGCACAGGTCTCCCTAGTGCCAGGGTTGACGATGGAGTTTTAAGACGGGCAGCTTGAGGCCTTTGAGAAATCCCAGGGCACCTTGAGATCACTGCAGCCTTCTCTGTTGAGGTGAGATGTCTTGAAATGGACGGGGATCTCTTGACAGACTGATAGAGCTAGTTGGAGGTAGAATAGACAGGCAGATGGGCTTGGTGGTGGTCTTCTTGTCTGTTGTGCCTTTTGGTTCTCAGGCTCCTGTCATGTGTTCCACAGCCCTTGTTGACGGCCCTTGCTTCTGGGTCCCTGGCACAGGGAGGCGCTTTCAAGGAATCCTCCTTGATGAGGAAGAAACTCCACGGTTCCTTTCTGTTGCCCAGATTATCTACATGGAGAAGAGGTGTCCTGAAATTGCAGGAGAACTCTTGACAGCTGGGTGGAGCAAGGAGCCCTAAGGGAAATGCCTTGGGAACATGGGGATGGGTTGGTGAGTTGCTGTCCCCCAACTTTCTTGAAAGGAGATGCCTGGAGACACAGGATTTCAGCACTCTTCTGTGTTGCCTAGATGACTCCCTGGATCACTTCTGTAGAAACAAAAGGGGTGTTGTTTTTTCTTAAAGAGAGAGACAACAAGAAAGCCAGCAGTCCCCAGCAGTCCCAGTCTCCAACTGGTTTCTCAAGTGCCCAGCTCAGCCCCAGGAAATTTGACTGTGACCCACACAGCACGGCTCACAATGGCATGTGCCGTTTCACAGCTCCCCTTTACTGACAGAAAAAGATACGTCACAAAGAGGACTCCCCACCACTTGTTTTCCTCCAGTGGGTTATCTTAAATTTCCTCCCACCCTCAAAATGGGGGTGACTGACACCAATGCCAAATCCATCACCTCTCTAGCAATATTCTTGGTTGGTGAAAAAAGCAACGTAGATCGTAGGTTCATACCTGGTAGATGGACCGTTGGTCTGATCCAGCATGGCTCTTCTGATGTCCTGATCCAGCATTAGAGGCACAAAGCCTATGTACACCAGTCGCTGGGGGTCATGGGTGGGAGGTGCTGTTGCACCATGTCCTGCTTGTGGATTCCTAGTCGAAGGCTGGTTGGCCACTATGTGAACAGAGTGCTGGACTAGATGGACCCCCGGTCTGCTCCAGTAAGGCTCTTCTGATGTTCTGATGTTCTTAAGGGGGTCTTTAGGGCTTAGCTCAAAGCAAGCACAGGTCTCCCTAGTGCCAGGGTTGACGATGGAGTTTTAAGACGGGCAGCTTGAGGCCTTTGAGAAATCCCAGGGCACCTTGAGATCACTGCAGCCTTCTCTGTTGAGGTGAGATGTCTTGAAATGGACGGGGATCTCTTGACAGACTGATAGAGCTAGTTGGAGGTAGAATAGACAGGCAGATGGGCTTGGTGGTGGTCTTCTTGTCTGTTGTGCCTTTTGGTTCTCAGGCTCCTGTCATGTGTTCCACAGCCCTTGTTGACGGCCCTTGCTTCTGGGTCCCTGGCACAGGGAGGCGCTTTCAAGGAATCCTCCTTGATGAGGAAGAAACTCTACGGTTCCTTTCTGTTGCCCAGATTATCTACATGGAGAAGAGGTGTCCTGAAATTGCAGGAGAACTCTTGACAGCTGGGTGGAGCAAGGAGCCCTAAGGGAAATGCCTTGGGAACATGGGGATGGGTTGGTGAGTTGCTGTCCCTCAACTTTCTTGAAAGGAGATGCCTGGAGACACAGGATTTCAGCACTCTTCTGTGTTGCCTAGATAACTCCCTGGATCACTTCTGTAGAAACAAAAGGGGTGTTGTTTTTTCTTAAAGAGAGAGACAACAAGAAAGCCAGCAGTCCCCAGCAGTCCCAGTCTCCAACTGGTTTCTCAAGTGCCCAGCTCAGCCCCAGGAAATTTGACTGTGACCCACACAGCACGGCTCACAATGGCATGTGCCGTTTCACAGCTCCCCTTTACTGACAGAAAAAGATACCTCACAAAGAGGACTCCCCACCACTTGTTTTCCTCCAGTGGGTTATCTTAAATTTCCTCCCACCCTCAAAATGGGGGTGACTGACACCAATGCCAAATCCATCACCTCTCTAGCAATATTCTTGGTTGGTGAAAAAAGCAACGTAGATCGTAGGTTCATACCTGGTAGATGGACCGTTGGTCTGATCCAGCATGGCTCTTCTGATGTCCTGATCCAGCATTAGAGGCACAAAGCCTATGTACACCAGTCGCTGGGGGTCATGGGTGGGAGGTGCTGTTGCACCATGTCCTGCTTGTGGATTCCTAGTCGAAGGCTGGTTGGCCACTATGTGAACAGAGTGCTGGACTAGATGGACCCCCGGTCTGCTCCAGTAAGGCTCTTCTGACGTTCTGATGTTCTTAAGGGGGTCTTTAGGGCTTAGCTCAAAGCAAGCACAGGTCTCCCTAGTGCCAGGGTTGACGATGGAGTTTTAAGACGGGCAGCTTGAGGCCTTTGAGAAATCCCAGGGCACCTTGAGATCACTGCAGCCTTCTCTGTTGAGGTGAGATGTCTTGAAATGGACGGGGATCTCTTGACAGACTGATAGAGCTAGTTGGAGGTAGAATAGACAGGCAGATGGGCTTGGTGGTGGTCTTCTTGTCTGTTGTGCCTTTTGGTTCTCAGGCTCCTGTCATGTGTTCCACAGCCCTTGTTGACGGCCCTTGCTTCTGGGTCCCTGGCACAGGGAGGCGCTTTCAAGGAATCCTCCTTGATGAGGAAGAAACTCCACGGTTCCTTTCTGTTGCCCAGATTATCTACATGGAGAAGAGGTGTCCTGAAATTGCAGGAGAACTCTTGACAGCTGGGTGGAGCAAGGAGCCCTAAGGGAAATGCCTTGGGAACATGGGGATGGGTTGGTGAGTTGCTGTCCCCCAACTTTCTTGAAAGGAGATGCCTGGAGACACAGGATTTCAGCACTCTTCTGTGTTGCCTAGATGACTCCCTGGATCACTTCTGTAGAATCAAAAGGGGTGTTGTTTTTTCTTAAAGAGAGAGACAACAAGAAAGCCAGCAGTCCCCAGCAGTCCCAGTCTCCAACTGGTTTCTCAAGTGCCCAGCTCAGCCCCAGGAAATTTGACTGTGACCCACACAGCACGGCTCACAATGGCATGTGCCGTTTCACAGCTCCCCTTTACTGACAGAAAAAGATACCTCACAAAGAGGACTCCCCACCACTTGTTTTCCTCCAGTGGGTTATCTTAAATTTCCTCCCACCCTCAAAATGGGGGTGACTGACACCAATGCCAAATCCATCACCTCTCTAGCAATATTCTTGGTTGGTGAAAAAAGCAACGTAGATCGTAGGTTCATACCTGGTAGATGGACCGTTGGTCTGATCCAGCATGGCTCTTCTGATGTCCTGATCCAGCATTAGAGGCACAAAGCCTATGTACACCAGTCGCTGGGGGTCATGGGTGGGAGGTGCTGTTGCACCATGTCCTGCTTGTGGATTCCTAGTCGAAGGCTGGTTGGCCACTATGTGAACAGAGTGCTGGACTAGATGGACCCCCGGTCTGCTCCAGTAAGGCTCTTCTGATGTTCTGATGTTCTTAAGGGGGTCTTTAGGGCTTAGCTCAAAGCAAGCACAGGTCTCCCTAGTGCCAGGGTTGACGATGGAGTTTTAAGACGGGCAGCTTGAGGCCTTTGAGAAATCCCAGGGCACCTTGAGATCACTGCAGCCTTCTCTGTTGAGGTGAGATGTCTTGAAATGGACGGGGATCTCTTGACAGACTGATAGAGCTAGTTGGAGGTAGAATAGACAGGCAGATGGGCTTGGTGGTGGTCTTCTTGTCTGTTGTGCCTTTTGGTTCTCAGGCTCCTGTCATGTGTTCCACAGCCCTTGTTGACGGCCCTTGCTTCTGGGTCCCTGGCACAGGGAGGCGCTTTCAAGGAATCCTCCTTGATGAGGAAGAAACTCTACGGTTCCTTTCTGTTGCCCAGATTATCTACATGGAGAAGAGGTGTCCTGAAATTGCAGGAGAACTCTTGACAGCTGGGTGGAGCAAGGAGCCCTAAGGGAAATGCCTTGGGAACATGGGGATGGGTTGGTGAGTTGCTGTCCCTCAACTTTCTTGAAAGGAGATGCCTGGAGACACAGGATTTCAGCACTCTTCTGTGTTGCCTAGATAACTCCCTGGATCACTTCTGTAGAAACAAAAGGGGTGTTGTTTTTTCTTAAAGAGAGAGACAACAAGAAAGCCAGCAGTCCCCAGCAGTCCCAGTCTCCAACTGGTTTCTCAAGTGCCCAGCTCAGCCCCAGGAAATTTGACTGTGACCCACACAGCACGGCTCACAATGGCATGTGCCGTTTCACAGCTCCCCTTTACTGACAGAAAAAGATACCTCACAAAGAGGACTCCCCACCACTTGTTTTCCTCCAGTGGGTTATCTTAAATTTCCTCCCACCCTCAAAATGGGGGTGACTGACACCAATGCCAAATCCATCACCTCTCTAGCAATATTCTTGGTTGGTGAAAAAAGCAACGTAGATCGTAGGTTCATACCTGGTAGATGGACCGTTGGTCTGATCCAGCATGGCTCTTCTGATGTCCTGATCCAGCATTAGAGGCACAAAGCCTATGTACACCAGTCGCTGGGGGTCATGGGTGGGAGGTGCTGTTGCACCATGTCCTGCTTGTGGATTCCTAGTCGAAGGCTGGTTGGCCACTATGTGAACAGAGTGCTGGACTAGATGGACCCCCGGTCTGCTCCAGTAAGGCTCTTCTGACGTTCTGATGTTCTTAAGGGGGTCTTTAGGGCTTAGCTCAAAGCAAGCACAGGTCTCCCTAGTGCCAGGGTTGACGATGGAGTTTTAAGACGGGCAGCTTGAGGCCTTTGAGAAATCCCAGGGCACCTTGAGATCACTGCAGCCTTCTCTGTTGAGGTGAGATGTCTTGAAATGGACGGGGATCTCTTGACAGACTGATAGAGCTAGTTGGAGGTAGAATAGACAGGCAGATGGGCTTGGTGGTGGTCTTCTTGTCTGTTGTGCCTTTTGGTTCTCAGGCTCCTGTCATGTGTTCCACAGCCCTTGTTGACGGCCCTTGCTTCTGGGTCCCTGGCACAGGGAGGCGCTTTCAAGGAATCCTCCTTGATGAGGAAGAAACTCCACGGTTCCTTTCTGTTGCCCAGATTATCTACATGGAGAAGAGGTGTCCTGAAATTGCAGGAGAACTCTTGACAGCTGGGTGGAGCAAGGAGCCCTAAGGGAAATGCCTTGGGAACATGGGGATGGGTTGGTGAGTTGCTGTCCCCCAACTTTCTTGAAAGGAGATGCCTGGAGACACAGGATTTCAGCACTCTTCTGTGTTGCCTAGATAACTCCCTGGATCACTTCTGTAGAAACAAAAGGGGTGTTGTTTTTTTCTTAAAGAGAGAGACAACAAGAAAGCCAGCAGTCCCCAGCAGTCCCAGTCTCCAACTGGTTTCTCAAGTGCCCAGCTCAGCCCCAGGAAATTTGACTGTGACCCACACAGCACGGCTCACAATGGCATGTGCCGTTTCACAGCTCCCCTTTACTGACAGAAAAAGATACCTCACAAAGAGGACTCCCCACCACTTGTTTTCCTCCAGTGGGTTATCTTAAATTTCCTCCCACCCTCAAAATGGGGGTGACTGACACCAATGCCAAATCCATCACCTCTCTAGCAATATTCTTGGTTGGTGAAAAAAGCAACGTAGATCGTAGGTTCATACCTGGTAGATGGACCGTTGGTCTGATCCAGCATGGCTCTTCTGATGTCCTGATCCAGCATTAGAGGCACAAAGCCTATGTACACCAGTCGCTGGGGGTCATGGGTGGGAGGTGCTGTTCCACCATGTCCTGCTTGTGGATTCCTAGTCGAAGGCTGGTTGGCCACTATGTGAACAGAGTGCTGGACTAGATGGACCCCCGGTCTGCTCCAGTAAGGCTCTTCTGACGTTCTGATGTTCTTAAGGGGGTCTTTAGGGCTTAGCTCAAAGCAAGCACAGGTCTCCCTAGTGCCAGGGTTGACGATGGAGTTTTAAGACGGGCAGCTTGAGGCCTTTGAGAAATCCCAGGGCACCTTGAGATCACTGCAGCTTTCTCTGTTGAGCTGAGGTGTCTTGAAATGGACGGGGATCTCTTGACAGACTGATAGAGCTAGTTGGAGGTAGAATAGACAGGCAGATGGGCTTGGTGGTGGTCTTCTTGTCTGTTGTGCCTTTTGGTTCTCAGGCTCCTGTCATGTGTTCCACAGCCCTTGTTGACGGCCCTTGCTTCTGGGTCCCTGGCACAGGGAGGCGCTTTTGGGGAATCCTCCTTGATGGGGAAGAAACTCCACGGTTCCTTTCTGTTGCCCAGATCATCTACATGGAGAAGAGGCGTCCTGAAATTGCAGGAGAACTCTTGACAACTGGGTGGAGCAAGGAGCCCTAAGGGAAACGCCTTGGGAACATGGGGATGGGTTGGCGAGTTGCTGTCCTCCAACTTTCTTGAAAGGAGACGCCTGGAGAGGCAGGATTTCAGCACTCTTCTGTGTTGCCTAGATAACTCCCTGAATCACTTCTGTTGAAACAAAAGTAGTGGTTTCTCTAAAGAGAGAGAGAGACAACAAGAAAGCTGCTGTCCCCAGCAGTCCCAGTCTCCAACTGGTTTTTTCTAGTGCCCAGCTCAGCCCCAGGAAATTCGACTGTGACCCACACAGCACAGCTCACAATGGCATGTGCCATTTCACAGCTCCCCTTTACTGACAGAAAAAGATACATCACAAAGAGGACTCCCCACCACTGGTTTTCCTCCAGTGGGTTATCTTAAATTTCCTCCCACCCTCAAAATGGGGGTGACTGACACCAATGCTCCATTTGTCCTTCCGGAGCTATATCCCAGACTCTCTTGATCTCTTCGATGACTTTTACCATGTTCTTTTCTTCCAACCAATCCGGACCCTGAGTTATAATTTTCCTAGGTTTACGTGCAAGGAGAAGTCTGAAGACGGCTTCTACCGTTAAAGATTTGGTAAAAGCTTTCTGTTTGGGTTTCTTTGTTTCAGAGACCTCCAGCCCGGCCATCAAGTCCATTAAAATTTTTAAAGTCTTATTAAGATAGTCCCATATTTTATATTGTGCATATTTGGTCAAATTGTAGGTCTGTATAGTTGGAAATGCCAGGTGAGCTAACATGTAACCCCATAATTTCAACATATCATTTTTCCCAAATTCTTTTGGTAATATGATATCACTCACAAGACCTATCTTTGTGTAAAGTGTTTCTGTCCAATTTCGAGTAATGATATATTCTCTAGTCTTTTTTCTTTGACTAGAGGAGTCCGAAATGTCAGATTCCAGACCAATCGACATTTCTCCCTCACTTTGAAAGTCCGTATCGAACGCAGAGAGTAAAACCCCCGAATTCAATTCTTCTTCTGAGGATTGAGGGGTCTTCCCTTCTGCCATATTGTCCTCATCGATTTCTTTCTCCTCGTCCTCACTCTCTGTCGAGTCCAAAGGTAACGCAGCCGGTGAGGGTCATTCACATTCGTTCGGAGCGCTATTTTTTGCCATCTGCCATTCGCTTTCAGAGTTAAGGGGGATCGTGCCTTCTACCCTTACCTCAGAGGGTAAGTTTTGTAGAATCACAGGAATTTGAGCCAAGGCAACAGAAATTTGTTCCACCCTAAAGCCATCTCGATCCATAGAGGGTTCCTCATTTCTAGGCTTTATAGGGGATCTGTCACGATAATTATCTTCTGATTCCGAAAGGGACAACATTTGCTGTTGATGGTGCCCTCTTTTTTCTCGTTTTTTCAAAGGTCTAGAAAAGTTAGTTTTAGTTAGGGTTAATGTTAGGGTTAGGAAAATATTTTTAGGAAAATATTTTTTATTTTTTAAAATCGTACTACTACATCTTTTTACAGTCACATAAGCACTTACATAGTTTACATCATCTTACAACTGCCCAGAGAGCTCCGGCTATTGGGCGGTATAGAAATGTAATAAATAAATAAATAAATACAAAGAAAACACTTTCATGACACCATACATACATATATTTCCTTTGCCGTATGGTTTTATATCAATCCCCTCTTACAGCAGCCTTCCCTTTCAGCTCCCTTTTGGTCCCTTGCTACCCCAGCTGACCCGAGTGCCTCTTGACATTATCCCTGGTGTTGTCCCTGCTTTCCAGGGCCAGAATTTTGCCCATTGCCCTCGACTGATGGTTTCCCTTGCCCACATAGCTAAGGTGTCTATTTTTGTTACAATGCCCCTTACCGTCTGCTGTATGTCTGGTTCCATTTGCCTTTCCTGTTCCTTCCTTCTTTGTCCCGCTAAGGCGAGAAGCACCATGAGGTTAATTAGCCCGACTGTTGTCCACAGCACTCTCCACCATGCTATTTGTCCCCCAGCTTGTTTCCGCTTTATGGGCCCTTTGATTTCCTGTGCCGGCGGGAGTCCTGATACTATCATTTCCCAGTGCTGGTCCTTGAGGGCCGGCCATTGCAGCACCCCCGCTAACTGTTCCCATGTCCACCTAGCTGATGGACATTGCTTTACGGCATGTTCTATGGTCTCTTTACATGCCCTCTCTGCGCAGGTCAGCCTTGCCCTGCACTCCAGCCTTGGGCACAATTGCTGGCTTTCTTTGAGCCACGGGTTAGCCGCCTGCACATTTAACACCTGATGGTACGGTTAGGGTTAGGGTTAGGGTTTATGGGTTAGGGTTAGGTTTGAGAATTTTTTTTAGGTTTGAGAAATTTTTATTGGTGCAAGCACCTCTTTCACCTGGCCACCAAAATACAAACCTGATCACGAAAACGCGTCACAAAACCAAACGGCCCAAACCCTCCCCACTGGGTGTGCCCCAAACTAATACAATAATTGGCTAACTTACCTATACACTAATACATACTTAGTGCCTATGCTTGGGTAGAGCTATGTGATGGGCGCATGCAGGCGTCCTCCCTTCCACGGCCATCGTCGTCTCCACTGCTGCGTGGAAAGGCGCACTCTGTCCCGCTGATATTGTTCATCCAGCTGCCTGCAAACGATGCCGGCCGAGCATGCCGCATCACACTCAGCGCCGTGCTTCAGTTCCCATCTCCTCTGAAATGCCAGGGCCAGCAGGACATACAAATTGAGGAGCCGGACCATGGGCCAGGGCACCACCCAGTAATCATCATCAGATTGTGCCCACGTAGCCCCCTTTGCACCTGCTCCATCTGCACCCGCTCCCTCCACCCGTTGGCTAGACAGCCCTGGCCCCTTGTCATCTAGCCCTTTGCTACCCTCCGCGCTTCCCCTTTCAGCCTGCTGGTCCAGCTCCCTGCTCCCCGAGTCCCCACCCACTGCTTTTGGTGGCCCTGGTGCTCCTCCAGCCCCCCCCCATACACCCTGCCATTCCTCCCATCGTGCTGCCCCCGATTATCCCGTGTTTCTCCCTGCGATGCCCCCCGCTTTCCCCGCTTTTCACCCTTTCCCCCTCTCCCCCTTCCCCCAGCGGCTTTGGCGGTGGCGGCGGCAGCATTCTCCTCCTCACCTCTTCCTCCCCCTCCGGTTCTGGCCTTGGCACTGCCCCCTGCCTTCCCCGCTCCTTCTTCTTCCTTGGCCCACGCATGCCACCCGGCAGCTCCTGCCCCGAAACAATAGTCTCCCAAGGCTGCGCGAGCAAATTGGGCCAATCCAGCTGCTTCGCAACTGCTTGCCACAAGAGACGGGCCGCCACACACGTGTGCACCACGTGCTCGACTGTCTCCTGCTCTGCGGCCTGCCCGAAGCCCACGTTCTCCCGCTGGCAGCGTATGCGCACGCAGGCTTGCCCACCCTCACCCTTGGCCCGAAGCCACGGCTTGCAGCCCTGCACATTGAGCACCAGGTGGAAGGCCCGCCAGCGTGTCTCCCACAAGTGGTACGGCACCCGGCGGTCCTGGAAGTTCTCAATGAGGAAGGTCAGCTCCCGCAGGTACCGCGGACGACCCTGCCTTGCACGCTCCTTGTCGGCATGCGGCCTCCAGAGGCGTGCCTGCAGCATCTCCCAGCACAGGCAGCGCTTCAGCTGGACGATGTCCGCCTTGTCCCCTCCTTTTTGCACCACTGGTGGCGTCAGCGTCTGCCACAGGGCTGTCGCCGGCACCTTCCACTCCCACACAGCCCCGTAGATGTCAGCGAGGTAGTCCGGCCCCCTCACCTTGTCAGTGGCCGTGACGGCGACATTCCCACCTCGACCCTCCTCCTCCCACCAGCGCTGGGCCCAACGCATTCCCCGCCATCCCCTGTGGAAGCCCTCCATCCAGAAGGGCCTCAGGACCTGCACGTCTTCCTGCTCTCCATCCTGCTGCTGCTGCCCTCCCCTCCCCCTTTGCCACAGCCGCTCGCTCTGCTCACGCCTTGCCCACCGACCAAAGTTATGTGCCAGAAAGGCCGCCAGCAGCGTCACGGCCACCGCCGGGAAGGCCAGTCCGCCGTGCAAGACGGGCCGGTAGGTGACGGCTTGGGCCAACGGGAACGTCTTGGGTCCCCACAAGAACTGGAAGAGGGTGCCCTTCACATCACGCACGAGCCGCTCCGGCGCCGGATAGACGGCGGCCAGTTTCCTGCCTGCGGCATGAGGTATGTACACCGCCTGCTGGTACAGGCTCAGCCCACCACGCCAGTGCTTCCAGTGCGTCACCTTATCATGCACCCTGTCAGCCCAGTCACACCAGTTCTTTTGATAGCCGTCACGGCACACGGAAAAGTAGACGCCAAGCAACTTGAGCCCTGCCTCAGGCGACCCGCCCTCCTCCACATCCTCCTCCTCTCCCTCCTCCTCTGCCCCTCTCCTTTTCCGTTTCCCGCCACCCCTTTTGCGGGTTAGGCTGCTCTCCCTTCCTATCGGCGCCCTCATCCTCCGTAGTCGCTGAGCCAGCGGCTCCATCCGGAGCGTGGCCTCGTTGTCACCCCGGAGGCGGAGATCGAACGTCATGATGCAGCTCTTGTCGGGGTTGACGCACACGCCCGACGACGCCTCAAGCCAGCTCGCCCTCGTCGTGCACCAGCAGCACGACGTCATCTGCGTGCACCACCAGCTTCAGCACCTGGTGCTGTGAGGATGCACTCGCTCCTCCCCTACCCCCTGTCTCCCCCACGCCATTGTCGCCAAAACGGGCGCCCTCGAGGCCGCGCTCCAAACGGCTCAGCAGCATGTCAAGGTAGAGGACGTAGAGGAGCGGACTCATGGGGCAGCCCTGTCGCACCCCTGAACACACTGGGATCTTGCCGGTGCCGTGGCGCCCGTCGCCCAGCTGCGCCACCACGCCCGCGTCTCGATAAAGGAGGCACATGTACCGCACGAACTGAGGCGGCATGCCCTTTCGACACAACACCTCCCACAGGAAGGCGTGGTGCACGTTATCAAAGGCCTTCCGCTGGTCCAGGAGCAGCAGCATGCCCCCTTGACCTCCGTGCCATCCCGTTCCATGGCCGCCTTGCCACCCCCTTCTCTGCTGGAGCCTCTGAAACACCTCCCGCAGCGTGCACAATGAGTGCACAAAGATACTGGAAAGTTCCTTCGGTGCCAACTAGGTTACCAGTACTGCAGTATGGAAATCCCTATTATGGAAATCTCGTCTGCGTGCGCACCACCAGGTATCCGGCCACGCGCGTCAACCGCGCACAGCACCTTGGCCAGCACGCAGTAGTCCATGTTAGTCATGACAATGGGTCGCCAGTTCTGGGGCAGCGTGCGGTCGCCCGTGGGCTTGGGCAGGAAGATGAGCGTGCCCTCGCCAAATGCTTTGCTCGTGCGGTCGCAGGCCAGGCACTCGCTGAAGACATTTGCCAGAGGCACGGCCAGCCAGCGGCGGAAGCGCTTATAAAATGCCCAGCCAAGACCATCGGGCCCCGGCGCCAAGCGGCTCTTCCCGACCACAATCGCTTCCGCAACCTCCGCCTCGGTGACCGGCCCCTGCAGGCTGCGTGCGTCTTCGGTGCTGAGCCGCCGCGGGACGGCGACCCTATCCGCCCCGTCCAAGAATGTCCTGCTACTGTTCACACTGATGCCCGCCTTCTCCGCGAAGAGCTCCTCGTAATAGCACTCCATGATGCACAGCATGTCCTCAGGCCACCCGCTCACCAGGTCGTCTTCCGAGTGCCGCAAGCCCTGCATCGTTGTAGATGCACCGATCCCTTCCCTCACCCTGGCCCACTCGTTCTGGGCCACCACAGGCCCCGCGGTGCGATAGGTTTTCTCCGCCCGGCGTGTCCGCCCACGCTGCCACTGATGGCATGCGATCGTCTCCCAAGCCTTCTGTAGCACAGTGGGATCACACGGCAGACCGCGCGCCACCCGGGCGTGGCACTGTACAAAGCGGTCCACGGCCTCATGGTAGCGTCGCACATCGCGGTCGTCCGCCACCCGCTCCAGCCTCCGGCAACGCCGCCGTACCTCCTGCTTCACCCGCTCCCACCATGCAAGGGCGCCGCCCCTTCCTGATCCTAGTACAGCCCTGCCCGCTGCAGCATCCAGGCACGCCAGCATAGTCTCGATGAGGCTCCGGCACGTGTCCTTCTCCATAGCCTCCGGCCGCAGGCGCCACAACCGCGGCGGCCCTCGCGGTGTCACCTCCCCCACACCCAGCGTGACCCGTAACATGCCGTGATCCGACCACGGGGTGATAACCACCGTGCAGCGGTCCCTCCGTACGCATGGCAGCGCCCGCAGGCGGTCAAGGCAACTCGCAAACCACGTGTGATAATAGGTGTGTGCTTCTGAGGGCCCCCCTCCTCCCCACCCTCCCCCTCGGATAGTGGTGTGCTGAGCCCCCCTCTTTGGTATTGCGATAAGCGCCCTCGTACGCCCTCCGACACAACACCGGGAAGAACTCGAGGCCGTCCTCTGGGCCTCCCTCTTCGCCCACCTGCCTTTCAAGCGCCACATCCCGCAAGCCCAGCCCTTTGGCCAAAAACCCCTCGAGGTCACGCTCATCCGGCAGCAGCGGTGGCAGCAGCGCCTGGCTTGGCCTCCGTCATCGCTCCCTTCGATTTTACGGACTCCCCTACTCCTACTCCCCCACCGCCAGCCATCCTCCCGGCCTCTCGGCCCTCACCAGCGATGATGGCGGAAGCATCCCCCACACACCCCTGTCTCTGCCGTTGGCCCCCTTATGGCTGTCAAGCGGCGTGCATTCACCCGTTTGCCAGTCCATGAGACCGCCCCCCTCCTTTTCCTTCTGCATCGCCCCTCCCCCACTCTTGCGAAGGCGCTTAGCCCCTCCCACCCCCCCTCCAAAGGCCCAGCTCCCCCCTTCTTCGAAACAGGCCGCTCCCCTTGCTCCTCCTCCCGCCTCTTGCCTGTGGCTTTCCCTCCTCCCTTGCAATCATCCCGATCCACCTCCCTCCTGCTACCCTTCCCCCCCCCCCGGAGCAGAGGGACTTCTGAACCCATCCGCCTTCCGCTCACCTCATTATAAATCCATTTGGCTTCTGTTCTAATTTCCAGACTGCAGTCAGAATTTATTTGATGTCATCTTTGCCTTGTACTTTAATGTTTCTGCTATTGTAATATAACATTAATTATATTTCCCATTAAAATATTGGAAAATGCGGCCATTTGAACCATATGCATTTTGTAAATGAGAAAATGGATCTCAGCCACCCTACCTGCTTTAATTCAATTTCACTTTATTAGCATCATCATAATTCTCTCCTTCCGTGCATTAGAACATTAATATTACTGAAGTGCTGAACTCATGGAAGTAACCATCTATCTTTCAGGGAATGCTTACAGTTAGCACCCTTCTTTAAGAACAATATTCCATTTTTTGATATCCAAATCTGCTTCTCTGTTACCATTGTAACTATTAAGGCCTTAATCCTATACACACTTACCTGAGAATAAGCCTCATTGAACTCAATAGGACTTACTTCACCGTCAACATGCATAGGGTCACACTACACATCCACAGATATAGCTTGAATAGAAAGTGATTTGCTGAAATTGCACACAGGCTGCCAGGAATTTCTGTGCACAATGCCTTTGAACTTCCCAAACTTTCTTCCCATTGTTCCTTTCTTTCCATGCATGTAGCCTGTGATTATATTCAGCATTTGGTGGGGGTTTTGGTTCTATTTTGGGTTCACACATTATCCCCACATTCCCATTTCCAACTAAAAATCAGCATAGGTAGGCAAGTAAGAGAATGTACCTCCCATCCCAAACCCCTGGGGTGCCCTGCTCAACTTGCCCAGTCTTGGTAACACCCATATAGGGAATGTGCAGATCAGCAAAAGTTGAGCTCTCTGAAGTTCTCTGAATCCCATTTCGAAGCTCGTTCCGACTTGAATCCGTATCAAATTGAGAGCTTTGATTTTTTTTCCCTCTTCACATGAAAATCCATATGTATCTTTGAACATTTTTTTACTTCTCTTGGCTACTCTACCTTACCCTCTACATGTGGCGTTTTATCGTAATTAAATTTTAATTATTTATGGCTTTTAACAACTTTTAACAACTTCAAAGTATCCAAATCGCCTTTTACAATTCTACCGTTGACTAGAGTATATGTTATAAAATGAAATGGTGGCTGTTTTTAGGCCAAGTACAATCTAATCTAAAACTCTTAAACTCCTAAATTCCCACCTTTTAAGAGATGTTTGAGAAGCCCCAGCTGTTGGATTGTGTTCTGAATTTGATGCCATGACTCCTTAACGGAGTTTGAAAACTGTCCTTAACGGGCTTGCAAACTGTGGTCGAACTTGTATGATCTGCTGATTCTACTGATTTTTGTCAGCACATAGCGTAACAATTGGAGGTCCCCCGGGGGCACTATAGAACGCCACTGAGTGGTTTATAATACTGTTTGGAATGAGGGGCAGGAAAAAGAGGCTGAGAGACCAATCTGAGTCCCCAACATTTCCCCTTTTGAGGCAATCTAAAATTGAAAACTTTCTACTTGATGAATCCTGCTCCCCTTTACCCTCCATTCTAACTACAAACCGGTTCGCAGTTTTGACCACAAAGTGAAAAGGAGGCCAGAGAGAAGGGTGAAAATGAGGAAGAGCAAGTAGTTGCAGGACCACACCACAGGGAGGGAAACAAATCAACTATTGATATAGTGGCAGATCAGAGCCTGCTGACTGCTAAAACATTAATTAACATCTTTGGGACTCTAAGAGATATTAATGACAAATTATCTCCTATTGCTGATGGGGTAAAACAGCTTGAAGAGATTCCACAGCTTCTTAAAGACCTGCAGGCTAGAACAAAACAAAAAGCAAATATAGATCAAGAAATCAGTCAAAAGGGGGGGGAACCACCAGACCTGCAGCTTTTGCCTCCATCGACTACACCCAATTACCAGAAGCAGAAACATCCAAGTACAGCAGAAGGAGGAGATATACTAATGGCAAAAGATTCGAACCACAAGGGAAATCTAATTTTAGTGCCAAACCAAGTGGCCTTGGAAATCTCCCCACTACCAAATGGCGTGGTTCCCAGCTAGCAGGGGAAAACCAGAGTGGCGAATAACTTAAATGTACTATTAAACATGGAAATCCAGCCAAGGTGTATAAGTGTGTTAAATATACTCCCAAGTCCTCCATACCTCCTTCAGCTCTCTAGCAACGGTCAGAGAAATCATGGCGGCTAAATTCCGCCTGGCCAAACATGGAGTAAGGGCAAGAAGAGTCTTCAAAACTACTCAATTAACACCGCTGCTGAAGCAGACCATTAGAAGGAAACCTGTGATACAGCCCCATACAATACAAAATAGAAAATGTGCAATCCCTAAGCAACCTACTACAGAGATGCTCATTGATTTAACATCTCAGGAGATGGACACTCAGCCCATTAACACAGGGTGCATCGACCAGGATTCATCGGGAGCAATACGCAGACCACGAGCCCATAGTAGACCGTCATCCAGAGGAAATGACATATTAGGGTTGGCAACTCCACTAGTCAATACTGAAATTATCCCAAACAGTAAAAACACCCAATTATTATTAACAATACAAAATAACTTGAAAACAGTGATGGCCAAAATTAATACCCTCCCACACCCTTCGCCAAAAAGTGACCAAAAAGAAAACCCGAAACAGAATATACATTTCTACACAAATGGCTCTGTGCTATTGGACCCCCTAGCTGACTGGATAGAACCGGACTGTCTCTCCTGACAAACAAAAGCTGGCCAAATTCCACTAAACTGTGTCTCCTGGAACATCTCGGGATGGTCCAACAAAAAAACGGATCCCCTTTTAGAAGATACCTTAAAATCGTCTACATTATATTTTTACAAGAGACCTGGTGCACTGGGGATATCTGCCTGAGTGACTACAAAATATATGCAGTTCCTGCAACCTCTGGCAGAGGCACAGGGCGACCTTGGGGGGGGGGTCTAGCTTGTTGCATCGCCACCTCTCTGAAGGCTGAAAGCTATCTTATTAACAACTTGCAACCCTGGGCATTGGCTATATTTCTAAAAACCGAGTCTACACCATTTATCTTGGTTAATGCTTACATCCCCCTCTGGAAATCGGCCCATTCCAGTGAGGATGTATGGGGAAACCTTTCAGATTATTTAGAGGCCCTGCAAACTCAGTTCCCTGATGTCCCACTGATTCTAGCAGGTGATTTTAATGCTCGGCTGGGCTAAGACTGGTCTGCTGTAGAACAAATGACCCATCTTTCACAGGAGGATTTCCCATGGCTAGAGGACAGACATTCCAAGGATCAAATAGTAAACTCCCAAGGAAAAATGTTTGCCCAAATGATTTTGCAGACTGGTCTCAATGTGCTAAACGGTACCTTCCCCTAAGATAAGAAAGGGGAGTTTACTTTTATAAACCATTTAGGTGCCAGTATTATTGATTACGTAGCAGTCTCGCCAGCAGCCCTTGGCTTCATAAAGCTTTTTAAAGTAGACGTATACCCATGCAGTGACCACCAGCCACTGGTTGTACTAGGGTGACCAGACCACCCGGAAAAATCCGGAGACCTCCTCCAAAACAATGAGGGTCCGGAGCAACCGGGTCTCAGGTCCATTTACCGGGAAATGAGCACCCCGGCAGCTCACAAGTACTTTTTTACCTTTTAAAATTGTCCAGGCCCAGATCGCCGCATGCGAGTTCCTAGAGAGGCCATTTCCGGAAGTGCAGGAACAGGCCTCTCTAGGCATCCACAAGGGCCGTCTATGCTTCTTCCGGGTCATCGCAATAGCAACGACCCCAAAGAAGCTCAGATCGCTGCTCCAGAGAGGCTAGAGAGACCCGTTTCTGTATTTCCGGAAACAGGCCTCTCCAGCCCCTCCCACTTCCCCTCTGGGACATTCCTTGGCCAGGGCAACGTCGCCGTCCCAGGAAGGCCCGCCTTTTAGTTGTGGCCCTGCCTGGCACCTCAGCCAGGTGGGTGGGCGTGGCGGTGGCAGTGTGTGGCCTGGCCTTGGGACCACACAGGCAGCACCACCAGCAGCAATGGCTTAGCTACTTAGGGTAAGTCACCTCCATTTTACAAGGACTTTGGGGGTAAAAAAATTAATAAAGGCAATTGTAAAATCCATTCACTGGATCAAGCACGTCTTGGTTGCAGGGAAGTCACAAATCTGTTCCTCTTAAATCCACAGCCCTATTAGCACCACTCAGGCTTTTATGTTACTTAAAGAAAGCTGTCAACTTTGGAACTTTCCTTCTGCACCACTGTTTTATTTGTAATGATCTCCTAGACCATGCCACTATTTTATTTATGCTGTAAATATGTAAATATTAATGCAAGAAAAATAATTTAAAATGAGGGGGGAGAGACAGAGAGAGACAGAGAAGAAGGAAAAAAGAGAGAAAGCTCTGTGTGATTCCTGCTTATGAACACCAAAAATCCTATTTTTTGGTGTTCATAAGTAAGGATAATACTTTCTGCCTTCTCTGTCAACCCTGTGTTGCCAGCTGAATTACTGAGGAAGGGCACATGTACGGCTTTCTCATTGTTCACCTGGCTTTTCTTTTCTTCGGGATCTTCATTTTTTAAAAAAAGAAAAAGGCATGGTAATAAATTAAAGCCTTTTTAGTTGAGTAAATCATCTGCTCCTTTACTGGTTGTATATATATATTTGCATATTACAGAAACTAGGGCCCTAAGGTTTTGATTGTTTAAAACATGCTGTGCACTTTGCTATCTTTGTGTGCCCTTTAAATTTTTTAGGCTGCGATCTTATACCCATTTACCTGGAAGTGAACTCAATTGAGCTTACTTCTGAGTAGGATTATGTTACACTGGCTAGTCATAACTACAAAGTTAACTAGAATTAACTTGAACTTCATATCGACTATCCATTTAATATTGCTAATGTATAAAATGTCTGACGTGTGGATTGTGATATAGTGGGGCTAGAGTGTTGGACTGAGAGTTGGGAGATCTGGGTTCTAGTCCCCATTCAGCTATGGAAACTCACTGGGTGACTTTGGGCCAGTCATAGAGTCTCAACCCAGCCTACCTCACAGGGTTGTTGTTAGGATAAAATGGAGAGGAGGATTATGTACTCCACCTTGGGTTCCTTGGAGGAAAAATGGTGGGATATAAATGTAATAAATAAAATGTAAACTCTGTAATCTTGTAACTTGTAGTCAGATGTTTTGATAGTATTATAGGGTTTGGTAGAAACTCACCACTGAGGCTCTATGGTGGGTGCTTATCAGTTTTCCCAATAGTGTACAGCTAAAAATCTGAAAAAGGCTATGCCTGGAGCAAGACCTTTAATAGAAATTTAATTGTGAAAATCTAGTTTACATTACATCTCAAAATGTTAGAATGTTTTAAAAGAGAGCCGCTCTTTCTTGCTTAATATTAAATCACACTAAATAGGCCTGGGAAAAGATTGTGACAGTGAGCGAATCATTGCTCTCTCTTTTCTTCACCTTTTCAACTCCCTGAATACTACACATGATGAAATGTCACATATTTCATACTGGGGTTGCAATCCTATACGCAGTTACCTAGGAATAAGTCCTATTAAACACAGTGAGGCTTGCGTTTGATTAGACATGCATGAGGTTTCACTTCATCAGGCTGCATTGGGTAGGAAAAAATGATTCTGAGTGCTAAAAGTTGAAATTGCAAGCAAACTTCATTGATAATATTTAGATATTTTCCCAGTCCTTGTGCTTTGGATTTGGCTAGAAATCAGTTTAAGGCACAACCCTATGCATGCTGCCTATGGAATGCTGGGAGTTGTAGGATTTTTTTCTCTCTCTCCACATATACAGCATTGCACCTTTTGCCTCTCTGTCTAATCTTTCTTTACCACGTATTTTCCATTTTCTGTTTAGTCTAGCACTGGTGTAGCACCTCCTAACCACAGTGTCCTTTAGCTATTTTTTTTTCTAATCCAGGAACTAGTGGGTTTTTTTAGAAAAATGGAAAATAACAGATTTTCTTTTTTATTGATCTTTTATGACAGCAAAAAGAACTACCACAAAGAAATCTGTACAGCAACTAAAAATACATGTTAATTTCAGGTACATTGAATGTATCACTTGTTCTTTATTTCAGTGATTTTAACATTAACATATTATGTAGAACAGGTTTGTCTTAATTGTGAGCTGTAGAATCAGCTTAATTGTGAGCTGTTGTAAACCGCTCAGAGAGCTTAGGCTATTGGGCAGTATATAAATGTAATAAATAAATGAATAAATGTGACCAGGCCACGCCCCCTTGGAGGTTGGTCATGTTGGGGTAGGCACGCCTCCTTGAGGGCCGGCCATGATGTCCTCCTTTTTGGTTTACAAAATATGGTACCCTAGTTGTACAGATGGATTGTGTAAATAAAGTTCCAACAAACAATGAGACGTCAACTCTAATTCGCCCCTCAGACAGCTCTGTCAGCTGCTGAAGATGGGCAAATGTGGACCTATGGGCATTTGAAGACCTAAGGCACTCTGAGAGTCTCCAGGCCCTGAGAAACACACTGCTCACCTCTAAAGAACCGGACATAGTAATAGATTGCTACGCCCAGATCACGGCGGCTATTGAACCACTGTTACTAAGGAAAGGACATTTGAAAATTTTGAGGCTGAAGGAGGGTAACCCATGGTATGATGATGCCTGTAGACAGCTGAAACAGGAGATCATAAAACAACACAAACAACTAAGGGACATGGATATTGCCCCACTCCCGCATTCCTACCTGGTTCTGCGTAAGAACTATAAAAAGCTCATCAGAGAAAAGAAGCTCGAATATACTAGAATGAAGTGGACTGAATTGTCATTAGCACTCCAAAGTAACGACAGATCCAGATTCTGGCATCTTCTCTCAACCCTAAGACACACTGAGACCCCAATTATGGATACTGCTATCACAACCCATGAATGGGAACTACACTTTCGTTCCCTTTTCTATGACGAGAATGCTTGCCTTCCCCCATTGCGGGAGGAAGATGTGGACCTGACCAGTTGGGCCCCGGTCACTTGTGAAGAAGTAGTCTCCCTGATAAATGAGTTAAAGGGGGGGAAAGGCCCCAGGCAGGAACGGTATGCCACCAGACCTTTTTATTGACTAGTCCCACTGGTGGATCCCCACACTTGCAGCCTTATTTACAACTATTGATAGATCTGGGAAATTCCCTAAAGACTGGGCGATGGCAATTGTGGTGCCTTTTTTTTAAAAAAAGGGAGTCGGGCTGACCCCAAAAACTATCGCCCTATAAGCCTTCTCGATATGTCTAGCAAACTATAGGCAAGGCACCTTTTAGACAAGTTGGAATTATGGGTGACTGGAGAAAATCTTTTGGCTGAAGAACAAGCAAGCAGGCATATTTTTCCAAGGGTACACATCAATTGTGCATCTTTTTGAAATGTACACATTCTTCTCCCATTGATTAAAGTGTGTTTATGCAAATGTACACATGCTGTTTGATGCATTTTTGTGTGCCCATGAATCACATTGCAAGCTTGGAAATGTACGGACTTCGACCACAGATTGCATCCTAGTCCGTGTTCAGTCCAGAAGGTGCGAACTGGGTAAATCCTGATCAAAAAGCAAACAAACTAATTTCTCTACACCCATGCATGGCTGTGTCCAATTGGAGTCCAGCCCACTGATGTGTGACTCTACTTTTTTTCTAATTCGATAAGGACACCAAGAGCTGCCATCTAGAGATGGAAAGAGAAAATGCCTGCCAAAATGGATATAAAATTATCTAAGCAGCATAATTGGCATAATTTACACTTTAATCAGCAGTGAGCTCTGAAAATGAAGGGGCAACTTTGTAAAATATAACTGTTTGATACTTTCAATAAAGTATATGGTGAAGGCCATGAATAATAAACTAAATTGAGAGAGTACATCTTTCAAATGTTGCTTTCTGCTATTCTGTTCACTTTTGCCTTATTTACGAATGTTACTATATGTGGAGGAAAAATTGTGAGTTGGGACTAGAGATGTAAAATTTCTGGAAATTTTGAAGCCATGGGGTTTTTTTTTTTTTGTTTCCGGGGGGTTTCGGGGGGAAACGGAATTTTTGGGGGGAAATGAAGTAATGCAATATTAGCACTTTTTACAGATTGAGAGTCACTTTGTTACTTTAGTAACATAAACTGTAATTATGTCCAAGTTGGTTTGCCATAAAATTATTATATTTGGTATATTAAAAGTACAGTGTATTCAAACAATTATTACAAATTGAATTTACTATTTTTCTTTTTTTTTTTTCTTTTTTGGGGTAACAAATAGAGCTACAAGCTCCTGAACTGTTAGGAACACCTGAACTGTAAGGAACCTCTTTGGTTCTGCCAGTTTATGAGGAGTAGGCAAAAAAATCAATTTAAAAAAACAACAGAAGAAACCACCAACATTAGTAACAAAGAAAATTATTTATGTTTCCGCTAGTCCTCCAGTGTCACGACATAAAGCACCCATTCCCATAAAAAGAACAGAGAAAAAAGGGGGAACCAAGATTCAATGAATATACTAGAAATTAAATCAGACTCATTTTCTGACCTATAGCTATCACTATCATTTTCAGTCTCTGCTTCAATGGCAGTGCTCCGTGGAGGCAGAAATGCATCATGCTCTTGCATTTGAGAGTTGTAGTCTCAGTTTGCAAACTAAGACTTGCTTGTCCTTGGTGCACAGACATTATAATAATCTGATACTGTACAGTTTTTAGAAATCATTTGGAGAAGTAAATATCTGAACACCTTGTCTTAAACATTTTTTTCACCATGCTAAAATAAAACATCCCATAATCTGTTTTTTCATCATTTTTTTTCCATTTTTCCAATTTTGGGGGGGGAAACAAAAGAGGCGTCAGAAAAAAACAGAAAAAAACTGTTTTTTCCCCAATTTTTCCAGTTTTTTTCTGGACCTTCACACCTCTAGTTAGGACTGAAAAGTTTATTCCATCTACTGTCCATAGGCTGCTGACTAACAAGTGATAAGTTGGTTGAGCAGTCTTCTAAAATAACCCAAGCTAAATAGCTTTCAAGAGAAAATACTGCCTAATGGTGGGGAAGATAGGAATTGTACTCCAGCACATCTGGAGGGCACCAGTTTGGAGAAGGCTGCCTTAGAGGACCCGATCCTAGTGTCGACCCCTGTGTGGTGTGACACAGGTGTGGAAATCCTCTGAAGTTCAACAAAATGCGTTTGCAGTTCTCTAGTCACCAAATGAAATGTTGTTCTTATAAAACGTGCAGCAATAACAAAAAAGTTTATTTTTATGAAGTTCATAGTTGATGCAATAAGACACCAAAAGTAGTTTTTAAAGTAGATTTTCTTTGGACAACCCTTAACAATTCATCTTGATACAATGAGTATATTTCAGACTAATTGACCACTGCTGAGTAATTTAATTATCTATTACATCATCTACCAAGTTCTATCCGCAAGCTAATGCAACATACTGCTTTGTTGTGGGAGGGAAATGGGCTTAGAAGCCGCTGTGAATATCCCACTTTTCTAAAGGTGTTGATTGAGTTCAATGGTCCCATCCACATGGGAATGGTTTATTTTGTGAATCAAAGTTGAATTATCAGGATTATAATTCAAATTAGGGGGGGGAAGTAAAAGTAAAATAAACCCTAGCATTTGGTTTACTTTAGACTGTACAGTGATTCATCTAGTCAAATGGGAGGTAAAGTCTTGTATTTCTATCTTGACCTTAAAAGTGATCTGGGTTTACTTTGGGATACAGCTTCAGCCAGTTCAATTCAGTTCAAGTGAATTTAGAGTTCGTGTAGGGTTGCCAACTTTTTTTCTGGCAGGGCTTTTGTGCCTTTAACATGATCTGGGGATTTTTCCATCACTACATCTGTGTGTTTGGAAAAGCTTCACCTGCTGCATTTCACTCAGCTCTTAAAATCACAGAAGCCCTGCCCCTCCTGACCCCAAAAAGGGTTAGCAGCCCCAAGTAAATGGCACAGGTTCCAAACTGCACTGCTCAGCACCTAATAGTCAAGCTCCAAGAAAGGGCAGAGACCTACTTTCTTTAGATGCTACAGCAACGTCTTATGCCATATCACCACGTCGCAGGGGTTTTCTTAAAATGATGTCATGGAGGGTTGCCTAGTGTCGACTTAGAGATCCTGCCTGTCCTTTTAAAAGTCTAGGAGGCAGTAAAAGATGCAAATGTTGTACCCTAGTTCCACAACACACTCCTCCAGAGTTCCACTCTCCCACTCTGCCTGCAAGGACAAGTGCTCCAGTGATAAAGTTAGGGAGGTAGGAGGGTCATTGCTGCATCAAATTTCCCGCGTCTGTTTGTGGGGAATCAAAAGGAAGGGGGGGAATGCCTTGTCTTAGCTGAAGGAAACCAAAGAATAAATGATTCTTAAGTGCTCCCCGGGAGCTCACGAGCAGACCATAAAGATTGTGACCTTCCCCTTTCCTTTATTCCCGGTAGCTGATACTCAGAGGTACCGTGCCTCTGAATGTGGAGGTTCCATCTGGATGCTAATTGATGTCAACACACCTATAATCATAGAATGGTCCAGTTGGAAGTGGCCTAGAAGGCCATTGAAAACTGCCCAGAGAGCTTAGGCTATGGGGTGGTATTATAAATGTAATAATAATAATATAATAATTGAGTCCAACTCCCTGCTCAATGCAGGAATCTACCTTGAAGCATCCCTGAAAGGTGGCTTTCCAGCTGCGTCTTTAACGCCTCTAGTGTGGGCGGAGTTAGAATGTCTGGGGAGGGGGGAGGAGTGATATATAAGGGAAGGACTGAGAGGATTGTAGGGGACTTGTTAGGTACTCTTAGAGTCTTTAGTGCTCTCTGTGTTTAGGGTACTCAAGTTCTGGGAAATTTGAGAGTCAGTGTAAAGAGTGGTGTCTTTAGAGTGTAGTGTGCACGTAGCTGATGTATATTAATCAATACTGATAATAAAGAAAGTTCAAGATTGATTGTGTGAGAAAAAGGAAAGCACGTATGTGAGTGAGTGAAAGGATTGTATGACAGGTTTCAAAAAGGTTTTTAAATAGTTTATTTGAAACAAAGCTTGTGTACTTTTGAAAATAAATTTTGATTGTTTTGTTTTTAAACTACCACAAAAATCCCACGTGTCTGTTTGGCATTTATCATCTAAGGTTTGCACATTTAGCACCCACTCTGACAATAATTCTCCTCAGCACATATAACTCACAATGTTTTATTTTATATATTAAAATCCTTCTCCATTTAAACCCCTTTCTCCACATAGTTTGGAGGAAGGTGGTTTTTATCCCTTGCCTCAGGCGTATCAAGTGGTGGTGCTTGGCTTGAGCAGGGAGAAGCCGCGGCCGGGTCTGGTGTTCAGCGCCTGTGTCGTGGCAGTCACCACTTCAGATGACAGGCATGTGGAGCACCATAAAAGAGCCAGTGTGGTGTGGCGGTTAGAGTGTCGGACTGGGAGTCGGGGGAGCTGGGTTCTAGTCCTCACTTGGCCATGGATGCCCACTGGGTGACTTTGGGCCAGTCACAGGATCTCAGCCCAACCTACCTCACAGGGTTGTTGTTGTGAGGATATCCTGGGTTCGTTGGAAGGGGAAAAAGTGGGCTATAAATGCAATAAATAAATAAATAAATAAATGCATCCCTGCCATGGAGGCTTGTGTGACTTGAGTTAGGTTAATTCTGCTCATTCGGTCCTGCTGGACATTGTGGGGTTAATAATAATAATAATAATAATATGATGATGATGATGATGATGATGATCTGGTTGAGCTTTTATATTGTATTTTATAACTATATAATAATTGAGTCCAACTCCCTGCTCAATGCAGGAATCCACCTTGAAGCATCCCTGAAAGGTGACTTTCCAGCTGCGTCTTTAATGCCTCTAGTGTGGCAGAGCCCACCACCTCCCTAGGTCATTGGCTCCATTGTCATACTGCTCTAACAGTGAGGATTTTTTTTTCCTGATGTTTTGTCGTAATGCTCAAACAGTCAGGACGTTTTTCCTGATGTCCAGCCTGAATCTGGCTTCCTGTAACTTGAACCCGTTATTCTGTGTCCTGCATTCTGGGAGGATAGAAAAGATCCTGGCCCCTCCTCTGTGTGACAACCGTTCGAGTCCTTAAAGAGTGCTGCCACCTAACTTCCATGAATGTAGCCAGGCATTCTCCCAAGTGAGTAACCATCACCATGTTTTTTATATGCCTTTTACAGCTGCGGATTCTGACCAGTCCCCAAAGCAGCAGACCAGCGAAGTGGAAGACGAAGACGCTTCCAAGGAGGAGGAAAAAGACGATGCAGAAGACCCCAGCTTTATGATGAGGTGATGATGGTTTTGACACTGTGCTTAGTATTCATCTGCTGTTGGGGAGCCTGGATTCTTTACCGAGCAAGAGTCCCCGCCCCAAAAAATATCTGGAGGACACCAGGTTGGGGAAGGCTGCGTTAGATTTCTCCTCTGTGAATTTATCTGCCAGTTATGATAAACAAATATCACGATACCTTTGAATCACAGCTGCTCTGGGCAGAGAATACATTTTGCCCCTGACTGCAGGAAACAAGAAGCTGGATCTGTATCCGTTCTTATTTTGGTGTGTAACACAATGGCCGCAGGAGTGGCTACACTAACCAGAAATGGAAAGTTTACCATATTGTCCAAACCCAGGTTCCTGACTTGTTGTTCCTTTCAGAAGCCAGGATTTATCATTTTTTTAAAAAAAAAACCACGCATGCATTTTAATTTTTTTAAAAAAATTATGAAATAAGATAAAAAGGAGGGACCCTGGCAGATGCAAAAAGAGGCATCTGAGGACATTTTGGCACCAACAGAAACCATGTTGTAGAGCCCACGACTAGGGTGGCCAGAAGTGCTATTTTACTGAAGGTAGTCCTCTATTTGAAGGTCCCTCAGAAGACAGTCCTCTGTTTAATGTCCCTTCCTCTAGAGAGGCTGCTCAGTCTGGTTTGACGTCAGCAATTTTCTCCCTCACCCAATTCACCCCTGTTTGAATGGAGGTCCCATAACTTCCACCACCTCACGGGATTGCAGGTAGGGAAAGTGGGATTACATCAGAGAGAAAAACCAGTGATTACACTTATTGCCGCTACAAGGGCCTTCCAGAAACTCTCAATCTAAGGCAAAACTAGCCATGACATCATTCACGCAACAAGCAACTGGATTTTGAGTTATGAAGGGTATTTATTCATTGCTTTACAGACTGACCTCACAAAGCAGTTCACATGAACTGATTAAAACAAGAAAATCAATAAAATATGCAATTTTAACAAACAAGATAGACCAACAACTGTTTGTGTTGGAGGAGGTCATTCTGTTTCTTCTCCTCTCATGGCACAATGGGAGTCTGCGTGCCACTGATGCCACCCCTTGGGAACTGGGGCAGGTCTACGATGCCCACATAACGACCATCCCTTCTGACGTTCAGACAACGCCTGACCCATCCATGGCCATTCTCTTGCGAGTAACATTCTTCCGTGCCTTGATGACAGAATCAGGGGAATCAGAGAATCCTAGACTAGGAAGCGGCCGTTGAGGCCAACCCCCCTGCTTAATGTAGGAATGCATTTCCAAGCGTCTGTGACAGACGGCTGCCCAGTCTCTGCTTGAATACTTTGGGTGATGAAGAGCCCAGCACCTCCATAGGCATCTGGTTCCATTGTCCGATGGCTGTGACCATTAAGGATGTTTTCCTGAGGTGCAACCGAAGTCTGCTTTCCGCTAAGTTACACCAGTTATTTCTTGCCTTGCATGAGAAAGGCCCTCTTCTGCAGGACAACCCTTTAGATACTTGGAAACTGCCATCATATCCACCTTCGAGAGGCTAAATATTACCCGTTCTTTCCATCTTTCCTTGCAGGACTCAGGTTCCAGTCCCTGATCCTCTTTGTTGCCCTTCTCTGAGCTCATTCCAATTTATCTCAATCCTTCTTCATGTGTGGTGCCCAATCTGGACACAGTTTCTTAAGTGAAGACTGACTTGCTTGGAGGAGAATGGAACTTCCATTGATATAATTGAAAATCATTTTTGCGCTTTTTGCAGAGGATTTGGAATTGTTGGATCATCAAAGCTTCTTCCCTTCCTGCTCTGGAGCAACAGCCTCTGAGGCCTCTCCCATGTCAGGCTGACTCTTGCAGCAATGGCTGCCTTGCCAGGCCCCAAAACATCCTCCAGTCCTAGACAAAATGGCTCAGAGGGCGTGGGCATCCCAGGAGTTGGACACCCGTGGTGTTTTCTCCCCTATCAGGGCACCATCTCTGTGGCCGGTTGAGCCTGCAATGCGGCAGAGAGAGGTCTCATCTCCCCCACACATTGGGCACCAAACCCATCAGAGGGGGGGAAAGGCGACGTCACATCAAACTGGAAACCCTGCGCCTTCTTTTAACGTGGGAAGTGGTTAACTCTGCCCCTGCCGGAAGTCCGATCCCATCCCCGCAAGTCCCACGTCCGGAGCCCTGCTCCGGAAGGAGGGATCACCAGATGGGGGTCATGTGACCCCTCAACGAACTCATCAGGACCCCATGGACCAATAGGATGAGGCCGTAGACCCCTGCTGTACATGTGGGGGACTGGAAGTGACCCCGTATGGGTCATTTCCGACCCCATGCCAAGAAGTCCTACGCTGGGGGGAGGGATCACCGGATGAGGTGAGGTGACCTGTCTACAAACCCATCGAGGGCATGAGGAGGTTGCAGAGGGGTCACGTCAGCCCATCAGGGATGCCGTCCATCCAGGGAAGGACGTTTGTAACTGGGACGTCTTGGGGTGGGGTGGGGGATGATCCAGGGTCTGCTGCCTTCCCTCCCGGATCTTGCCCTACGACTGGTGCTAATTTCTACTGGCCCCTGGACTCCTTTGTGATTCTGCTTTTGGGCTGTGTAACGTGTGTGTGACTGCCTGACTGTGTTTTGCCCTCTGACTGCTGTGTCGACCCCTCCTGCCTTAGCCTGAACCCGTTAGGGATGTCGGAGGGATCCAGTGGGGGGTGGAGCTCCACACATTTTTCTCAGCTCAGCCCCCCAGACTCTGTTCCCTCTTCCACCAGCTGTGGCAAAAAGACAGGCCAGCTGGCGGAATTTCTGCAATTTTTCTTTTTTTTTGGTGCACAAAGCGTTTCTGCCAATTTTATGCCAATGTGCGCAATTTATAGCCAAATTGACACAAATTTCTACTTGGACATCCCTAACCCCTATATCTAATGGCTTCCATCCCCCCACTTGTATGGCAGGGGGCTAAAGGGACGAATCTGTTAGAAGAGGCACATGGCCCCCGTCAGGAGATGCCTCCATCTGGGTGGGGCTTCCGGGGGTGGGGTGGGGCTTCTGGCAGAGGCGGGGCTAAACCACCTGACTATGGGCGCGTGGTGGGTTTCGAGTTTGATGTGAGGTGGCCTTTCAATACCTGACCTCGACCCTCCGCCTCCCATTGCAGGCTCACCAGATTCCCAGTCCAAGCAGCTGTCTTTGTGCCGCTTGGACTCAAGAGTGGACTGAAGGGGATGGAGGTGTCCCCATGAGCTGGATGAAGGGGAGGTGGGGGCATTTGCCTTGAATCCTTCCCCTGAAGATTTAGGGATGGCTTTCCTCACTCCAGTCCAGGCCCAAGCGAAGAGGTCGTCACGCAGTGACCCCTATCTCTTCTGGGTTCCTCTGGGCAAGGCAGCACCCACATCAGCTCTGTCTGGAGGCAGGGCCGGGCCGTGGAGAGCAGGAAGTGCTGGCTGGAAGATCCTCTCTAAGGACCTGTTCTTCAGGCAAAGGTCTGCAGTCCGTAGAAGCCAGAAGAAGCCTGGAGGAGACTTGTGCAGAGGAGAATGAGGCTCTTTGTTTTGCGTATTTTTGGAAATTTACTTCCATCGATAGGACCTCAAATTGCTTTTGCTTTGTTGCAGAGGATTCGGAATTGCTGGATCACAGCTTCTTCCCTTCCTGCTGTGAATTATCAGCCTCTGAGGCCTCTTCCGTGTCAGGCTGCCTCTTGCAGCAACGCCTGCATTGCCAGGCCCAAAAACATCCTCCAGTCCTAGAAGAAATGGCTCAGAGGGCCTGGGTATCCCAGGAGTTGGGCTCCCATGGTGTTTACTCCCCTGTGCCCCATTGAACTGTGTTATGGGGCACTATCTCTGTGACCGGTTGAGCCTGCAATGCGGCAGAGAGAGGTCTCATCTCCCCCACACATTGGGCACCAAACCCATCAGAGGGGGGGAAAGGCGACGTCACATCAAACTGGAAACCCTGCGCCTTCTTTTAACGTGGGAGGTGGTTAACTCTGCCCCTGCCGGAAGTCCGATCCCATCCCCGCAAGTCCCACGTCCGGAGCCCTGCTCCGGAAGGAGGGATCACCAGATGGGGGTCATGTGACCCCTCAACGAACTCATCAGGACCCCATGGACCAATAGGATGAGGCCGTAGACCCCTGCTGTACATGTGGGGGACTGGAAGTGACCCCGTATGGGTCATTTCCGACCCCATGCCAAGAAGTCCTACGCTGGGGGGAGGGATCACCGGATGAGGTGAGGTGACCTGTCTACAAACCCATCGAGGGCATGAGGAGGTTGCAGAGGGGTCACGTCAGCCCATCAGGGATGCCGTCCATCCAGGGAAGGACGTTTGTAACTGGGACGTCTTGGGGTGGGGTGGGGGATGATCCAGGGTCTGCTGCCTTCCCTCCCGGATCTTGCCCTACAACTGGTGCTAATTTCTACTGGCCCCTGGACTCCTTTGTGATTCTGCTTTTGGGCTGTGTAACATGTGTGTGACTGCCTGACTGTGTTTTGCCCTCTGACTGCTGTGTCGACCCCTCCTGCCTTAGCCTGAACCCGTTAGGGATGTCGGAGGGATCCAGTGGGGGGTGGAGCTCCACACATTTTTCTCAGCTCAGCCCCCCAGACTCTGTTCCCTCTTCCACCAGCTGTGGCAAAAAGACAGGCCAGCTGGCGGAATTTCTGCAATTTTTCTTTTTTTTTGGTGCACAAAGCGTTTCTGCCAATTTTATGCCAATGTGCGCAATTTATAGCCAAATTGACACAAATTTCTACTTGGACATCCCTAACCCCTATATCTAACGGCTTCCATCCCCCCACTTGTATGGCAGGGGGCTAAAGGGACGAATCTGTTAGAAGAGGCACATGGCCCCCGTCAGGAGATGCCTCCATCTGGGTGGGGCTTCCGGGGGTGGGGTGGGGCTTCTGGCAGAGGCGGGGCTAAACCACCTGACTATGGGCGCGTGGTGGGTTTCGAGTTTGATGTGAGGTGGCCTTTCAATACCTGACCTCGACCCTTCGCCTCCCATTGCAGGCTCACCAGATTCCCAGTCCAAGCAGCTGTCTTTGTGCCGCTTGGACTCAAGAGTGGACTGAGGGGGATGGAGGTGTCCCCATGAGCTGGATGAAGGGGAGGTGGGGGCATTTGCCTTGAATCCTTCCCCTGAAGATTTAGGGATGGCTTTCCTCACTCCAGTCCAGGCCCAAGCGAAGAGGTCGTCACGCAGTGACCCCTATCTCTTCTGGGTTCCTCTGGGCAAGGCAGCACCCACATCAGCTCTGTCTGGAGGCAGGGCCGGGCCGTGGAGAGCAGGAAGTGCTGGCTGGAAGATCCTCTCTAAGGACCTGTTCTTCAGGCAAAGGTCTGCAGTCCGTAGAAGCCAGAAGAAGCCTGGAGGAGACTTGTGCAGAGGAGAATGAGGCTCTTTGTTTTGCGTATTTTTGGAAATTTACTTCCATCGATAGGATCTCAAATTGCTTTTGCTTTGTTGCAGAGGATTCGGAATTGCTGGATCACAGCTTCTTCCCTTCCTGCTGTGGATTATCAGCCTCTGAGGCCTCTTCCGTGTCAGGCTGCCTCTTGCAGCAACGCCTGCCTTGCCAGGCCCAAAAACATCCTCCAGTCCTAGAAGAAATGGCTCAGAGGGCCTGGGTATCCCAGGAGTTGGGCTCCCATGGTGTTTACTCCCCTGTGCCCCATTGAACTGTGTTATGGGGCACTATCTCTGTGACCGGTTGAGCCTGCAATGCAGCAGAGAGAGGTCTCATCTCCCCCACACATTGGGCACCAAACCCATCGGGGGGGGGGGGAAAGGCGACGTCACATCAAACTGGAAACCCTGCGCCTTCTTTTAACGTGGGAGGTGGTTAACTCTGCCCCTGCCGGAAGTCCGATCCCATCCCCGCAAGTCCCACGTCCGGAGCCCTGCTCCGGAAGGAGGGATCACCAGATGGGGGTCATGTGACCCCTCAACGAACTCATCAGGACCCCATGGACCAATAGGATGAGGCCGTAGACCCCTGCTGTACATGTGGGGGACTGGAAGTGACCCCATATGGGTCATTTCCGACCCCATGCCAAGAAGTCCTACGCTGGGGGGAGGGATCACCGGATGAGGTGAGGTGACCTGTCTACAAACCCATCGAGGGCATGAGGAGGTTGCAGAGGGGTCACGTCAGCCCATCAGGGATGCCGTCCATCCAGGGAAGGACGTTTGTAACTGGGACGTCTTGGGGTGGGGTGGGGGATGATCCAGGGTCTGCTGCCTTCCCTCCCGGATCTTGCCCTACAACTGGTGCTAATTTCTACTGGCCCCTGGACTCCTTTGTGATTCTGCTTTTGGGCTGTGTAACGTGTGTGTGACTGCCTGACTGTGTTTTGCCCTCTGACTGCTGTGTCGACCCCTCCTGCCTTAGCCTGAACCCGTTAGGGATGTCGGAGGGATCCAGTGGGGGGGTGGAGCTCCACACATTTTTCTCAGCTCAACCCCCCAGACTCTGTTCCCTCTTCCACCAGCTGTGGCAAAAAGACAGGCCGGCTGGCGGAATTTCTGCAATTTTTCTTTTTTTGGTGCACAAAGCATTTCTGCCAATTTTATGCCAATGTGCGCAATTTATAGCCAAATTGACACAAATTTCTACTTGGACATCCCTAACCCCTATATCTAACGGCTTCCATCCCCCCACTTGTATGGCAGGGGGCTAAAGGGACGAATCTGTTAGAAGAGGCACATGGCCCCCGTCAGGAGATGCCTCCATCTGGGTGGGGCTTCCGGGGGTGGGGTGGGGCTTCTGGCAGAGGCGGGGCTAAACCACCTGACTATGGGCGCGTGGTGGGTTTCGAGTTTGATGTGAGGTGGCCTTTCAATACCTGACCTCGACCCTCCGCCTCCCATTGCAGGCTCACCAGATTCCCAGTCCAAGCAGCTGTCTTTGTGCCGCTTGGACTCAAGAGTGGACTGAGGGGGATGGAGGTGTCTCCATGAGCTGGATGAAGGGGAGGTGGGGGCATTTGCCTTGAATCCTTCCCCTGAAGATTTAGGGATGGCTTTCCTCACTCCAGTCCAGGCCCAAGCGAAGAGGTCGTCACGCAGTGACCCCTATCTCTTCTGGTTTCCTCTGGGCAAGACAGCATCCACATCAGCTCTGTCTGGAGGCAGGGCAGGGCTGTCGAGAGCAGGAAGTGCTGGCTGGAAGATCCTCTCTAAGGTCCTGTTCTTCAGGCAAACCTCAAACTCTTCTTCTCTATCTATTTGTATTGGAGGTGGGGGGCTTGATATTGATGTGGGTCTGAGTCAGCTGTGAAGGGAACAAGGAAAGATGGAACACTGGATGAATGCTGAAGGAGCTGGGAAGGTGGAGATCGAAAGCCACAGGAACGATGATCTGGATTATGGCGGAAAGTCCCAGGATGTGATAATCCAGCTTTCAACAGCGGTGAACAATTTTGGGATACTTCATGGAGAGCCAAACTTTATCTCTGATTTTTCGGGGTTGGTCTGCTGATTGCTTCTTATTAGCCTGGGCCTTATACGACTGTTCTGATTGTTCCCATTCTGGCCCTTCTGGACTTTCCGCCGTGCAACTCTTCTAGGAATTGGTCATCTGCTGGTCCAGTAGGATGTGGGCTGGGATTGGGGAAATACTGGGTGTGGAAGTCATCAATTGAGAAGAATGAGCTGCACTGCGTAAACACATGAACAGTGTTGTTGTAGGCCAACTCATTCATTGGTTGAATGAGTTGGTGAGGCTCAGTTATCATGTGGATCGGTCGTATATCAACGCAGATGCAGTTCCAGAGGTTGATTTGTCTATTCCAGCTGCCTATCTGTTGGAGGGTGTTGAGCAGAGGAGAGCTATATCCAATGACTGAAAAATACACCAGCTGGTCCAGGAGGTCTTGTGAAAATATTCATTGGGAATAGAGTTGTTCTTTTCCCTCTAGTGTAGAAGAGCCTGTGCATGGTACAAAATAAGCTAAAGGGATCAACTACCACTAGGTTGACTGTGTGTTATGGAGGCTGAGTTAGCTCTGTATGAAAGTCTAGGATCACTGTTTCCCAGGGTCCATCTGCAGTTGACACAGGATGCCCTCTGCTTTCCCAGTGTGATCCTTCACATGGACACACAATTCACAGGAGGTAACATAACATTGTGTGTCTTCATGTGTCTAACCACCAGAAATCTCTGGTTATTCTGTGGAGTGTTTTAAAGAGTCCAAAGTGGCCTGACAGAGGCCATCCTGACAGAGGTCAAGAACCTGACAATGAGCGAGACCAGCAGGGAAATACTGGCAAGAATGCATATATAGAAGCCCATCAGGTATGTAATTGCCGACAGGAGGGCTGTCATCTTCTGCCGGTGCTTGAATCTGCACTTGGGTGCGTGCATCCTCTTGCTGCCATTGGCGGACAAGGGTTAGCAAGTCGAAGCCTTGGATGGTGGCTGCAAAATTCCGTGGCTGCAAGAATCCCACCTGACGCTTTCTACAGATCTTCAGGTTTCCAAGAAAGAACATCAGCCCAGAGGATTTGGCTGAGTGGAATGCACAATAGTCAGAAAGTTGATAAGCGGAAAAAGTAGAGACCACCGTATTTCAGCGCTGGTTGAGTTCTTTAGATGTTCGAAGGTGCTGAAGATTGCACAGATCAGTAATATACTCCTTCTAAATGGTGGTGCCAAGTTTCGAAGGCTGCCTTGATGGCCAGTAGCTCCTTCTCTCAAGTGGTGTAGTTGCATTCCTGTGAGGTCCGTTTTCGAGAGAGGCAACCACATGGGTAAGGAGGTTCTGTGCCACACTTGATGCATCAACTGTTTCTCAGGTAAGGTAAATGAGTACTTGAGCTGTGATGAGCTGTCTTTTGAGATGGTCAAAGGACATTTGAGCCTGAAGGGTCCACTTGAAGGCTACCTGGGTTCACAACAGGTCTGCTGACAGAGCAAGTATTCCCTATTGAAGGTCCGTCTCCACCATGATTATCTTTGAAAAGGATGGAACGTCCAGTTGAAGAAGATGGAGTGGGGTTTTCCATATTTTGCTCTATATCTGTTGACTTGTAGTGAATTTTGGTCTTTCCCGTTTACATTGTGCTTTCCACCTTGGCCGGTGCTGGGATCTTCTTGCCTGCTTCCCCTCTTGGACAGGTAGGTTCTGTGTCAACTCCAATCTCCACAAGATGATGCATCGGCCATTTCTCAGGTCAGGGTGTTTCTACCTGTCACATCTATGGATCTTAAGCTGTCTCATATTCACCAAAACCTTTTGTGTTATGCCAGTTGGACACCATGAGGTCTCTTGTAGAAAAGATTGTCTAGTGCTTCTTTTAAACAAATGTTTTGGCAAGATCCAGTCATTGCTTCCTTTCGGGAGGAGGTCCTCATACAGAGGAATTAATGGATTCTCTGCACCCTTTTGACAGTGAAAAGACTGATATGATGGCAGTAGAAGGATAAATGCTCACCTCTTATACTGCAATGGATTGAGGACCTTCCAACACTTCCAGTATTCAAACGGGTGCCCTATAGACACGACCTTTGAATGGATTCCTATTTGGATATCTGGTCCACTTTCTGCATTATGTATATAGATCTTTTTCTTCTCTCTTTTTCTTTTCATTTTGTTGAAATTTCACAATAATCATTTAATTTTTTTTAAAAAAACTGGCTGCACAAAGATGGGGCTTTTCCTTGTGGGTTGGTGGCCTCTTAAACGTTGATCCAACCGCTGCGGGGTCCGTCGCAGTACAGCTTACGGATTTTGCCATTGTCCAATTCCCCGAACTTTTTCTCTGGCCGCCCTGCTGTGCACTGCAAATGTTCTCTGGCCACACAGCTCCACCGCTGCTGGAAACCGACTCCAGGTGCGAAAGGGCCGGTGCCAGTTCCTGTCATCTCATCCTCCTGCGTGGCTGAGGGACAGGGGAAGCTGCAGCGGGGTCTTCCCCAGAATCCGTTGACGGGAGAGCAACATTCTCTGGCCGAGTAGGAACAGATGGGAAGGGGGTGCTGAGGACTCCTGCTGAAGTCTGGTTACCTGTGACCTGTCTGAATCGGAGTCCTTCTCGGGGTACTGTGGAGCCTGAGGACCAGGGGAGGTCTAATCGAAGGAATCATCCTTTGCAGCCAAAGAAAAACTGCCAGTCATTGTGTCACTGGCGGGATCTCTTGTCCACTCAGGGCTTCAACAGGTAACTCCGTTTCATGATGCGGAGCTGACACATGCAGGAACCGGGACAGTGCATATCATCGAGAGGGTCTACGGTCAGCGTAGGGACAGAGGCCTGCGGAGTTTGCTGTGGAAATGTGTCAGGAGCAGTGCAAAGAAGGACCACTGCCCCCGGAACGCCTGCCGCGGAAGATCTGGTGAATGGGAGCTTCAAACTCTCAGCCCGACTGAAGAATGAAGGGATCCCATCACCTCCGCTGTGGAGTTCCAGCCATATGTCTGTTGCCACTTGACCACAAGCAGCAAATTCAGGCCCTGGCCGCTGGCTGCTGCTCTGGTGGGTGCCTCCCTCCTATTCAAGGCCACAAGGCACCAAATGCTGGAGAAGAGATGGTGGGGAACAAAGAGGCATTGTGTGGCATCACCTGCAGTGGAGTCTCAGATCCAGGCCAGCAAGAAGAGCAGAGGGGGGAGGGATTGATCCTGAAAACTGGCAGTAAAACGGCTCAGTTGAGAGAGTAGAACCAGGGGCGAACAGAGCAATGTTCTTGGTGGGTGAAAAAAGCAACATAGATCATAGGTTCGTATCTGGAAGATGGACCCTTGGTCTGATCCAGCATTAGAGGCACGAAGCCGATGCACACCAGTTGCTGGGGAACATGGGTGGGAGGGTGCTGTTGCACCATGTCCTGCTTGTGGATTCCTGGTTGAGAGCTGGTTGGCCACTGTGTGAACAGAGTGCTGGACTAGATGGACCCTCGGTCTGCTCCAGCAGGGCTCTTCTGACATTCTGATGTTCTTAAGGGGGCCTTTAGGGATTAGCTCAAAGCAAGCACAGGTCTCCCTAGTGCCAGGGTTGATAATGGAGTTTTAAGTCGGGCAGCTTGAGGCCATTGAGAAGTCCCAGGGCACCTTGAGATCACTGCAGCCTTCTCTGTTCAGGTGAGGTCTTGAAATGGTTGTGGATCTCTTGACAGAAGGGTAGAGCAAGGAGGTGGAGGCAGGAGAGACAGGCCAACAGGCCGGTGGTGGTCTTCTTGTCTGTTGTGCCTTTGCTTCTCAGGCTCCCGTCATGAGTTCCAGGACCTTGTTCACAACCTTGCTTATGGACCCCTGGCACAGGGAGGCGCTTTCAAGGAATCCTCCTTGAAGGGGAAGAAACTCCACGGTTCCTTTCTGTTCCCCAAATCATCTACTTTGAGAAGAGGTGTCTCGAAATTGCAGGAGAACTCGAGAGGTAGGAGCCCTAAGGGAAACGCCTTGGGAACATGGGGATGGGTTGGCGAGTTGCTGTCCCCCAATTTTCTTGAAAGGAGATGCCTGGAGACACAGAATTTCAGCACACTTCTGTGTTGCCTAGATAACTCTCTGGATCACATCTGTAGAATCAAAAGGGGTGTTGTTTTTTCTTAAAGAGAGAGACAACAAGAAAGCCAGCAGTCCCCAGCAGTCCCAGTCTCCAACTGGTTTCTCAAGTGCCCAGCTCAGCCCCAGGAAATTTGACTGTGACCCACACAGCACGGCTCACAATGGCATGTGCCGTTTCACAGCTCCCCTTTACTGACAGAAAAAGATACCTCACAAAGAGGACTCCCCACCACTTGTTTTCCTCCAGTGGGTTATCTTAAATTTCCTCCCACCCTCAAAATGGGGGTGACTGACACCAATGCCAAATCCATCACCTCTCTAGCAATATTCTTGGTTGGTGAAAAAAGCAACGTAGATCGTAGGTTCATACCTGGTAGATGGACCGTTGGTCTGATCCAGCATGGCTCTTCTGATGTCCTGATCCAGCATTAAAGGCACAAAGCCTATGTACACCAGTCGCTGGGGGTCATGGGTGGGAGGTGCTGTTGCACCATGTCCTGCTTGTGGATTCCTAGTCGAAGGCTGGTTGGCCACTATGTGAACAGAGTGCTGGACTAGATGGACCCCCGGTCTGCTCCAGTAAGGCTCTTCTGACGTTCTGATGTTCTTAAGGGGGTCTTTAGGGCTTAGCTCAAAGCAAGCACAGGTCTCCCTAGTGCCAGGGTTGACGATGGAGTTTTAAGACGGGCAGCTTGAGGCCTTTGAGAAATCCCAGGGCACCTTGAGATCACTGCAGCCTTCTCTGTTGAGGTGAGATGTCTTGAAATGGACGGGGATCTCTTGACAGACTGATAGAGCTAGTTGGAGGTAGAATAGACAGGCAGATGGGCTTGGTGGTGGTCTTCTTGTCTGTTGTGCCTTTTGGTTCTCAGGCTCCTGTCATGTGTTCCACAGCCCTTGTTGACGGCCCTTGCTTCTGGGTCCCTGGCACAGGGAGGCGCTTTCAAGGAATCCTCCTTGATGAGGAAGAAACTCCACGGTTCCTTTCTGTTGCCCAGATTATCTACATGGAGAAGAGGTGTCCTGAAATTGCAGGAGAACTCTTGACAGCTGGGTGGAGCAAGGAGCCCTAAGGGAAATGCCTTGGGAACATGGGGATGGGTTGGTGAGTTGCTGTCCCCCAACTTTCTTGAAAGGAGATGCCTGGAGACACAGGATTTCAGCACTCTTCTGTGTTGCCTAGATAACTCCCTGGATCACTTCTGTAGAAACAAAAGGGGTGTTGTTTTTTCTTAAAGAGAGAGACAACAAGAAAGCCAGCAGTCCCCAGCAGTCCCAGTCTCCAACTGGTTTCTCAAGTGCCCAGCTCAGCCCCAGGAAATTTGACTGTGACCCACACAGCACGGCTCACAATGGCATGTGCCGTTTCACAGCTCCCCTTTACTGACAGAAAAAGATACCTCACAAAGAGGACTCCCCACCACTTGTTTTCCTCCAGTGGGTTATCTTAAATTTCCTCCCACCCTCAAAATGGGGGTGACTGACACCAATGCCAAATCCATCACCTCTCTAGCAATATTCTTGGTTGGTGAAAAAAGCAACGTAGATCGTAGGTTCATACCTGGTAGATGGACCGTTGGTCTGATCCAGCATGGCTCTTCTGATGTCCTGATCCAGCATTAGAGGCACAAAGCCTATGTACACCAGTCGCTGGGGGTCATGGGTGGGAGGTGCTGTTGCACCATGTCCTGCTTGTGGATTCCTAGTCGAAGGCTGGTTGGCCACTATGTGAACAGAGTGCTGGACTAGATGGACCCCCGGTCTGCTCCAGTAAGGCTCTTCTGATGTTCTGATGTTCTTAAGGGGGTCTTTAGGGCTTAGCTCAAAGCAAGCACAGGTCTCCCTAGTGCCAGGGTTGACGATGGAGTTTTAAGACGGGCAGCTTGAGGCCTTTGAGAAATCCCAGGGCACCTTGAGATCACTGCAGCCTTCTCTGTTGAGCTGAGATGTCTTGAAATGGACGGGGATCTCTTGACAGACTGATAGAGCTAGTTGGAGGTAGAATAGACAGGCAGATGGGCTTGGTGGTGGTCTTCTTGTCTGTTGTGCCTTTTGGTTCTCAGGCTCCTGTCATGTGTTCCACAGCCCTTGTTGACGGCCCTTGCTTCTGGGTCCCTGGCACAGGGAGGCGCTTTCAAGGAATCCTCCTTGATGAGGAAGAAACTCCACGGTTCCTTTCTGTTGCCCAGATTATCTACATGGAGAAGAGGTGTCCTGAAATTGCAGGAGAACTCTTGACAGCTGGGTGGAGCAAGGAGCCCTAAGGGAAATGCCTTGGGAACATGGGGATGGGTTGGTGAGTTGCTGTCCCTCAACTTTCTTGAAAGGAGATGCCTGGAGACACAGGATTTCAGCACTCTTCTGTGTTGCCTAGATAACTCCCTGGATCACTTCTGTAGAAACAAAAGGGGTGTTGTTTTTTCTTAAAGAGAGAGACAACAAGAAAGCCAGCAGTCCCCAGCAGTCCCAGTCTCCAACTGGTTTCTCAAGTGCCCAGCTCAGCCCCAGGAAATTTGACTGTGACCCACACAGCACGGCTCACAATGGCATGTGCCGTTTCACAGCTCCCCTTTACTGACAGAAAAAGATACCTCACAAAGAGGACTCCCCACCACTTGTTTTCCTCCAGTGGGTTATCTTAAATTTCCTCCCACCCTCAAAATGGGGGTGACTGACACCAATGCCAAATCCATCACCTCTCTAGCAATATTCTTGGTTGGTGAAAAAAGCAACGTAGATCGTAGGTTCATACCTGGTAGATGGACCGTTGGTCTGATCCAGCATGGCTCTTCTGATGTCCTGATCCAGCATTAGAGGCACAAAGCCTATGTACACCAGTCGCTGGGGGTCATGGGTGGGAGGTGCTGTTGCACCATGTCCTGCTTGTGGATTCCTAGTCGAAGGCTGGTTGGCCACTATGTGAACAGAGTGCTAGACTAGATGGACCCCTGGTCTGCTCCAGTAAGGCTCTTCTGACGTTCTGATGTTCTTAAGGGGGTCTTTAGGGCTTAGCTCAAAGCAAGCACAGGTCTCCCTAGTGCCAGGGTTGACGATGGAGTTTTAAGACGGGCAGCTTGAGGCCTTTGAGAAATCCCAGGGCACCTTGAGATCACTGCAGCCTTCTCTGTTGAGGTGAGATGTCTTGAAATGGACGGGGATCTCTTGACAGACTGATAGAGCTAGTTGGAGGTAGAATAGACAGGCAGATGGGCTTGGTGGTGGTCTTCTTGTCTGTTGTGCCTTTTGGTTCTCAGGCTCCTGTCATGTGTTCCACAGCCCTTGTTGACGGCCCTTGCTTCTGGGTCCCTGGCACAGGGAGGCGCTTTCAAGGAATCCTCCTTGATGAGGAAGAAACTCCACGGTTCCTTTCTGTTGCCCAGATTATCTACATGGAGAAGAGGTGTCCTGAAATTGCAGGAGAACTCTTGACAGCTGGGTGGAGCAAGGAGCCCTAAGGGAAATGCCTTGGGAACATGGGGATGGGTTGGTGAGTTGCTGTCCCCCAACTTTCTTGAAAGGAGATGCCTGGAGACACAGGATTTCAGCACTCTTCTGTGTTGCCTAGATAACTCCCTGGATCACTTCTGTAGAAACAAAAGGGGTGTTGTTTTTTCTTAAAGAGAGAGACAACAAGAAAGCCAGCAGTCCCCAGCAGTCCCAGTCTCCAACTGGTTTCTCAAGTGCCCAGCTCAGCCCCAGGAAATTTGACTGTGACCCACACAGCACGGCTCACAATGGCATGTGCCGTTTCACAGCTCCCCTTTACTGACAGAAAAAGATACCTCACAAAGAGGACTCCCCACCACTTGTTTTCCTCCAGTGGGTTATCTTAAATTTCCTCCCACCCTCAAAATGGGGGTGACTGACACCAATGCCAAATCCATCACCTCTCTAGCAATATTCTTGGTTGGTGAAAAAAGCAACGTAGATCGTAGGTTCATACCTGGTAGATGGACCGTTGGTCTGATCCAGCATGGCTCTTCTGATGTCCTGATCCAGCATTAGAGGCACAAAGCCTATGTACACCAGTCGCTGGGGGTCATGGGTGGGAGGTGCTGTTCCACCATGTCCTGCTTGTGGATTCCTAGTCGAAGGCTGGTTGGCCACTATGTGAACAGAGTGCTGGACTAGATGGACCCCCGGTCTGCTCCAGTAAGGCTCTTCTGACGTTCTGATGTTCTTAAGGGGGTCTTTAGGGCTTAGCTCAAAGCAAGCACAGGTCTCCCTAGTGCCAGGGTTGACGATGGAGTTTTAAGACGGGCAGCTTGAGGCCTTTGAGAAATCCCAGGGCACCTTGAGATCACTGCAGCCTTCTCTGTTGAGCTGAGGTGTCTTGAAATGGACGGGGATCTCTTGACAGACTGATAGAGCTAGTTGGAGGTAGAATAGACAGGCAGATGGGCTTGGTGGTGGTCTTCTTGTCTGTTGTGCCTTTTGGTTCTCAGGCTCCTGTCATGTGTTCCACAGCCCTTGTTGACGGCCCTTGCTTCTGGGTCCCTGGCACAGGGAGGCGCTTTTGGGGAATCCTCCTTGATGGGGAAGAAACTCCACGGTTCCTTTCTGTTGCCCAGATCATCTACATGGAGAAGAGGCGTCCTGAAATTGCAGGAGAACTCTTGACAGCTGGGTGGAGCAAGGAGCCCTAAGGGAAACGCCTTGGGAACATGGGGATGGGTTGGCGAGTTGCTGTCCTCCAACTTTCTTGAAAGGAGACGCCTGGAGAGGCAGGATTTCAGCACTCTTCTGTGTTGCCTAGATAACTCCCTGAATCACTTCTGTTGAAACAAAAGTAGTGGTTTCTCTAAAGAGAGAGAGAGACAACAAGAAAGCTGCTGTCCCCAGCAGTCCCAGTCTCCAACTGGTTTTTTCAAGTGCCCAGCTCAGCCCCAGGAAATTCGACTGTGACCCACACAGCACAGCTCACAATGGCATGTGCCATTTCACAGCTCCCCTTTACTGACAGAAAAAGATACCTCACAAAGAGGACTCCCCACCACTGGTTTTCCTCCAGTGGGTTATCTTAAATTTTCTCCCACCCTCAAAATGGGGGTGACTGACACCAATGCTCCATTTGTCCTTCCGGAGCTATATCCCAGACTCTCTTGATCTCTTCGATGACTTTTACCATGTTCTTTTCTTCCAACCAATCCGGACCCTGAGTTATAATTTTCCTAGGTTTACGTGCAAGGAGAAGTCTGAAGACAGCTTCTACCGTTAAAGATTTGGTAAAAGCTTTCTGTTTGGGTTTCTTTGTTTCAGAGACCTCCAGCCCGGCCATCAAGTCCATTAAAATTTTTAAAGTCTTATTAAGATAGTCCCATATTTTATATTGTGCATATTTGGTCAAATTGTAGGTCTGTATAGTTGGAAATGCCAGGTGAGCTAACATGTAACCCCATAATTTCAACATATCATTTTTCCCAAATTCTTTTGGTAATATGATATCACTCACAAGACCTATCTTTGTGTAAAGTGTTTCTGTCCAATTTCGAGTAATGATATATTCTCTAGTCTTTTTTCTTTGACTAGAGGAGTCCGAAATGTCAGATTCCAGACCAATCGACATTTCTCCCTCACTTTGAAAGTCCGTATCGAACGCAGAGAGTAAAACCCCCGAATTCAATTCTTCTTCTGAGGATTGAGGGGTCTTCCCTTCTGCCATATTGTCCTCATCGATTTCTTTCTCCTCGTCCTCACTCTCTGTCGAGTCCAAAGGTAACGCAGCCGGTGAGGGTCATTCACATTCGTTCGGAGCGCTATTTTTTGCCATCTGCCATTCGCTTTCAGAGTTAAGGGGGATCGTGCCTTCTACCCTTACCTCAGAGGGTAAGTTTTGTAGAATCACAGGAATTTGAGCCAAGGCAACAGAAATTTGTTCCACCCTAAAGCCATCTCGATCCATAGAGGGTTCCTCATTTCTAGGCTTTATAGGGGATCTGTCACGATAATTATCTTCTGATTCCGAAAGGGACAACATTTGCTGTTGATGGTGCCCTCTTTTTTCTCGTTTTTTCAAAGGTCTAGAAAAGTTAGTTTTAGTTAGGGTTAATGTTAGGGTTAGGAAAATATTTTTAGGAAAATATTTTTTATTTTTTAAAATCGTACTACTACATCTTTTTACAGTCACATAAGCACTTACATAGTTTACATCATCTTACAACTGCCCAGAGAGCTCCGGCTATTGGGCGGTATAGAAATGTAATAAATAAATAAATAAATACAAAGAAAACACTTTCATGACACCATACATACATATATTTCCTTTGCCATATGGTTTTATATCAATCCCCTCTTACAGCAGCCTTGAAACTTCCCTTTCAGCTCCCTTTTGGTCCCTTGCTACCCCAGCTGACCCGAGTGCCTCTTGACATTATCCCTGGTGTTGTCCCTGCTTTCCAGGGCCAGAATTTTGCCCATTGCCCTCGACTGATGGTTTCCCTTGCCCACATAGCTAAGGTGTCTATTTTTGCTACAATGCCCCTTACCGTCTGCTGTATGTCTGGTTCCATTTGCCTTTCCTGTTCCTTCCTTCTTTGTCCCGCTAAGGCGAGAAGCACCATGAGGTTAATTAGCCCGACTGTTGTCCACAGCACTCTCCACCATGCTATTTGTCCCCCAGCTTGTTTCCGCTTTATGGGCCCTTTGATTTCCTGTGCCGGCGGGAGTCCTGATACTATCATTTCCCAGTGCTGGTCCTTGAGGGCCGGCCATTGCAGCACCCCCGCTAACTGTTCCCATGTCCACCTAGCTGATGGACATTGCTTTACGGCATGTTCTATGGTCTCTTTACATGCCCTCTCTGCGCAGGTCAGCCTTGCCCTGCACTCCAGCCTTGGGCACAATTGCTGGCTTTCTTTGAGCCACGGGTTAGCCGCCTGCACATTTAACACCTGATGGTACGGTTAGGGTTAGGGTTAGGGTTTATGGGTTAGGGTTAGGTTTGAGAATTTTTTTTAGGTTTGAGAAATTTTTATTGGTGCAAGCACCTCTTTCACCTGGCCACCAAAATACAAACCTGATCACGAAAACGCGTCACAAAACCAAACGGCCCAAACCCTCCCCACTGGGTGTGCCCCAAACTAATACAATAATTGGCTAACTTACCTATACACTAATACATACTTAGTGCCTATGCTTGGGTAGAGCTATGTGATGGGCGCATGCAGGCGTCCTCCCTTCCACGGCCATCGTCGTCTCCACTGCTGCGTGGAAAGGCGCACTCTGTCCCGCTGATATTGTTCATCCAGCTGCCTGCAAACGATGCCGGCCGAGCATGCCGCATCACACTCAGCGCCGTGCTTCAGTTCCCATCTCCTCTGAAATGCCAGGGCCAGCAGGACATACAAATTGAGGAGCCGGACCATGGGCCAGGGCACCACCCAGTAATCATCATCAGATTGTGCCCACGTAGCCCCCTTTGCACCTGCTCCATCTGCACCCGCTCCCTCCACCCGTTGGCTAGACAGCCCTGGCCCCTTGTCATCTAGCCCTTTGCTACCCTCCGCGCTTCCCCTTTCAGCCTGCTGGTCCAGCTCCCTGCTCCCCGAGTCCCCACCCACTGCTTTTGGTGGCCCTGGTGCTCCTCCAGCCCCCCCCATACACCCTGCCATTCCTCCCATCGTGCTGCCCCCGATTATCCCGTGTTTCTCCCTGCGATGCCCCCCGCTTTCCCCGCTTTTCACCCTTTCCCCCTCTCCCCCTTCCCCCAGCGGCTTTGGCGGTGGCGGCAGCAGCATTCTCCTCCTCACCTCTTCCTCCCCCTCCGGTTCTGGCCTTGGCACTGCCCCCTGCCTTCCCCGCTCCTTCTTCTTCCTTGGCCCACGCATGCCACCCGGCAGCTCCTGCCCCGAAACAATAGTCTCCCAAGGCTGCGCGAGCAAATTGGGCCAATCCAGCTGCTTCGCAACTGCTTGCCACAAGAGACGGGCCGCCACACACGTGTGCACCACGTGCTCGACTGTCTCCTGCTCTGCGGCCTGCCCGAAGCCCACGTTCTCCCGCTGGCAGCGTATGCGCACGCAGGCTTGCCCACCCTCACCCTTGGCCCGAAGCCACGGCTTGCAGCCCTGCACATTGAGCACCAGGTGGAAGGCCCGCCAGCGTGTCTCCCACAAGTGGTACGGCACCCAGCGGTCCTGGAAGTTCTCAATGAGGAAGGTCAGCTCCCGCAGGTACCGCGGACGACCCTGCCTTGCACGCTCCTTGTCGGCATGCAGCCTCCAGAGGCGTGCCTGCAGCATCTCCCAGCACAGGCAGCGCTTCAGCTGGACGATGTCCGCCTTGTCCCCTCCTTTTTGCACCACTGGTGGCGTCAGCGTCTGCCACAGGGCTGTCGCCGGCACCTTCCACTCCCACACAGCCCCGTAGATGTCAACGAGGCTGTCCGGCCCCCTCACCTTGTCAGTGGCCGTGACGGCGACATTCCCACCTTGACCCTCCTCCTCCCACCAGCGCTGGGCCCAACGCATTCCCCGCCATCCCCTGTGGAAGCCCTCCATCCAGAAGGGCCTCAGGACCTGCACGTCTTCCTGCTCTCCATCCTGCTGCTGCTGCCCTCCCCTCCCCCTTTGCCACAGCCGCTCGCTCTGCTCACGCCTTGCCCACCGACCAAAGTTATGTGCCAGAAAGGCCGCCAGCAGCGTCACGGCCACCGCCGGGAAGGCCAGTCCGCCGTGCAAGACGGGCCGGTAGGTGACGGCTTGGGCCAACGGGAACGTCTTGGCTCCCCACAAGAACTGGAAGAGGGTGCCCTTCACATCACGCACGAGCCGCTCCGGCGCCGGATAGACGGCGGCCAGTTTCCTGCCTGCGGCATGAGGTATGTACACCGCCTGCTGGTACAGGCTCAGCCCACCACGCCAGTGCTTCCAGTGCGTCACCTTATCATGCACCCTGTCAGCCCAGTCACACCAGTTCTTTTGATAGCCGTCACGGCACACGGAAAAGTAGACGCCAAGCAACTTGAGCCCTGCCTCAGGCGACCCGCCCTCCTCCACATCCTCCTCCTCTCCCTCCTCCTCTGCCCCTCTCCTTTTCCGTTTCCCGCCACCCCTTTTGCGGGTTAGGCTGCTCTCCCTTCCTATCGGCGCCCTCATCCTCCGTAGTCGCTGAGCCAGCGGCTCCATCCGGAGCGTGGCCTCGTTGTCACCCCGGAGGCGGAGATCGAACGTCATGATGCAGCTCTTGTCGGGGTTGACGCACACGCCCGACGACGCCTCGAGCCAGCTCGCCCTCGTCGTGCACCAGCAGCACGACGTCATCTGCGTGCACCACCAGCTTCAGCACCTGGTGCTGTGAGGATGCACTCGCTCCTCCCCTACCCCCTGTCTCCCCCACGCCATTGTCGCCAAAACGGGCGCCCTCGAGGCCGCGCTCCAAACGGCTCAGCAGCATGTCAAGGTAGAGGACGTAGAGGAGCGGACTCATGGGGCAGCCCTGTCGCACCCCTGAACACACTGGGATCTTGCCGGTGCCGTGGCGCCCGTCGCCCAGCTGCGCCACCACGCCCGCGTCTCGATAAAGGAGGCACATGTACCGCACGAACTGAGGCGGCATGCCCTTTCGACACAACACCTCCCACAGGAAGGCGTGGTGCACGTTATCAAAGGCCTTCCGCTGGTCCAGGAGCAGCAGCATGCCCCCTTGACCTCCATGCCATCCTGTTCCATGGCCGCCTTGCCACCCCCTTCTCTGCTGGAGCCTCTGAAACACCTCCCGCAGCGTGCACAATGAGTGCACAAAGATACTGGAAAGTTCCTTCGGTGCCAACTAGGTTAGCAGTACTGCAGTATGGAAATCCCTATTACGGAAATCTCGTCTGCGTGCGCACCACCAGGCATCCGGCCACGCGCGTCAACCGCGCACAGCACCTTGGCCAGCACGCGGTAGTCCATGTTAGTCATGACAATGGGTCGCCAGTTCTGGGGCAGCGTGCGGTCGCCCGTGGGCTTGGGCAGGAAGATGAGCGTGCCCTCGCCAAATGCTTTGCTCGTGCGGTCGCAGGCCAGGCACTCGCTGAAGACATTTGCCAGAGGCACGGCCAGCCAGCGGCGGAAGCGCTTATAAAATGCCCAGCCAAGACCATCGGGCCCCGGCGCCAAGCGGCTCTTCCCGACCACAATCGCTTCTGCAACCTCCGCCTCGGTGACCAGCCCCTGCAGGCTGCGTGCGTCTTCGGTGCTGAGCCGCCGCGGGACGGCGACCCTGTCCGCCCCGTCCAAGAATGTCCTGCTACTGTTTGCACTGATGCCCGCCTTCTCCGCGAAGAGCTCCTCGTAATAGCACTCCATGATGCACAGCATGTCCTCAGGCCGCCCGCTTACCAGGTCGTCTTCCAAGCGCCGCAAGCCCTGCATCGTTGTAGATGCACCAATCCCTTCCCTCACCCTGGCCCACTCGTTCCAGGCCACCACAGGCCCCGCGGTGCGATAGGTTTTCTCCGCCCGGCGTGTCCGCCCACGCTGCCACTGATGGCATGCGATCGTCTCCCAAGCCTGCTGTAGCACAGTGGGATCACACGGCAGACCACGCGCCACCCGGGCGTGGCACTGTACAAAGCGGTCCACGGCCTCATGGTAGCGTCGCACATCGCGGTCTTCCGCCACCCGCTCCAGCCTCCGGCAACACCGCCGTACCTCCTGCTTCACCCGCTCCCACCATGCAAGGGCGCCGCCCCTTCCTGATCCTAGTACAGCCCTGCCCGCTGCAGCGTCCAGGCACGCCAGCATAGTCTCGATGAGGCTCCGGCACGTGTCCTTCTCCATAGCCTCCGGCCGCAGGCGCCACAACCGCGGCGGCCCTCGCGGCGTCACCTCCCCCACACCCAGCGTGACCCGTAACATGCCGTGATCCGACCACGGGGTGATAACCACCGTGCAGCGGTCCCTCCGTACGCATGGCAGCGCCCGCAGGCGGTCAAGGCAACTCGCAAACCACGTGTGATAATAGGTGTGTGCTTCTGAGGGGCCCCCTCCTCCCCACCCTCCCCCTCGGAAAGTGGTGTGCTGAGCCCCCCTCTTTGGTATTGCGATAAGCGCCCTCGTACGCCCTCCGACACGACACCGGGAAGAACTCGAGGCCGTCCTCTGGGCCTCCCTCTTCGCCCACCTGCCTTTCAAGCGCCACATCCCGCAAGCCCAGCCCTTTGGCCAAAAACCCCTCGAGGTCACGCTCGTCCGGCAGCAGCGGTGGCAGCAGCGCCTGGCTTGGCCTCCGTCATCGCTCCCTTCGATTTTACGGACTCCCCTACTCCTACTCCCCCACCTCCAGCCATCCTCCCAGCCTCTCGGCCCTCACCAGCGATGACGGCGGAAGCATCCCCCACACACCCCTGTCTCTGCCGTTGGCCCCCTTATGGCTGTCAAGCGGCGTGCATTCACCCATTTGCCAGTCCATGAG